>NC_088835.1:28887722-29582722 GCF_904066995.2 Poecilia reticulata | reverse complement strand
ATGGATGGATGGATGGATGGATGGATGGATGGATGGACGGATGGATGGATGGATGAATGGATTAACAGATGGATGGATGGATGGATGGATGGACGGATGGATGGATGGATGGATGGATGAATGGATGAACGGATGGATGGATGGATGGATGGATGGATGGATGGATGGATGGATGGATGGATGGATGGATGAACAGATGGATGGATGGATGAACAAATGGATGGACAGACAGATGGATGGATGGATGGATGGATGGATGGATGGATGGATGGATGGATGGATGGATGAACAGATGGATTGATGGATGAATGGATGAACAGATGGATGGATGGATGGATGAGCAGATGGATGAACAGATGGATGGATGGATGGATGGATGGATGGATGGATGGATGGATGGATGGATGGATGGATGGATGGATGGATGAACAGATGGATGGATGGATGAATGGATGAACAGATGGATGGATGGATGGATGAACAGATGGATGGATGGATGAACAGATGGATGGATGAACAGATGGATGGACAGACAGACAGATGGATGTGTCAGCTCCTGCCTGCAGCGCCTCCTTCCTCCCAGTGTGTGAACTGGATCCCAGCAGGGAGCGAGTGGAGCTGGTGGATCCGTGGATCTGCACCTTCCAGACGGATCGGCTCCACGCGGCGGAGAGGACGACCTGGAAACGCTGCCTGGTCAAAACTAACACGGAGGAACGCTTTCCCCTCAAAACACCACCGGTTTAATTTTCCTCTTCACCTGACGAGCGTAGAGCAGAAAACACAGCGCCACCAGGAGGACGAGTGTGCACTTTACATCTCCCTTCACATGGAGGAGCCTCCTCATCATCACCAGCTTCCTCAGCATCTTCTCAGCTCTGCTGCATCTTCAGTCAGCTGGACAAACTCTGACCTGAAACAAACACACCAACCTTCAGCAAAAAGACAAAAAAACAACATAGCTTAGCATAAATCATTAAATTAATAAAATTATGCACCTGTTTTTCTCTCTCTCTGGTTTTTCTACATCACTGAGGATTTGGCGTCGGCCATGTCAGCCTGTAAACATCACAGGTTTCTCCATCCTCACCAGTGGTGGAGAAAGTACTCAAAAAATTTACTTAAGTAAAAGTACAAATACACAGACAAAAATGTACTCAAGTAAAAGTCAAAGTACCACATTAACATTTTACTTAAGTAAAAGTAAAATAGTACTGGTTTTTGAAAATACTTAAGTATTAAAAGTAAAAGTACTTGCTGAATGCATTGCCTTATCACTAATGTCATTAAGTGTACCGATCATATGATCATATGCCACAGATAAAACATGTTTTTATTGCGTTTATTCTGTAACATAGATTAGACTTAGATATATGATTCTATGCATCATAATTTCAGGGATGGAAACATCTTGTCTCCTGTCCTAACATAACATGAACTTCACTTTTTTTGCCACACATTTATTCAGAAAGAAATCCAACTGGCACAGGAGGACATGGAACCAAGGAGCCACGTAGCAGAGTTGTAGTCTGGACCACTGAACCCAAGACCAAATCAAAACCAGCACCCCATGCTACATGACAATAAGATTTAGTGCACCTATCAAAACTGCTTCTCAAATTGATCTGAAAGATTCACTTTCCCACCTAGATATTAAATACTTAGAGCTGAAATAAATTTAACCAGTATCAATTCAAACTCTTCCTCGTTCTGTTTTGCTTTCATCTCTGTGCCACAATCCACAGATGTCTCCTGCCATCCCTAAAGAAATAACGCCCTGTGCGGTTGCCCATATTGCCAATGTCAGAAATAATAACTGTCTGCACCATTAAACAGCATTTAACAACGCTCAACTATGAACACTGTCCAAGGCCCAATAAGCAACAAGTAACCAAGCAGGAGGAGCACCGTGACTGTTCTCATCCTCCCTCCTGCTGCAATGTCTTCCACCACGACAGGAGACAAAAACAAAGAGCAATGAGCATGTTCTGTGTTCTTATGTTCTTGTTTTATTTATTCACTATTTAAATATAAAGATATTTTAATGAAATAAAATAGCTACTGCAGTGTACGCAGAGCATTACAAGAACAAAGAACGGCTCTCAGTGAGGCTTCAGTACGTACTGTAGGACTTAGTCAAGATCCGTCCAGAAGAATCGGATCGTCCATGAATGTCATATTACAATATTGCACTTTGGTCACAGCGTTGTCCCATATCTGCGACATGTCAGTCATGCAGATGCAACATGTGTCTCAGTCAATACAGCTAACTTTGCTAGCATCACGTCCACGGAGCTTACCTATCTTTAAGCTTTCCTTCCAAGTGACGTTAAAAATTGGACAAAGTCCCACCGTCTGTGAAAGCGAAGCGCTGCTGATTTTACATGTCGCCATATCTTATGATTTATGCAGCGCTATTATATTACTGACGCTCAGAGGAAACCACTGCGCATGTCTTGGAGCTCCGCGTGCGAGTAAAGGTGGAGCCAATGGGCGACAACAGACACTACGTCACGTTATTGGTTGGATTTTACGGCGCCACCTTAAGACCCTGAACTTCACATTTTAGCGGAAAAAAAAACACAATGCGACTTGGATGTAACGAGTAACGCGACAGTTTTGTAGAAATGTAGTGAAGTAGAAAGTACAGATACTTACTGTAAAATGTAGTGGAGTAAAAGTAGAAAGTATCCATTATTAAATCTACTTAAGTAAAGTACAGATACACGAAAATTGTACTTAAGTACAGTAACGACGTACTTGTACTTCGTTACTTCCCACCACTGATCCTCACGCATCATTGTATTTGGAAATTCTTTTAAAAAAACACATACACACACCAAAAGCAGCACACCAAAACTGAATCAGTATAAAATCAGTTAAAAATTATATATTTTATATCACAACCTCTGATTTTCCTCAACCGTTCCTTTACTCTATCAGGCCTGAAAAGCTGAAAAGCTCTGAAAATCTAAAAAAGATTAAAAAAACTAAACTGTCAGAGGATGTTATCTTAACTGTTTTATTATTTAGGAAAGGATGAAAATGTATTTTATTTACATACTGAGCACATTCAAATAAAAACAGCAGAACAAATTTGCTGAAAGAGTCCAAAAAAAAAACACGAGTAACTGTGGAAATGTGCTGCTTTCTTTCATTTTAAACAAATATCCCAGCATTTCTTTTGCCAGTTCAGAGTCATTGCTCACTGAATGTCGCCTCATTCAGTCAGACCTCTGGGTCTGGGTTGTTCTGGGTTTCTATCCTGATGAATTTGATGTTTTCTGTGATCTTGGATGATTTTCTTCTCCAGTGTTTCAGTTGACAGCTCTTTTGTTCGGCTCAAGACAATGGCTCACATTTCAGATTTGTTTTATTGTATATTTAGACATGTTTTAAATTTGTTTCTGAAATGCAAATTACAAAATAAATTCAGAATTTCCGAGTTTTTTTTTGTTTTAACTATTAATATGAAGTTTAACTTCTAGTTCGTTATACAAAAAAACTTGACTAATTTTACTAAGAGAAAAATCTGAAATGCCAGACTTTTCTCCGCAGTTCCTGAGATGTGTTGAATAAAAAAGCACAAAGTTACATAACTTTCAAGTTTTTATACAATAAGTAGCGCCAGAATATCGTTTTGTTCAAATATTTCATCTGCTGTCTGTGTTAAGGGGGCGTTCGGAAAAAGAGCGATATTATAAAAATTTAAACCTAGCAAGTAAGCTATTAATCAACAACTTGTAATTTTTCCTGAAACAGAAAAAAGCGCACGCATGAAACAAATATTTTAACTTTGCGTCAAATGAGCGATAATCCCGTAAAGCATCCAGACTTACCAGAGAAAGCGGAAAACATCTGCATCTCTTTCTGCTCCTCATCCTCATCTGATAAACACAAAGATTTCAGCAGAACCGAACCTGAAATTTCCTCTGGTTCTGCCTGAGCTGGTACTGCGCTCATGACGCGTTTACGTGCGTTAGGGAAATATTAGATGTAAATGACGATTAACTTTTTGATGGTACGGATCCTAAAAAATGTTCTGCCTCAACAATTCGGCGCAACAAAATGAACCCAAATCCGGAAATCAATTCAATAAGTGGCCGCATTTTGTTTTCCATACGACTGAAAGCAACATGACACGTTTGGACTATTAAACAGTTAATATTTCCAGGGGGCGTAGCGACATAGCGAATCACTAAACTGTAGGGACAACTATAGAAAGAATTTCTTCTTCACTAAAAAGCAGTTATACTGTTTGTCAGTGTTTTAAGTTTTTATTTTTTAAGATAAAGTTGCAGTGCAGTAGAAAGTTTGAGATAATAGCCGACATCACAGGTTCCTGAAGGCAACATCGTCATTCTTTGCTTCGACCATGTGGTTTAAATTTCAGGGGAACAAGTCCAAACGCCAACTCAGCAAGAAAGAAAAGCCACAGCATGACTTGAGCTGGTCTGCTGCAGCCCTGCAGACCGAACATCTCCTCCTGGAAAGGAAGCAAAATGGATGAGACGGACAGAAACAGACACGGAGCTTCATTTTAAACACACTGTCTTTCAATCTTTTATATTTGTTTTGATCAACAGTTCTCCGAGAAAACTTTTTCTCATTAACTTTCATGTTCCTAACCATGTTACATAATTCATTAACTAATTATCACAGAAAAGTGAAAGACAAAGCAACAGATAAATATGCCGTAAAAACCACAATACCTGAGAGGCGCATCATCATCCTTCAGCTCATTCGGACCTTTAGGGACCTACTACCAGCAGGTGGCGCCAGAGAAAACAAGAATTCCTCTATAAATTAAGTTTTGTTTTCAATTGTTTGATAAGATTGACTGTTGTAATGAAAAAAAACATCCCTGCAATCTTGGATCCTTATATTCAAACTGTCTGTGCTTATGTTTTATTTTTCTAAGCTGTGTGCAATAACATAAAACTGAAAGAAACATTAGGAGCTAAAACAGTACCAAGACTTTTGCACAGTATTCTGTCCAGTTTCATAAATTATGCTCTAGTTTAGAATAATTTTAAATTATTATTATTCTAAATGACAAAAACATTTGAAACATTAATTAATTTTAATAGGAACGCTGCAGCAATCACAAAAACAATCTACAAAAGGTAAACAAGATACACACACGATCACACTCGTTCCAGCAGAAACATCACACAATTTCCTTTGGCTAAAAAGAAGACAATGACTGGGAGAGCTAACGGCTCCGACCCAACAGCTCCGCGCCAACCTAGCTGCTGCCGTCTCCGTCAGCTGTTTTCATCGAGCAGAGACCACATCCAGCACCGTCATTTGGTCAAAACCTTCTGATGGCTTTTTTTTTGTGTGCACCATCACCTGAAACGGAGCTAAAAGAATCTGATTTAACCCCGAACTAAAGATGCAGTCAGACAGAAGGGTGAGTCCGTTTAGACTGTGGAAAGCTATGCTGAACTACATCAGGCCTTTCTAACCGGCCACACAGCTAACCTGCAGCTCTAAGTCTGTTCTCTGAGTTACCCAACAGAGGTTTCCCCCAGTGGTGCTGCTTCGTTAGTTTAAGGCTCAGTCAGTGTTTGTCCCAAACGCCTACAATCTTTTGCACATTTTGTGTGTCGTTCTTTCTAGCACTCATCAACATCCGGCTAGCTGGCTGATTCCTGCACTCTGTCCTCAAGAAGAAGCCGTGCCGGCCCTCATGATCCTGAAGAGCGCGTTGACGTTGTTGCTCTTGATGGCGTCTCGGCAGGCGGCGATCACCTGGTTCTTGGGTTTACCCACTGAGGAGAAACAAGAATAGTTTAAAAAATATAGAAAAACAAGAAGATGTGGCAACTATAAGCCAATTATTTCTTCTATTGCTAAGAGTTTTCTTTCTTTACAACCAACTCCGAACTGTGTCTGTTAACATATTAGCTAATGTAATCCACACCAGGTTTCTGTTTTTGTGAATAGTTACTTAAAATGTCTGGAAAAGATATTCACTTTGTTTCTATCATGTTTCCAAAACACCACGCTTGATTTTATTGAGATTTTATGTGAGAAACCAACACAATGTAGTGCAAAACTGTGAAATAAGAAGGAAACAGCTTCCAGCTTTCAACAAATTTAGAAAAAAAAAAACCCTGAAAAGTGAGGCGTGGATTTATAATCGGATCCCTTAATTTATTTAAAACAAAATTTAAATAAATAAAAACACTGCATTCAGAAGTTTGTGTTTGATGTCTTCCTTCTCTCAAAATCAGCTTTAAACTACCAAATAACGAGAGTCAGCAGAAGAGTGGAAACAAAATTTAACACAAATCTTCAGATTTTTAATTGCAAAAAATGTTGAAACTATGCACAATTTTCTTTCCACTTTTGCACAACTTTGTGTTGGACTAATCATCCCACGAAACTTCAACAAACAAATAGAAGTCTGTGGTTCTAAAGTGGTAAGAGGTGAAGAGGTTTAGGGTCCATGTTTGTCATGTTTCAGCGCGGCGGTGCCGTACCTCGGAGCCGGCCGGCCCGTTGGATAGCCTGGTTGACGGACTTGAGCCGAGACACAAGGGCGTTGTGATTGTTAGAACGGATCATGTATTCATTTATCAGATCCCTGTTCAGGTCAAACAGCTCCCTGTAACGCTTCTTCATTGTTTTCCTGCAGATAAAAGCACAACAGTGTTTGTTGAACATTATGTTCGCTGATTATTTCAGACAGAAATTAGCACTTCTTATAGCCAGTAGTATTAAGATGAATGGTTTTAGTTAAGTTTATGCAAAGTTTGTGTTTTGGTGGCTCACATGTCGGCCATGAGGCGAGCGTCCTCTGCCTGGACCAACATGTTTCTGATGTAGTTGGAGTGGTCGGCCATGTCAGCAGTTAGCTTCTGATGCACAGAGTGAAACTCGTCCACCTGTGGCACAAACATCCACGACTCAGCAGCACTAACAGCATTCTTGTTTAATTTGTTTTAAAAGCAGCTGGTAAACAAGTAAAAGTAGAACTAACATTAAAAACACTTCTAAAAATTAAAACCAAACGATGCTGCAGCAGAATCCTCTTTTAGATTTGTGTCTGGTTCAACTTTACGTGATAGGCGACCGACACCAGAAACAACTGAGCCTTTTAAGGCAGAGTTGGGGTTTTTTGTAACTAAAAATGTTTCAAATAATAAATAAAAAGAAACATCTCAGTTTCAGTGAGAACCTCGGTGAGCGTTGTGCGAAGCTCCTCAAAGTATGATGGGAAATCTGCTTCCACCGACAGGTCCTCCATCGCCAGGAAGGAGGCGAGGGACTGGACCAGATCGCCGGCTAGATCAATATCATCGGTCCTCAGGGTGATCTGACGGAAAAAAAAGGTCTCAATTAGGTGGAAGTTAATAGTGGATTAAATTAAGTAGTGTCACATTTGGGATTTTTTAAACTAAATGGGTCAGGATTATACAGAACCAGATGCTTCAGAAAAAAGCTTGCTATTTCTATGTATTTATTTGATTCTACACATATTATTTTGATCGTGTGTTGAAAGTTTAAAGAAAAATCTCAATTTTTGTTTTTAAATGTCACTGGAGTTGCAACTTGAATCATTATTCCAGCATGGAAAAAATAACAAAATACATTTTTTTAAAAAGCCCCAAATTAATATCCAATCACACCAATGATGAAGTTTAGATCCAGTCAGATCTAAACTTCTGACTGGACCCGCATATTTAAAATATTCATAAAATGCAAGAATATGACATATGAAAAATTACATTTCTGGAACACTGAAGGTGAAAGCTGCAACTACCAGAGCTAATTTAAGAGTCTAAATGCTTTTTTTAATTAAGACAATACATCATTGCAAAACAACATACACAAGCTAATGACAAAAACAGTATACATATCGAAAAAAAGAGAGAAAAGAATGAAAAGCATGTTTCCAATTTGACCTTCCAGAGACCCATTTGGGATTTTTTTGGAAAAAACAATACTTAAATATATATATATATATATATATATATATATATATATATATATATATATATATATATATATATATATATATATATATTTTTTTTTTTTTGGAAAAAACAATACTTAAATATATATATATATATTTTTTTTTTTTTTTTTTTTTGGAAAAAACAATACTTAAATATATATATATATATATATATATATATATATATATATATATATATATATATATATATATATATATATATATATGATTTTTTTGTGATTCAAAAAGTAGGTTAGTGTTTATTGTTTACCTGTCCGTTACTGGCCATATGAAAAGACATGAGTCCTCCTCCACGGAGGGAATTAAATGTAACATTTGGACTCTCGACCACCTCTGGAAGCAGGAAGTTCTGATTGAGCCACATTACCACCTACGTTCACACAAAAACACGAACAGGAAGAGAAAGCAGCAGGTTTCATATGAGAATGCCTCCTGGACCCGATCGGAATGGCTCTTTATTTTGTCCTCCTTCCCTCCCACCCTCTGCGGTCGCTCGTTGACGCTGAAGGAAACTGTTCCAGCAGGAGAGGCAGGCGAGTCCTCTGTGATCTCATACATGGAGAAACGCGGCAGCTGGCGAGTGATTTCAAACACGTGGAACTGAGTGCTGCAGAGGGGGAGATTCAGAAAGCAAAACGTTACAACCAATCATTAAAGGGCTGTGATTTCCAGCATTTTCTCGACGTTATGGAGAGTTTAACTCCAGCTGTTTTGCATGTCCCACCTGGTCCTCCCTCCAACAAAGGCCTTGATGTGCAGATCCACTGGTATGTCTTTAGGGGGGATGATGGGAACTCGGACGCAGCCTGACAGGTTCTGGACACTTGGATGGACAACGTGACTCTCACCCTCAAATATTCCCTCAGCAAAGATGAGAACCGCACGGATGATTGTTTCTGGAGAGAAAGCGTCACACAGACAGTAATTCTAGAAGATTTGCTGAGAACACAGACGCTTAACATGCATGGAGTGTGAGAAGGAGCAACCATTTGGAGTTGAGATGCTGAGCTCTACATGAGCCTTCTGGGCCTCCGTAGCAGCTCTGACAGACAGCGTTGTCTGCAGCTGAGTGTTGGCTGGTATTACGCCCATCCCGCTGTTCGTCTGTGACACGCCCTGAAACGGAAGGCGTGGGAGAAGGTTGGCATAAAAATTTAAAAAGCATGATTCTGGTGTGAACCATTATAAGATTAGATTAGATTAATTGTCATTGTCCAGTAAATGGCACAATGAAATTAACAGTACAGCTCTTCTTAAGGCATTTATAAACAAACAGTGAAAACACATAAGACTCGACAGTGTGATCTGGAAAAAATGCTTCCTTGAACGAGTTAGGATCCGTGTTCGGCCTACACAAAACATGTTCATTGCACAAAATCATTTTTAGACAATAAAATCTGCTCAGGTCTGCCTATTTTGAATGTCTTGTCACTTTAAATCCAAATGACCTGCCGCTGGCTACGCCCCCCAACTCAACGTTTTCACTTGCACATGAAAATTGTTGCAAACAGAAGCACAATAATGCTACTGTGTTTCTTTGGTTGTGCAGGAGAAGTGGAGCCTCCTGCACAACCAACAAGAATGCAGCAAGTGGTTTCTGGATGGTAAGTCAACAACAAAAACACATGTGTTTTCCACCAGCCATTGTACAACACATACAGTGGGAAAACCAGCTGACCAAACATGCTGGGCTTTGCTGGGGTTGCTAGGTAATGGGCAGTGCCTGCTTATTTGTGACATTTCATCCTGGAGTTTTTTGAAAGATTTTTATTTTACAGACACCAAAAAAACTTTTTGCCAAAAGCCAACTTTGTAGTTTTTTTGTGAATTATGAATTTTGCACAAATTCAGAATTTGTGCTAAATTATGAGTTTTGCACAAATTATTTTGTTGCTTTGAAATAAAGCAACAAAATGAGAGAATCTACTGCCAATCTGTGTCAGAGTCATTACCAGAGGTTAAAAACGGTTTGTAAATGAAAAGGAACCATGACCACCTTGGCATTTTCCTCATAGTTACGCAGCTCCAGCAGCAGGTTCTGCCTGCGCTGGCTGAGCTCCCGAATGCGATCCTGCTCAGCGTTGGAGTCCATCAGATTCCCTTTCAAATCCTTACTGGCTGGCAGGTAACCACGGACTAGAAAATACAAACATGGCCAGACGTCATTATTCAAAAAGGTGACAAATCAGGTTTTCAAAAAAAAGAACCAAAAAAAAACATTTAGGAGTAACAATATTTAAAATTTAGCAAGAAGGCTTTGAGCAGAAACTGACGCAGACTGGACTCACCTTCTCCTTCTATGGAGGTGCAGATGAGTTGTACCTGCCCGTCTAACCTGTAGTCTCCCTCCACCACTCCAGCCACAGATGAGGAGAAATTGTCCTTAAAGATGACCTCACCTGTGCGGTCGCTCCGCGCGTCGATCTGAAACAAGAGCTGGACGTCAGCAGAGACTCCAAAGAGCTAAACCCAGGAAACAGAAGCGGGAATGTATCGCATTCCTGCAGAACGGGCACGGACCTTTCCGTTGGACCAGCCGGTGATGAGTTCCACAACTCCGTCAGCATTCAAGTCAAAGGCATGGATGCTCATTGCATGGTTCTTAGACTGAGTGGGAAGATCAGTGTGTCATTAATTAGTAAAAAAATACAGACAAATTAAAACCCTTGGACACCTTAGCAGAGGTGTAGTAAGATAAGTTTGTTTTAATCGGCAGCAAACCTTGACAGGTTACACATCTGCTAGAGACGTCTTTTCACCGTTTAATGGAATATACAGTTTATACCAGAACATAATTATTCCCTGTACGACTACATATCCATAGTCGAACAGGGAATCTTCATCAAAGAAGCAGATTAAAAACATGTTTTGTATTTTAGTCAGTTCCTATGTTGAGTATTTCCACATTCTGACTACAACTTACAGTATTTAGTGAAGATGTGTCTCTAGACATGTTTAACCTTTTAAATGGTATTTTTACTGTTTTCTGACTGTTCTATTTTTTAGGTTTTCTATTTCAATTCAAAATTATTCTTCTCATTACAAACATCCCAAATAAGCGTGTTTATTATCAATTCCTGTGTCATTCCAGAGTTTTTCTTACTGCACACCAGTTTACATGTAGCTTTGGACCTTTTGGACCTTGTTATCTTAGCGTTGACAATAAGCAGCAAACCCTTTTTCTTTAATATTTCGTGTACATTTAAGATTTGGCATGTTATATTCTAAACTTGACAGCTAAAACGAATTGTAGTCACCGTCAGCAGTTTTTGTCCACTGCTGTCCAGGAGTTCAGAAAAAAAACTAGATTCTGTTCAAATTGCCAAGACGCCTCAGTGACATGTGTGTTGCTCAGATTCACACGCCGCTTCATACCTTTACCTGCATTTGGCCAGTGGTAGGTGCCAATTTCAACCCGTAAAAATGGCAGTTTTAGGGTTGGTGTTGCAGATAAAACAACAGATTTCAGATTTCTGTGAACTCTTATGCACCTTAATCCTCCAGTAGCGGGCCGTGCGGTCATACACTCCAACGGTGCCGTTAGCCAGAGCGTAGCCGAACCTGCTGCCATGCATGTGACACAATGACGTCACTGTCTGTGAAGACAAGTAAAAACAAAGTATTCTGAACTGACATGGACGATTATTTAGGTATTTAACAAAACCAATAAAGCTTTTTTTAACTTTATCATTCAAAACAACAACACAACATGTTCATTTACCTCATTTTCATTCAGTTCTGAGACGAGCTGATCCTCTTTGAAAACCCTGATGTCAAAGTCCTCAGAACCAACAAGAAGCTGTTAAATAAGAAAAAACTATTATCGTTTGGTATGAAAGGACTATTTGAAGAATCTGAGGTCATAAGAGGTACAACAACATCTCATTTCTCTTTGGGATCAATACAGTATTTTTGAAATTGAATTTGAAACAGCATTTCCTTAACATTTTTAACCAGGACCTGCAGCTCTTCAAAATAAAAGTTTAATATTTAACTGAGCATGAGCCTTTTTGAACAACTTTAAGTTGAAACATTCGGTTTATTTCATCAATCTTTTCAGATGCAATTAAAAAGTAGCAACTTCTCTAAATAGGTTGTTAGGTGGATACCTGAAAATATTTTTTATAAATCAAACACCAGGACATTGTTGTGATTTCTCATATTTTCCAAAACCATAAAATAATAGTTTATTATCATAGTTTATGATAATGAACTATTATTGAAGAATATGACATGCAAAAAAAGTAATTGCAATATATCATCATTATTACTAACCGTTATGCACAATATTTATAAATAATTATTATGATTAACATCATTACTGCTATAATAATTACGGTATATTAATTTTCATCAGTGGTAGGAATAACTCCTATTTTTCTTTTTGAAATAAAAGTAATTAGGTCACATTATTCAGTTTTGTGTTAATACATAATGTGGGGTTGCCACAGAATCGCTCATCACATACAAATCCAAATAACTTCAGATTGCTAAATTTGATCAAGGATTGTAAACTCTGAGTATTTATCATTCAGATTTTGTTCTAATTCTAATAATTTTATTATTGTTTCAAATCTCAGACTTACCTCATTTTTCCCATCTCCGGTGAAGTCAAAAAGCACCAAAGACCTGACGTTATCACCAGTTACCTGAGAAAAGGGGAAGTCATAGTTACGACCTGAAATATTTAGATATAAGCTGTGAAGACATTTTATGAACATGTTCAGGCAAATAAACAAATTTATGAAATGAGCGATACATTAAGGGAACAAAGGAAATGTGTGACGTAGCATTTATGTTATATTTTTAACAGAGCCGTGCCTCAAGTATTCAACCGTGATACAATATTGTTGTTTTCAAAGTCTAAAAGTACTGAGTAACTGGTAAATTACATAATGCAAAGTTAAGTGGAAATTTTTATATTTTAAGGACAAAAATGACAATAATTCATGTACATAAAATCAGGCAAAAAAAAACTTTTCTGAATCAGTTATTTTCAGTAAAAAGATGATAAAACTTTAACAAAAACTGCAGGTGTGCAACTGTGTTTGATGAATTTTTGGTTAAAACAAGTTTGTTCTTCATTCAGCGGGTAGAGAATCCAGAGCGGGTAGAGAATCCAGAAAGTTTTAGTCAAGTAAGAGCAGTGATACCTCATAATAAAATTACTCAAGTAAAAGTAAAAATAACAGCATAGTAAAAATACTTTTTTAAGAAAGTTACTCAAGTAAATGTAACTGAATAAGTGTAACTAGTTACTGCCCAACTCTGAGCATGGGGGTCGGTCACGGATGTTATGGGTCTGTTTATCTGTGATAGAAATCTTGATTGTGTCCCCGACACACTAAATAACATATCAAGCTAACTAAAGATCGTTTAAAAAACCCGATTTCAAACTGAACAAAACTCTTCACTGAGATGTTTAATGATTTTTCTGGAAGAATGTCACTTCCAGAAAAATGTTTTTCAGAATGTGTTAAACATAAAGGAAGATAAATTTACATGTGTTAAGAGTTACAATTTTAACTTAAACTTCAAAGTTATATTAATTTCTGTTGTTCATATCACTAATTATTTCTGATTTATAATCGGACTGCAACAGTAACTGATGTTATTCCGTGAGATGTATTTGCATCGAATCTTACTGTCCAAAAGTGGTCGTTCCCTTCATAGTCAAAACCTTGCAAAGCACAATTCCCTCCGATGATGGCAAGAGGAGACGAGATGTCTCCCAGTTTTCCTAAAACAATGGCATTAGCTCCATCTGTAACCTGGAACAACACAAAGCAATTCAACTATGAACAAACATCACAAAAAAGGAGTCTGCTCTACATCCAGTGACTCCAAAGATAGCTCTTCCACTTACGTCTCTGTAAAAAACGTCTGTATTGTCGTGAACATCATAGGCCAACAGATTGGTCTGAGATCCCACCAGAAGCGTGTCTCCTGTGGTGTTTGGTCCCAGTGTTCCTGCAGTCAAACATGTTACGGCCTGGTTGATGTTGAGAAGAGAGATGTCAGAGTCCTGGGTGCTCTGGCTCAGTCGATGGGTCGCAGGTCGCTGACCACGATCATGAGGGTTGTGGATGAAAACCTATAAAAGAAGAACAGTTTAGGTCAAAATGAAAATCTTTGATATATGTTCCTTCAATATATGTTCCTTCAGCAATTTTTTGGACACTTGCTGAGCAGTTATACTACATATTCCCTTCACCTTTCCTGCTTGCGTTGCTGCTGTTAGACATGGGTGCACTCCATCAAACTTTCCAACAGCCACCATGCGGGGGTTAATCTTGTGGTTCAGCTTCAGTGTGAAGATGGGGACCATCGTGACGCGGCCTCCTTGTCCTTAAACAGTGAAACGTTACGTCAAACCGCTTCAGGACAAACTGCTGACACATAACTGTCAAACTACTGGTGTCCGTAAAGCTTTTCTCCGCGTATATAACCAGTTGGCAACGCGTTTTTTTTGCGTCTCTAATGTAATTACAGGCTTTACCTCAGCCAGACAGCAGCGACTTCTGTTGCCTAGCAACAGCGACTAGCACGCTAAAGCTGTTCATCTGGCTAATCTCTCTCCGATTTGCGGGGCAAGAACACATATTTTACAACCAAACCAGCTCCTTCACTGGTTAGCATGAGATTACTGCTGTAAGATAATTAGAATGCAATAAGGGGATTTTAAAATGACATAAAAACTCAAGAGATTTTGATGATAAAACTAAAAAGTTAGCTAATCATGTCAAGTCAGTTCTTTCTAACTAACACCCAAACTCATACGAGGAAGATAATATCAAGAAACAACAACGTCTTGAAAAAAAAACAAAAACATACCAGGTTGAGTAATCACTGACCCGAGCCCCTTCTCAGCAGTTAACTGTCGGGGTTTGGAGGACTAAAGAGGCTAACCAGTAGCTACATAGTTCGGCGCATCGTTCACAGGCTAACTTCCGGTCATTTCTTTTCAAAATAAAATAATTAAATTTTTTAATGAAATGTTATATTTAGGGGCATGCCATAGCAATGCATAAGGAGAGCAGAAGCAAGTCAGTACTGCCTCCATGCATTGCATGGCAGGCACCTATTGTTCTACACCCAATAGAATGTCTATTCTGTTAAATAAATAAATAAATTTAATTTGTATTGACACACGGAGCAAAAAATCAGCCAAGAAAAGCATTCAGACTTTACTTATTTTATTCACTTTCAGCGCTGAAAGGAGACGCTTTTACCATTACATCCGAGAAGAGTTTCTAAAAAAGTCTGTAGCGTCTGAGGAGAAAGAGGAGGGCAGCTGATTATATGGACTGAAGACACTCCCTGAAATCACACCATGTCTCTGTGGCCTGGGAAAATGTTTCTTTTTCGTGAGAAATTGACCTTGGTGTCTAACAGAATCAATCATGTAACTTTTTACTATGGGCCTTTGTCTAACAGCGTGTGACTCTTTCTCGACCTTGGTAAAGCATCTCAACATTCCCCCTGTTGGGCTCTAAAAGAGCCCAAAAAAGGGAAGACAAACCCTAGAGTAGACACTGTCCCTTCTGGAAAACATCCCCCGAGGCTTTTGCAGATGTTGATATACATAGCTTCATTTCAAGTTTTGATGTTGTATTTCATTCATTTCATTTCATTTCGTGTCAATTTTGGGGGTAAAAACGGACAGGGCACCCCGAGGCCTCTTAGGCGGTGGATCGCAATCACAATGTCCCCCTTACAAGCTAATAAAGAACATGTAAAGAAAGAAAATTGTTAAAGGATATTAGAGTGTTAATTTGGAGGAACATAGGTCAACCCACCATGGCATGACTCTTTTTTTTTTTTTTTTTAAAAAGAAAGAAAGAAAGAAAAAACATTATGAAGATGCCCAATCTGAAAGAATTGTCCTCCTCGCTCTCCTCATCACCTGTGGATGCTGCTGTTCCCTGCCTGAGGTCCTTGGCTGTTCAGTGCATCACCTCCAACATAGAGAGGAGCAGTGGTACCAATAGAACCCCACCTGCCTATCAGATGGTTCCCAGAACCAAAAGACGACCGTGGAACTCCAGCTTTCCAGAGTTTAAGGGCAGTACTAGTATCTAGTGACAAAAATAGATGCTTTCCTTCACTTTAATTTTCTTTATATAATCCATTGATTTCCCTTTTTGTTGTGTTTTTTGTGTTGCAGAATGAAGTCCAATCCTTTCTGGGTGTGCCAGGATGTGAGACTGTGGGCGCCTTCCACGATTGGTGGACCAGTTTACAGCTGAAACGCCACTGAAGCCTCGCAGGCCAATGTTGAGACGCTTTACCAAGGTCGAGAAAGAGTCACACGCTGTTAGACAAAGGCCCATAGTAAAAAGTTACATGTTTGATTCTGTTAGACACCAAGGTCAATTTCTCACGAAAAAGAAACGTTTTCCCAGGCCACAGAGACATGGTGTGATTTCAGGGAGTGTCTTCAGTCCATATAATCAGCTGCCCTCCTCTTTCTCCTCAGACGCTACAGACTTTTTTAGAAACTCTTCTCGGATGTAATGGTAAAAGCGTCTCCTTTCAGCGCTGAAAGTGAATAAAATAAGTAAAGTCTGAATGCTTTTCTTGGCTGATTTTTTGCTCCGTGTGTCAATACAAATTATGATTCATCGATCGGGATTTCCATTCCCAACAGTCCAAATAAATCCTTTATATTTATCATAACATAAACTAAAAGAATATCACTAACATACCTCATTTTGTGTTTTAAACCACATACAAATACATGATAATTCAAACATACAACTAACTACTGATTTTAGGAACGTCTCCTAAACATAGCAATCCCTCAGGTGAACCTCAGCTGACCCTGATGACATTGTTTACAGTCGTGCACAATTTTATTAAAATAGTGTTTCAAGAAATGTAATAGTCATCGTGCAAATGTTAATAGTGATGTGAGAAATGCAACAAAGCAACTGAGAAAGCCTGTAATACTTCAATCAGATTCAACAGATAATCTCTCAGAACAGAAAAAGAAGGGCTCGTCCGGGATTTGAACCCGGGACCTCTCGCACCCAAAGCGAGAATCATACCCCTAGACCAACGAGCCACAAAATTCATATTTCCACAACTATAAACTCCAGGAGTAAAATATAAAATCTGTCTGGCAGTTTTGAATGCTTAAATGGTTTGTGCAGCAGCAGCATCCTCTACTGGTCACTAACAGAATTGCAAGATTGATTCTTGAAGTTGTTGACCTTGAAAAAACAATGTTTTTATTAATTTTTTATACAATGTGAAAATGGAAATATGACTGATAATGAAAATCGACTTAGAATGCAAAATTTAAATTTTGAAAAGGCTGTTTGTTTTATATTTATTTAATAAATAAATAAATAAATAAATAAATAAATAAATAAATAAATAAATAAATAAATAAAAATTAGATTATCACAGTAATTCTAAAATACTAGGAAAGTGCAAACATTTTGAAAATATTTAATTTCTAAAGGGGAAAATTTACTGGGCTCTCAAACATCTGTGAAAGGATTTTGAACTCCTCCTCTTGACAGAAACTTTTTAATTCTGGCTTAAAGGAGGGTTTCGGGAAGTGAAAGACCTCATTTTCTGTGTACAGGGAAAACACATACAAATCTCGGCCATTTTGACCCGAGGACAACAGGAGGGTTAAGAAAAAGCCACAGGACCCAGTTTTCAAGTCTTACTAAATCACCACAAAATCTCAGTTGTTTTTTTCTTGTTTGTTTACTTTGCAGTTTTTTCATTATTATTATTTTAAACACAAATTGTGTTTATGGGCATGTGTTTTTAATAATCCACTTTGGTTTAAGCTCATTCGGTGTATTTATATGAGCCGTAGAACGAGTCACAGATTGAAGTCCATCCATCCATCCATTTTCTTTACACCCTTGTCCCTACTGGGGTGCTGGTGCCTATCTCCAATTAACGTTTCGGGCGAGAGGCGGGGTACACCCTGGACATGTCGCTAGTCTGTCGCACAGATCAAAGTCATAGAGGTGAATTTAAAAAACAATCACTTCACAATAAAACCAAAACGCGGGCTCGTCCGGGATTTGAACCCGGGACCTCTCGCACCCAAAGCGAGAATCATACCCCTAGACCAACGAGCCATCTGAGAACAACAAGCCAATATGTCCAGATTTAAAAGCACATACAACGCTAATGTTAAGGATATATGTATGTACGTCTTGACATTACCACTCTGCAAGCACTATCAAACCTTACTTTGAAAATGACTCAACAAAAATTATTGTATCTGTCACTATTGTCTCTGTCCTGCATTTGTCTCAAATAAAGCCTGTCCTGATAGAAACTCCTGCCTACAAGTCCGCGCTCAGGTTAAATTTATCCCAGCTCATGGCAAGCTAAGTAGCATTAGCATCCGGCCAGACCTGCAGTCTGACTATGGCGACTGAAGCGAAGCGAGTAAAGGTTGTAACATTGTTCTGATTTAACACATACACAAAATCTGATACTAATCAACATTATCATCTTGAGTTTCATGCTAACTACTAACTAACGGAGTTCATTAAAATGTTTGTTGTCAAAAGGTCTTGAAGTCCACGAGGCTGCTGCTTTGGGTGTAAACACGTGGATTAAAGAGCGTAACAACAGAGCCAGATATCAGTACATGTTTGATTTTGTTTTATGCAGGTGGATGATGCTTCAGAGCGCCTGCAGGACTTCCTCCAGTGGTGTGACAGAGTCGGTTTGGTCCTGAGTAAAAAGGTTTGTTATGACATTCTGCACCCTGACATCCAGCCAGGATGCAGAGTAAACATGCAGTTTCCTCAGTTTTACTGGAACGAAGAAGTTTTCAGCAGTGGCTGTAAAACAAAAGGATGGATAGTCTAACCGTAGTGTGGAAGATCTGTCATGCTGTGGGCCTGTTTCTCTTTCAAGAAACTAGGAATCATTGAGTCTATAAAATAAGTGGATGTTTTCAGTAGAAATCAGGTAGAATCTGTCAGAAAACTAATAATGTGTCTTTGTTTGGTCTCTCAGCAGAATAGTGATCCAGAGAAATTGGCCAGAAATGGTTCACCAGACACAGAAAACAACATTCTGCCATGGTGGCCATCACAGTTTCTGGGCCTAACTCCAGTATAAAACTTCAATTCATTTAAAAAAATACTTAGTTGATTCCAAAAGGAAAATAAATGTTGTAACTCCTATTAATTCATAATTCTTCATAGAGTTGTTATAGATGGTGATGGTTGTGCTCTCCTGTACCTGACTGTATTCCAGCGATGTGAAAAAGCCTCTGACTAAAGACATTTGTTTTTTCTGTTGTTTTTTTTTAAGACAGTCTCATGAAGGATTTTAAAGTGAGTCTTAGCCTCATTTTAAGACCCTGGTTCAGTGTGTGACGTTTTTCCTGCCAGTTGTCTGTGAAATTGATCCCAGGTTTTTGTCTGCAGGTGTGCCTGAGCACAGAGGGAACAGTGGTAGATTATGGGATGCTGGCGAAGGAAGACATCGAGGAAGGAGAGGTTTTGTTCACCATCCCCAGATCTGCTCTTCTCCACCAGGAAACAACAAAGGTTTCTGCTTTGTTGAAGAAAGGTGATTCTACTGAAAATTAGTTTTATAACATTAAAACGTCCAGATTCTATCAACTCCCAAATGTGTTTTGTTTCTATTTCCACAGAGAAGTCGTCTCTGGAGAGCACTTCTGGTTGGGTTCCCCTGCTGCTGGCTCTGCTTTATGAGTCCACATCTCCTGAGTCCCACTGGAGGCCGTACCTCTCCCTGTGGCCTGGCTTCAAAGCGTTGGATCATCCCATGTTCTGGTTGGCTTCACCTCCACTCCTTAAAGGGGACCTATTATGCAAAATCCGCATTCTGCACATTTTTATACTTCCATTTGGGTCTCAACTGTTTCTTAAAACAGGCATAGTGCTTTAAAAAAATCACCCAGCAGATTTTTAACAATAAGTTAAGGCTTTTTGGTGTCTGGAAAATGAACCGTTTCAAAAACCTCATGATTTTTAAGTCATATTTGACAGCCACTGTGCCGTAACCTAGCAACCCAAGTGTAGGTGCAGGACATTTTGGTCACCTGGGTGCTGGAAGAGACAAGTGTTTTATTGTTAACTTACCGTCCAGATACCAAATTCTGCAGGAGGCTCCACTTTTGCTTGTCAAAGATGTATGGTTGTATATTTGCGCATCTGTTTACAGCCATTTTCACAACATCAAAGCTTTCTGATTCTATCAACTCCATTTTTTTCTGTTTTCAAAGTAAAATTGAACCCCCTTCCCAAATATTGAGTTGGGGGGCGTGGCCAGCAGCAGGTTAGTTGGATTTAAAGTGACAGAGCTCTTAAAACAGCTCATTCTGAATGGAGCAGACTAAAATCTCATTATCTGAAAATGATTTTGTACACAAAACAAATGAATTAAACATGTTTTGTATAGAAAACTATTCTATTCTAACTTGTTCAAGGAAGCATAAACAGGTCACCTTTAAGCTCAGCTGAGTGACAGCTTCATGATTTCCTCAGGTCTAAAGAGGAGCGAGACAAACTGCTGAAGGGAACAGGAGTCCCAGAGGCGGTGGCGACGGATTTATCCAACATCCAGAGAGAGTACGCAGATATCGTCCTGCCTTTCATAATGAGACATCCCGAGCTGTGGAACCCCAACACACACACTCTGGAGCTGTACACACAGCTGGTGGCCTTCGTCATGGCCTACAGGTTAGCACACACAAACCCAAACTCTTTAAGTTTTTAACATTAATTTCTGAGCCCGTTTCATTTCTGCT
Source organism: Poecilia reticulata (assembly GCF_904066995.2). Classification (NCBI taxonomy): domain Eukaryota; kingdom Metazoa; phylum Chordata; class Actinopteri; order Cyprinodontiformes; family Poeciliidae; genus Poecilia; species Poecilia reticulata. Next base: position 29,561,963 of record NC_088835.1, on the reverse strand, counting down.
TTGACTGAAGCTTCCAGGAGCCGCAGGAGGAAGAGGATGATGAAGAGGATGAAGAGCAGAGGGCCCCCAACCCTCCCATGATGGTTCCCATGGCAGACATGCTGAACCACGTATCCACGCACAACGCTAACCTGGAGTTCAATCCGGTAAGGAATCAATTCGATTTTAAAACCGAGAAAAGAAAAACCTCGTTAATTTACAACTGTTGTCATCAACCCTTAGTGCATGGGGGGCAATCATGCACACATTCATACAATATGTGAATGTGTTGGAAAAGTTATGCAACTCAAATGTGAATCTACTTACTAGGGCTATTGTAGATAGGGAAAAAGACAAAAGGAATACATTTCTCCCAGAAAAATCTCAGATATTTATAGAAAAACTTGGAAATTTCTGAGTTTGAAAAGTGTAAAACTGAATCCTTATTTTCAGGACAGCCTGAAGATGGTTTCTGTGCGCCGCTTGCGTAAAGGCGAGGAGGTCTTTAACACGTACGGACAGATGGCCAACTGGCAGCTGCTGCACATGTACGGTTTCACGGAGCCGTATCCGGAGAACAGCAACGACACGGCGGACATTCCCGTCGCCTGCCTCTACCAAGCCGCAGCGCAAGGTAGCTCTGGAAACCAGGGGGATTTTCATCGACATGCTTTAATTTCCAGAAAACTTACATTTCAAACTGGTTTGATGCTAAAGTAAAAGTATTCAGTACTTAATGCCGTTTCTGATGTTGAAGTAGGAAAAACGTATGGAAGCTCAGAAAGTGTTATTAACATTGAATGCTCTGCCGGTCTTAATGAAAAAAGGCCTTAAAAGCTGCAGTTTGTAACTTTAAACTTTTAAAAAATATATTTTTTCCAGAGATGGCAGAGGGACTTTTTTTTTCATAGATTATCTGTCTCATACCATACTGTCTTGACATTTTGACAGTTTAAACCAGGGGTCCCCAAACTCCTTCCTGTGAGGGCCACATAACTTTTCCCTACTCTGGTGGGGGGCCGGAGTCAGATTGTGACAGAAAAAGTGTTACACGTTTATCACCTGCGCTGCTGGAAATGGTTGACGGTGGGTGGGGTGCGCGTGCGTTTCTCGATTGATTTTTACCCAGAAAGCACATGGGCAAAAACCGTTAGTGAAACGGTCACTGGGACTGACTAGCATATATTCCATTGAGGGAAAGTAGCTTTAACATATGTTAACATAAAGGCTCGTTTTGAAGTATAAGCTGCTACTTACAGGCATTGCTTCGAAGAACTCGACCTGGAATGCGGCGTTCATAACAAACACGTGTGTTCATCTGCTCTACCGCTAGCAAACAACCGCACTGATTAAATAACATAAAAGTCAAGCAGTTCCCTAAAAGTCCAACAGATGGCAGCAATGCGCCATGCAAAACAAAACACCCACAGTTTACAGGACACACTTCCTGCTAAAGAGCCCCCTGGTGGTTGAAGAAAAAGCCACATATAAACCGGAAAATACAATATATGAAAAAAAATTTGAATGCTCTCTGGTATTGTTCAGGGGGTCGGACCAAATGTGGAGGCGGCCCGCGGGCCGTAGTTTGGGGACCACTGGTTTAAACAAATAAGTAAAAATAGATTTTTTATAAAAGCTTTAAAAGATCAGCATTACTTATTTGTGTGTATGAAAAATAGTGTCTCTTTGGATACAAATATATGCAAAAAGAATTAATTCAGGGAAAATAGTAACTCAACTGAACAGAAACTGAATGATCATCTGTTAAGAGGTGATTTTTGCTTTGAATGCTTGTTTTGTAAAATTTGTAAAAGAACTGGCTGCAGATTTCAAAAACAGATATTTTACTGACGTGCCTGTTTTTCTGCTAAGCAATGTAGCAGATCAGGACAGAATTAAGTCAACTGTTTTAAAATAAACAAAGGCTTTATATAAATTAGGGCAAGAAAGTTAATTCATGAATAAAACACATTAAAGTATGTAAGCCTGTTTCCTCCAGTCAATAAAAGAAGTATTTACTTTACAAAATTACTGATTTGCTTCTCCATTATGTGCTAAAATGGGCTCGTCCGGGATTTGAACCCGGGACCTCTCGCACCCTAAGCGAGAATCATACCCCTAGACCAACGAGCCTCCTCTGACAGATGTTCACATCTGGCCACATCTTCCAAGTCTAAGTGTTCATTCCTGCTGATGTGGCAGGTCAGGATTCAGGAGTCCAACACCGCCCTCTAGCGGTGGATGTCTCAAACTGCAAACACGACTTGTTTTCAGGGGCTTTCCGGAGGTTGAAAGGTTAAAAGTTTGGTGTTGGGAGGAGAAATTTGTGAGTTATTTTTATTCAGCTGAGCTGAGAGCAACCTCTGCCTAAAACAAACAAATAAATTCTCCTTCCTGGAGATTTCTCACATGATTTATAATAGAGGTGCAGAAAAAAACTGATTTCTGGGATTTCTGAGTTAATTCAAAATGCTAAAAAATAGATTTCAAAAATACATTTAACTTGTATATTTTTGCCGCTTCTATTTGCGAGTACCCTGCATAATGCACTCGCTCACTGTATGTATTTTGAATAATTCTTTGATATTCTAAAAAGCCAGGCAGCTGGTAATTTAAGCTACAGAAATTTATTCAAAACCTATCTTTGTTTAAATATAAACTGATTGAATATGATACAGTATTGAACCTTACAGGATTATTTGTCTTCTTGTTTCCTTGCAGACGTTCAGTCTGAGCCGGAGCGTCAGCTTTTTGATGAGCGCTTCAAGGTTTTGTCCCAGATGATGGAGGAGAACGCAGCGTTTGTGTTCAGTGATCAGGGCTGCCTCACAGACTCCGAGCTGCACTCTGCACTCAAGGTAACGCAGCGCAAACATCCCAGCTTTCCCTCTAATACGAGATAAAAACTTTACATTTAGACCAAACGTGTCAAACTCATAGACCGGGGGCCAAACTGGCCCTCCGAAGCTTTTTATACGGCCCTGTAGACTCCAGAGGGATTAAATAAGTGCTTAAGTATTATTGTATCAACCAAATCAAAGTAGTTTTTATCTCTCTACTGCCAAATTATATCAGTCTCTCCAGTTTTTCCCAATTTCACAATTGCCACACTTTTTCGCAATATTTTGTCTAAGGATGAGTTTACTGCAAATTTTAAACCTGGTGATCAAAAACATTATGTTTATGTGATGCTAATTCCCACCTGGAGGTGGCAGTGTTTCTCACTTCTCTTACACTGCTTCCTCAGCTTTACTTGATGTCAATTAATAGTCCATTATCAAACAAAAAGTCACATTTACCATCATACATAAACTCAAACATAGCTAAATGTTTTTGCAAGTATTTCTGAATCAGTGATTGTGATTGAGGGCTGCACAGTGGCGCAGTTGGTAGAGCTGTTGCCTTGCAGCAAGAAGGTTCTGGGTTCGATTTCTGGCCCTGGTCTTTCTGCATGGAGTTTGCATGTTCTGCCTGTGCATGGTGGGTTTTCTCCAGGTACTCCGGTTTCCTCCCACAGTCCAAAAACATGACTGTCAGGTTAATTGGCCTCTCCAAATTGTCCCTAGGTGTGAGTGTGTGTGTGCATGGTTGTGTGTCTCTGTGTTGTCCTGTGACAGACTGGCGACCTGTCCAGGGTGACCCCGCCTCTCACCCGGCAAGCAATCTGGAGAGAGGCACCAGCAACCCTCCCGACCCCACTGAGGGACAAGGGTGAAAGAAAATGGATGGATGATTGTGATTTCACAGAAACCTGGAGGGACTGATCAGTTTCAAAACATGTTCAATATTATTTAATTTTAAGAAGTGCTTATCAGATGGAGGCACAGCTGTTTATTAATATTTTAACAGTTTGTTACTGGATTTTATCGATGAATTCTACGTGATTTTGAAATGGCCCAAAATGAAAATGAGTTTGACGCTCAGCTCCTGTTTTGTTGCTGCAGCTTCTGTCCATGTCGCAGGAGGAATTCTCAGAATTCAGAGACAACGAAGGATGGGAGGACGATGACGAAGACGCCGACGATAAAATCTCCCAGGCCTTCTCCAACGAGGGTCTGCCCGATTTAAAGTCGTCATGGAAACGTCTGATCCACGAGGCAGCCCGGCTCACGCTGAGGTCGTACGGGGACGCAGAGTTGGAGAGCGACCGGAAGCTGATGGAGGACGGAGCGGATCTGAAAGGACGGAGCAGCAGGAGGTGGAGGGCGCTGCAGGTCCGCTTCGGACAGAAAGTCATCCTGCACAGACTGCTGGAGCTCACCGCGTCCTGACCCCTGGAAACAGACCATAAACATCTGTCTGCGCTTGTTTCTGTTCGTTTTCACAGCTTCACCGGCTGCGGCGCCATTACAGATATCCACAAAACTTCAAAGATATTCCACTGATGTCGATAAAACACAATTATGCAATTACGTTGTTTCCAATAAATAACTGATAAAAAATGATTATGGTTTGAGTATTTTTTACAAATAGATAAGTTAGATGTGCAATATGCAACCATTAGAGATGTGTACTACTGAATATTTTGGAATATTTTCAATAATGGGCCAAAATCACTGATGTCGATACCAATACAATATAGATTGGAAAATCTACACTACAAAAATAAAATTTCAAGACGGAATCTAAAACTAAAGTACTAATTCAATGCTAAGTAAATATAAATCTGCCCACTTCTAGAAAACATGAACACAAATAGACAAACTGACCTAACAGTCACGTTTCCTGGACTATGGGATGAAGCCAGAGTTCCCAGTAAGAACCAACATTTGTGCACAGATACTAAATTATTAGAATGGGCTCGTCCGGGATTTGAACCCGGGACCTCTCGCACCCTAAGCGAGAATCATACCCCTAGACCAACGAGCCTCCTCTGACAGATGTTCTCATCTGGCCACATCTTCCAAGTCCAGGTGTTCATTCTGCTGATGTGGCAGGTCAGGATTCAGGAGTCCAACACCGCCCTCTAGCGGTGGCTGTGTCAAACTGCAAACACGACTTGTTTTCAGGGGTTTTCCGGAGGTTGAAAGGTTAAAAGTTTGGTGTTGGGAGGAGAAATTTGTGAGTTCTTTTTATTCAACTGAGCTGAGAGCAACCTCTGTCTAAAAAGAACAAATAAATTCTCCTTCCTGGAGATTTCTCACATGATTTATAATAGAGGTGCAGAAAAAAACTGATTTCTGGGATTCCTGAATTAATTCAAAATGCTAAAAAATAGATTTCAAAAATATGTTTAACTTGTATATTTTTGCAGCTTCTATTTGCGAGTACCCTGCATAATGCACTCGCTCACTGTATGTATTGTGAATAATTCTTTGATATTCTAAAAAGCCAGGCAGCTGGTAATTTAAGCTACAGAAATTTATTCAAAACCTATCTTTGTTTAAATATAAACTGATTGAATATGATACATTATGGAACCTTACAGAATTATTTTTCTTCTTGTTTCCTTGCAGACGTTCAGTCTGAGCCGGAGCGTCAGCTTTTTGATGAGCGCTTCAAGGTTTTGTCCCAGATGATGGAGGAGAACGCAGCGTTTGTGTTCAGTGATCAGGGCTGCCTCACAGACTCCGAGCTGCACTCTGCACTCAAGGTAACGCAGCGCAAACATCCCAGCTTTCCCTCTAATACGAGATAAAAACTTTACATTTAGACCAAACGTGTCAAACTCATAGACCGGGGGCCAAACTGGCCCTCCGAAGCTTTTTATACGGCCCTGTAGACTCCAGAGGGATTAAATAAGTGCTTAAGTATTATTGTATCAACCAAATCAAAGTAGTTTTTATCTCTCTACTGCCAAATTATATCAGTCTCTCCAGTTTTTCCCAATTTCACAATCGCCACACTTTTTCGCAATATTTTGTCTAAGGATGAGTTTACTGCAAATTTTAAACCTGGTGATCAAAAACATTATGTTTATGTGATGCTAATTCCCACCTGGAGGTGGCAGTGTTTCTCACTTCTCTTACACTGCTTCCTCAGCTTTACTTGATGTCAATTAATAGTCCATTAGCAAACAAAAAGTCACATTTACCATCATACATAAACTCAAACATAGCTAAATGTTTTTGCAAGTATTTCTGAATCAGTGATTGTGATTGAGGGCTGCGCAGTGGTGCAGTTGGTAGAGCTGTTGCCTTGCAGTAAGAAGGTTCTGGGTTCAATTCCCGGCCCCGGTTTTTCTGCATGGAGTTTGCATGTTCTTCTCTCCGGGTACTCCGGTTTCCTCCCACAGTCCAAAAACATGACTGTCAGGTTAATTGGCCTCTCCAAATTGTCCCTAGGTGTGAGTGTGTGTGTGCCTGGTTGTGTGTCTCTGTGTTGTCCTGTGACAGACTGGCGACCTGTCCAGGGTGACCCCGCCTCTCGCCTGGCATGCTAGCTGGAGAGAGGCACCAGCAACCCTCCCGACCCCACTGAGGGACAAGGGTGAAAGAAAATGGATGGATGATTGTGATTGCACAAAAATCACAGAAACCTGGAGGGACTGATCAGTTTCAAAACATGTTCAATATTATTTAATTTTAAGAAGTGCTTATCAGATGGAGGCACAGCTGTTTATTAATATTTTAACAGTTTGTTACTGGATTTTATCGATGAATTCTACGTGATTTTGAAATGAGTTTGACGCTCAGCTCCTGTTTTGTTGCTGCAGCTTCTGTCCATGTCGCAGGAGGAATTCTCAGAATTCAGAGACAACGAAGGATGGGAGGACGACGACGAAGACGACGACGATAAAATCTCCCAGGCCTTCTCCAACGAGGGTCTGCCCGATTTAAAGTCGTCATGGAAACGTCTGATCCACGAGGCAGCCCGGCTCACGCTGAGGTCGTACGGGGACGCAGAGTTGGAGAGCGACCGGAAGCTGATGGAGGACGGAGCGGATCTGAAAGGACGGAGCAGCAGGAGGTGGAGGGCGCTGCAGGTCCGCTTCGGACAGAAAGTCATCCTGCACAGACTGCTGGAGCTCACCGCGTCCTGACCCCTGGAAACAGACCATAAACATCTGTCTGCGCTCGTTTCTGTTCGTTTTCACAGCTTCACCGGCTGCGGCGCCATTACAGATATCCACAAAACTTCAAAGATATTCCACTGATGTCGATAAAACACAATTATGCAATTACGGTGTTTCCAATAAATAACTGATAAAAAATGATTATGGTTTGAGTATTTTTTACAAATAGATAAGTTAGATGTGCAATATGCAACCATTAGAGGTGTGTACTACTGAATATTTTGGAATATTTTCAATAATGGGCCAAAATCACTGATGTCGATACCAATACAATATAGATTGGAAAATCTACACTACAAAAATAAAATTTCAAGACGGAATCTAAAACTAAAGTACTAATTCAATGCTAAGTAAATATAAATCTGCCCACTTCTAGAAAACATGAACACAAATAGACCTAACAGTCACGTTTCCTGGACTATGGGATGAAGCCAGAGTTCCCAGTAAGAACCAACATTTGTGCACAGATACTAAATTATTAGAAAGGGCTCGTCCGGGATTTGAACCCGGGACCTCTCGCACCCTAAGCGAGAATCATACCCCTAGACCAACGAGCCTCCTCTGAAAGGTGTTCACATCTGGCCACATCTTCCAAGTCTAAGTGTTCATTCTGCTGATGTGGCAGGTCAGGATTCAGGAGTCCAACACCGCCCTCTAGTGGTGGATGTCTCAAACTGCAAACACGACTTGTTTTCAGGGGTTTTCCGGAGGTTGAAAGGTTAAAAGTTTGGTGTTGGAAGGAGAAATTTGTGAGTTATTTTTATTCAATTGAGACGTTCAGTGTGAGCCGGAGCGTCAGCTTTTTGATGAGCGCTTCAAGGTTTTGTCCCAGATGATGGAGGAGAACGCAGCGTTTGTGTTCAGTGATGCCTCACAGACTCCGAGCTGCACTCAAGGTAACACAGCGAACACAAATACTCCTGGAGTCATGTTTCCTGGACTATGGGATGAAGCCTGAGTTCCCAGTAAGAACCAACACTTGTGCACAGATACTACATTTTTAAAAAAGGGCTCGTCCGGGATTTGAACCCGGGACCTCTCGCACCCTAAGCGAGAATCATACCCCTAGACCAACGAGCCTCCTCTGACAGATGTTCACATCTGGCCACATCTTGCAAGTCCAGGTGTTCATCCTGCTGATGTGGCAGGTTAGGATTCATGAGTCCAACACCGCCCTCTAGTGGTGGAGCATGTGTGATACAGATACCAAAGCTTTTTTTCAAACCTTCACTAAACTCTAAATATTTATTCTAAGTGAATTTCTGAGGACAAATGAGCTGAGAGCAACTTTTGTCTGAAAAGTGTGAATTAATCTGCTTTCTTGCAGATTAATTCACAGATTAAACACGTGTATAAGCACAGACAAAACGTTTTGTCTGGTCAACAGAGCAACCAACGATGCTGAATTAGAGCCATTCTAGACATGAAAAGATGTACATTTCTGTCAAAAAATTGAAAATTGGATGAAAACAAGAGAATTTCAGAGTTTGAAAAAGTTTAAAATTTGCTAGAAAAAAACTGATTTTGAGATTAATCCCAGAAATTTTCTAGAAAAAATTAACATTTCTGGGTTTCAAAAGTAGGTAATTTACAACTTCTGAATTTCCAGAAGTTTAACATTTTCAACCTTTGAAACTGAGAAAGTTTTTCTTGCAATAAAATGTCTGAGAACAATCTCAAAGTTTCTGGGGGGATCTCTAGCCACTTTTCAACTTATCAAACTCAGAAACGTATCAGGTGAGAACTTACGTATGCACAGAGAGAACATTCAAGCTCTGTGCAGAACAAAACTGTTTAAATCCAGACGTTTTTAAAGACTTCACACATTCACTGCAGAACAGAAAAAAACAATGCAAAAGAAGTCCAAATAAATTTACTCCACAGAACCTGAACAGTGTAGAATGAGTGAAGCAACCCAGTTTAAATCTTGATGAAGAAAAGCACATAGTCTGGATTGTAAGATTTAAGTCTCTGGCACAGTTAGGAATCCCAGATTTGCATGGGGGAAAAGAGGAGGGCTCGTCCGGGATTTGAACCCGGGACCTCTCGCACCCTAAGCGAGAATCATACCCCTAGACCAACGAGCCACGTCCGTTAAGGATTCATATCTGGTTCACTGTCCTACAATCTGCAAGTCTGATTGCTGAGGTGACTTTTTTTTCGGCCCAACACCGCCCTCTGGTGGTCAGTTCGTTTTCTGAAAAGACAAAGTTTTCAGCCATCTGCAGGCGGCTGTAGGTTCAATCAAACACGTTCATATGCGGTTTTCTTTTCTGTTTAACAGTAGATAATAATGCTAAAGATAAATACACTGCTCAAAAAAACAAAGGGAACACTTAAACAACACAATATAACTCCAAGTAAATCAAACTTCTGTGAAATCAAACTGTCCACTTAGGAACGGGTCAATCAGTGTGATAATTTGAGATTATTGACCCGACGAGGGTCAATCAGTGTTGCTTCCTAAGTGGACAGTTTGATTTCACAGAAGTTTGATTTACTTGGAGTTATATTGTGTTGTTTAAGTGTTCCCTTTATTTTTTTTTGAGCAGTACATTTTGTCATAAGGTTACAAAAAATTGTAGGCAACACCAGAAGTGTCAGGAGGAATGGGCTGGATTAAGATTACACAAACACCGCAGATGACTAAAAAAAAAAACAAACAAATTACACAAAAAATACCAACATTTATGTGAACTTCTGAATTTGGTTTTAAAAATTTCGATGTCTAAAATGTGTTTTTTTATATCACAAATATTAGTTTAGTCTGAACGAATGCAAGGAATTAAGTCTTTTACCCGTTTCCGGTGCGGCCTCGTTAAATAAACTTTAGGATAGTGTGACATAAACATTTGTATTTCAGTTTCCCAGTATCACATAAGCTACAGTACTTATGATTTATGAAAACTGCAGTTATCCAGCAGGTTGTTGCTAGGTAACGAAAGTCTGAGCGAGTCAGTTGAGGTTGAGCCATGAGGTTGAGCAGTTAAGTCTTTCCTACATCTCCCAGAATGCTGTGCGGTTCTGGATCGGATATTCTTGCAGATGTATTATCTATCACTGTTTATATTATTGATTTATTGTCCAGCCATAGATTTAAGCCGTAATTTGAGAACAAATTAACTGCCAAATGTTTCGGTTTGAGAAAGCAAACATGGCTGCACCTTGAATGCTTTATTTTCTTTATTTATGCATACTGCAGTTAAAGTAGCAAGAACTAAAGGCAAACTAGAAAGAACTACAAAATACAACACACGGACCAATACATTTACAAAACATTCAAAATGTTACAAAATGGGCTGTATTGGTCCTTCTATTGTTCTTCAGTTCGGAACTTTGTACAAGTTGTCATTTACGATGTTATCGTCACTTTGCACATTTTTTTTACAAGTGCCAGGGAGAGAGACCTCCAGAACCAGTTTGAAATGGACAAACCATCAGCAACCAGTCTCCACCACCATCACACCTGAGAGACGTGACCTCAACTTTCAGTCCCACTCAGGAAAAAAACAAAAAAAACAAAACAACAACAACAAAAAAAACCTCAAAGAACCAAATAAAAGTAGCAGGCAGTTTCTTCTCTTCAATCATCAACCATTCAGCCTCGGGAAGCAAAGTAAAGTCACAAATCAGGATCTGTGTGGGAGGGAAGCAAACCAAAGACTTTGGTAGTGAAACTCTTCAGGTGTCTTTACATGTCAAAGGTATGTTTTAACCAAACATGTGAACTTTAATTCATTCGTCCACTTCCCTGCTCTCCCTTTTTTTTCAATATTTACAACAAAAGAAGCATTTTAAACAGCATTTCTCCTCCCGTTCTCCATCCCAAAGGGGAAAAAACGAAACTCTTTAGATCCATGAACAGTAGTCCTTCCGGCCACATTTAATAGAAAAATAAAACAATGAAACTGTGGTTGCCAGTTTATCCAGTGCCAACAGTGAATTGGGAGCTGGGTGTGTGGTGATGGGATGGGCGAAGGCCGCGGTGTCTCTCTGACACGGTTAGCTGGCACCGGTGCCCTCCATCACTTGTTGGGCCTGCTTCTGCCCCATGCAGCACTGAGCCACGGACTGGAACAACCTGCACACACACACACACACACACACAGTAAGCATCACAGCCAGGGTTGCCAGGTCTGACAGTTTCCAGCCCAAATACAACGTAAAACCCATCCAACTCCCCAAAAAAAAAAAAAAAAAAAAAAAAAAACTGCCCAAATCTTAGTGATCAATGGTGATGATTAATCAGACTTTAAAAAATATTAGAAAGACGTTAAATGTGTAAATACAAATTATTATTATTATTTTTTTGTTTTAAAAAATTAACATTTTGTTGCCTAAAAAGCAATGCAATGGCATTTCTTTAATAAATATGAACCAGGTGAAGAAAGTGCTGGAGTTAAACTTACTTTTCGATCTCAGGCGCACAGTGAACAAAGTCGTGACTCCAGAACTTGAAGGCAGGATTCTTGATCAGCTCGATGAAGGTGATGAGGAGTCCCCATGGGTGAGGTCTGTTGACGATCAGCCTCTCCAGCAGAACCCTGCAGGACGAGCAGAGTGCAATCAGCCGACAGAGGTTCTGATGAGGTCGACCCGACCCGGGACGAGCGGCTCTCACCTGGTGATCTGCTCCTGGATGGCCTCGGTGTTGGCCTCAGCAAACAGGTAGAGCATGGTGCAGCTGAAGTAGTGGGTGTGGCTGTTCGGGTAGCGCAGCTGATTGGCTATCGCGTTCAGGAACAAGTATCGCCCTGGAAATACCAGAAAATGGAAACGCCATCAGGTGATTCAGTTTAGCCTTAAAGTATTCACACTCCTTTCATTACAATCACAAACTCTTGGTATATCATCATGTGATTACATTAGACATAGTAGTAGCTGTAAAATTAAATTTATTTCTGTATAAAAGCTGAAAGGTGTGGCATGCAAATTTTTATTCATCACACAATAAAGTGATTAATTACTCAGAGGGTTTTCCTACCTTCAGTGTCCAGGTCCACAGCCAGGTTCTGGAAGATGTCCATGTGTGCAGAGTGTGTGATGGTGCTCATGGACGGGGTGCTGCCCTTGTTGTGGATGTGAGCGATGGCCTGTGTGCCGACATACAACACTAACGCGTTGATCAGCTGGATGTTGTAGCGGTTTCCTGGCTCGTTCGACACCTGGAAGAAAACAAACATTTGCAAATGTACAGTTATATAATTGCACATTGTTGCAGCCATTTTCACATGCGAGTGTTAAAAACTCAGAGGTGAGGGCTGTGGTGAGTCACAGCTTATTAGGATTTAAAGTGACAGAAACTCTAAAACAGCTCAAATTAGACAGAACTGAACAAACGAATCTCATCTTCTGAGAATGATTTTGTGCAAACAATGTAATGAACACGTTTTGTATAGGCCAGACATTTCCTAAACTGTTCAAGGAATCATAATAGGTTGCGTTTAAGACATTTTGGGCCTTAATCTTTGATACACAGGTTGGGTTTAAGACTTTTTAAGGATGCACAGACACCCTGTGGTCGAGGAGGAAGTGGTTTCTAACCTGCAGGTTGCTGCGAAGCTCAGACAGGAAAGTCACAGGTGAGCGCGTCTTCAGGTAGGAGTCCAGATCCTTCTTGAACTGAGACGGCATGACGCCTGTGAAGTTGGTGAGGATACGGGGAGCGATGTTGATCTCACTCAGCATGTCCACCTGAAGGAACAGTGGAGAATTAAATTCAACTCCAAATCTGCAGCTCATTAATAAGAGTTAAAGTTTAAAGTTTGGAGCTGCGTTTGGTTACCTTTAGGTTGGGCGTGAAGGGATCCGGAAGCCTCATGTTGCGTGGGAAGGCACTGAGGATAAGGTTGCGGAGCTGGATGCAGTTGGGTGGGATAACGTCACAGAAGCCATAATGGTAATCACAGAGGAACTCTGGGAAATCATGCAGCAGGACCAGAAGCACCCTCAGTGTGCCCTGAACAACAAACAAGGAGACATTTCAGACAAGAGAAGCATTAGATTGCTGCAAACTGCTAAATGTGTCATTACTATTCAGTTATTCAAACATTATTCGTACCTTGTAGAGGATTTGCATAGGTTTGTTGAGCTCTACGTTCCTCAGGAAGGGAGCCAGATACTTAAAGAGGTCAATCAGCAGCTGTGCGTACATGGGCCAACCCTGAAAGAGGTTCGCCATCGTTATTTAACTTCTGAAAGATGAAAACAACCAGTCTGACTCAGTGGGGGAATTCGAGGCTCTCCTACCTTCTGCTGGGGCGTGTGCGCCAGCATCCTGGCGATGAAGATGCGATGAGAGATCAGTTCCAGCCAGGCGTACACGAAGCCGGGAGCTTTGGTGGGTCTCAGGATGTGGAACGTGTTGCTGCAGGGAAGAGCAGAAACTTCAAGAATCTGATTTCACAAATAAACGAAGCAAGGGGTTACAACATAATGACATTCTGCAAAAGCAGTGCAGTCACTGTCCTGCACTGCTTTATCTGATGATCTTTAGGAGCTTTGTTTTTACGCCAGGAAACTGATATATGAATTTAAATGTTGCCCAAATTTAAAACATCTCGTTTGTTTTACCAGAAGGCAGTGAGTGTCTGGAAGTTGATGGTCTCCAGGACGTGTTCGGGCGCGTTGAGCTCCAACAGTAGCATGATAAAAATCCGATGGTACGGCAGCTGCTGGAAGTCCGTGTGACGGACATCGTGGTCCTGGATCAGCACTCCGACGACGATCCCCAGGACCTGAAGCAGGACGGAGCAGAGTCGGTTTTTACTTCTAGATTAAGATGGACTAGATGATCAACATCAAGCAGAAAAACCCAGTTTACCTTGTTGAGCAGGTTGATCTTTGTCACGGTGTTGGTGGCCTCTCCAGAGTGCTTCACTAGCAGGGCTATGAGCCGGACGAAGGCATCCAGGTTGTGGTAACATTTGGCTCTGATGATGGCTACGCTAGCTGCTGGGTTGTGCTGCTGTTCAGCCTGTGCACGATAGCTGATCTCCACGCACATTTCTGTGCACAGCCGGAAGAACCGCGTAATCAGGTCGTCGGTCTTCAGTATGCCCTGCTGGTGCATCTGAGGAGAAAACAACCGGGGAGGATGTGAGGAACAGCAGCAACGCATGGATTCATTAGTTCAAGACGAAATTATCTTCAGAACCAGAGAGGAACGATCTAGAGTCAGCGCAGCTTCAGATATTACAGCTAGAAATCAAGCTGAAATCTGGGAGTGATGGACTCTGACATGATCCTTTAGTCACATGACAACAGTTACAAAGTCGGCCTTCAATCACCTGAAGAACATTTCCAGGATTACAGGTCTAATGTCCCAGCAAGATCTAGAGAAACTCATTCATGTGTTCATCTTAAATTGCATCGATTACTGCAACAGGTCGGCCTAAAAAAAAAAAAAAATCAATCCTCCAACTATAACTGATCCAGAACGCTGCTGCTGGGTTTCTGACTATAACCAGGATTTTACCAGGACTATAACAATAACGCCAGTTATAAAGTCCTCACTTAGCTCAGAGAATAGATGTTAAAATACTGTTAGTTGATAACGGCTTAGCACCACAATATATTAAAGATCTGCTGTTGTTGAATCAACCTTGCAGACCTCTTAGATCTTCTGGTTCTGCTCTGCATTCCCAGAACCAAACGCGTAGAAGCAGCATTCAGCTTCTATTCACCACAAACTAACGTCCAGAAAACTGCAAAACAGCTGAAACACTGAGTTCCTTAACATTAAGGCTAAAAAAACACCTGTTTAAAGATGCTTTTGATTGATAAATGGAATCAACATATTTGATGAGCACCGACGATGGCGTTTGACAAAATGTAATGCGTTGTGTTATGTTTTTATGACATACGCACTTTGAACTTCCTTATTACTGAAATGTGCTATACAAATAAACTTGTAACTTAAAGACTAAAGCCTGTAAAGGAGTGCTAACCTGGCCGACGAAGGCAGAGAAAGCCTTGGTGCTGTCCCTGCCAGCTGCAGCTGAGTGATACAGGTTGACCCACTCTCTCAGCAAGTACTCTGCCTTCTCCCTCAGACCTGGAGGATCATCGTATTCGGAAGCTTGGGAAATCCCAGAGTGCATCATGAAGTTGGGCCCTCCGTGTGCCCGGTCAATCATGGCTTCGTAATTGGAGCGAACGACATCCATCAGCTGGGGAAGCCTGAGGGTGAGGAGGAGCGAGTCAGCAGAGGTCCAAAATATCGGGATAAGCTTCAAACTCATCACCACAATTACACAATTAGCCTTCTCTTTATTGATAATGGTCCAACATTTTAGTAATCATCTTTTCCAAAGATCTTATAACAGTTTTTATAGCAAAGAACAAATATTGTTGCTTTCTATGTCCTCAATAAATGTAATAAAAACTTTTCTTTTTTGGTTACAAGTCCTTAAAATCCTCAATGATTTAGTTTGGTGTTGAGTCTTGATGCTCTTTTATACCCAAATGAGTCAGAGTGAAGCACCTGTACTCAGGTGTAAAAATGAAGGTGAAAGAATAAACATTAAAACCTTCAGTGCATGTGGGAAAAGATTAAAATATAGTCTGAAAACACAAGATAAGTAAATTAGGGCTGAAACGATTCCTCGAGTGATTCGAGTACCTCGATTATTAAAATTCCTCGAGGAAAATTGACCTGCCTCGAAGTTTCGTTAATTTATGTTTTATCATTTAGCGCACTGTGTTTCAGCCGGAACATTATTTGAGTTGAGCGGAGCTCTGACTTCCGCCTCTGAGTTGTTGACGGAAGCTACGTGTTAGCGGCATAACGTCCAATCTTCAAGTTCGGCCCGCGGGGATTTTACTGATTGGTGATAATTCCGGGTTTTCATCGTTTTTGTGGGACCAATAAACATCCTTAAAATGACCGGCGCGATGCCGGGAGTTCGGCAGCCTTTCTGCTCCAGAGCTGCTGGTTGAACGGTGGGAAGAAGCTGAGGAGGATTTATACAGGTGAGCGGAGAGACTGAACACGGCAGGCGGCTGAGAGTTGATGCTTACAGGGTAAGAGCAGCTTTACGGACGAACCGCACAATAAACTTATATCAGCCCGGTCTGAACAAACGGGAGGCGGAACATGGCTGGTAGATGAGTTTCTGAACGGAGGAGCCGTAAATATCCCGTTTTGCTCCCCCGGTCTACAAAAAAGTAACTGGTAGGGAAGCTCAAAGGTGGAAAAAATAGACTGATGTTGATATCCGACAGTAACACTGGTGTTATGGAAGATTTACCAATATTTTATTTCATAATTGTTTTTATCCGATTACTCGATTAATCGTAAGAAAAATTTATAGATTACTTGATTACTAAAATAATCGTTTACAACAGCCCTAAAGTAAATACTAAAGTAAATCTGGGCTTTTGTGGACAGCACTTCTTGTTTTAGTTTTATTTTGTGAATGAGGTCATTACCCCTCGGGTGCGTTGGCTCTGGAGTGTGCGCAGGTTCTCATCAGAATCTCGATGGTCTGGAAGAGGTCGGCCTCCGTGACGTGGCTCACGCTGCGCTCGTCCACCAGCAGCAGCTTCACCAGCTGCATGGCGAATGCCACCGCCATGTAGTGGAGTCCATTTTCCATCGACTGAAAGACGACATAAATCAGTTCAGTAACGCCTCAGACTAAAGGGAGAAAACCAGGAAGTAAAGTCAGTGTTTCTACCTGCGCCAGGTGCACATCGTACTGCTGCATGTTCACCAGATGGTTCCTGATCAGAAGCTCCACTGCTTCCACGTTATACTTGTATTCATCCCGACATTCAATCAGACACCTATAAACACACAGAGCAGATTTCACGTCAGGTTTTCATTAACAGAGCACAAGAGTACAGTTTTCACAAAGTTAAATTCAGGCACTTTTCAAAGATTGAGGCAAGTTTCCACAAAAAGTTTCAATTCACTGATAGATTATATAATTTATTACCGATATTAATATCTTGTGATAATATTTTATATTCCACAGCAGGGAGAAAAAACCTAAAATATAACAAAAGTTTATGTTTTGGAATGTGTCTCGCTCACACCTGACTGGTCAGGGAACAAAACAGTAACAGAGTAACAACGTTGATCAATGTAAATAAAACAAGCCAAACAACATTTATATTAATTGTACAGAAATCAGGAACTTTTAAAACCTTGAAAATACTTAAATGAAATTCCAGCATTTTCATAGATTGCATACAAACCATGAAAGAGTCCATAATATATACAGTTGTTAGTATTAAACTGTCCTAAAATAGCGAGGAGTGAATTTACCTGGTAATCTGCTTATTGCACCACTGCGGTCCGTAGGCCCGTCCATCCTGCAGAGCTTTCAGCACCAGCAGGTGGCACTCTCTGTAGCGAAGCAGCAGGTCGGCATCAGCACCACTGGTGGCGTCCAGGAGACCTTCAACGGCCTTACGAGACAGAAAGCAGCTCCGTTACACATCAGGAGCCTCATACGTTTCCATAACAACCGCGCCGGGCGTTTGCCTACCTTCTGCAGGAGGCCCAGGGCAGCAATGCCGTCCCTGGAGTTTCGCGCCAAAGCCACGGCTTCCAGCAGGTTCCGCAGACCTTGGGTCAGCGGGTTCATGGCGAGCGCTGGAGGAATGGCATGAAGGTGCTGCTCCAAGTCTGTGATGCATTTATCGTAGATCTGAGCCACGTCGTCAGTGGCCCAGGCTTGTTGCTAAGCAAAGAAAAGGAAATAAAGTTAAAATCATTTCTAATTTAACTACATTTTATGGGGTTGTCAGAAGGCTCTGAATTATGGGAAGTGGTTAATAAAGTAAAGCAACTTATTTTCAAAACTCCTGTGGAAGAAACGATCACAAAAAAAAACACAAAATTAAATAACTCAATGTAATTACAAACTCTTTATAGAAAATGTAGATCATTTGAAACCTAAAATGTAATTTTATTAATGTCATGACATCCTAAGATCCTGTTGAGGTTTTCCAAGTATAACCCAAACTTTCCCTTTTGTTAAAACAGTTTTTACTAAAGATTTACCTTCATGGGTTGAGCCAGGAAGCCAGTGGGTTGGGAGAGATCGTTGCTCGGTAAAAAACCGGGAATGTTCCTCGCAAACTCCTCATAAACAGCCAGCTGTTTAGGGTCCACTCCTCCCACCTGAGACAGAGAGCAGCAGTGAGCGAGGCTGGGCGAGTGCTAGCTGATAGCTTCATGACCGGGCAGTGAGAGAGGCTGGGTGAGTGCTAGCTGATAGCTTCATGACCGGGCAGTGAGAGAGGCTGGGTGAGTGCTAGCTGATAGCTTCATGACCGGGCAGCAGTGAGCGAGGCTGGGCGAGTGCTAGCTGATAGCTTCATGACCGGGCAGTGTGAGGCTGGGCGAGTGCTAGCTGATAGCTTCATGACCGGGCAGTGTGAGGCTGGGCGAGTGCTAGCTGATAGCTTCATGACCGGGCAGTGTGAGGCTGGGCGAGTGCTAGCTGATAGCTTCATGACCGGGCAGTGAGAGAGGCTGGGTGAGTGCTAGCTGATAGCTTCATGACCGGGCAGGGGGGCGGCGTTACCTTGAGTCTGATCTGTTCCGGCATGCGCTCAGCCTGGTAGGTCAGGACGACGGGGTCGCAGTAGCGACGGCCTTCCTGCCGCGCGTGCTTCCTCAGCTCAAACTCCTTCAGCAGAGAGCAGATTAAAACACTGATGAGTAAAAAGCGTTTGGATCAGTAATATTAAGAATTACTGAATTACCTGAGGTTGTTTTGTTATACTTCAAATTTCGTTTTATTTTTTCCAACAAAATTCAATCATCAATCTAAGGAACCTGTTAAAATTATGCGATTGACTAGAGGAAGAGACAATAAACTAGAACATTTAAAACAATTCTATACGGTTCCATGTTGTATCAAATTTCACCAGTTTATACTTAAAAATAGGCTGATGAATAAATTTCTGTAATTTAAATTAGTATAATAGTATAATAAAGTATAATAAAAATATGCATTATATTCACAAATAGGAGTGAAACACATAAAACACATTTTATAATCTTTTTTTGAGTCTTGAATAGATTCATAATTCCCATGACTTGGAATTTAAATTGGTTTTCTGCACCTCTATCTACCAACAGGTGCCATGATGGAGAAGAGTCAGAGTTATCGACTCACTGTGGCCAGCCTCTTGTCCATTTCAGGTCCAGCTTTCTCCACTGCAGTTTTCTGGATGAAGCAACAGGCCAGTTCACAGTTATCCTGAGCAATCCTTGCTGCAGCCTCCTCCATCATTTCTCTCTGCTGTGGCGTCGGCGCCTGGTGATAATGACGAACACAGAAGCCATTAAGGACTCCGACATGGAAAGAATAAACTGAGGTGCGTGAGCTGCCAGTGGCGCTCGGCTCACCCTGAGCGCCGCAGCGAAGCTGTTCTTCAGATTGGTGGCGATGCTCATCAGCAGCGGCTCGCGGCAGGTGATCATGGCCATGCCAGCAGTCAGGTTTCTCATCATGTGGTGGGCGGCTACGCGCATGCGAGACTCCTCCGAATCCAGGGCAAAGTCCTTCCTGATGATCTGCTCACATGTTGTCATGGCAATTTTGATGGAGCGGTCCACCACAGGGTGCACCAGCTCCTGGACCGCTCGCTCCACTGACTGCCGCACGCACTGTTTGAGCTGAGGATGAGCCTGTAGCAGAGCGATCTGCAGGCAGGAAGGAGAACAGGATCCCTGTCAGATCAACTGAGAGGTGTCCGCTGGACCAGTGGATCATATTTATACAGCATCTGTCTAATTTTCAGCCAAATATTTCCCGGGATCATTAATATTTGATTGACTTACGTTGACATTAATGTTGATATGTGGAGCCAGGCCTGCCAGGGCGTAGACATTGATGTCATGGTAACTGAACTGAGGCGTGGGCGGCCCGGTGGTGGTGCAGGTGGTGGTGGTGGCAGCTGGGGTTGTGGAAGGAGCTGGAAAAGGAACAAAGTCACCTGTTGGCCACAAAAAGCAGATCAGAAAACAACAATAAGTACTTCAGCAAGTTATTTTAAAGATGCAGTATACAACTTTTATAAAAAAATATTTTCTACATATTTGTTGAAACTGTCACCATGTTGTCGCAGAGGAAGGCATAAGAAAAACCTGCTCTGCCTTCTCCCAGTGCTAACCAGAAACAACCAATCAGAGCCAGGAGGACTTGTCTTAGCACTGTCAATCATGACTGTGTACGCGCAGCTCCCTCCCATTTGCCCTCTGCTACCATGCAGCTTATTCCTGTCAGCAGTCTGTCGTGAATGCTAAAGCTAGTAGCATGGCCACCGATGACAGAGGATAAATAGTTTTTCTGTGACGGTGAGTTGTTCCTCTGCTTTTTGCACATTTAGCAGCGTGTTCAAGAGATTG
Source organism: Poecilia reticulata (assembly GCF_904066995.2). NCBI lineage: Eukaryota > Metazoa > Chordata > Actinopteri > Cyprinodontiformes > Poeciliidae > Poecilia > Poecilia reticulata. The sequence goes on along the minus strand of NC_088835.1, from coordinate 29,541,597 downwards.
ATTGACAGCATTAAAACCCGCCTCCCAGCCCTGATTGGTTGTTTATTACCGAAAGCGGTGAACTCATTCACACAGCAACAGTAGCTGAGGTAGAAGATTGATCTTTTCACATTTTATCTGTGTCTTATTATACAGCCGCGACATGACGACATTTTAACAAACATGTTTGAAACTTTTTTTTTTTTCCAAAAGTACTGCAGCTTTAATGCACATTTTACTTTAACGCTACAAAAGGTTCATATTTCTGGCCATTTCTTCAGTATGTTTCTGAAGAATGTGAAAACAGAAACTTGGCATGAGGTGACAACCTGTGGTAGGAGGAGGCAGGATTTCGTCTGGTGGCTTCGCTTCTTTCTTTGGTGCAGACAGCTGCTCCTCCAGGTTCTTCAGCTTCTCTTTGTCCTTCAGCAGGTTCCCCGGCTTCAGCTCGTTGATGTCCAGAGACAAGTTCTTACACAGAACTTCAATCTCAAACTTCAAATTCAACTAAAGAAGAAAAGAACAAAAAATGAGGAAAAAATGACTCCATTTTGGATTTGCACTGGATAGAAAACAACTGAACAAATTACAGCCACTTTATGATGCCGTCAACAGTGAACTACCAACTCCAGGTCAATTCCCTCCCTTACTTCCTGTACTTTAACAACTGCGTGCAAGTGTTTTTTTTTTATTAAGCTTATTTTTATTATAATTTTTTAACACAAACAACCCACATATTTTCCATCTATACTCCGTTTCTGTTTACTAGGTGCACCAGTTGCCACTAGGCCCCTTGTTGAAATACATTAAATGTGTCATACACCAAAATCCCAGTTGCTGATTATTCAAATATTCAAATAATTAATCTAATCTAGTCTGATTGCCATTTTTCATATAGCGAGGATGTAAATTATGGCACAAGACGAGTGAAACCTGTAAGAAAACCAGAGCTGCTCCACCTCTGGGGTGGAGGAAGTGATTTACCTTGAGGTCATGTTCCTGATGGAGCTCAGCGAGAACATTCATGATGGCCATAGTCCAAGGGTTCTGAGGCCTGAAGACCTGCAGCATGACGATATAGATTTAGCAATTAAATCTAATTTTATTTATATTATACATTTATAAAACCACAGCACAAGTTTTGCACATAAAATGCCAAAAAGGAAAAGCTTGAGCACAAAAATAACACTTCAAAGTTAAGATTTTATGTTCTTTTGGGTCTTTTTGTCCCCGATTTGCGTGTAAAAATCAACTTGAACCGACACATTAACCAGAACACATTCATCCATCTGCTCACCATGCTCCGTAGGCTAGACTCCAAGACTTTGGCCACAAAGGGAACCACATAGAGGAGCTCCTGCTGGCCTTTCACATAGGCTTCTAGCAAGAGAGATTTGAGCTCCAGGTCCTGAAAACAACAAGGAGAATGTGCTTTACGCTGCTGTAGGAGGACAGAAACTGTGCTAGTATTTACAGCGTGACTCCAGCTCTTACTGTGTAGAGGATTGGCTTGTTTTTGGCCAGTGTGATCATGCCCAACCAGTGGCCAAGGTTCTTCAGCAGGGAGCGATCGGAGAAGTTAGCAGCTGCCTTGTCGGAGGTTAGAAGCACCTGTCACAAACAGATGAGCATGGTCATTATGGTTATGCCTGCAAAATAAGATTGAACCCCTTAAAGGGACTAAATAACATTGTTTTGAAGTGAAGGTGTACCTTGATATTCCTGTAAGTTTCATTGAGAACCATCTTGACAAACTCCGGGTTCTTCAGTGTGTCCAAAAAGTTGGAATAGAGACTGTGAAAGTTTGGCTCAATGCTAACGCGCTTCATCACTAGGTACTGAGACACCCACGGCATAAACTCTTCCTTCACCGTTTCCTTCAACTCCTCTACCTGTTTTTTTGAAAAAAGAAAACCGATGCTGCTTAAAGAAGTGAAAGAAACACCAGGGAGTAAAGTTCTAGTATTTCTGGTTATGTCCTCTTTGTCATGTTGCTCAGAAAATATACAGATAGAAAGAGACATATTGATTAAGTTACAAAAAAATTAGTATTCTTAATAAAAGTAGGATTCCAACTAATAAACTTTTTAATAAGTAATGCTTTAAAATTCAAAGACTTTGTACATGCAAAATATTGGAAATAATGAGTAAAGAATTGAAACAAACTCTTCCTTCTAGAATTCAGAAACTAATTGAATAACAACATTTGCTAATATTTGAAGATGCTAAAGAGAAAAGTAAAGTGTGAAACTAGAATGAGTTTAATGATCTCAAACCATTTTCTTTCTTGGTGAGCTTTAAAATGTAAAGTTAAAGGGACAGAATTCATAAAAGTTGTACCAAACTTGTTCAAGGACCAGTCAACAGATGAGACATTTTATTTTCTAGTTCTTGGGTTCCACACCCCTTTCTGATGCCGCCCTGGTTAACTGCCCACATTTCAAAAACCGCCACCGTGTCCACAGTTTAAAAAAATCTTTTGTCTCAAACTGTCCAAGCATTTTAGGTTTAATCTGCGTTATGTAATTTTAACGCGTAAAAATGTTCAGGTTAATTGCAAGTGGCAATGTTGACATCCCTGAAATTAAAAAATAAAGATAATCTGAATTTTTCTTTACCTTCTGTGTCATGTTGGACTGAGAAAGGTTGTTGAAGATGAAAGCAATCTTCTCTTGGACATTCTCTGGAGGTTCTACAATCCGTTCGGTTTGATCCGTCGCCACCAGAAGCGTGTCGATGTTGGTAGTGTTTATGGAAGGCTGGCGGGAGAAACCAACGTTTGTGAGCGCGTTGTTGCAGATTAACAATAATGAGAGTTATAGCATCAAACCTACAGGCATATCCTTCTTGAAGGTGCTCTGCGTGGGCCTTGAGATGGTGCCCGTTTTGGCTGCAGTGGTCGTTGTGGTGGTGGTGGTGGTGGCCAGTGTGCTGGGCTGGCCAGGCTGGGGGGCTTTGAGGCTGGGCGGCTGCTGGGACTGAGCCTGAGCGTGGGCCAGGGCGACGCTTCCAGGTGTAGTGATGGATCCCTGCATCTTCACCGGAGGGTCACGTGACTGTTGGCCATACTCGATATACTGCACACACAGGATGTTTAAAGAAGCAGAGCGGGAGAGTTAATCTATATGAAGGCGAGACGCGGCGTAGCCCTGCAAACACTCAGAGAGCGTCATTACCTCTTGTAAATGGTGCGGAAACTGCAAGAAGTGAGCAATTGACGCCAAGTGTTGACAGTACTGAGGGTAGTCTTTAAGTCTAGAAATAGAAATTATATCTATTAGCCTTAAACACATTACATTTCACATGAATGACGATGAAAAACCCGTTTAAAGACCTGTTTTTGAATCTATCCAGTGCAGCAATTCCAAAGTAATACATTTTGGATCCAAACGGTTTTCGTAAGGCTTCGAGAACGTATCGTAGAGCCAGACCCAGCGCCATGTAGGTGACCAGACCCTTCTCAATGATGCCACCAAAGAGGCAGGCAGTGATGTGCAGTTCTTTGTCCGGGTACTGAGGGAAGAATCGGTATTCCTCAAATAAGTTTCGAAGCATGCAGTTGAACACCTCTCGTTCTCGCTTGATGGTCGAGTCCTTAAATCTCTGAAGCATCTCCAGAACCTGGAGAGAAACAATATTTAGAGATAAAACACCAGAGTTCACACAAAACAGAAAATCTTACCAAGCATTTCTTGACTAGTTCCTAGAGATGTGAATCTTTCAGTGTCTAGGGATTCGATTCCAATGTTTTCTCCATTTGATAAAATGACTGATTTTATCAGTCATGTCTAAAGATTTGTCTTAAATCTTTAGACAAAAAGGATGAACAGAGTGGCAACATTTAGACAATAAGAGGAAATAGAAAGTTTTTCAAATTTACACCAAAGGCTTTAAATCAAAGGTCATTTACAACTTAATGAGTTTATTTAGTGTATTCAGTGACAGGAAGTAAAAACCTGACGACAGAATCATTCAAAGTGGAGCTTACTTCGTCCACAGACATGGTCGGGTGAGGTGGGTGGTTGTAGATACGCTGGAAGTAACTGTTTGCTTCGTCGTCGATCTCCTTACTAAAGTGCTGGTTAGCCTCTGGCCACACCTGAGAAAGATCAGCTAGAAAAAAAGAAAGAGCAGAAATATTACCTTTAGATCGCACTGTAGCACAAATTTAAAGTCTTATGAGCATCAGCACTGACTGAATGATGAAAATAAGCCCAATACAATAATGTAAAAATATAAACAAGGCCAGAAACATTTTTATTAAAATGTTGACATGTCAGTCAACATTTCCTGATTTCCATCTTATTTTTTTAACCCTTTGGTTTAATTTTTTTTTATGGAACCAACATAGGTCACCTCAACTTCTAAAGCTTCACGTCAACAAATCTGCACATATTTCCCCAACAGTAACTGGGAGCTTTGCTTTGTTAGTGAAAATGGAAGTGACTGTGATGTCATCGCAGACTCCAGAGCGTCCAAGTCTGTGTGGGAAGCCTGGGATCAGAACTTGGGAGCAGATGTTTCCCTAATTCAACAACATTATTGGGATTTAAGATCAAAACACAAAAAGCAAATTATAGATGGGTTTCAGCACCAAAAAATATCACTTGAGATGCATCGATCAGGTTCTGCATGGCCAATTAGATTTTCTTCTAGGTCTGACCTGCCAATTGTTTGGGTTTTTCTTCCATTTTAGGCCAATAACACAAAAGAAATGATGCTACAGTCCATTAATGGAAGTAATAATTTAATAATCCCAAAACAGAATCAAATGCAGCTGGTTTATCCATTAACACCCAAAACAACAGTAGTTCTTCGCATGAATAAATGTTCCAACTTAGAGAAAAATTGTCCCATTCCAATGTCTGATACATGCATATCTTCTAAAACACAATAAAATGGGGCAATCAGCGTAAGCAGACAAGGAATGGAAGACTGATCTGTATTTCCTCTTCAAAAATTGCCACAATTTTTCACAGATTTAAAGCAAATTCAGTGGGAGAGTTCATGATAATTAACTCAAGGCTCCAAATCAAGCAGTTCAAGATCAAATTTACAAACCAAAGCAGTCGTTACTTGAAGAGGAAATACAGCGCAGAGCAACGCAGGGCGGGGCTCTCAGTCACACCACTACCATCGCCACTTACAGGCCTTCATCTTACTCTGCTGAAAGGTAGGAGGGTTCAGGACAGGTGTGCTCATCTTCCTGGTGCCGAAGGGATCCGTGCTGACTGACGGCATTCCCAGACTGGAGCCGATGCTGGAGCCGATGCTGGAGCTGATGGCTGAACAAAGCAGAAACTTCACACAAAGATTAACCAACAGAACTTCAGCCTAACCGTGGCTTTACTGTAGCACCTTGGATTCATGTTTGTTTTATGTAACTGTAATTACTCATTAAAGATGCAGCATATAACTTTTATAAAAATATATTGTTTTGGGGGGTTTTTAAGCATATTTGTCACTATGTATAAACAGGAAAACTCTATCATTGGTGGCCATGCTAACTAGTCTGAGCATTCATTACAGGCTCTGCTGTACACGGGCTTGATTGACAGTGTTAAGACCCTCCCCCTGGCTCTGATTGGTTGTTTCTGACCAAGCTGTGTATTTCTGCAGTTAGAACTGGGAGAATGCAGAGCAGCTAAATTCTTTAAACAGATTATCATGTAATAAATATACTGTCACAACAACGTGGTAGTTTTAACTTGGCCTGTCGTAACAAATTTGGCTGGTCGATAAATTGTCCCAGAAGTTAGTGTGATAATAATAATGATTTGAGACTATTTTCAAGTGATATAGTGATAATGGCATAATAATACAAGAACACATTCTCAAAGATGAATAAAACTTTAAATTATAACGAACATTTAACACTGGAACTGGAAGATATTAAATATTCAAAATAAAACAAACAATAAATAAAATGTCTCTGTAAACATAATGATTAAAAAAAATGGCTAGTTGAGACCAAAACATCAGACTGATCGCTTTTGTCATAAAGAGAGAATAAAGGAAAAACAATAAGTCATTGAAATGGAAATCATTGATCTCATTTTAACTTTATCGTGTGATTGATTCATTGCTTATTGCAACAGGCCTAGTTAGAACAAATATCTAAAAATCCTTTTTTATAAAAGTCACATACTGCAGCTTTAATCTAATTTGTTAAACTTACAGTGACAGTATTGTGTTAGACTGTCTGATCAGAAATATGAATGTTTTGGTGTGTGAAGGAAAACCAAAAGGGATAAGTACCAGAGTCCATACTAGGAAGCTGGGAACTGATACTGCTATGAACCCCAAAAGGTGTGGTGGGGTTTGGGTTTGGAAGAGGAGGGAAGGCCTTTGAGGGGGACAGAGGGTTACTGAGAGCCGAGGTCAGAGAAGTGGCAAAGCACTGCATGCTCTGAGTGTGGGAGGTGGCGGTGCTGCCCAGACTCAAGGCGCTTATGCCAGTCAGAGTGTCCATCTGGAGAACAGAAGGAGGAAAAGACTGAACCAGAGCTAAACGCAGCAGATCTACAACAATGGAAAAATGTTTTCTGTCAAAGTACCGTTTGTTTGTCACATGCCGATACCTGTACAGGTGAGATGGCATCCAGGCTGCTGGTGCTTGGGGCGCGCCCCTTCGGCATCACTCCTGGTGGAGGCTGCCGAGCTTTATTCATTACATTGCTACGGTTGGCGACCATGGTGAGAATCGTCTCCGACAATTCCTGGGACACGCTCCTGAGGGCGGAAACGGAAAATTAAATATACCCATAGACACGTCACTGGTAAAGTAAGAACAGCAGAAAAATAAAGATAAAACGGTTTAAAACATTAATGAAAATGCGACAGAAGTTAATTTACAATCAAAATTAACCTGCAAATAATACAACTTTAATTCAAAATCTAAAATCCCAGACTATATTGTGATGTTTAAGTTTTTCTGCAGGAAAAGATTTAAAAAAGGTTTTCAAAATTGACTTTTTTCAGCAATATGAACAGAAAACATTTGAAAATATTGCTGAGTTTACCCATGTTTAATAAACTAATGAAAATCAGATCTGCATGCACCAACATCTGCCATCATGTAAAAGTCACTGGATAGATGTGGTCCTATTCACAAGGAAACTAAGGAGAACACAGAAAGTGTGAAAACATTTTCAATTGTGACAAGATTTTATTTTTGCCTTAATTAGAAATGAACCGTGTCCATCTGCATCGTCCACCTTTACTGGACAGCAAATTTGTATCATTCTTGAACTGTGGGGCCCAACAAAATTATTAGATTACAATATTCAGATCCCTGCAGACATGTTGTAAAAGAAATGCCATTTCCTTTTTAACAGCCTCTTACATTGTTTTGCTTCCCCTGATTTTACTCAATCACAGATGATGAAAATGACTAAATCCTGCGGTAAAAGCTCCCACGCTGTTGTTGCATCATACCCCCAGTGGAGTATGGTGCATTCAATGATCGGAAAGAGTTCAGATGTTTTAGTTTCTGACGGCGCCGATTTCATCCCAAACACCAACAGTTTTAACAACAAACAATGCTGCTTCTCACCCTGCACATGACTGCAAACAGGCAAGCATGGTGGCTAAAGTCTCTGGGGGCAGCTGGGCACTTTTGGGCTGGTCCTTGTCCGGAGCCAGACCTCCCATGATGGATGGGCAGCGTCTCTTCAGAAACGTAACGCATGCCTGGATGAACGGTTCCTATGATGGGGCAGAAACAAAAAAAATAAATAAATAAATTTTGGATTAAATGACTTAATATTTAGCAAAAGCTCTGTTAAAAGTATTTGCATATATTTTTCAGACTTACTCCATGCTCCCGGATTTTGTCAGTCAGCCATTTATCAAGTTTGAGGTATTCACGGCGAGAGGCGAGTGCAGCGAGGTCAATGACAAAGGCAAACGGAGTAGCATTCAGCAGCATCGATAGAGACTGAAAGAAGAAAAGGAGTTAGTCATTTGGAACTACAAAAGTTAAAACTTTACTCAGGAATGGCAGAAAATACGTTTTTACCATGAAGATGAATCCATTTTTTGGAAAATAAGTAAAAGATTAAACAGTATAAACAAACCTTCAAGTCCTGGGCCACATCCAGGATGCGAGACAACTTGGCCTGGTCATACTGCTCCCCTCTCATGTACCACTCAGCCATCGAATGCATAATCAGCTGACGAATGGAAGGAGACTGACCCTGTGGATGAGAACGCCAAAATAACAGGTTGCTTTGAGTCGCAATAAAAATAAAAAAAAACATGTCAACTAATAAAAGGCAAATACTGGTTTATTCAGCTAAAATTAGAAAAGGTCCAACCTGTCCATGCCAGGCGTAGTGCAGGATAATGGCAGAGTTGGGATGGTTGCCAAGAAAGATGGGCATGAGGGTGGAAATGAGCTCATGGCGCAACGTGTGCCAGGAGGTGGAGATCTGCAGTAGAGCCAACACCAACATGTCCGGGCAGTGCTTGATGGGGAAGCTGAAGAGCTGCTTCACCTGTTCGTATTGCCCAAGCTCAGAGAGTCTGAGGAGACTCTCCACCAAGTCCAGACTTTTCCTGCAGGACGTTACAGAAACTTTGTGAAAGAAATCAACAGAAAACTGTTTGATATTTTGAAAGAGATAAACATCTAAAGCAGTGGTGACCAAACTTTTTGCCAAAACTGGCCAATTTAAACTAAAATTCATTAAATTAGAAATTAGTTTGTGGTTTTTTTTTTTTTTTTGTTTAATCTGCTCATTATGTTTTTAAAAATGAAATCTGTATACACTGCAAAAACACAATATCTCACCAAGTATATCTGACCAGTTTTTGTGTAAATACCTTAGTATTCTTGAAGTAAGAAAACTAATTTATAAGTAACTTTCCAGCAAAATATAGGAGGTTGTTTTAAGTCAATAAATCCTTAACATTGATGAAAAAGTTCTACTTTCACTGGTAGATTATTTCACTTAAAACATGGAAAAAATGTCTTAAGTAATCCACCAATAGAACTTGTACTTTTTCATCAACATTAAGGATTTATTGACTTAATACAAGCTCCTATTGTGCCAAAAAGTTACTTGCGATTTAGTTTTGCCTTATTTAAAGTGTACAAAGACAAAAGTACTTGTTAAGATTTTGTGCTTTTGCAGTGCATCATTAAAGATCCAAAACATAAAAAGACCTTCGAAATGTTGCTTCACAAAAAGAAAATCCTACATTTTACAGATTTTTTTGGGTGACAAGTTTTCTATTTTGTTGGCCAAATTTTACCATTATCGACTTGTGGTCAGAGGCTGAACAAAAACATTTTAAGGGTCACACTTTGGACACCCCTGCTTTAAAGAGAGTTACTCAAAGTAACACCTTATGCATGTAACACAGTCATATTATATCTATTGGATGCAGCAGTTAAGACTCCAGCTTTCCTACCATGTAGCAATCTCCCTGTTGTCGTCCTCAGGTGGGGCTTTTAGGAGGTCAATGACCACAGTGTGACACGGGTAGTCAGCAAAGCAGAACACTTCTGGGTTCATCAGAGAGTACTGAATAAACGACAGCTGGAAAACAAAAACTCACACTTAGACAAAATACTATGTCAAATCTAGATCCCATGTTTGTCCAACAGCAGTTACCTGTCCCTCTGCGTGTTTCCACGAGCGGTAAATAAGATCGACAGGGAAGACCTCCATCCCCAGGCCCCGCTGGATCCCATACACCACGATCTGCAGGCCCTTGCTGTCCCGGATCAGAAATCCGGGGTGGTCCAGTTCGTACGTCACCTCTTTGAAGTTCAGGTTGGGATTCTAAGACAGTCATGAAACACAAAAACAAGAGACGTTTAACACATTTACTTTTCTGAGCACAGAACAAGATTCTGCTCGGAAACAGAACCGCAACTGAACAATATCTGGAAAGCCTCTTGGTAGAGTTGTTGGAAATTGCAATGAAAATATAAATTAAGGTTCAGTAAAAACGTTCTAGGACTTTTTCAATTTTACCAAGCCTCCACTCCACTCTCTGCGCTTTAGGTTCAATAACTATAAAAATGCCCAACTGTGCTGATAGCATCACAGCTGCAGAACTCCTGGAAATAGCATCAAGTGACTTTCTTTAATAGAATGTTTATTCAGAGTAATTCCATCATTATTTCCAAATTCTGTCACTTGCTATAAGAAAACAAAAAAAATCTGGATAATTCTGACAACCAATCAAACATAAAAGAACTAGAAGGTTTATTTTCACGATCAAAAGCTTTCCTTACCACTTCTTTGACGATGTCAATGAGAACCTCAACATTCCACGTATGGGCCTGTGAGCCGTCGTTCTTGTCCTTACCATCACTCCAAATTCCACTTCCTGGAGCAGAAATGGACTGTGGGGAAAAAATTTAAATCAAAAACACACAGAACAATAAAGTAATAATGTGTAAAGTTAATAAAAAAAATTTGAGCTGGAGCTGCATTTAAATAAAAAAAAATGCATTTAAAACTTCCAGTGTATGTAAAGCATGTAGCATCAAACCTATGTTGTGAAATTCATTTTAGGCGAGAAACAGGCGCCTTACCTGAAGTGGGATGCCGTCAGACAGGCCGGAGTGCGTCCGGGCCATCATTCCCAGAACCCGGGCTACCTGGCTGGCTGTCACCTCTCTCACCCCATACTGGAGGATTATGTTTCTGCATTCATCAAGACTGGAGACAGAAGGACAAGAACCATGTCAGGGGTGAATGTTCAGAAAACTCTGGCACTAATAATTCCCAACAGCCCATTTCATACTGAACAAAGAGAACAGAACTCAGAAATAAAGATCGGAGGGTTCAAACTGCAACCATCACATTGCATTTTGCAACTAATTTTTGCAGCAGTGCATTTTTCTATAATCAGAAATTGTTTTTTTTTGTTTGTTTTTTTGTAACTTTGTGAATAGTTACTCTGCCTTCTGTATTGGCTGTTGAGATTATTTGTTTTTAAAATTTTGGACTTTTCAGTTTCAAACAAAGTCCCAGTTTTTCTTTAATTGCATTCATTTTAAATTACAAGATTAGACTCACTAAAAATACAAAATCTGACCAAGTATTTTTATGCAATTTCTAGTGTAAATTTCTCAGTACACTTAAAATGATACCAAAATAACTTAAATGCAACTTTTTAGCAAGAAATAGGAACTTGTTTAAAGTCAACAGTTCCTTAATATTGATAAAAAATTACTAATTCCATTGGCAGATTATTTCACTTATGGGAGAAATGTCTTGTTATATGTGAAACAATCTGCCAATGGAACTAATAATTTTTCATCAATATTAAGCAATTCCTTACTTAAAACAAACTTCTATATCTTGCTGAAAAGTCACCTTAAAGTTTGTGCTTTTGAAATAAGACAAAACTAACATATTTGCACTAAAAACTGGACCAAAAATACTTTGTAAAATGTTGTGTCTTTGTGGTGAAGAACAAAAACTTACTTGGTGAGTTCAGTAATTAATTAGCTTACTGAACTCACCTGGCACAAAAGCCGTAACCAACTTCCTGAATGAAGTCTGCGAGAGAACTCTCCATGATGGTCTTAGCTAACTCCCCGGAGTCTGGTAAGATCCTGTCCATGGGAATGTCCCGTTTTTCAGGGTACAGCAGTGGTGCGAGCACCACAGGACAGCGCTCTTGGGGGAAATCTGACACACAGAAATATGTGCATAAGTTCAATCTGAAACATTGACTATTCATCATCAGGCAGACGGATGCCGTATTTTTATTTATTTATTTTTTTCCTTTTAATACCTCGGCAAAGTGTCTTAAGGAAGGCGTCAATCTGCTCCTGCCCTACCCCACTGGCTCCCTTCTGTCCAAACAGTAGATGGGAGAGCAGCAGGTGCAACACCTCTATGGGAATGTCTTGGAAGCCACCTTCCTGGTTTCCTCCGAGATCTGCGTCAACGTATGACCGCAGAAGGTCAGGAAGTTTCTGCTTGATGAACTGTGCAGCTGAAACGACAATAAATAAAAAAAAATCAGGGTTAAATTTAATATTTGGTGGAGAAACATGAGAAATCAATAAAAAAATTAATTAAAAAAAACTGAAAATATTTTATGTTGAAACATGCAAGACTCTGCTACAACACTTACCAAATCCCCGAAGATCTGTGTTGCTGGAGTTAAGCAGAGCAAGGCCAAAAATTACCTGGAAAGTAGAAAAATAAGTCACATAAAGACATGTTTTATCACCTTTTAGATAAACAGAACACAAAGGTTTTCAGTTAAAATCAAACAGAGATACGTTAGCACACATATCTCTAAACAAAGTCCAGTGAAGATCCTCCTCACCTCTTGAACCTTGCTGAGTTTAAGTACTTTACTCAGCTGAGTAAACAGGTGGGCGGATGGCTTCAAACTCTGAAAGATAAATTAAGGAGAACATCTTTGATCAAACTTACATTTTTGATTGCTGCACACATTAAACGTACAATAATTAACGTACAACAACCCAGTTCTGTTGCGCACCAGTTAAATAGACCTGAATTTCACTTCAAGTTAGAATAATTTAAAATCTCAGTAAAAGTCTGAGCATTTCTTCGAAGCATGAACAGAAGATTACAGTTGAGCTCTAAAACTAAACCAATGACAAGACCACTGGCTGCCAATCCAGAACCAAAAGTACAGTGGAAGCACTGGGCGTTAACTGAACCATTAGCATTTTATAACACTGCTTACCTTCTGGTAGTGCAGGGGATTGTCGATGGCGTAGCAGAGAGTAGAGATAAAGTTTGGCTTTGATATCAGCGACACACACTCCTGAATCAGAAACTGTGTCTGGTAGTGAGGAAAGACAAAGAGTAGAGATGCATCAGCAGCAGAAACAAACCAAGACTTCAAAATTTTAAACAAAAGAAAAAAAACTTGCTGTGGCAACTGGACATGAAAAGAAAGAAACTGCCCCCAACTTCACGGGTCAATTTCCATTTCTGTTTGGTACGACTTCACTTAAACAGACAGGGCTCTAGTGTGCAACCAATTAGGTCACAAATGTGACCTCATTTCTCAACAGGGCACCTAAAACATATCTGAGGCTGCGGCCGGTGTAAGCACTCAGTCGAGGAAAAAGTCTCAGACACTGAAAGCCTCCTTGTGATTCAACACCACACACATATTAGGCCTTTAAACCAATCAGGAATAGAGATGGGCGGGACCTGGAACCATCAACCTCACAGGAGCTTTTAGGTTAAAAGGCAACTGATCTCTTTGTATTCCACTGCTGATAATTATGGCATATTTGTGCGCACAGTGAGACTGATGTGAGCATACATATCTAAGCAAACAAAGAATTCGTAGTGCGTGTTTAAATCTCACACTCCAACTCTCCACATTCGCAAATTAGCAAAGTGTATGTGAACATCGCTGCGGTTCTGATACATTTCAAACTGAAACACTGAAAAATCTTAACGCATCCATAAAAATATCACATGCCATCAGATTATTAGTTCAGTGTTGCACACTATATTGCAAAGGAAGAATTTCTCTTCACCGAGTTCGAGTCCAAAATAATTTTTCATTAGAAAAATAGTTTGAACAACGTAAAACGTTCAGTTTAACACATTTATCAGATATTCAGCCTTTAAATTTTTTTTTTGCATATTTAATTTTATTCCATGTTTATTTTTCAGAAATTATGTTTTTAATGCTCTGGTGGCACAGAGCCTACATAAGGGGGCCTTAGACCTCGATGCGGCCGTCGCAGGTTCGATTCCCGGTCTGGAGACCTTTGGGGCATGTCTTCCCCCTCTCTCATTACCCACTTTCCTGTCAATTCACTATCAAATGAAGGCCACTAGAGCCAATAAAACCTTTAAAAAAATTATGTTTTAAGTTTTAAATTTCAGCTCAGTGGGGCCCTTTAAACACTTTTCAGAAAGTTTCCTCTCTTGTGCAAATAAGCGTCAATAAAATTACTTTGTTAGCTAGATTGTTAATCATTTCCAAGTCAAAATTGTGTTAATGGACAGTGATTTAAAGTAAAAAAAAACTTGTAAAACTGTGATTTTAAATATGACGCAGTGAAACATTTGGGTGCTCATAAGAAAAGCAATTAGACACACCAGTGTAACAAGTTAGTCTAGGTTAGTTAAAGTTGGAAGCTTTCAAATATTTCAAAATGCCATAAAAAGTTGCCCCACAATAACACAAGCTGGAGATAAATGTGATTGTTCAAAGATTACCTGGTGAAAGTCCTTGCCACTGCTTTTACCATCGCCACTGAAATCCACATGGGAGAAGAGACAGCGTAGTAAATGCCTGTCTGCCTCAGGACCGTGACGATTTACAATCTGGAATCACACACAGTGGAGACAACTTCTTTTACACAATCCATGCGGACAAAGCTTTTACAAGCTCTACAATAAGCAATCCATATTACAAAGACTGTTTTCTTCTCAAAACAGTCGTTACATGCAAGCCTAAAGATTATTTGTATCATGTACCTTACACGCATTAATATTAGAAAGACATAAAAATGAGGAATTGTTCTTGAAAAACGAATAGCCAACTTCTGATGGGGCAAAGTTTTTGGCAGACTAAATCATTATTTCTTGATAGGAAAACATCAAAAGCAGCATTTAAGCTGTAAGAGGGACTGCATGAAGCAAACAATGATTGGTCACTCCCAAGAATCTAAACAAAGAGGGTGGATGATGTAGATAAAACTAATACATTTTAAATGAATACACATTTTGGAGGATCCAAAAATTATTCACTTTTTTTTTTTGGCACAATCTAGTTGGGCTAATCAGACTCATCACTGCACACTGAACTCAAAACAAAACTCTGCAAGTGGCTATTAACATAACTGGAGTTTGAATGACAGCCAAACATTATAAAACTGATGTCAACAAGTTGGTTAAGTCAAACGCATAACTGATGGTGTTTACTCAAATCTCAATGAGGATGAAACAAACAAGAGGCACACCTGGTGTTTATAAGGAGAATTATTCACGTCAGTGACTGAACACAACTATGAACACTTCAATTAAATGTCAGATTTTCTGTATATTTTGACAGTTTACGCCAACTCACAAGCAGATCCGGGAAACTAATACAGACTAAATGCAGTGGATGTTGCTCCTACTTACATGCTGTATTTCTTGCTGGCTGGCTCGGTAGTTTTTCTTCGTTAAATTGTCCACCAGATAGCTGATTTGAGACAAAGCCAGCGAGAGCGAGTCAAGATTCATTGCTGGTTGGGGCGGAAGCAGGCAGCCGAGCACGGCGCAAAATCACCATTATTCCCCTTTAGTCACTTCAGTGATAGGTTACTTCTGCTCCCCCCCCCCAAAAGGTGCGACAAATGTTGTCTTCCAAATGTGTGCTCCGATCGGTGGCTCCCAGTGCTAGCAGGTAGAATCCTTCAGTTTAAAACCATGGACAGCATCTGTAACGGAAGAACAGTTTTTATAAATCATTAGGAAACAGACTTTTTGTTTTTGTATTAATATTTTTATGTGAGCAAATAATTTTAAAGACAAGAAAAGATTATTCAAGAAGTACAATAAATGTTCTGGGATTACATTCAATTATGTTTTGTTCATGTTAAGTCATTTTCTATTTACAGTGGTGGTCAGTTATGTGTATTTACAATGTGCTGTCCAACAAAAAAAGATATTTACATAAATTATGTCTGCTGAAACAGGGAAACCCAGATAGTATCACTCTTAGATTGCAGTTATGGTTTAAAAGAAATGTAATGTTACTCCAAATTATGTGAATAAGAGTAACTACGATAGATTTTAAGTTAACTGCACCAATCCCAACTCCCAAGTGTGTGAGGAGGAAAGAAAAGAGTTTCAGTCACACAAATAAAATCTGCAGTTTTCTGCAATAAGACTATAACAAATAATTATATTATAGTGATAACACCTAATAACTTATTTAGGGTTATTTCACACTTTATGGACGGATGTAACTTTGAATAAAAGTTAAACTTATTTAGCCGATTCAGACTGGCATGTTGACTCCTCTTTTTGAACAAGAGCAACGGTCAAGAAGAAATGTGATTATTTCACAATAGCTACCAGTTAGATTAAATCAAAATTCTCAGATTAATACTGTAATAGTTGAGATTTTTAAATCAAACACCCATATAATCTACCCCACAGTGGCACTGACATAAAAACAGTATGTGTAACATGTCTGCTTCTTTCAAATTTAAAATCAGCAACTGACACAAGTTTCTAAAGTTTAACTGTAACACATATAATGTAAATGCATTATAAACTTACAGGTTTAAATAGAGAGCTAAAAGTGAAATTCTGTGCTTAGTTTTGTATTTTCTCAGAAGTGACCAAATTAATGTAAATATGCTACTCTACATAAGTTAGATTTACTATTTTGCTTGCAAAAAAATGAAAATGACTCAAAAAATATTAACTGTATTCAAGTTTTAAAAAAATAATATCCCTCTAGTTTAATTGAGTTCAAACTCCATAATTTTATAATACGCCATAAATCCATGGCTTGTGGTTCTAATCTTTGTTTGGGCCAGTGACTGTCATGAAATACAATGGTTCCTGATCAAACCAAAATAACTATGAGCAAATCACATTACTATATTTCCATAATGAATACAAGAGAATATATTGCTGAAAAATATATGAAACTATTAGTTTACACGTGGATGAATTTAAGCATGATCGAAAAGAAGTTGACGGGCTCCTCTTTTTCCAAAAAAGAGAGAAAAAGATAGTACAAGTGAATAAATACACATCAAAGTGCAGAAATGACCAGCAACATAAAATATATATTATTCTACACTGAATAAAAATAAAAACTTAAGACACCAGCTGTACACATAACTTTAATTTGTTTATAGAAACACAGAAGCAGTGTTTCTGTGTTTTTGGCACTATTCTATATCTTCAAACAAATAAAATCTATACTGGATCGTTAACGGGCCATACGAATAAATGTTTCCCTGGTCACAAATTGTATTTTTAAACGTGGAATTGGCCAAGGGGGCCATATTAAAGGTAGTCCAAGTGCCATAAAAATAGATTGAATTCACTCAGTTTTTTCCACAGACAGAATAACTTCACTGATCACTCACTTAAAGTTCAAATTGAACCAGTCTAAAGTTTCCATTTGACAGCTGACTGATCCAAAGGTAGCACACATCCGCTAAAACAAAATAATAATAATTTACAAAAAAAACTAAGATAAAAAAAACAACTAATGCCACCTTAGTGTCGCCCTTTCCACGCATTCAAGCGAGCAGATACAAAAATAACAGAAGTCGCTCTCCGGACAAAGAACTTGCTAATGAAAGTTAGCAAATCTAAGAAGCTAACAAAAATGAAATTAATAAAGCAGAGCGTTCAAAGCAGCCCCGAAACGTCCACCAATGTTATTAATATAAAATCATTTCACTAATTTTGGAAAACCTTTTACTCTTCAGCGACCACATTCAGCAACTACTGAGGAAACCTAGGTGTGTAGTTCGGCTAACACCACCATGACGCTGGTAAACACCGTTAAGAACCTAGCTCCCATATTTGATAGATTTAAAGCCAATAAAACATAACTCCCTGTCCATTAATCCATGACCTGGTAAAAATATGTTTTATGTTTACGTTTCAACTTAGGAATGAGCAAATGAAATGTGTTTCCAATTTTTCCTAAGCTAAAAATCACCAATTTAGCATTTGCGAGAAGCTAACGTTAGCAGCACGAGCATGTTTCATATAAATGTGAACGGAAAAAAATATTTCCATTTTAATGGTTTTAAATCAATCAGCTACATTATGAGTTGTAAGGATTTCCAAAGTCACATTTAATGTTTAGTTTGAATATTGGACATTAGTTTTACGAGATATAGTTTGCCAACGGTAGCATTAGCCTCATTAGCTTGCCTTCCTCGGCTCCAACTAATCTCTGAATATGCTAACGTAGCTACAAACGTTGATTTCTTAAACCAGTCTGTAAACCTTCATTCAGCCAAACGTACCGGTGGCTTTCGGATACCACCAACAAAACACAAAGTGGCTATCATATTTCCGTCAACGAGAAACTCTTCTAACTGAAGAGTAAGCTACTTTTTACCTAAAGAAAATGACAGCTGTTTTCAGGAATTAGACTCCCCCTCCCTCATGTTGGTGTAAAACGGACATCCCCCCCTACTTAAATCTCTGTTTTTTCTTTGAATGTAATCCTGTGGATTGTTATTTGCTAAATACATTCTCAGTCTCACCGTGCTTCCAGTAAAGTAATTCAGATCGTCATTCCTTCTAGTTTCCCCACAACAAACTTGATGAAATGGAAGGGTTGCAGCGCCTCCAGTTTAGTTTGATTTTCAAAATAAAATGGCGTCTGTCACCGCTCGGCGCGCTCCCGCTACCAGGCGGAGACGTGCACGAGTTACCCGCTGTGGACAGACACCTGAAACAAATAATATAAGTATTTAACACAACCGAAGAAAACTAGGGTATTTAGCGTTATTATTTTTTTTATTCTAAACAGTTTTTCGTAGGTCAAAACACATAAAGACAGTTACAAAGTTGGCCTTTTATCACCTGAAAAACATATCCACAATTAAAGTTCTATGTCCAAACAATATTTTGAAAAACTCTTCCATTCGTTTATATTTAATCGAATTGATTTCTGCAGGAGCGTCTTGACATGTCTACCAAAATGTTGAGAGAATAAACTTTAAACTACTTTTGTTAGTTTATAAGTGATTGTGTGGTTTGGCACCAAAATACTGTTGTCATTGTATCAAAGTTCCATAAAACTGCAAGGCTGCTGAAACACTGAGTTCCTTTGAATTAAGGTTAAATCCCCACCTGTTTACAGCTGCCTTTGATCAATAATAATATGAACATCAATTGGTGTATTTGATGTATATTTACTTGATAATTTTGAGGATGGCATTTGACAAAATGTAATGTTTATTGCTTGTTTCATACTTGATTACTATATAATATTTTTATGGTGTAAAGCACTTGCTGAAATGTGCTATACAAATAAATTTGACTTGACTTGAGTACTCAATCATGTGAGTGCTTGGAACCAAAGTCTAATTCCAAAAAAGACGATTCTGGCTTACAAATACAAAAAATAGCCAATTAGGAAACCAGCAGATTAACATTATAACTTGGGTGACTCATTCCGAACAAACTTGAGACAACTATGGAGAAGGAATAACTCAGTTTTAATAAAAAGAAAGATGCCACAAAACCAGAACCAGGCTCAGTGTAAGCCCTATCTGAACTAACTGTGAATTGTGAGGCTGTAAGCAGACAGAGCATTGAACATCCGCCATGAGGAAAGTGAATTGAAAGCCTTCACACAACTTTTCAGAGACATTGATCGTCTTGCCATTCAGGTGCAGTTTGTAAAAAGTTTAGAGGGACATGGGGGTTGAAATGAACACAGTTGAAGCCAACTAAACCAGACAGAGCCACAAAAGTGAATGAAAGGTTAAACTGGCTTGGCCTGGTAGTTCTCCCCTCATGGGCACTAAAGTGTTACCTGAACAGACGAGGTAAATGCAACTGTTCTCAGTCAATCACCTGGTCGTTCCAATACATGACGCCATGAAAAAGGATTTTTCCCCATATAGATTTTTGCAGTCTTCACTTGTTTGTCACTCCTAAATGTTTGAGTCTATAAAAAAAATATATATATTATTGCCAAATGGTTAAGCCAGCCTTGTGGAGATCAACTACTTTCAAGGGTTTGCAGTTTTTTAGCCGTATTTGCATCACTGCAGACAGCATCATGCTCTGAGGTTACTCTTCTTCATGTCAAACTGGACTTTCTTTTTTTTAGCAACGTGTTGATAAAAATTATGAACAGCTCTTAATGCCAATCAGTGTCTGATAGAAAGATGAAGCTGAAGACAGGTTTTGTGTTTCAAAATCACAGTGAGTCTAAACTTACATCCACATCAACAAAATAATGACTTTGTGACATTAATAAAATTTTAATAGCCAAGATAAATCTGATAAAAAAATCTGTAGCTGATTCTAAAGACATCTGAGAAACTCGGAGAACTTTTGAAACTTTTGACAAATATTGTCAAGATTTAGGATGGTGACAGATTTCTAACAAAAAAGACTTAATGCTGAAACTGAATCCAAGTGTGCTTTAATAAATTACTGGTTAAAGGGTGTACATACTTGCAACAAAGATATATCAGTTTAGTATTTTTTATATTTTGTCCTCTTATAGTTATTTTTATGCAAGCTGTAGAGAACATGTTACTTTAACATGTTGCAGGTATACCTATGCAAATATTGAGCTTTATCTTAATATTTTTTATAATTATATTTTCACAATGTTTATCATGTCATTGTGTATATCTTGTACATGTTTTCATCAGACTCATCATTATTATTTAGTGTAAAGCGTAAATTTTGTCTTTTCTTATTACCTGTTTACAATTTTTTCCAATGACAGAAAAGTATTGCGTTTCTTTGTTCACTAAAATGTAACCTTATGTGAACTAATAAAAATTAAAATAATGAGCAGCTAAATTGAATCATACACAAAGCTTAAGCGTTTTTATGATTATGTGTCAAAAAGTACTTTAGCTTTTCCATGAGTGAGAAGTAACTTTTACCATTTACTTTCTCAAGTCAATGTACTTCAAGAAGTAGTTTTACTGCAACTTAATTTTTACTTTCACTGTACAGTAGTCTGGTGGGATGTCTGGTTTGTAAACAGGCTTCATTGATCTAGTGTTATTTTAGATCTTCTGAGCCTGTCGTGCCATTTGGAGGTCAAGTGAATATACAGTAAGTCACAGACATTATCTCTGGAAGTATTTTGCTCTGCCACTAAACATTACTTACTTCAAAAAGTTAAATGTTATGGAAAAAGTAGATTTGGGAATGAGTGTCTCTTCTGTCTGAATTTATTTTGTATTGAGGTGATTTATTTTTATTAACTTTTTATTAGAACTTGCACATATTGTATTTGTCTGAATGACTACATTCTTTTCAGATATGTATTAAAATTAGACAGTAGGTTCTCAGTGCAGCCTTTTACCTAATACTTCTTCATTGTTACTTGAGTAATTTTTCAGATGGCTATCTTTCACTTGAATAAAAATATATTGAAGTAATGCTACTCTTACAAAGGAGTGGGTAGAAAATGACTCAAATAAGAGTAAAACAAGTATTTGTTAAAAAAGGGGACTCAAATAATGAGTACCTAATCATGATATCTGATTTAATATAAAACATTATGAAATATAAAGTTATGAGCAAATTCTGGTTTTTAAGACTCAAATTAAGACTATGACTTGTAAGTACAGTACAAACCTCTAGGTGGCGGTAGTTGCCTAAAATGGGCTCATCAGCGCGGCGCTCCTCCCCTTTTTAAAACCTCATTTCCACTGGAGTGTTCACGCTATACACAGCCGTGAGGGACGTCGTGAGGGGCATTTTTATCTGATTCGTCAGATCAAATGTGTCGTTTTTAGTCGAGTTGCAGTTTCAGTTTTAGTAAAATGTCGAATTGGGCGAAACCAGCCGCAGGTGTGCGGAGACCGTCCGGCAGTCCAAACGGAAGGTTAGCTTCTTTAGCGTTAGCAGCTAGCCTGCACGGAAGCCTCGAACAACAACTTTGCCCAATTACAAGTGCTTGTTTCCGCAGCGGGTGCGAACTTATATGTTCAAGTTGCCATGGATGTCGACGTTAAAAGGGTTCTTGTTGTGTTGCAGTGCTCAGCAGCTGCGGCTGTTCCGGAGAGCGGCTCCGTACCCGAGTAGAGAAGAAAGAACCGAGGAGCTAAAGGATGCTCTGGACAGGTAAACGCGGCTAACGGCAGCTAACACAACGGCTTAAACACATGAGAGAGGCGGTAGGGTGCAGCTTTTACTGGAAACTATACTTTTTAGACCATTTGTTTTCTCTGTGAGTGCAGGGTTGAATTTGTACTTTATAGTGTTATTATAAATTGACCCCCCTCTTATTATTTCAGTGTACTTATTCTTTTACTTAGTTGAATAAATATGTATTTGAAAAGTAAAAGAGTTCCACCTGGAGCTTGTTTGTGAAACATAAATTGAGTCTTTTTTTAATATATCCAACTGTTTAATTAACAAACTACAACAGCGGCTGTGAAACTCTGTTACCAGTTTTGTAATATTTTACAACTTTTTTTGACTTATTTAATAAGCAAAATGCCATAAGAATTGTATGGAACTATTAATACTATGTTATAGGTATATATTTTAGAGTCTGTAAATGATAATAAATCTGATATTTTAAAGAAGGCATTCTCTAGTATAAAACCTTAACTTAAGAGAAAATGTTACATATAGTCATCTGCTTGATGTTTGATGTCATAATGTAGGTTATAATTGTCATTTTAAAATGGATTATGACAGGATTCTTTTTTTAAATCCTGTCAGTCAAAAAGACATACTCTGATTTACACAGCAGTATTTGATGCTGCTGGTACTTAATACAGTTATTGAGCTCACACCGATGGGCTAACCTGGTGCAGAAAATCCATCCAGCAAAAAAGAAAACTTGTAAAAGCTGTGTCCTGGTTATCAGCAGAAAGAATAAAATCATAAACGGTGAACGACTTAGGTTGTTGTTTTAATTCAACATCATGAATACTGTGATGTTAAGGTAACGGTTTGTTGTCCACTTTGTTTGCATGGAATATTTTTGTTGCAAATATTGCACTAAGTTGATTTTAAAACTCTTTTATTAAAATGAAACCACTTATTCTTTTTCGTTGGGATTCCAGTTGAACTGGAATCAAAAAGTAAACATTTTAATAATTCCGTTAGAATCAAAATATTAACGCTGGATCCATTTTCTTTCTATAAAAGTTCCTCAACAAAAAATTTGTTGAGTTCGCGCTATAGAAATAAACTAAATTGAATTGAAATATTGATTATTAAACAGTTCAGGGATTCATCTCTTCTCGCACCACAGGTTTCTGCTAGAAGACCTGTCTGGACTCGGAACAGATTGGATAAGTTAAAATAATTCAAAGTTTTTAAATGGTCCTAAAGATTTCACCCATCTCTTCAGATGATCTGAGTCCAGAAGAAAAGTTTCAATCTTCCTGTTTGCTGCCGATGTTGACAGTAGAAACACAGTAGATCAGTTTTCCGCTGCACTCACCAGTGTCAGTCTGTACGGACCCCTCCAGGGGACATGGGCAATTTTTTTTCTTTTGTGTTCCCTCGTAATAATCTGCTGATCAGTTCATGCGGCATATTGAATACTGTAAGCCTTTCTTTCGGTGGCCGCCGTACTTTCTGCTTTAATACAAGCTCATAAGGTTTTTCCATGGACTATTGAGTTATTATCACGAGGTAATAAGTCATCTGATTGTGTCTCTGTTGTGTTCGTCTGAATGGTTTAAAGAGCTGCTTTCAGTGCTGTTCCATCTTAGCCTTAACGGACATAAACCTGCAGTAAATAAATTTATTTTCAATCAGTTTTTTGCGCGAAAGCGTTGATAATAATAAACACGTTTTATTATTATAAAACGTAGAGGGCCGCACTGGGTTAACTCGGGGAATCTCATCTGTCCGTGTATCAATCAACTCCAAACCTCCTCTTCTGTCACAATTATTGATTTATTTAATTTTGATTATCATGCTGCAAACTTTGCGAGGACTGACCACCCCGCTCACCCGCTTCCTCATGCACACAGAGCCAGCAGCCAGTAACCTTCCCATTCATACTTGATGACGTCCCGCCCACATCAACATAACCACCATCCAGGTGTCAAAGCTGCTGCTTTCAATAATCAATAATTACTTATTTAATTCATATGGCTCTTATAGAGCCTCAGTGAAAACACATTTATTATTATTAACTCTTTGGTGCAGAAAACTGAAAATCGATTTATTTACTGCATGTTTCTGTCTGTTAAGGCTAAGATGGAACGGCACTGAAAGCAGCCTTTTTAACCATTCATACACGAACACAACAGAGACACAATCAGATGACTTATTACCCCGTGATAACTCATAAATAGTCCATGGAAAAACCTTACATAACCTTGTATTAAAGCAGAAAGTACGGCAGCCACTGTAAGAAAGGCTTACAGTATTCAATTATGCCGCATGAACTGATCAGCAGATTATTGCGAGGCAACGCAAAAGAAAAACAATTCCCCATGTCCCCTGGAGGGCTCCGTACAGTGTTATGTAGAAGAAAAATATGAACTTAGTTTGTCTTCAGAAGGAAACGGGGAAGCTTTTTCATTCATTTCTGGAAAGTCTCCATTATCCAGATTCTCATCTCATCAGGTGCATTGCAGCCTGTTTAGATTCACATTGTGTGTTTCTGCAGTTTTTTCTGAGACTTCCTCTTATGATGCCATCTGCTGGACAAAAACAGAACCTCATCTTTAGGTTGGAAATCTTTCACATCATGGCTTTGATCAAAAGGCCTGAATTTTACATCAGTTTATGAATCAAAACTTAAGTTGAATTATTGGTTTTAAAACTTTAAGGAACAAAAAAATTCTGATTTGGAGAAACTAATGATTCAACTGTGAATCACATTTAACAGACAAATAGATCTGCAGCTTGGAGCAGTTATGGCAGGTATTATAAACACAGATGTAATAATGTTCTCCACTTGGCACTGCAGAGATTTAAGAGGTTCCTTCCTCACTTTGTGGTTCGGAGAACTGAATCAGAGGTTCTGTAGATCAACATATTTATTTTTTAGGATTTGACACTGAAACCAAGGCCATCTGGATCCAACTCTGCATTAGAAACTCTGATTTGTTCTCTGAATCGCACACATTTTTTTTTACATTTCTTAAGAAATTTTCTAGTAATTTATTGTCATGAATCAAAATTCTTATCAGAAATTTTTCACATGTATTGCGGATATCTATGGATATCCACAGTGACACACATCTAGACAGAAGATTGTTGTTACAGTATAGTATTGCATCTACATTATGCAAACAGAGCAACAGCATAAAGTATTAAATGTGGAATTGGTGCATCACTTTCAGCACATTTATCAGATACCAATAGGGTGGTGAGGAATGATTGCTACAAACTTCAAATTGCAAGTTGGACCAATGCAACAAGAACATGACAACTACCACATGTGTAAAAGCTACAGTTCAGCTTCTGTCTGTCTGAATTTTGTTTTTCAGCAGGATTTTCAGTGTTGGGCTGTTTAAATTGTCTTTTTTTTTTCTTATTTTTTAAGGTCAGATCTGGTTCTGTTTTTCTCACAAATTAGTTCCTAAAAATATTACACTTTTGTTTTTATTTGGTGTCAAGTTTTCAGTTTCTACTGTTGTGCGTAGTGTGTTTATGTTTACGAGTTACTCTAAGATAGAAGGAAGTGGATAAGTCTTATCTGATTGCTGTCACTCTGAATACTGTACTCCACTGTTGGCTGTTGTGGTTTTTACTGCATCAGTTGTGTCGCCACCTGTTGGGGTTTTTCTGTTTTATAGGTCAGCTTTAACAAATGTACACATTTCAGGAGGTCAACTGTGCAAACATTTAGAAGATACTTTGCATATACATAAGAGGAAACGATGTGAAAATTCCTGCTACCTTTGCTTGCGTTACTGTACCTACCTCTCCAGTTTTTAAACAGGGCTTTATGTTTTCAGTGCACAGAAATCTGTATAATATAACCACCCAGAAAAACTAAATGAAATTCTGCACATTGAAGCTTGTTTTGCTCCATTTCTAGTTATGAAGAACTGGAACAGCTTCAAGGTTACTCCACTAGTGTCAAGTTTGAGGCATACAAACCTCAGCCAAGTGGTGAGATTTTCATTTTCATCATGCAGAATCTTTTGTTTTTAATATAAAATTACTACCCCAGGTCACTTAAATTACTCCCATCATCTGAATGTGCACTCTCCTCCACCTATCCCGCTACCCCTTCCCAAATTTCTTGAAGTCTTGAACCCGCCAGTCAAAACCGAGGTCGTCACTCCGGCGGACAGACGTAAAGCTCTGTACCAGAAGTTCTACAAGCAGGTCCAGGAGGAGAGAAAGCCAGCCGACTGCGTGGTCCTGTCAGTCACCAACAAGTTCCTGTGAGTTTTCCTCTAGCAGTTGTTCAACTGAAGAGTTCAGCCGAGTTTAGATTTGGATGTTCTGCTTAGGATATTTAGCATCCACTAATGGAAATTTATCGTTTTATTGCAGTTTCAGGATGTGTTCTGACTAATTGAAACACTTTTCCAGATCTGCTGTTGGCTGAGAATTTATTTGAATTTCTTATGTTTCTTTTTAAACCGCTACCAATAGAGCATCTATACCCTATTGGGTATAATGGTGAATAATTTCACTATTTGTGTCATTATTCAGCAAATATCTAATGCATCTGTGCTAGTTCTTGACTGCTCCAGTAAATAAGACTAACCTTATAATAGATACTTGAAGCCAATGTGATGGCAGCTTGGTTTGAAGTGAACCCATATAATCACACATTTTTGCATTAAATTACACCATTTTCAAATGAAAAAGAAAAATATAGATGATGCAACAGGTAAGGAAACTTGGCACAAATCATTCAAGAACATAAAACACACAAAGGCCCGGATTTGAAACATTTGAGCTACATGTTGCATCTAGTTACACTTTCTGACTCCACTTCTTTCAGACTGAAGCCAAACATGAAGGTTTTTTTTTTCTTTCAACACAACGTGGAGCAGCAGATGTTCATATTAAAAACACAAACTATTACATCTTTTAGGCATCCTCAGATGAAAAACTACAGTTTTTTCAGACTAATAACAATTACCACTGATTTTGGAACATAAAACAATATGCAGTCTTCTACATCGATGCCAGATATGTTAACACACATGTTGCTGTAATATCTTGATGGTTCACTACAGTCATGGCCAAAAGTTTTGACAATGATTCAAATGTTAATTTTTACAAAGTCTACTGCTTCAGTTTTTATAATGTCAATTTGCATATTCTCCAGAATGTTATAAAGAGTGATCAGCTTAACAGCAATTAATTGCAAACTCAATATTTGCCTAGAAAATGAACTTTATCCCCCAAAACACATTTCAACTTCATTGCAGCTTTAAAAGGACCAGCTAACATCGTTTCAGTGATTGCTCCATTAACACAGGTGTGGGTGTTGATGAGGACAGGGCTGGAGGTCAATCTGTCAGGATTAAGTAAGAATGACACCACTGGACACTTTAAAAAGAGGCTGGTGCTTGGCATCATTGTTTCTCTTCTGTGAACCATGGTTATCTCTAAAGAAACATGTGCAGTCATCATTGCACTGCACAAAAATGGCCTATCAGGGAAGAGCAGCTAGAAAGATTGCACCTCAGTCAACAATCTATGGCATCAAGAACTTCAAGGAGAGAGGTTCCATTGTTGCCAAAAAGGCTCCAGGGCGCCCAAGAAATACCAGCAAGCGCCAGGACCGTCTCTTAAAAGTGTTTCAGCTGTGGGATCGGGCTACCAGCAGTGCAGAGCTTGCTCAGGAATGGCAGTAGGCAGGTGTGAGTGCATCTGGTGAGGCGGAGATTCTTTTAGCAAGGTCTGGTCTCAAGGAGGGCAGCAAAGAAGCCACTTCTCTCCAGGAAAAACATCAGGGACAGACTGATATTCTGCAAAAGGTACAGGGAGTGGACTGCTGAGGACTGGGGTAAAATCATTTTCTCTGATGAATCCCCTTTCTGATTGTTTGGGACATCTGGAAAACAGCTTGTTGGGAGAAGACGAGGTGAGCGCTACCACCAGTCTTGTCTCATGCCAACTGTAAAGCATCCTGAAACCATTCATGTGTGGCGTTGCTTCTCAGCCAAGGGAGTCGGCTCTGTCACAGTCTGGCCTAAAAACACAGCCATGAATAAAGACTGGTACCAGAATGTCCTCCGAGAGCAACTTCTCCCAACCGTCCAAGAGCAGTTTGGTGATGAACAAAGCCTTTTCCAGCATGATGCAGCACCTTGCCATAAAGCAAAGGTGATAACTAACTGACTCAGGGAACAAAACAGAGATTTTGGGTCCATGGCCTGGAAACTCCCCAGATCTTAATCCCATTGAAAACTTGTGATCAATCATCAAGGCACGGGTGGACAAACAAAAACCTAGGAATTCTGACAAAATGCAAGCATTGATTGTGAAGAATGGACGGCTATCAGTCAGGATTTGGTCCAGAAGTTGATGGAGAGCATGCCAGGGAGAATCGCAGAGATCCTGAAGAAGAGGAGTCAACACTGCAAATATTGACTTGTTGCATTAACTCATTCTGTCAATAAAAGCTTTTGTTACTCATAATATGATTGCAATTGTATTTCTGTATGTGATGAAAACATCTGACATACACACATGAAAACCAGAGGACAGCAGATCATGTGAAAATATAATATTTGTGTCATTCTCAAAACTTTTGGCCATGACTGTATGAAAATGATTGGTACTCGTTTTAGTACAGTTCCAGCATGTATTCTCACTAACGTAAACTTTTTTTTTTTTAGATAAACTGATTTGTTTTTCCTTTTATTCAGTCATACACACAAACACACACACATATAAATCCACCCAGAATGATCACCAAACATTTCACATTAAAAGTTAATCCTCTTTGTTGGCTGCTGTTGTCGGACAGGTAAGTTTTCCTTCATGATGAAAACAGGGACAGTTTAAAAATGGGTTGCGTGTCACTACACCATAAAAACAAACTTTTCTTTGCCAGGTTGGAAAATTGATTTAAACGTAAGCTTATGTGAAGACAAATAGTCAATTACACACCACAACAAATGCAATAGGCAGCCTAAATCTTTACATTCAGACATTTTTGTCCATCTGACGGGAGAAACATCAAAACGGCTGTTTTTACACTTGAAACATTTCTATGGAAGAGGGGGAATATTTAATGTTTACCTTTCAGCTTTTATTTTGCATACAACATTCACACTTTCTGCTGAAAGTGCAAATAAGTTGGCCGATAAGGCTTCTTGTTTGCTTAAAATACACTCACTGAAAAAGTCAAACCCAAACCAGTAAGAGTCCAACTCGGACATGATTTGGTTCAGATAATTTGATTTCCACAGAGCCGGTGTGTCTAGACCAGATGCAACAACACATTGGCTGAATGGAGTTTTCAGCCAGATACTCTATCAGAACAATGGCTGTAGGTCAGAAGATACAAAAGACACCTTAGATGTCTTGCTTTTTGATATATACATGAGGAAAAGGGTTAAAAACAGGACTGTCTTCAGGTTAAATCACTGGTCACTTTATTGCACCTTTCTAGTGTTGGTCTGCCTTCAGAATTCTTCTAATTCTGTTAAAGATTCAATAAGCTTTTGATATTCTTTAGATATTTTGTTCTTTTTGAGATGATGGCATCATTAATTTTCTGCAGTTATCTTGTTTACACTTCATGAGAGTTTTGAGTTTCGCCACAATCCAAAGATGTTCTGCTCAGTTTCCATCAGGTGACTGATGGACGTAATCATCAGAGGATCGATGGACAGTAGTCATAAAGTGGTGGACAGGACCAACGATATTATTCAGAGAAGCTTCACATTTTAAATGATGCTCAGTTGGTACCAAGCGATCCAGATTGAACCCAATAAAATATCCAATACGGTTGTCCGTAGTCTAGACCAAAACAAGCCAGGACAATCCATATTTTCATGTTTAGACCTTCTCCAATAAATCAAGACTTGTTGGAAAAGGTGACATTCATCCAATCTGTTGTTCAATTTTATTGTACTGAAGCTTCAGTTTCCTGTTATCTGAAAGTAGTCACACTGTGAAATTGGTTCATATTTAAAGTTATCAAGCAAGTTGCCTTCAATATTTCTAGATGCATGGAGTTCTTGCATATAACATTCAGACTTTCTGCTGAAAGTGCAAATAAGTTGGCTGATAATTTAGCTAATTCAGTGTTTGTGGTAAGTTATGAAACTGAAGAAGTTCCTAATAAAGTGGCCAGTAGATTACGTTCGTTTCCATTATCACACCAATCTACAGATGAACTTTAAAAAGAGTTCTTGCACATTTCATATCTGAAAAAGACATTATCAACTGAAACTCGAGAAATAAGTTTTGTTTCTAAAAATATATATTTTAACTGAAGAAATAACCATTTCTGAGGTGAAGATAGAGTTATTTTATTTGCCATCTAGTTAAGTCAACCCAGAAAAGTCTAGTTAACAAAGTGTTTCTCTTCCTCTCAAAGGGATTACCCCAAATCGCTAAGCCAGTGCTTGCAGGAGCGTGGCCTGTCAGTGGAAATGCTGTACCTTCAAGTGGAATCGGGCCTGACCCGGGCCCTGCAGGACGTCCGAGCAGACGGCTCCCCGTTATGTATACTGGTGGAGCAGAAAAACGTAGCTCTGTCCTCCTGCACTGTTATCATATTCTCAGAGTCCCTCAAAAGTAAGTCCGTACCCCTCGTAATCCTTCAAGCCCTCCCCAGAACATGTACGTTCCAACCCTCAGTTCTTTAAAACTCTGTCCACTTAAACAAAAAAATGCATTTTGCTCTTAACACATTGACATAAGTTACATAAAGTTTTCCTATTCGTCTTATCTTTTAAACGGGTACTAAAATTGAGTTCTGTTGAAGCAAATACACACCATGAGCACTAAACTTTTAAGAAAATAGCCTCTGAAATAAACACCGTAACAAAACACCAAATGCAAACTCTGAAGCTTAGAAAAAACTAAACTTGTATCATGATTATAAAGATGGGTCGTTTGTTCTTTTTGGCTTAAGCTGACATTAGTTGACTTGGTTAAAACCGTCACGTTTTGAGAGGAATTATCGGCTAATTATAACCCTGGCCTTTTGTGCAATTGTCCTGTTTCATTTTGACGTGTGGAAAGACTCAGGTGGCCAGATTGGAAGTAATCGGAGCAGAGCTGAGGTCACCAGGCAGCACTGCTGACTCTGACTGTCAGTTTCACTTTAGTAAAAACTGTAGTTGGGATTTTAAACATTGCCTTGGCCGACATTAGTGGTTGACTTGTGAAGGGTGAGATGGCCTAATTAAGTAGTCAGTTGCGACAATAAGTAAATGACAATGACAGACCAGTTGGGACAACTTTCCATAGCAAAAATATATACTATAGTCCAGGGGTGTCCAAAGTCGGTCCTCGAGGGCCGGCAGGATGCCGAACCCTTGATGAGAAGGCTGTAGCAACCTTCTCATCAAGTCAATGTTCTGCCTAGGCCTTCTAATGAGCC
Organism: Poecilia reticulata; assembly: GCF_904066995.2. Classification (NCBI taxonomy): domain Eukaryota; kingdom Metazoa; phylum Chordata; class Actinopteri; order Cyprinodontiformes; family Poeciliidae; genus Poecilia; species Poecilia reticulata. Next base: position 29,510,448 of record NC_088835.1, on the reverse strand, counting down.
ATCATTTGATGCAGGTGTGTAAAACCAGAGAGAGAACTAAAACATGCAGGATGCCGGCAATCGAGGACCGACTTTGGACACCCCTGCTATAGTCCATCCAGTTGAGAAGCATTTTGTAAATCAATCACCACCTGTGCTTTGTGAAATCGAGATCGCATTATTTGCATTTCATAAAACGGAGATGCATCATCGATTCTCACTAGGGCACAATCATTTTTAAATAATTTTTTAAAAAGTAGTTTGAATTTCAACTTGTGCTTATTGTGATGACAATCTTCTTGGAAATCAACCTACGTTTCCATCCTCACAATGCACTATATCTAATGGTAGGATCAAAATTTGCATTCCCACAATCACAAAGACCAGCTCAGATGCAATACTTGGTCAGTTATAAAATATGCACATCTAACTATTTGGAATATTTATATTCACATTAAAATTTACATCAAATGACAGTAATAACCAAAGTAATCAACTTTGTGTCATTACCCATGTGGTTCTTACAGGAAAATCAGTTTCAAACACTTGAAGGAAAGAATGTCTGGGAAGTAATAAAGTGATGAAATTTATCACATTACTTGTTGCCAACAACGTGCAATTCACGCCAACGCAACAATCTATGTGCTCACTCACTGCGCAAGACTCCACTCATGAAAATAAAGCTTGTTTAAAATTCACAGCAGAAGATTTGGAAAAGTTAGTGAAATACTCGTAGAGTATGGTCTGAGATTAGACCAAAACTGAACTCACTAGAAGTCATTATAAACATGACGACACATCACACCTCCCAAAAACATTCTGGCACACTTCATATTCCTGAAGAAACGGAGAGAAATGCATTAAGAAACTCTTGGTAAGAGCCTGAAAATGAATTTCCAAGCAAGACGAAGGGGCCAAACACACAGCAATAAACATTTTTTATTGGTTTCTGAAAAAGAACGAACGAGAATGACCAAGTCCATCTCCTGACTTTTATCCAGTTGAAACTCTAAGGAAAGATCTAAAGATCAGAGAGCGAAATCAGAGAAATTACCTGATATTTTATGACAAACATTTACGGTATATTTTATAGATTTTGTTGAAAGCGCCTGTCAGAAAAAGTTTGGTTTAACCAACAGAACAAATGACCCAATTAACTGCAACACAACTCAAGTTGAAGGGGAAACTCCTTATTTTCATCTAGTTTTCACAAAATCTAAACCTGACTTTCATTTACGTGCTTCATGCACCACAAATCTGCATACAAATAGAAAACTGTCATAAAATAACATTTTAGGTAAGATGAGAAGCCAAATGAATTCAACCTAAACTTGCCACAAAGTAAGGATTTTTGTTTTTTTCCCTTTTGTAATTAAAAAAATGGCTATAAATCTAGGAAATATATTTCAAGTGCTGCCATAATTGTAAGGAAAACACATTTGTTAGCTGTCACACAGTAACGGTTAGAGCTACATTTAATTTTCTTTTGCAATAAATGAAGCGGTATTGAATTAAATCTGAATTTCCAAGTTTTACATGGGTGCAACACATGCTGCTGCTTAACCCACACATGAATTTTCCTTACAACCATTTAGGGGAAATCGATAATTTAATCCAAAGAAAACATTATTATACAAAAAAGATGAAAAACAAAAAGAATAAACAAGTTTTGTCATTTACACAAAAGATGCCTTTTATTGTTCAGCATGTGTCCCAATCATTTAAGTCCTTACTCTTAAAAAAAAAAAGAGACTTTTGTCTTCAAATTTCACTGGTTAAATAATCAACAGCCACATAAGCCAATACAAATGCACAATGCACAACATTTCAGGTGATTTTTGATGAGTAGACAGTCCAGCTAATTCACCAAAATTGAGTGAATAAATGAGTCATTTGCCCTTTACAGCATAAGACTAAACTGTTAAATGCACAGTTGAAAAGTTCTGGATCATGAACAAAGCAAAACTTCAACAGAAATAAATTTGTAAGGAAATGTTATTGCGATTGCATAAGCTCCACACTGCTACCCATTACCTCCTTAAGCCTCAATGTTTTAAACGCAAAATTTGCTGAATAAACAATAAAAAATAAAATCCATCTGATTATGATGGAGAAGAACAATGAAAAACCTTTTCTTCACTCTAAGTTGAATCTTCTTCCAGCTCGGTTTTAACGCTCCCGTTTTCCTCCCAGTCCACCGTAACATGCCTAAAGACCAGGCTCTGGACTTTGTCCAAGCCGAGTACAGTCGCGGACTCCTCAAGGAGAGTTCGCCAAGGGATCCTGCAGACATCGCAGCGCAGGCATCGCAGCTGCTGGACGACTTTCTGGATCGAGAAAAAATTGCACGGCACACGGTTCCCTCCGAAATCCGACATCTCCTCTCGCTGCTAGCCGACGGGGTGCATCTGTATTTGGAGGAGCTGGAATCCATCTCTGAGTACGTCGCTTCTCGACAGGACCATTTGCAAGGTGAGACTATTTGCACTGGCGACTGATTGGGGCTCATGCAGTCTGAACAAATGGCTGCAGTTTACGGGTTTTTTTCTTTTTTAGCTCTGGCCTTAGGTGATGAGGATGATAAAGGGAACATGATACCCCCAGGATTGGGGAAACCCCCTCCTCTGCTTCCTACTCCTCCCGGCCCATCGCCTCAGTCTGCCTCAGTAGGATCTCTTGGGGACCACTCTCCACCTGTATCTGTAGGTCTGCTGCCGACACCAGGTCAGGACTGCAAGCAGCTACATCCTATTTTAGTGAATCTACAAGCAGTTACCAATGGGCATGGGCTGGTTTCAAAGTATACTGTGGTATGAAAAGGTTAGTTTCAAAACCATAAAAATATTCTGTTCTGTTCCTGTGGTGTAGAAACGTTGAAGCATGACATCACACATGCAAGATCTCGCCCTCCCAGCTCCCCACTGGAGGGCAAAAAACGATGACCACCATTGGTTTTAGTTGTCAGGTTGTCGACGTAAGTTTTAAATGTACACGTAATATATGAAAGCAAAACGGACTCACTGTTTTGCTATTAAATTTCAATAGCCGACATAGTGAGGGGGAAAAAAAAAGAGTTTTTTTCTGCATTATTTTTCCCTTTGCTGTAGAGCACTGAACTGAATATCTACACCTCCAGGTTTAATTTTGTTAATTGGATTGTTCTAACGCAGCAGCTCAGCTGCAGATGGCAAGTAGAAAAGGTCTTTTAGGTTTTTTTGCCCTCCTGTGTTGTGTGCATGCGCAAGATTTCTGGATCTAAACAATAACATGATTGAAGCAATTAGATGCAAACTTTCAGTAGAGCTTAATTGTGTTATATGCTGAAAATTAAGTATGAATGCGTTTGCTAGAGGGGAATGACATTTCCACATCACCTGTGGTCTAAAAGCAGTTTCCAGAGAATTAAAGTTGGCTGACTGTAGAGATTGTGGAGATTTGAAACTCCAGTTAAATTCACATCTATCCTAAATGTTTTTTAGAACAGCAGTGGCTCTGGCAGCAACAGGTCATGTGAAAGGCTGAAGATCAGCTCACAATTCAGCTAACATTTAGTTAGCATTCGCATCAAAGCATGCTAAAGAAACGTGAAATAACACTGTAATCATAATTGGTAGTATCATACCAGCCCATGCCTAGTTACCAACACTGCAGCGGTGCTTTGGAGACACACTGGCATTTTTCATCTTTGTGTCCTGAAATAATTTCCTTCTCAGGCTCTTTCCCCAAAACCAAACCTCCTCCGCTCCTGTCTTTGCATCGGACTCCTCCTGGGATGTCTTTAGGACCCCTGGGTTCCCGGGTTCCCCCGTCCTCTCTGGATCCATACGGAGCTCCTGGTTTGTCCCGAGGGCCGCTGCTCCACCACGCTCCTCCGCTCTACCCGGGCCTCCGGTCCAGGCCCAGGGCGGCTCCTCCATCCTTGAAGGGTTCTCGTCCTCCTCTTCTGTCAACACCAGGTAAATCTCTTCATTTGAGATCTTTTTAGACAAACTAATTGCAGGATTAGTTTTACGATGATTTCTGAGTAAACAATTATTTTTACGTTTTTACAGTTGGTCCCCATCTGCGACTGGGTGGACCGAGACACTGAAGGCCGACGCTGCAACACAAAGCGTTTTAGTATTTCAGATGACTTCAGAGCAGGAAGTTTCCAGAGGAATCCCCTGTTTGTGTTTCTTATTAAAATAATAACAGTAAATTTAAGTGATGCATATTTTCATGTTTTGATGCGGTTTTCTTTTTATTGTTTCCGGCTTTTAACCTCTGACTTGCAGCAAGAAGTTAAAACTTGCTCTTGCTGCAAATAGTCCAGCTTTATTTCCAATTTTCTGCCATTTCTTTTTCTGATGAAGTTTCATATTTAAGGAGCAAATGTAACTTTTTCTTTGTGGCGGTAACATCAGCAGCAACACAAAGAGCAACGTTGCTCTTTGTGACAAAGTACAAAAGTTTAAACATTATTCAGCGAAAAAAAAAAAAAAAAAAAGTTTTTCATGATTTATTGTGTAGGATTTAATTTTTGATATGCTGCATATTTTTGTTTATAAAATTCAGTTAAATATGTAAATGTTCATCCTTTTCTTACTGCATTGTGGACAGAGACTTTAGATCCCATGGACTCGAACGCACCAAACTGCAGACATTAAGTATAAGTGTTGAGCGTATTTCTTTCTGAAAGGCCTGTTTGTTCCGTATTTCTGATACTAATTAAATCTTGTCATTTTTTTCTTTTAGATGTAAATATTGAGTCTGGTTTTCTTTCATTGCAGCTGTGTTGAGGTTTGTGGTTTGAAGGATCAAACATTTGGAAAACCTTTGAAATGCTTCAGTATTTAGTGAGAACTTTTTTTATCTTTAGTTGAAACATCAAAAATCATATTTATATAACAGGCAGTTTTTCAGCTATTAAACTTCGTTCATTTTATTCTTTCACTGAAAGGTAAGAGATGTTCCAGCAGAAACTCATGAATGAATAAAATCCTTTTATTTGTTTAGTCATTTTAGCCTTTAATGGGCTAAAATCATTTCCACGAGATGGAAACAAAATTCAGTTTTTCTGCTTTATGCATAAAATTAAATTTACGAGTTTAGGATTATGTCTGGAAAACCCAAATTGTTCCTCTTTGTCGGTGTTGGTTCTGTGTAATTATATCCCTAATTGAAAGGGGCATGTTTGAATTAACGTCACTGTGTATCTGTATCTGTGAGAATAAGACAGAAACGTCCTTTAGTGTCTGTGGGAACATTCAGGTGCATCAGCAGCAAAGTAACAAGGAAATTGAAATATGCATATTTAGGTAAAGGTAAAAATACTAACAAAGAACTTACAGTTTAGCCAAATGTATGTAGGAAGAGAATTTAGAAAATGTAATTACGAGAACTATTATTCAGATTCAAAGACTGTCCGTCTGAATGGAATGCATGTTCCATTCAGACCAGGAAGTGAAAGTGCATGTGGGGTATAGAAACCGTTTGAGAGAAGAGAAGCTCATAAAGTAACAGCTGCTGAGGGGAAGGATCTGCGTTGACGCTCTTTTGTGCATCTAGGATGCAGCAATTTGTCACTGAGGGAGCTCTCCAATTCAGCAACGGCTTCATGCAAGAAGTAGGAGATTATGAGGTTTTAACCAGAGTTGTTCTGTCTCCCACCACCTGAACTGAATGTAGGGAGCATCCAATCAGAGCTGGCCTTCCTGGTGATCAGTTTACTGCTTTTTAGCTTTATGCGCCAAAAACTGCATCTTACTCAGTAATTTTGTTTATTGTGTAAATATCCTAGTACACTATAAGAAAACTAACTTGCAAGTAACTTTTCAACAAGATATGGAATCTTGTTTTAAGTCAATAATTAATATAAGGTGCTAGTTGTGCTGGTAGATTTCACTTGACATTTTCTCATGTTTTAAATGAAATAATCAGTCAATGGAACTAGTACTTTTAGTTTTCTATTTATCCGTCTTGTTCTGTTGGTCGCTCGGTTGTAATATTAAAACTTTTTCGTACCTGAAAAGTTTCCCTACCTGCCAAATCCTGTACATCTTGTCTTTACACGTTTTAAACTCTAGAGGGCGACACAGTCCAGCTTTTTTACCCCCACCGCCGTGAAAGCTGAACTTCATGAGTCTTTTACCGTCTACTGTAGTCAAACTATTTAACTAATAAATATTTAAGCTATTAGTCATGTTTAGGAAATATTTGGAGGGTTTTAAAATGCATAGAAACGTTTCTTCGACAACCTCAGTGAGCAGAGGACACGTAATGAGAAGCACATAAATCATAAGACGAGTTTTATTTAGAGATTATTAAAGAAAAAACATTAAATATGGTACACAAATTGAATGTGAGTCACAAGAAAAAAAACACATCTACATGTGGACTTGGGATGTTTAATAGTGCAAAAACATGATTCACATGAAATATTTGAAAATATAAAGTCATAAAAATTGAAAATGTGTTAGAACAATGTAAAAAAAAATGATTGGAACTAAATATTTTTGTTCCAGATGTAAATGCAGAAATGTTCCTTTTTTTCTATCCATCCATTTTCTTACACCCTTGTCCCTCTGGGGTCAGGGGGTGCTGGTGCCTCTCCAGCTAACGTTCTGGGCGAGAGGCGGGGTCACCCTGGACAGGTCGCCAGTCTGTCGCAGGGCAACAGAGACATACAGGACAAACAACCATGCACACACACACACTCACACCTAGGGGCAATTTGGAGAGGCCAATTAACCTGACAGTCATGTTTTTGGACTGTGGGAGGAAACCGGAGTACCTGGAGAAAACCCACCATGCACAGGGAGAACATGCAAACTCCATGCAGAAAGACCGGGGCCGGGAATCGAACCCAGAACCTTCTTGCTGCAAGGCAACAGCTCTACCTACTGCACCACTGTGCAGCCTTCTTTTTCTCACATGTCAAAGTTGATCAGGTCTTGTTTCATAGTTCTTCACGTCATGAATATGTAGTCATGTTGGTCACATTTCTTTGTATAGTATGTTTCACTGTATGAATTTGCAGCTATGACTCAAGACAAACCAAAAAACAATTTCATTTCGGTTTGAGACCATTTAGAACCATAAAAACCACAGTCATCATGTTTGTCATTGCTTTAATGTGACACAATGTCAGACGTTTGGGTTCAACCAATAAGATTGAAACGCTCTCCTTAAAGCGTTGGACCATGAAATAATGCACCACAGCAGCTGTTGCAGGAAAATGCTTGTACAAACTACAATGGATGGCTTACTTGAATGCAGGTTCATGTGTTGGTGGCCTAGTTAAAGTCCAGAACTAAATCTAGCTGAGAATCTGTGAGAAAACTCTCCATCCAGTCTGACTGAGCGTGAGCTAAGTTGTAATAGTTAATTATCTGTGTTGAATCTGAATATGGAAGAACATAAAGATCTTGTTAAATTTGATTTACCACATTTTATCAAATCTGTGTTGAGCATTAAACAAATGAATCTTTCCTCTAACATTTCTCAACAGTTAAGTTTCTTTTTCCCATAAACCTCCAATTGTTTTCCATAAGAGAGAGGAAAAAAAAATCCATCTCCTTCTTTTAAACGTGTACCATAAGTAAGATCATTATTGTTATTACTGTCATCGTAGCGGATGAAGTGGGAGTTAAAGATGCTCCGACACAAACATACACGACGTGAATGTTCTCCTCCTCGTCTTCTCCAGCTGTGGGAGCGCTGCTGTGAGGAGCCCATCATCTCAGGAAGTAATGGACAACCGTCTCCACCTCATTACTCCAGCCTTCACACACACTACACACACACACACACTCTGATTGGACACGTGTCTGGAAACGGGATAATGCTGCTGTTCCGGTGTCTTAAACTCAAAATTTCAACATTTCACTCTGGGTCTCACTTCTATCTGATACTTCTGCAGGTTCCTAATCATGGTTTTGTATCATTAATTTTTTTTTCTTGTGAAATGTATTTATTTACAGAAAAAGGAAACATGCAATATTGATTACAATTCACTGTAATCCAATTTTCTTCTCTATTTCTCCTTTTTCTTCTTTGAGTACATATTGGCTCATACTTTATCATGTTCTTCAGCAGAATTTACAATGGCTAAAACAACAAACACATGAACATCCACATATTAAAAAGCTCCAAACCTGATCAGGTTTTCCAAATTATCTCCAGTTTTCTGAAAAGGGGTATTATGGCCATGGAAAATGGAGAAAAGGAGTCAATTTCTGCTCAAACTCTCAGAAACTTTGAAGTCAGAAAACTCAACTATTCTGAGATTAATTTCAGACATTTTCTACAAAAACAAATTTCAGTTTGAAAAGTTGAAAATTTGCTAGAAAAATTTAATGAAAAACCAGTTTTATAAGTCAAAAGTTTCAGCTTTTGGAAATTTTATGAGTTTGAAATGTCGACAGTTTTCGCCTTCTGACACTCAAAGTTCTGTTTCTTTTTATCACAAAAACTTAATATTACTTTTTTTTTGTGATTGTGAGATTATTCTCAAAACTTCACTTTTTTTTTCTAGCAAATTTTCCAACTTTTTCTGAAATGTCCCTTTTTTTGTACTTTAAAATTTCAGTTTTTGTCTGAAATGTGCTCCTCTTCTGCCTGGTCCTGATGCACAGTTATCAGATCTTCATTCTCTAGCTTTAGAAATGACAAAACATCTTGAAACCAGAAGAAGTTGAAGATTTCTCAGAGAATTTCCAAAGGCGTAAAATGTGTGTGCCTGATTAGAAGGGACACACGTTGTACCTTATACACTGTGCTAATGTTAGTACACGAACTGGAAAACCAAAAATTGTTAAGAAAGGGTTTTATGTCAATCTGGCAATTAAAGAAAAACTGAATATTTAAAAATCTACAAAATCTTGTGGTTTAGGTTTCATGAAGTGGCTACATCTCTCACACTGATCCAACACTTGTGGGTAAATTTCACACAGTTGGGACTTTGAGTGGTGAACTTTATGTAGTATTTTAAATGAAATAAATTGTAATCTTGTACAAGATGTACTTCACTAAATATTAAGAATTTCTCCCAGAGCTCGTCCAGCTTGGGATGTTTTGAAACTAACATTTAAAATAATCTGAAGTTACCTTTTGATTATATATTCCAAATAAAATGTTATAAAAATGTCCCTAAACGCAAATAACTTGACTAAATTCCACTCTTTCCTTAATTGAGGGCCTTCTAACGTCAACAAATATCTCAACAATGTAGAATACACTGACCTAAGGTAAGACAGAAAACAAAGGAAATGGAAAACAAAGAAGGTCAAAAATACAAACCCAGAAAAACCCCAAAAATCAAAACAACCCTGATGATTCCATCTAAACCTTTCTTTCTTTTTTTAAAGTCTTTGCAACACTAGCTAGTGAGTTTTCCTCAAAGTATCAACCAGAAAACGGGCAAGGACAAAAGAAGAAGAGATTAAACCTCAACGGTTGTGTCCCGTCTGTCGTTTCTATGGGGTTCCTTCTCTACAGTGGCACCAAATACTCCCAGAGTTTAGTCTTTCTGCAGAAGAGGCAACTTCTTGTACCAGGATCTCATTCTGTCTGTCAAAGGTCAGAGCTGGATATTAGCTGGACCAGAAAATCCACCTTTTAGTTCGGCTCCTTCTTCACCTCAAAATACCAGATCTGTCACTGCAGGGCTCCAGACAAATCCAGTCATCTTTGCATTTTATGCTCTTTGCTGCCATCATTTAGGGACAATACTCAGAGATTCATTCTCAGCCTTCACGAAGCACTCCGCCTTTTCCCAGAGGAAAGCCATGATCTCAGATTTAGAGAGGTGAACTTTCATGCTCACCACTTCATGCTCAGCTGTGTAACAGTCCAACTCTTGCTAAAGTTGCGGCTTGAAAGCGGCAGCAGAACCACAACATCTGCAAAAAGCAAACAGACTCCGACATTCCCAAAGCAGACAACCTTCTCCCCATGACTGCGCCTTGAAATCTTGCCCAGGAAGACCACAAATGGTTTGGGAGGCAAAGGGAAGAGTTCTGGGAACAAACTTGACCTTGGAGTGAAAATGCTGAGTTGAGTTGTCAGACTTTTCATGAAAAGCATGAATTTTGTTCTATGGCTTAAAGAAATTCAGAGAAGTTCACGTCATAAAATGTTATCAGGTAAAACATTACCAGACAAATTAAATCTTATAGTATGCAATTAGATTAAATTAGACTGGATATATAAGTCACCTTCCTAGAAATTACAAGATACTTTAACTTATAAGTTACTTTCCTAAAACTTAGAAGTTACTTTCCCAGAACCTAGAGGTCAGTTTGCTTAATCTTGATTAGTTTGCTAACTCACTTTCCTAGAAATTGTAGGATATTTTACCAGAACTTATAAGATACTTTGCTAAAACTCAGAAGTTAGTTTCCCACAACATGGAGGGTACTTTACCAGACCGTGGACGTTACTTTTCTAAACCGTAGACGTTACTTTCTCAGAACTTGGTAGTTACTTTTTAAGACTTACAAGTTACTTTGTCAGAATCCTGAGGTCAGTTTGCTTGAACTTGATGATTTCTTTCCTAAAACTTAGAGATTACCATTCCAGAACTTTGAGGTTTGTTTGAATTTACTAGAAGCATTTTGGAGCAGGTTGCTTTCCCAGAACGTAGAAGTTAGTTTTCATAAATTAAAAGATTTTGTTTTTACTCATCAACACTTTCCCAGAACTTAGAAGTTACTAACCCGGTGCTGCTTTCAATAACTTTACAGTCTTTACCCTCAAATTCTCTTAACTTCCAGTTTGTATAGAAAAATTATCAGGCTGTTTTTTTCCTCATTTTATTGGTCAAGTTCTAGAATAGTTCCTCAATATAAATCACTTATAAGTCACAGAACACAGCCTCATTCTTCAAAGTACCCAGTATGTTCCCTGAAAGTTACAGGAAAGTATATGGTCTATATTCTGCAGCGTTCCCATCTCAGTGTTTGGCTCCAGAATAGCTCAGATAAACAGGTTTTGTTCATCAGCTCTTCCATCAGTCAGCTTTGCTCCTCGTGCTTTCCCACTTCTTCCTGCACATTTTCCACATCTCCACCTTTTGAATTTAGTTTTTATTCCTCCTTTTTCACAAACATAATCACAAGTTTCTGTCATTAAAACGATAGTTTGAGAAATCCATTTTCTGTTCTGTACAGCTTCAGTTTTCCCCCTTCCTCTCATTCTCCCTCCATGCACCTTTCACTTCCCCCTCTCCTCCTCCTCCTCCTCTCTTCCTCCTCCTCCTCCTTTCTCTGCTCCCCACTGGATATCAATCAGAATCTATCACTCCACCTATTCCTGCTGCCTTTGTGTCAGAATTCACAGGAACTTCACGGAATAGGAAACTGTTTTATTGTTACATCGAACTCTTGCTGTGTGTGTTTTGTGAAGGAGTGCGTCGAGCTTCAGTGGCAGAATTAATGGAATGCACACACACACACACGCACACCCACACACACACACACACACACACACACACACACACACACACACACACACACACACACACACACACACACACACACACACACACACACACACACGTCCTTGCCACCCAGCATCACCACAGCGCTTCCACACACACTCATGCGTTCATGCACACATTAGGGTGTTAATTGTTGTGATAACACCTTCCAATAACAAGACTCTAATTATCAACATGTTTGGCTGTGGGAGTGTGTATCTGGCACTTGCGCGCAGATCGTGGGGTGAGCGTTTCTGTGTGTGTGCCAGTGTGAGGTGTGGCACCGAGGGAGGAAGGTTTGATGATTTTCGAACATGCTGCTGTGCCTGCTTCGGTGTGAGGGGTGGATGCTCTCATGTATGGGGCGATGATGTCTCAGTCTCAGTCCGGATTTGCATATGACAAGAGGTCTTTTGTTGTTTAGCTAATTGCAAAAGGCTCTGCTTGAGAAATGACACCACCGCAATGCATTTCACTGAATGTGTTTGTTGTATTCACAGAGAGAGATTTTTGCAGATCTTTGTCATGTGTTTTGCAGATCACATGGTGTCACAAATCATCCTGCAGAGCCAAACTGGAAGACTTGTGTCATCGTTTGAAGGAATAGTTTTTGAGTTTTAAATCTGGACATGAACTGTTGGTGTCAACAGTCATTATCTGCTGACTCTAACACCAGAAAACTGGCTCTGTCTTGGCAGCAAGACAGTTTTACTGTCCAAAATGCTCCGCTAATGCTAGCTTGTACGTAAACCAAAGGATTAAATTTAGTTTTAACTGGACAGTTTGTTTTGGTTTATGTTCTCCAACACTCACATTCAGATACTGAGATACTGAGATCTTCTGGAAAATACACACTTTCTTGGCTGCTGCTTTAGTTTCACTGTACCGCTAACTTCCAGCAGCTAGCTAAGGGCTCTGCAAGGTTGAGTCAAAATGCCAAAATTAGTTCTAAATGTCACAGTTGTGGCTGCACAGTGGTGCAGTTGGTAGAGCTGTTGCCTTGCAGCAAGAAGGTTCTGGGTTCAATTCCCGGCCCCGGTCTTTCTGCATGGAGTTTGCATGTTCTCCCTGTGCATGGTGGGTTTTCTCCAGGTACTCCGGTTTCCTCCCACAGTCCAAAAACATGACTGTCAGGTTAATTGGCCTCTCCAAATTGCCCCTAGGTGTGAGTGCATGGTTGTGTGTCTCTGTGTTGCCCTGCGACAGACTGGCGACCTGTCCAGGGTGACCCCGCCTCTCACCCGGTACGCTAGCTGGAGAGGAACCAGCAACCCTCCCAACCCCACTGAGGGACAAGGGTGTAAAGAAAATGGATGGATGTCGCAGTTGCATGACAAAAATCACATTATTTTGTTCTCAGTCTCATCTTGTCCCCTAAATCTTATCAGATCCCAGCTGGCAAACTGTTTGGCCCCTTTCCATGGAAAAATATTGTGTGGTGGTTTGCATGTCGGTTTGAATTATAAAAACTGTTCAGAAAAAACATTAACAAACCAGATTTGTTTGAGACAGCGGCTTCCTGAGATAAGAACAGCAGGAAGAAACATTTTAGATTGAGTTTCACATATAAACCACTTCAGATTTTAAAAAGAGAACTGGTCCCATTTTGACACCAGTTTGTATTTCTTAACCAAACCAGAGACTGACCCGTAGGCCAATCAAAGGCTAAAAGGTGGCAACACAGGTTGATCAACAGTTTCCAGTTAATGTCGTCACTTAGACTCAACATTATGTTCACCCTGGATGGGTTTAGATTTAAAACTATTTTCATTCAAACCTGAAATTAATTTCTGATTGGAAATAAGATAAGTGTTTTTAAAAAAGATAAAACAATGTCAAATTTGATGTCAAAAATGATTTATAACCTGAGAAAATCTTTAAGGATCTTAAAACTCTCCTTGACAATTTAACTCTCATGATGAAGTCCAGGTCCGTGACGTTGGATGACCATCACCCTAATCTTTAGCACCTCAACTGTTTCTCTATCAAACTGAAGTCGTGACGTTTACTGGGCAAACTCAAATCTTTAATATTACTTTAAGCCTAAATCTGCAAGGAGTATGAATTATTTTTGGCTTAGCAGAGACTCCTGGTGGCCCATTGTGGAAACACCCAGGGGACCAGCACATCCTGCACCATGGGGCGAACATTAAACCCGGGATACTGGGCACAATGCAAACCTTCAAGGTGACTCCGTGAGACCCGCCTCATCCTGACGGTTTGCAAACTGAATCATTTATACACCTAGGCTGCATGTAGAAAAAAAATTACATCCAAATCTGAGTGTTTATTGCTTTTTTGTTTGTTTGTCTAAAGCTGCTGTATGTAACTTTCATTAAAATTATATTTTTTAAATATATTTATTAAAATTATCATTATGTTGTGACAGTATGATATAAAACAATAATCTGTGAAAAAAATCTGCTGTCATCTGAATAAAAACAGAAACAACCAATCACAGACAGGAGCGGGGTCTTAGGGCTGCCAATCATCCTTATGTACCAGCTAGTTCACCACAACATATTCTGCCATGAATGCTAAGGCTAGTTAGCTTGGCTACTGATGACGCCGGATAAATGGTTTTCCTGGAAGCTGTTTCTCTGCCATTAGCACACTGAGCAGCATGTGCTCAAAGTGCATATTGATTGACAGCGCTAAGACCAACCTCCCGAATCTGATTGAGAGGAGTTGGATTAGCTCAATCTCTTCATAGATTATCTGTCTCATGCCATACTTTGACATCGTATTGGGGTCAAAAAGGAGCAGATTTTAGCCAAATAAAAAGGAAAATCTGGAAAAGAAAACTTTGAAAAACCCAAAAATTTGATAGAAAATCTAAAAACTTTTAGGATAAACTCAGACATTTAAAAAAAACAACTAAATTTTTCAGATTAGCCTCAGAAAAATTCTAGAAAAAAACTTGGAAATATTCTAAGTTTCAAAAGTTGACATTTTTCCATGGATGGATGAAACTCAGAAATTACCAACGTTTTGCTGAGATTAAACTTAAAATTTCCCAAAAAATTCTAGCAAATGATTGACTTTTGAAATTCGTGAATTACAAATTTTTTTCAAGAAAATTCCTTAGATTCATTATTTTATATATTTTTTGCACATTATGTGCTTTTGACAGTCTGGAAAAATTCTAGAAAAACTCTTAGATTAATCTGAAGATTTATGAGTTTTCAGTGGAAATATACTCCTGATTAGTTTATTTTTTTCTCTCTACAACGGCCCTAATGTGCAACACTGTCACGACATGGTGTCAGTTTTAGTAAATATGTAAAGCAAATAAACACATTTACAAGAATAAAACATTGCTCTCTGTTTAAGAAAAGCTGTTTTATGGTGGAAGACGATGCAGGTAAGAATAAGGTCTTATAGAAACACATTCACCTTGTTACAGCAGAGATGCAGAAGAAAGAAAAAGCCTGGAAACCCGCAGCCTGCTGCTCATGCAGCAGGATGTTTGGTAATGACTGGCTCTCATGGAGGCTCTAACGGCCTGGTAGGTACTGAACAGACTGCTGGTCTGTTTCCCGGCTGGTTGACTGTTTGACTGGCTGTCTGAGTGGGCGGCTGGCTTCTTGCCTGCCTACTCGGTTTACTGGCTGACTGGTTGGCCCGGTGCCTGGTTGGCAAGCTCACCGGCCTCCGTCGTGTCCCAAGCCAAGCCCCTGCGCCCCTCCAGATCTTAATTGGGTTAAGTTTGTCCGCCACAGATAACACTTCCTCTTTCTTCGGAGAGTGTGAAAACAAAAAAAAAAAAAATGGCCTGGCAATAATGACGCTCTTTAACGGGGTTCTTTTCTGCTTTAGGTGGAGAAAAATTAGGATAAAGGGGGTGGGCTCCCTGCAGAGGGACAGTGTCGGGGGAAGTGCGGCATTGTTCGGCGCTAAGCGCTCAATGAGAACCGAGAGAACGAAGAAAGAAAAGGGAGCGAAGGAAAGTGGATTTGGTTTTCGTTGTAGGGCTGTCACATTGCCACAGTTTCTTTTTAACAACGTCTCATGGCTCAGACACACACGACCCTGAGAGACGGGGCACACACCCAGGAATACAAACGTGTCATTGTGTGTGTGTGTGTGTGTGTGTGTGTGTGTGTGTGTGCACATGGCTTTTGGACACACAATTTCCCACTTTCCTGTTCAAAACTAACACAAAGAAAATGTTCTTTCCTGCAGCGGAGCCAAGAAATTTACAAAGAGAGCAGTAATAACAGCCTTCAGTTAAACTGAACAAAGGTGTGTGGCGCTATGACCAACTCAGGCTGAGCAAGGCTGCCTCATGGTGGTCAAAATGATGTTTTCACTCTCCAGGAATTCATATTTTACCTTTCCTATTATATTTGCCATCATTAAAAATTGCCACAAAGACAAATAACTCATATTTCATTTTGACATTAAAGGGGAACTATTGTGCAAAATTCACTTTTTGCATGTTTTTGTTCTTCCATTTTGGGTCTCTCAACACTCCAAGTGAGTTTTCTGGGAAAAAGTTATTGATTTTTTTGTTTTTGGAAAACAACTTTTCAAAAACCTCCCAGTTGTGAAGTCACAATCAACTAGCAACCCGAACGGAGCAGGTTAGCTGGTTTGACCACTGTATGTATTGTACAATGGCTGCTGGAAAAGATAAGTGTTTTGTTGTCCTTGACTTACCATCCTGAAACTACTTGCTGCTTTTTTGTTGGTTGTGCAGGAGGCTCCACCTCTGCTTTTCAAGATATATGGTTGTATAGTTGCACATTTGTTTGCCGCTATTTTAGAGATTAAACTTTGATTTGGGGGCGTGTCCAGCAGCAGATTTGCATAAAAGAGACAGAGCCCTAAAGCAGCTCATTCTGAAAGAAACTCAAAATTTAAAATTATTGCTAAGCTACTTTATAATATAACTTTAAAAGCTTGGACGACCTTGAACCTGGATGGAGACGCCTTATCTTCTAATAAGATGATTAAAATTACTCCAAACTCAACAGCAAGAACTTCTCCTGCATTCATTCTGCACATTACTCACAAACACACATTATTTCCTCTGCAAAATCCTTGGCAAGCGAGTCAGGCTGGAAATGAGCAAAGCCTCAAAGCAAACATTAAAATGATGTTGATCTTTTTTCTCTGTCTCCACGCTGAATATTTATTGGTATATGGCTGCGGGCTAAACTCTCTCCCACTTTTTCACCTTTGGATCAGTTGACAAACGCAGCTTACACTGAGGCAAACACACAAGCAGCAGTGAGCACACATAATCAGATTGTTTAGTTTTTTTTATTCATTCATGCATGCATGCAGCATCTACACCAGAGCATGCATTAAATTGAAATTCAAACTAGTTAGGAATAATGCAGGCGACTGCAGTGCATCTGCAGAAAAACGATCTTCTTTCTGTTAACAGCAGATAAACGATGCAGCTTCGCGTTAGCATTTTAGTCGGTCACACATGAACTTGTTTCAAATAAAAGAAGGCGATACAAAGTGTAAAAGAATGAGATTTGAGGACAGGCAGAGAGACACGAGAGGCAGCAGAGGGATTAAGGCAGGCGGGGAGAGAGAGTGTGCTTTAGGCTACATAAATATAACATGAACTGTGTTCGCAGGTGGCAGGTGGGGAAGCAGCACAATGCAGAGGAGCCATGTTCAGCAGCACTTTGTTCAGCAGTGGAGAATAGACTTTCTGTGCCTCTTCACCTCAGGAACTCCAGGCTTTGATAGCTGGGAGACAGAGAGCAGACTGATGTGGAAACAGCTCGCAGTGCTCTCTGACCCTGACTCCACTCTCACTGCCTCTCAGTCTTATTCCTGTTGCAGATGCTCTCACCTCGCATTCTGTCGTCGTCCAGCTGACGCCACGTGAGCTGCGGAAATCCTCAGTCTGGATGGAAGGATGATATTTAAAAAAAAAATTCCCATTTTCTGAAGGCTGACTGTTTATTAAGTTTCCCCTCAATTTCATTTCAAATCAGTCCTGACATTATTTATTAATTAAGTTGTACTTTGTATTTTTATTTTTGAATTATTGTCAAAAAAAACAAAAACATAAAATTAGCTTCTTTTCTTTCTTTTGAAAGGACATAAAAAAGTGAAAACATGAAAATCTACGTCTAAAAACACAACAGATTCTGTTCTAGTTGGTAAAATCTGCATCTGAGAAAGTAAGTGCACCTCTCCTGCTTATGCCAGAGGTTCACTAACTAACCAGGAGTTCAGGCAGTTTGCAGCTCAGGAGCAGAGAGGAGCGAAAACACGACGCCAAGATGGGAAGAGATCAGCAATGACTCATCCATCCATCCATCCATCCATCCATCCATCCATCCATCCATCCATCCATCCATCCATCCATCCATCCATCCATCCATCCATCCATCCATCCATCCATCCATCCATCCATCCATCCATCCATCCATCCATCCAAACATGGATTAAAGGAGAATTTGAGTCTGTAGAACAAAATGTTTGCTGAAAACATAAATGTTTACCTTCTGGGTCAATCAGCCAATCAGATTTCAGCGTGGGGCAGAGTTGATGAACTGTTCGTTCCCATAGTAACATGTGGTTTATTTTAAGTTTTAAAACGATTCGTAATGTCTAAGAGTTGCGTAACTCAGTCATCCTAAAAATTTGTCTTAATAAATTAGTCTAATGGCACATTTTTGTTTAACTGTCAGAGAAGCTGAACACAATAAAAATCAAGAAGAGAAAATCATTATCTTCCTGGATGCGTTTCTGAAGATGTGGCAGAATGTGCTTCTTATGCATAGCTATTCAGAAAACTAATGAAATTCTAAAAAACATTCATGTAAATGTTGCCCTCATGTAATATCTTATGCATGTTTAAAGTTTAATGTAAGCGCAGCTCACTGAATAACCCAGTGTCCAGCCAGCAGCAGGTTTTATTTAATGTGAAGGTGTAAGATCAGTGAGATCTTCATGGAATCACCTCCGGCTCCTTGTTTTCCGTCTCGCTGCTGTTAAGGTATGAAATCTTTGAGCCAAATCCCCATTTTGGAGCCATAAAGCTACATCTGCTGCTGGTTTATTCCATTGATGTCCTGTCTGTATCAATTCCCGCTGCATGTCTGTTGGCGGACTTATTCAGAAGCTGCTGCTTGATGTTCTCTTGTTGTGTGCATTAAAAAGCCAAATCCTTGTGGAGATGACAGAGGGTGTAATCGCTGGCTATGTGATTCAACAATAAGGCCCTTAGAAGCCATTCAGAGTGGGGCCTGTCCTTGACCCTTAAGGAGCTTGTAATGTGGGCTTTTTTCCCCCGCTCTTTGTATTTACAGGCACAAACGGGGAGGGGCGCCGGAGGTGGAGGGTGGACCGACCGCTGAGAGGGGGCTTTTGGCCCTCCATGCCACTGGCAGCATACAGGGGGAGCCTCACACACACACACCACACACCACACACACACATGCATGCACGTACACAAAGACATGCACACATGGGTGTCCTGCATGGCCAGAGTTGCGTAGTAAC
Source organism: Poecilia reticulata (assembly GCF_904066995.2). Classification (NCBI taxonomy): domain Eukaryota; kingdom Metazoa; phylum Chordata; class Actinopteri; order Cyprinodontiformes; family Poeciliidae; genus Poecilia; species Poecilia reticulata. The sequence continues at coordinate 29,491,532 of NC_088835.1, read as the reverse complement.
TAGTTACATTTACTCAGTTACAGTTTATTTGAGTAACATTTTGAGAATGTACTTTCTACTTTTACTCGAGTAATTTAATTATGAAGTATTGATACTTAAGTAGCGGGCTGCAAAAACTGCACAGTGGTGCAGTTGGTAGAGTTGTTGCCTTGCAGCAAGAAGGTTCTGGGTTCGATTCCCGGCCCCGGTCTTTCTGCATGGAGTCTCCATGTTCTCCCTGTGCATGGTGGGTTTTCTCCAGGTACTCCGGTTTCCTCCCACAGTCCAAAAACATGACTGTCAGGTTAATTGGCCTCTCCAAATTGTCCCTAGGTGTGAGTGTGTGTGTACATGGTTGCGTGTCTCTGGGTTGTGTGTCTCTGTGTTGCCCTGCGACAGACTGGCGACCTGTCCAGGGTGACCCCGCCTCTCGCCCGGAACGTTGGCTGGAGAGGAACCAGCAACCCTCCCGACCCCACTGAGGGACAAGGGTGTAAGGAAATGGATGGATACTTAAGTAACATTTCTGGATATTTGACTCACTGTGAGTAACTTCACCAAATGAAGAACAAGATTGTTTTAATAAAAAAAATCACCAGACTAAGTCAACCTGCACAGTTGTAGTTTCATGAGTTTTATATTTAAAAAAAAAAAAAAATTGGAAAAATGTTTATTTTCCCTGATTTTGTTATTTTTTTATGGAGCCTGTCTGGTGGGAGAAAAAATAAATAAGCCCAGCATATTCATAAAAAGTCAGTTTCTTCCCCCTGTGGCACCAGGCGGGCTCTGTAATTTGAATGATATTTATATGAATTATTTTCATTTTGGTCTTTAAACTACCAAAATTTCCACATAACTTTACATTTTGGTCCATTTGATGATGGGATTTCTAAATATTAAATGACAATTTTGACTCAATACGCAGGAAAACAGATTGTCTTCAGTCAGAGGCTTCTTCAAACTCACTGTAATACAGACTGCTGCAAAACATCTGTCCTGCAAACAGCCATCCCCATCCACAATAACTGTATGAATGTTTTGAGTTTATATGAGTTACAACAACATTTAATTTTAATATAGTTACTTTGAATTGAATTGAATTGAATTCCCACAAATCTAAACCGGAAGTGATCCGGGCCACTGAACCGCCATGTTGGTAGGCAGGGCGCAGACCAGGGATCAATCAATCAATCAATCAGATTTTATTTGTATAGCACATTTCAGCAGCGAGGCATTTCAAAGTGCTTTTCATCATTAAACACAAAAACACAGTCATGCAACATTGAATCAACAATCAAAAACATTGTGATGTTTGTGGGCGACTATCAGTGACGTTCAGGTCGGATTAATGCGACCTGAACGTTAAGAAACAGGTCATATTTGAAAAGATCGGATTGTATTGGATTTATGAACACATGTCCAAGTAGAGCGGACATTTGAAAAAAATGCGATCTGTGTTGTTCATCGTCATGAAAAGATCAGATTCGGGTCGCATATCGGGTTTTGGGTCACTTCAGGCTGCAGTGTAAACGCAGCTTTAGTTGGGTACATTTTTAGGTTGCTTTACTCACCTCTTGCTCATTTCATTTTGGAGGGAAGGCTGAAGGTTTGCGGGTGAGACAATTGAGGTGATGGAGAGAGAAAAGAAGTCCGTCCTCCTCCTCCCGCCTCCAGCAGCCCCAGCAGGGGGCCGATCTTAAAGGCTTCTCTGCCTCTCCGCGGGGCGGACAGGGTGTGGTAGGGGGGCAGGGAGGCTCAATCTGCGGCCCCGCTGGTCAGCACTGGGAGCTCCACGTTGCTGGGCTATCCATGACAACCAGAGCGAGAGACGCGAGAGGGAAAGTCAGGGAACATGGAAAAGCTCAGCTGCGGTCAGAGAGCGCTCGGTTGGAGCAGAGAGACGAGAACAAAGCACCCAGTGATTTTCATTTCTCCCTCTTTGTTTGCTTTATATTGTCCACAGACGTGTCCCCTTCTTTGCTTTACTGGGAATAAAGGAGCTTCAAAGGAGACGCAGACACACACAACCATGTAGACATAAATGCACACACATGTGTGGCTAATTGAATTATGTGTGTACAGTGAGTCAGATGCTTTCTGTGCGCCATGAAAGCAGCTCTCCGAAGGGGCGCAGCCCTCCTAAAGGCCAGCGGAGGACGCAGAGAGGCGCATTTTAAGGAAAATGTCACCAGATTTTAAACCGAGGAGTAACGTCCCCTTTACACAAAGGGCCATGCTTGTCTGCGCTCACTGCCAGACTGCAGGTCAGTGTGGTACAGAGAAACAACAGAGCATGAAGGTTAAACGGATGTGAAAGCAACTTTTATTTTTGAGTTTTACATCATGTTTTAATGTTATCTCATCAAAAACATACTTGGAATGTTGTCTTGATTCTTTCATGCATGTTTGAGCAATCCTTTAGTCTCCATGGCAACCATTCAGCTGCAAAACGCCTGGTTGGACCTATCCACCTTCAAGGTGCAGCTCCTGCTTGGAGTTGCAGTTTCCATCTCTGCTCCTTCAGACTAGCCTGCAGCAATTAGCAAACACCTGGTGGAACCGAGCACCTGCTAAACTCAATGTAGGAGCTACTTGTCAGTTAGACGCTGGTAAAAATGTTAAATGGTAAATAGAGGAGCAATGGTGTGATGACTTCCTGACAGCGGTTCTTAAAGAGACAGAGTCCCAATTTCAAGATGTTAAATTACGAAGTAAAGTTATTTTAAGGTATGTTGGATCTCTATAGCTTTTCATAACCACTGAAGATAACATAACGCCATTTTATAGTGCAATCAAGTAACTATGTACCTGGAAAACACATGTTACTGCCAGTAAGTTTTAAACCTCATGCATCCATCCTCTGGTCTGTCCATCCAATGTGCCCAATCCATAAGGACAGATGTATTCAGTCTAATTCTGTTATCTGACAAATACAGACATTTTTAGATTAATTTCAGAAATTTAAAAAGGAATTTTCTCAGCTCCAGAAGTCAAACATTTACAAGAATAATTTTTTTTTTTACCGCAGAAATTTGCTTGAAAATAGCCTGGAAATTTCTGAATTTCAAAAGTCAAATTTGTGTAAGAAAAAAGTCTGAAGCTTTAATATTGATAAAATTAAAAGCTCAGAAAGTCAAGAATTGCTAACTCCAGAAATTTCCCCTTTTTTTGCAGAAAATTTCTGACAATCATTTTCTCCCATATTTTCAACTTCTGGAGCTCAGAAATTTCTAGTTTATGCAAATTAAATTTAACTAGTTACGACCCAACTCTGGCCAAAAATAAAAATGAGTTTGACACATCTGCTCTGAGTCCAATTCCAGGTTGCAGTTGCGCCATTTGGCCACAGCTCGCCGCTGTTGCATAACTCTCCTCCCCTGCCTCCCCTCTCTCCCTCCCTCTGCCCATCTTGCCTCTCTCGCTCTCTCCCTCTCTCTCTCTCCTGCCTCTCTGCCTCAGCCAACCCGGGCTGTGCCGAGCTGCTCCCTGCGGGATCAGAGCGCTCCCCCGCCGGGACCCTTCTCTCACATCCCCCTGCTGGGACGCGGCTACATTTCCAGCCAAGCACTGCCTGCCTTGGCTTTATTATGTGTGTCTGCGCCGCAGCCCCGCCAGCAGAGGCAGGCAGAGGAGGAGGAGGGAGGCTGGTAGCCAGAGTCAGGACAAAGAAAAAGCAGGGAGACAGAGGCTAGCGCAGGGTTAGACCGCTCCAAACATCAGCCTGCCGTTTATTAGGAAATATTAACAAACAGAACGGCTTGTAAAAGCAGCTTTCCCCTCGGGGTGGAGAGGCAGGGGGGAAGGAGCGCACTGTCCATGCCACCAGATCCACAACACCTAGAGTAGAAATAACGGACGGTTCTGCCCGGTTCGGCTCCTGGAGGGGTGGGGGCAAGAGAACCAGAACAGCCTGAAACAGTGACACTAAACTAAAGAAGCTGAGAGGAAGAGGAGAGGAGGAAGAAGGCGCGCTTCAATCGATAGAAAATATTTGAAAAAAAAAAAAATACCCGAAAAAACAAAAACAACAATCCGTACGAGGTGCTGGCTGTCACTTCTCTCTATCTCAGCGCGTGGAGGTCCTGTCCAGGTGTTGGTTGGTGTTTTTTTTTTTTTTTTTCTTTTTTTTTAGGGGGGGGGGACGCGCGCGTGGGTGGCAGCTCGCGCACAGGTCCGTCCGCGAGCGCTGGAAGAGGTCGGAGAAAGCGGAACGCGTGCGGCGGCGGCGGCGCGGCAGAGAGAAGAGAAGAAACAAAATCAAGGTTGTCGGAGTCGCGGCGAGCGAGGAAGTTGTGTCCGCTTCTCCCACAAAACGCAGCAGCAGCGGCAGCTGACTGTCTCCCGTTCCCGGTGCGTTGTGGCCGGACTGACGGCAGTGACCGAAGCTGCCGCATTGCAACAGGCGAAGAAGCAGCGAAGAGGTGGTGGAGGTGAAGAAGAAGAAGAAGAAGAAGAAGGAGGAGAAGAAGAAGAGGGAGGAAGAGGAAAGGACAGCCCGGCTGCTCCGCCGCCTGCATGGGAAGCTGAAACCAGGAGCGGAACGAGAGCAGTTAGAGAAAATCCAGGTTTCAGAGCGCAAAGCGGAGATGTCCAGACGGAAACAGGCCAAGCCGCGCTCTGTTAAAGGTAAGAAAAGTGCTGGTTTGGGAGCGGAACCGGAGTTTGTGCCGCTGCAGCGTTGACTCTTAATTTAATTTAAGTTGATTTTCCCCCAAAGGGTTGTAAGCAGGCTGTGTGAAGCTCTACAGCTGCTTGGCTTAAAGCCTGAAGTTTACTGAGTCAGACTGTGGAAAATAAAAAAACAAGCAAGTCCTGTCCGCGTATACCTGACTGAGTGGAAACTGTTTTTTAATTAGCTGACACGGGTGGATCATTGTTCTGACAGCGTGGGCTGTTTTATTATTTTTACACCAACTTGTTGTGGTTCACTGAATTATCTCCAATTAGTGGAGAAATCCCTATTTTTAATTTACTCTTAAAAATGTACTAAAGAGGCTATTAGAATGTGGAAAACCGCATAATTGTAGCGGTTTGAAGGTTTCCGTATTATTTAAGTCTAATAACGGTTATTTCCCCGCATATTTATTATCTAAACATCCATAAAATTGATTGTTTCTGTTTGAAAAATAAGTTTTATTTGCTGCTAAACGAGGCGTGAGTTTTTCCGCCATCGTCATTAAGTGGCGTTCATTGCAGTGCATGGCTGAGTGGGCATCACGCAGGGGCGGGGTGGAGGGGGGGCATGTGGTGTCCTTGGCCTCCCCGTTTCCTTTATGGGACCCAGATGGGCAGCGGGACTGTCCGACCATGTGGTCACCAGCCCCTCCTCCCCCCTTTTCCTCTATTTCCTAAAGCCATCCACGCTTTTCCTTTGCTTTTTTCCTCCTGTGTCCGTGAAGCCTTCCTGGTATTAATTATAAATCAGGATTGTTGGATATTTTTGGGGGATGTTTGGAGGTTTTTAGCTTTTGCTTTCAGGCGGGATGCCTTTCATTCAGTCCACTTTAGAGGGGAGGCTGCATGTGCTGTGCAGGAATCTCTGACAGAACGTGTTAATGCGCTCCCTCGGGGATGGGTTTGTGGTTTTTATGTCTTTCTACTGCGGGTTGCGTGTGCAGGAAAACGGTTTAAAACTGTTGCTTTTTAGCTGTCGTAGGGAGGAAGATGTGATCGGCAGTGACAGCTCTCGCTTTCCACAGCCGCCTCAGGAATCCTGGGCAAACTCTGGTTCATTTTGAGTTGATTCCTGCAGCATGGATCTGTTTCTGGTTTAGAAATGTATCACATCGTCCACGTCCTTCAACAGTAGCTGCGTCTCCATCACTACATAGTTGCACAAACTGGAATTACAAAAATAAATTTGCTTAAGTTAAAAAAAAACTCAAGTTTTTTGATAAAAAGCTTTTGTACTGATGTATCAAAATTAGTTTATTTGGCAAAGCTGCAATGGAAACACCTATTTTTTTGCATCACATGAGTCACAAAATCAAAGGGATGCTAATAGTGACGAAAATGGCAAAGAAGACGACAGGAAGTGGTGGGAGGATGATGGCGTGTCACGTTTTTTAATGACTTATCGCATGAACAAACTTATTCACGTGTGATTTTAATTGCATTTCTTAGTTAATGGAAACAACACAATTACAAAATTGTGTTTTCTGCATTAGCAGAATATCAGCTCATTTTGTAGTGGAAACGCAGCTGGTGCTTCTGTATTTTAACTATGTGTGCACTGATTGCACTTTTTAAAAAGCCTGACTTGCTGATTCCGATTTTGGTCGATGCAGATATTTATTTGTTTTGGTCTGAAATGTCGCTAAATAGAGAAAGAGCGCTGTCGAGTGGGCAAAGGGGTGGTTAATGTTAACTGCAAACATGCAGACGTGACCTGGTGCAGGTCAGTCAGTCAAATGCCTCTTTGGTGAGGTGGATAAGATCGGCTTCAAATGTATCAGCCGATCACAGATCTCTCAAAAGTAAGGAAATCAGGGTGGATTTATTGAAACTTTATGTACAGCTGGGCTGAAGAGTCTCCAATAAAGATTAAACAAAAATCATTACTGTAAAATAACAGAATTACTCAAAATTACAATAAATAATGTCACGTTTAGATCTGGAGAACATGAGAATCTACAATCCTGTTTTTCTCTGATCAGAATGTGAGAGATGGGATGAAGATGGTTGTTGCGTCCCATCCGAAATAGTGGATCTGTGTGTGTGTGTGTGTGTGTGTGTGTGCGTGTGCGTGTGCGTGTGTGTGTGTTGTTTGCACTCATGTTTTTGGAAGTGGGATCTCGTCGTTGAGGCCGGCAGGTCTCAGCAGCCTGGATAACCGGAGCTTAGCTTCAGTGAAGCAGCCGAGCGGAGCGAAGCGAGGCAAAGCCGATGCAGACGACCACCACACACACACTCTCTCTCTCTCCCTCTCTCTCTCCCTCTCTCTATGTTTGTTTCTCTCTCTATCTGTGTGTTTTCTGCAAATACAGCCCTTGTTGTCTTGCCTTTAAGCACCATGTGTTATGTGTACTCCTGTGTGTGTTTGCTATCTCCCGTCCGCACCTTGCCCCTCTGACAGCTTGGCACGACCTGGCGTTGGGGCGTTGGGGGTGAGGGGGAGAGAGATGGAGGAGGAAAGCAGGGAGGGGGTGAGGGGTAAAAGGTAGGAGGGGTGCAGCAGGTGAGGTGGGCATCACCGAGGGATTATCTGTGTTTTCATGTTCTTCTGTCTTTCACCTGCTCACCTGACTCTGACCGGCTTAGCATCAGCAGCAGAATCCCAACTCGGCCGTCTCTGCTGCTGCAGGTCCGGACCGGATCACAGCGACCCGATCAGAAACGGATCGTTCACTCAGCAGTCTGAGGTTGGATAGCAGAAATATTGTCAGGTTTCTGTCATCCGTCATTAAAGCTGCAAAGAAAAGCTGTCTGCATAGGCTTTAATGAGATTCATCCCAACTCCTCTTTGCAAAGTGCTTCTCTATATTATATCAAATAATATAACTTGTCTTGGGATGTTTGTGCATTAAATGCAACATTTTACGATATAAATATCTTGCAAGTAATGAATCAACAGCAGCGTGATAATACAAACGTTTATAATTGTTGAACTTTACACTTGTCACTCTTTCCCTTTTTTCATTTTGACATGAAATATAAAAGTAAATTCTCAGAGACTGGAATCGACCAATTCTTCTCTTCATTGTTAGATTAAATACTAAAACCTTTATTTCCCCCCTATTCATTAAACGCAGCTCTGTTTCTGATTGTCAGCTGACAGCAGGTACTTTGTTGCACTTCAGAGTTTGATAAAAAAATCTTCAAAGTGTTTGCAACATGTTTTGATTCATAAAAGTTATTGAAAAATCTTTATTCTTTAATTACAAACGAACACCTCTGTCATAAACTTGAAGCTCGTTATTTCAGATTGTATCGTAATTGGTCAAAATCAGGATCGGCTGATCGGGGCTCAAATCGGAGCTCGTTATTGGCCAAAAAAAAAGGCTGATCAGCGCATTTCTAATCCTAATCAATGTCTTTTAGTCAATATATTACAAAACTTGAAATATATCAATAAATTTTTTTAAAAAGTGAGCTTTCTTCTCTGCTCATTAAATGCATAAAATCTTGTAACTTCCTCCATTTTGAGTCGTAAAATGCATCAACCAGCAGTATGCACTGTGACCCAATTTGTTTATTTTAATCAGGATTAAAATAAACTAAATAAAATATGGGTTAAAGTTTGAAGAATAAATGAAGATAATCTTAAACCGACCACCTCATCAAGGAACCTTGAACATTTTGATCTGATGACAAACTGGTGTTGGATCCTGAAAAGGCTGTTTGGTGCAACGAAGGACAGTAAAGGTCCATGCAACTCGTCTAATATAATACGGTCATGCAGATGTTAATAATCTGATTCATTTTGTATCAAAGTGAACCTTTAGGATTGTAAATGTAGATATTGCCCTGATTATTGTGATTTAACGTTGTGCAGGCTGAACTTTGGAATACTGTATTCTTTTCCATCAGGACCTTAAGACAAATTAGTTCCTCACTCTTTGATCACCATGTTACATTATGATTTGTATCTTATCTGTATTTCTAGGTCAGTGTTTTTCATCCACTGTGCCGCGGCACACTAGTGTACCGTGAGTGATCGTCAGGTGTGCCATGGAAATGATCCTATTTCACCTACCGTATTTTCCGGACTATATAAGCTGCTACTCTTCAAAAAAATTTGAAGGTGCGGTTTATAGTGTGGTGAGCTCATAGTCCGGAAAATACGGTAATTGGTCTTAAAAGATTTTTTGAAAACGAATTAATTATCTGCAAACAATGCCATCTTTGAGTGTCTTTGCTGTAGTAGTGACTAGCGGCGTAATCGTGTAATTTTATTACCACTAGATGGCGGTAGGTGCAGAGCATTTCACATTAAAACAAGAGAATTAGTGATGCATGAATGTTACTACATTACGACAGCGTTGTGGCTCTGTTCAGGCGTATTTTTGAAGTGGACATGTTAAGTGCAATTTGAAATAAGAAATGTAAAATATGATAAAAATAAATGTTTGTGTTTATTTGATTCCTATTCAAGACACTTTGATAAGAATGACTATATTTGTAATATAGGCGGCTACAGAGTATCTTTGTTTACATTTTTGGTTGGTGGAGTGCCTCGTGATTTATTCAATTAAAACAATGTACCTTTGCTCAAAAAAGGCTGAAAAACACTGATCTAGGTAGAAAGCTACAGTTGGTTCATTTTCTGTAAAGAAGAGGTTGAAGTGTTGGATCTGGTCAAAACTGAAGGCGTTACTCTGTTTATCTCTGAAACTATGAAGTTACATTATTTTTGTTTCTCAGTTTCACGCGTCTTTGCTCTTTTCTGCAACTTATTGCTTACATTCTTTTCCCTGTCAGCAAAAAAAATGTAGACAAAGTTTTATTTGATAAGTGTTATATTTTAGTAAAGCAACATTCCTTTAAAACACATCTTCACAGAAAATTTCCTTACATTTTGAAAAGATAAAAATAATGTGCATGAGCACTTTAATGCATATTTTAATATCTCTGTTCGGTTTTCTCTGGACGTTATTATTATTTGAATGAAGTGATAAGCAGCTGCTCTGAGGAATCCACAGCAGGGTTAGAGTGGTAAAGCTTTCCTGTATTTATCAGCTGACATTTTCCTTGGAAGCCTGAGAGAACAAGACCTTGGTCAAGTTATCAGAAAGTCAGGACTTTCACTCAGTCTGTAGAAACCGTAAATGAAATAATAATAAAAAAGAGTCTTGTTTAGTAAGGATAGATGTGGTTTATGTGCTTGCTGGAAATGGGTCCTCAGAGAAATGGAAATAATGAGGCATATTTACTGGTATTGTATTGGGCTTTTTTTGTTTCATCAGTCCATCCTCTTCCCACATGGCTGTTGGACTTTTTCACAGAATTTTAGCGTGAAGAAATGCGGTGAGATGTTTGGAATCGTCCTGATGAGCAGCGGCCCTCAGGTTCGTCTGACGGATTTGGTGGAACGGTCGAGCCTCTGCAGCGATTAGACCCTGTTAGCAGGGACGGGACCTGACTAATTGCTGTCTGTTAATTGAACATGGACTAATGGTGCGATGATGGAGCTCCTGGGTTAAAAAGAAAGCAGGGATGAGCCTGAGGAAGAAATGAAAGCAAGCTCCGCTTCCCTCTTATCTAAATATTATTTCAGTGGATTAATCCGTTTTTAATGTGTGTCTTTAGTGAAGCGAGGAAGGCAGAAATCTCATTCTGCGTCTGCTATCTCTCTCTCTCTCTCCCTCTCAGCCCTCAGCCCCTGGAGTCTCTCATGCATTATGTAGTGATGATTATTACTTAATTACACATTAATAAATCCGCTTCATTTGCAGGACATTAAACGGGAGCTGAGCGCATGTGACAGGGAGATGGAGGAGAGTGGGAAGACCGGAGCGGGGCGCTCACTTTTTAGCTGTTCTTTGCACTGTTTGTTTGGAGCCAAATGATTTCCGTGGCAGTTGGATTTGCTGCTGGAGGGATCTGGGATAATGACATCACTCCGTCTCCTCCTTCCTTCTTCTCCTGCTCTCCGCTCTTCCTGCTCCGTGCTTACATGCAAACAGGATCAGGGTTTTACGGATTCGTGTAAACACAGATTCTCAGTTACGTCATCGGGATCCTTTCTTTCACTTTGTTTGCTTTGTATTTTAACAGAATTAATTATATTAGTGAAGTTTTGGACAGAAAAAGTCTAAATGTAAACATTTACAGATCAATACTGGCTCAAGTCAGGGTTTGGGTTTTATTTCATTATTTTTGTTTGTCTAATTCAGTTAGTTTTAATTAACTTTTAGTGTATTTACTACTTTTTATTAGTTAAATATTGTTCAGTTTCAGCTTAGTTACAGTAGTAGTTTTTAAATTTTTTACATTTTGGTTAATCCTTATGCGCAGAACTCAAAAAGGTCAAAGTATTGATTAGATAATGGATGTTGAACAGAAGATACTGTTTTATCATCGCCGTTTTGCTAATCCAGAGGAGTATGGAGTGCAGATAACTTATGTAAACAACTTGTGTGGGGAAAAAGATGAATAAATAGGTTCATAAACACAACAACAAAAGATATTATATGTATAATTTAAATATGTTTTAGTTTAACACGCAATACAGTTCTAGTCGTCATTAAATACCGATGTTTTTTCAATTTCAGTTTTTATTTTGTTAGTTGTAACTGTAATAAACTTGGGTCAGGTCTTTACAGTATGAACATACATGCATGTTTTTGTTTTCCAAATGCATCACAGGTTTCCACAGAGTCTGAACTTTTCACTCTCCAGCTCTTTCTTCACAATCAGAGCAATAGATCGGCCATTTTTCCATCGACGTGCAGAGATACGTTCTCTGTTAAAGACTCTGACAGATGCAGCTCACATTAACGGTCAGCCTGCAGCTGCTCTGCAGCGATGATGTGAAAGCCAGTTTGTTTTAATCGGCCCTGAAGTGAATAAGATGAAGAGAATCTGTGAGCTTTAAGGAAGCCGAGAAACTTACACAACATTCTTAGGAAAAAAGTCACGTAATCTGTCTACGTCAGAGGCGATCGCAGAGTTTATTGTTTCTTTATTTAAAGAAAAATACAGAGTGCTGTTTTACCATCCTGGATTTGTTTTTGGTCTTTTAGGAATTTGGACAAAATAAAAGAAAAAACCTAACTCAGAGCCTAAGAGATTCATTAGTTCATTATCCAAGCAATAGAATGCTAAGTTAAGGTTGGCTAAGCTAAATATAGCTAAGCAATGCTAAGTTAAGGTTGGCTAAGCTAAATATAGCTAAGCAATGCTAAGTTAAGGTTGGCTAAGCTAAATATAGCTAAGCAATGCTAAGTTAAGGTTGACACTAAATCAAGACGTGGAATGTTAAGCTCAACTTTGACTCAACTGAAATTAATGGTTGTTAATTTATCAAGTAAAAATTTGGTTGACCATCTACTATATATCCAGTTTTCAGCCAACTCGTCTTTGCTGGTGTTAAAATCCTATTTTCTGTCTGTCCAACAGTTTAAAGTTTCTCCTTTTCTTACTTTCTTGTTTTTGTGTTTGTGCATCTTTTAGTTTAGGATTGTTTTTCAATGACGGATGAATGGAAAGAAAGGAAACTCCATCAACCCTCAGGGAAATTGTCATCTCTGTCTCCCACACATAAAACACTTAAAACTTTTAAAAAATGTAAAAACGTTAGCCCCCCAGCCCTACAGCCCCTCCGTTTCGGTTGAGTCTTGAGTGACTTGTAGGTCAGATTTAATGACTTGGATAATGGACTGAAACAAGTGGAAAAGCAGCCAGAGTTTCCAGAAAAAAGTGGAAGACCTTATGCTCTACTGCATAAACCCATCCTGAGATGGTAATTATTCTTTTCCTGGTGTTGTTGTCAGTTAGCACCAACACGTGATGTCGAAATTAAATTATTTGGAAATGACATTCAGTTGGAAGCCAGTTCAGAAATAGCATTTTAACAACCAGCACTGAGAGTCGGTTTAATTTGGAAAGACGTTTCACGGTTCTTGTGTTTTACTGTAAAGGCTGAGGATTATGTCACACAAAGATGGCGTGTTCAGCACAGATCTGCTGTCTGTCTGTCTTCCTCCCTCCATCTGGCTTTGCCATCAGCGGGTCTTTAATGTCACCCTTTGGCAGAGCGCGGACTCTTTCACAGGCGACCCGCTCTTATAAAACTCTAACCTCCAACATGTGGTTTTGATTACATGAAGGCTGCAGTGTTTCGCAGGTACATCTTAGTTTTAACAGCACTGCAAGGGCTGCGTTTTGCCTTGTGCGTCCTTTTTTTTAAAACATCCCGTTTAGCGTTAGCGCTGCTTTAGAGCGGGTTTGCGGCGGCTGCACGTGTCGCTCCTGTATAAAAAGCCTGTCGTTGCTTTGCATTAAGGCTTGCTGAACCATTAAATGGCTCTCTGAAAGCTTTGTTAGAAATTCCATTGACTCCTCAGCAGGGGGTGGATTTGAGTTTTTGCTATTTTTCTTTGATAAACGGGACAAAACAAGCTAATGTAATTGGTGATTGGTGGAGCCCAGCGGCACCATGAATTGAATGTAATGGACTCATGTGGATCTGCGCTCAATTAGAACCAAATTACTCCACAATGGAAAGCTTAGAGAGTAACACATACCTAAGTAGATTAGGCCTGCTTTCACTCTGGGAAGAAAACAAAGTGAATGTGTGAATATTGAAAGTAGTCACTCTTAAATTTATTTTAGCTGATCCAGAAAGGATTTCGGGTATTAATCAGGAGTAGAAACTAGTCTAAACAACATCTTTATAATAATCCCTTTTAAAGCAAAGACTAGTGAGATTTAAACAGATATCAGATTTCGCTTCCAGGCAGAAATTATTCATTATGTTTGATTTTAATTGTTCTTTTTCAGGGTAGAAATGTTGGCTGGCTGCACAGTGGCGCAGTTGGTAGAGCTGTTGCCTTGCAGCATGAAGGTTCTGGGTTCGATTCCCGGCCCCGGTCTTTCTGCATGGAGTTTGCATGTTCTCCCTGTGCATGCGTGGGTTTTCTCCGGGTACTCCGGTTTCCTCCCACAGTCCAAAAACATGACTGTCAGGTTAATTGGCCTCTCCAAATTGCCCCTAGGTGTGAGTGTGTGTGTGCATGGTTGTGTGTCCTGTGTGTCTCTGTGTTGCCCTGCGACAGACTGGCGACCTGTCCAGGGTGATCCCGCCTCTCGCCCGGAACATTAGCTGGAGATAGGCACCAGCAACCCTCCCGACCCCACTGAGGGACAAGGGTGAAAGAAAATGGATGGATGGATGGAAATATTGGCTGATATGCATCCCATTAATACTTAGCTTAATTTCCTCCAGCGAGTTGTACCTGTACCACAAACTTTTCTGGGTATCTGATTACTGTTCTTTGCAGAATTGGTGCAGTTCGTTTAAAGCATGACTGAGGACATGAGGTATTATGTAAAATGTACTTTTTTGGGCTTTACCTCATGATTTAATGATCCTTTATCTAAAACAAACCAGGAGTGTTGCTTTGATTCTCTCTTGTATGTTTGAGAAATCATTTAATCTCCATGGCAACTTGAGCAAACGCCTGGGTGGACCAAGCTCCGCCCTCAGGGACACAGCTCCTCCTCAGAGCTGCAGTTCCTAAGCTCCCGCCTCACAGAGCAGCCATTCTCCATGGCTTTTATCAATCGGCTCCTTCAGACTAGCCAGCAGCAATTAGCAAACACCTGCTGAGCTCATTATGGGAGCCACATCTCAGTGAAACGCTGGTTAAAATGTCGTTAAAGGGTTAATAGAGGAGCCATGTTGTGATGACTTCCTGGAGGCGGAGCTTCAGAAAGAGCAGGAGTTTTTAAAGAGACAGAGGCCCAATTTGTGGCATATTTTATGTGTACAGCATTTTCTTTTTTTTTTTTTTTTTTTTTACAACTGAAGGTACTTGATAGTGCTGTAAAATGTCACTATGTGACTGGGACATTTGTAATACAGCCCTGTTAGGGTTTTAGTTAGGCCATTCTGGGAGCTTAATGCTAGCCTGTTTTAGCCGTTCTGAAACGTGCTTTAGACCATCGTCATGTTAAAAAACCAAACTGTTCAGGTTAAAATCATCTGTCTGTCATTTCCAGTTAGTTCTGCTCCTTCATTATTCCCATTAACTCAGTGCCATTTACCTCTACTCCACAGCATGATGCTGCCTCCACCGTGCTCAACAGTTGTTTAGGTGTTTTTACATTTAAACGACTTACAGAGAATCCTTCTAACATATTTTCATCTGATGATAAAAGTTTCTCCAGAGGGAATCTGACTTTTCTCTGTGTGCACAACTGGAAATGTTAGCATCAGTTTCAAGCTGACGCTAGTGCAGACCTCTAATGTCTGCAGCTGTCAGACTTTGGTGATGATTGCTCCTGGTTGCTGTAGATGACAATTTTCAAATAAATTATGAAGTTGTTTCATATTTCTACCAAAATAATTAGATTCAAGGTGTGACGCAAGCCAGATGTTTGAAATATTGGATGAGAAAAGGTCGTAGCAGCTTGATCTGGTTTGCTCCTCGGTGAGGTGTGCATCATGCCAGTGCGTCTCCTTATCAGCCGCTGACCTGGTGCGGTTGGGCGGCTGCGTGTGACCAGCAGACCAGGCCAATGCCGCGGTAGCAGCTTAGCTAGTCCTGTCTATCAGCTGCAAACTCACTGAACCTGAACACCATCCCTGTCCCCAACGCCCCGGAAACAAACACACGCTGAAACCAACAGAAACGGTGTCTTTGAGTGAGTAAGATGTTAGTGTGGCGCATAAAGGCAATTTTTTATTTTATTTTAGCCTCCAAGATGTAAATTCTTCACGTTTAGAGCGGCGATTTTGTAAATATCTGCAGCTGTCTTTGAATTTTTGGGATTTTGGACAGATTTGCACCATTTTTCTAACACTTCTTAATTCTTGAAGTCTTCCTCTTCTCTCCCACCTCAACATATTCTGTACATTAAACATTAGTGAAGGGGCAATTAGCTGTTCCCCTTTGCACACCTGGCTGATGCATAATGAATTTACTGCACTCCCCTTCCTCTCTCTGCGCCACACACTGATGTTGATGAAAGGAGGACTTTTGGGAAAAGGGAATTTGTGTTTCTTCGGGTGCATTCACACCGGCCATGTTTAGTCCACTTTAATCTAATCGGGTTTGTTTGGGGAAATGTGAATACATAAAACTCTGATCCGGACAAATGCATTGAACTCTGGTCTGGCTACAAACCTTTGTCTCAGTTCGGTTGAAGTGAACTCTGGGGTGGTTTGAATGCATATGTGAATGGGAATGGAGAGACCACTCCAAAAGCAGGAAGTGGACTTCAACACAGGGCATTCTGGGTAAATACAACCAAAACAAATGCATGAGTCTCACTCTAGCAGGAGAAATGACTTGTGGTCTTTTATCAAAGACAAAAGAGAAATCCTGCAAGCGCTAAGATTTTTTACCAAAGACGAGAAATACGAGGAAAGCACCTCAAGTTTCTTGCAATGTTAGTAAGAAAAAATGCTGGTTTAGTCAAGAAATTACTACAAATAAATAGTTCCTAGCCTAAACCTGTAATCATCTACAGCCAGAGTAACGACTGAATGTCAAAACTCTGGGACAGTTCAGGCTGAGATGACTTTAACATTTGCCACCAGCTTTTAAGCTCACAACTCAAAGAGATTCCAGCATCTTACATTTTTGTTTCCAGTTTTGCCACTTCAGCATTAGTTCATACATATACATTTTGAAGCATCCACACAGCCCCCCAAAACGCCCAGAACCCGGGCTGGGACCCAGACTAATGTTCATTGTCCTCGGAGCGGGGAGTCTTCTGCAGAACAAGCTGCTTCTGTTGTGTTCCTGCTTTTTATCGAGCGCTCTCCCAGCTCTTTGTAGAGCGCGCCCCGCTATAGACCCACCGATGTTTCCTTTCAGCGCTGGAGTCTTCAGTTGGTTTTTCTAACTCCTTTCCATTCACCTCCCAGTCAAAAGGCAACGGCGTCCAGCTGGGAGGCCTACAATAGAGCGAGCTGCAGCAGGAGAAAAGAAAGAGTAAAACAGCGAGAGGCAGAGAGGCTCCTGGCTGAAAAAGATGTTGCAGAAACTGTTTCGGTGAAAAATAAGACCTGACGTGTGTCTGTAAATTAAGTTTTCTATTTTCTAAATTCCTCCTTCGCTTCAGTCTGAAAGAAATGTAGAAACATTGGCTCATGCATGAAAATCTAAGGAACATATTGAGAGTTCCTTCACGTTCTTACGGAGTCTCTTGTTCTTCATGCATCCAATTTAACCTTTTAACTACTTAAACAGTTTCTAGACATAAGGAGACATGAACAAAATTGTGGAAGAATACTGAAAAACAAAATCTGGATTAGTTAGAAATAGATGCTTAATTACATCTTCACATTAAAGTAACTTAGTTGCTCCTGATGCAAACCTTTTTGGAAAGTTACTCATTTACTGCTGAATTTGTATTTGTTGGAAAAACTGTTAAAGATATTTTTCCTAACTTGTTTTTAAAGTAATTTTTTAACATGCATATTAAAACCGAATGAATTTACAGAAGATAATTTCTGATTTGATTAGGAGTTGATGATAAAACCAGAGCAGTTTGCTTTGGGAAATAAATTAGAGGTAGAAATTCTGTAAAAATGTGGGTCATCGTTTGCCTTTTTTTAATTTATGGAAAGTTTTGTTACCAGCCTGAGCTACAGCAACCAACAGCTTATTAATAAATGAGCTTAAATCTGCATGAAGAAATGCGAAGACGTCAAATGACCTTTTGAGTTTGAGTTGAGACAGTTTGATTTTGAATGATTGAGCATCAGGTTTTGATTGTTTATGCTGACAAATGATTAGCATCACTGAAGAAAACAGTGGGAAGATTAAGAGGAAAAAGAGACGATTATCTTACTGAAGCATGAACCAAACTCGACTCGGATGAGATTCATCACAGGTTTGGGAGAAATTACTAACACAGAGAATCTGTTCAGGGCCTTTAGCTAAGAATCTGCTGCTTCAGCCGTTTTCTCGGTCCAAATTTATCGCGTTTGGCTTCTTCGGGTTTAGAATTCAGATGCATATCTTTTACATTATTGTACAATAAACCAGCAGTTGGACAAAACACGACATGATTGTTCTGATCGCAGACGTTTTGAAAACTGCTGGATATATATTTAGTATCGCATATGGAAGTGGCACAAATTGAATTTCTTGGGTGAAAATATTGAAATTGTCGCATACAGCTTACATTTGCCCACTGTGTAAACATAGCCTTTGTTTCACTTGGAAAACAGTTAAATTTGCTGTAGTTCATGGGTAAAAATGTTGAAAATACTCACAACTCACATCTGGGACTGACGTCACTAAAAGTTTTCAGGTTTTCAGGATAACATCGTCTCAGGATTTCCAGGTTAACCATTAACAATTGGCTTTTCTTCTTTCTAGCACTAAAAATAAATTAGCCTTCGAAACTTACAGTTTTATCCACAGAAGTAAAGAACAATAAGTCTGTAACTGGAGCTGCCTTTTATAAATACAGCAGCCATGTTGGATTTAGAAGTTAAGAAACATCCAACATCTGGGTTCAAATAAAAATCATCGTTGCTGCAGACCTACAGTGAAGATTTGCTCCGGTTGGAAGATGAATTGTTATCTTCAGAAAACCTAGACTTGGTTTATGTCAGCGGAGGGAGTGTGTTCTCTGCTCTCATGAAAAGTTCACACCATCTGAGACAAAATGAAAAGAGGAGAGTGCAGAGAAGAACAACAGACTGAGTGGTGGGGTTTTAATGTATCTGGACATTAAGCAGGTTCTAAACCAAACTTGTTCTGTCTGCTGAACTCGAAGGCATCAGAGTGGAAAATGGGGTGAAAAGAGGATTTTGTACCCCGGTGGAAACTCAGAAACAACCCAGCTAAACTTTAAAAAACTAAAGAAAAGAATGTGTTTCTTCTCAAAAGTTATGGTAAAAGTTGTTTCGCTGCTACAAAGTAATGTAATTCCTGTTTATTTTGAACATAGCTTCAGCATTGTAGCACAGCTAGCTGATGCAAGAAGTGTGAAGCATACTTGTTTTATTGTTTGATGGCAGCTGTTGGCTCTACTGTGGTTCAACCAGTTATTATGTTGAAGATAAATTACTGTTTCACACATGATCAGGTCGAATTGGGTTTTTACCTTTAATGAATGAAACCATGATTTGAAAACTGACTTTTTGGTTTCTGCTCATCATAAAACACATTTGTTATTTGCTGTATCCCCTCCATGTATTTTGATTATTTGAGACATGATGTTTGGAGGATAACAGCAGCTGTTTCCATTACAAAAGTGTGCAAAAAATTGTCCATGTTCTGCTAAAGTAAAAAAAAAAAAGAAGCACAATTTCACAATTGCAGTTTCTACATTTAACAAGAAATCACACGTGAATAAGTTTGTTCACGACATAAGTCAGTAAAAATCACGCTACGCTGTCGTCCTCCTACCACTTCCTGTCGACTTCTTCGTCTTTTCCACCAGTAGTAACATCCGGTTGTTGATCATGTGACGTGTGGAAATGTTTCCATCGTAGTTTTGCGAAACAAATGAATTTTGATAAACCACCTCATCCTAGTGGCAAAACTTCTAATGAAAACAAGAATATTTCAAAATTGACTCGTTTCCATTAAGCAAATTTATTTTTGAAATGACAAATTGCCAAACTTTACTTCTAATGGAGGCACAGCTCCTGCTAAATACATGCATAATCTCTCTGTTCTTTAATTGTAGACATCAGCATGGAGAACAAGCGAGATTAACTAAACTTGGTTGGTGCTCGTGCTCCAATGCCTGCAGGGAAGGATTAAAAAATTATAAGCAGTGTGAAAAGGCTTTTAGTCTCTTTCTCCTTCATTATCTGTGACTGAGCAACAACCAGTCTCCACTGAAGGATTTCAAGGTTCATCTGCATTTTATGACAGAATATTGATAAGATATTGTTTTCCTAAGAGGAAGCTCACAAACAAGCTGAAACAGTTTGAGTGTTTCTTTAAAAAAAACGATTTAAAAATAGAAAGTATGGCAGCATATTTGATTATAAGACTGGTGGAGAATAAGAAAGCAAACAACGAGGCGCGCTCCGAGCGCACACTCGCTGTGCTGTGTGTATATTTTCCTCGTTTCTCCCAGAAGGAGCATGACGAGCGAGTTAATCTGTCCGCCAGCGACACAAAGCTGTTTATTTCCCTTTTTTCCTCTCCGACGGTCCCTTTCTCTCTCTCTGTCTCACCGCCCTTAAAGCCTAATCAAGTTTGTATCAAGCTAAATAATGCCTTAGCGTGAAATTGGTGTCTTCAGTCAAAAAGCACTCCTGAGCCTGCGCTACAAGAGAAAGCAATTATGTTCCCCTCCAACCCTCGCTGCCCTCGTTGTTCATGTTCTGCATATGTGTGCGCGATCAGCTGCGGCTGAGGTGTTCTGACGGCGAGCTCTGGGCCCAGTCTGTACTGGTGGATGCAGGCGGTGTTTACTGGGAGGTGGGGGTGTCTTCTAGTTCAGTTATTTCTGGAGGCTTCCCCAGAGTGGAGGTGCTCCAGAGGAATGCTTTCCTCCTCTCCTTTTCTTTCTGTGCCCTGCTTCACCTCTCCTCCTGTCTCACATGTGTGCTCTTCTTCACCTTCTTCGCATTTATTTCAAACACATGGATCAATACAAAGACAATAGAGGAAGAACTGAAAATAAAAAGACTTCAAATGTTGTTTTATCTCATGAAGGCTTTTTCAAAAAGCAGCAAAAACAAATTTTCAGTACAATAACGGCTCTGAATGATTTATTTTCTTAAATGTATGTTAAAACAATGTAACACATATGAGATTAATATCTATTCCTTGTTTAAAATCGATTTCAATATCATGAAATGTTGAAATAGACTATTTAAGAAAACAACAACACTGTTAATATAATATTTATATATTTTATAGAACGTTTTTAATGCGTTTTTAGCAGACGTTTCTGTGTTTTGTGTTTTTTTTACACTTTAATCCTTTTAAACCCATTAAAAACCACATTGTTCATGTTTTAATTAGTTCAGAAACGATTTATTGTGATGAATCAATTATTTAAATAATTGTCAACTAATTTAGCAATCGACTAATTGTTAACTCCACTCAAAAATGTAATTTGGTGAAAGAAAATCATGATTAGAGCAGAAATTAAGACAAAACTATACAAAAAATACACTTTACATTTTAGACACAAAAGAAAAACAATAAACTCCTTAAGTTGTGGTTTTAGCTTCATCCGGTTCAAATTCACGAAAGGAATGCAGTTTTTTTCATTTTAGGAGATAAAATGATTATTTAAAAAATGTAAAAAATGGATCTATTGTTTATTTTTTTGCACCGTTTAATGTATTTCTAATATTGTATTAAAAGGCTTAAGTGGTTAAATGAAAAATATCCAGAATTTTTATCCGGTTAATCATTAGAATAATTGATGGAATAATGAATCAGTAAAAAGTTGCAGCTCTAGTTAAAACCCTGGATTTGTTGCTGAGTGAACTCTTTTGGTTGTATACCAGACCACTACGCATCTGCGTCGCTCTTCCCTCCTCTTCCTCTTTCACTTTCATTTTTTCCAACTCCTCTGTCGTTTTTAACCTTCTTGTTCTAAGTTTAGTCCTCCGCCTCATTTCTTTGCCCCTCCCCTACCTGTTTCTCCTGTGATCGATTTCTCTTCCTGCCACTCTCTCTCTCTTTCTCTCTCTCTCGCTCTCTGACAGACAGAAAAACAAATGTCAGATCAGAGAGGCTCTTTAAACTCAAGCTGTGTTGTTTGGCCCTGAACATCAACTCTGTGCTCATCTGATTGTAAGCGTGTGTGTGAGAGAGAGAGAGAGAAATGAGTGCTGTACTCCATAGATTTGTTCTGTGTTGGAGCGCTTTCTGCATTTATAAAGCTTTGTAAATACTCACTATTTCTTTTGTTCGGTTCAGACAACAGATGGAGCTAAAAGAAGCCAACCCTTCAGCAAAATAAAAGCCTCTTTCTAGGTTTTAATGTCTTTCAGTTCAACACAATTTATGACCACTGACCTCCTAACTTTCTTCTCTGCACCTTCTTGTCTTTATATCTGGCCAATTTAAACTCTAAATTAATGTGAATTTTATTCCTGTCGATAATAAAATGTAACAGCAGTTAAAGATTTATTCCAATTTAAGATACAGCCACAGAATCCCAGACGCAAACAAAAGTTATTCAACGTAGCTGCTTTTGATTAAATAGTCGAATTTATTAACTTTGCAGTTGTAAAACGCATCTTGTTAAGTTTATAGATGGTTCTAAATGTGTCTGTTCAATATAAAACAGTTGTAAAAGTACACAGGACCACAAGCATTCAGCAACTGCTATTAACATCCAGACCTTTTATACACTTCCTTATTAATTAAACTCAACTAAATGCAGAGATGTTTTTAAAAGATGAATTGACTCAAATCCTCATCTTGTTCCTTAGAATAAACGTTTTTGTTTTGTTTTAGCAGACCAAGAAAAAGAAAATGGATTGACTACAGAATTAGCATTATGTGTCTTTTGCATAGGGGCTGCACAGTGGTGCAGTTGGTAGAGCTGTTGCCTTGCATCAAGAAGGTTCTGGGTTCGATTCCTGGCCCGGTCTTTCTGCATGGCGTTTGCATGTTCTCCCTGTGCATGGTGGGTTTTCTCCGGGTACTCCGGTTTCCTCCCACAGTCCAAAAACATGACTGTCAGATTAACTGGCCTCTCCAAATTGCCCCTATGTGAGTGTGTGTGTGTGCATGGTTGTGTGTCCTGTGTGTCTCTGTGTTGCCCTGCGACAGACTGGCGACCTGTCCAGGGTGACCCCGCCTCTCGCCTGGAACGTCAGCTGGAGAGGCACCAGCAACCCTCCCGACCCCACTGAGGGACAAGGGTGTGAAGAAAATGGATGGATAGATGGATGGATGTCTTTTTCTTATTGACTCAAAAATGCAAAACCCTTTTTATTTTCCAGGCTTACAATTTACTGATCCCATTTCTAGAATGTTGGATTTTCAGTTTTAAGCAGGAAAAAAAAAACATTATCTGTTCCCCTCAAGTTTTTTTTTTTAACTTAACAATTTTGCCCTTCCTGAACAAAATATTGGGCAACACTGGCTAAAAACTAGCCTAGCAGCTAATAACTTCTTGGCTATATAACGTTTTAGCTAACAAATGTGTTAGCCAACTATTATGTTGGATATTATGTTGTTTGCTTATTATCCTGTTTGTAGCTAAATTGATTAATTACTTTATAAACCTATTAACCTACTTCATGTTGTCAGACAGGTTCTGCTTAGGTAATTTCTTGGTTACTCAGATCTGGCAGGATTTAGCTTTTAAATCACACTTAGTTGTTTTACTTAGATGGACCTACATTTGCATATATATTTTTTTACATTCTTTTGTTGTATAATGGATTTTTTTTTTACAATGGCTGCTGGAAAAGACAAGTGTTTTGCTGTTGGCTTACCATACAGAAACCACTTGCTGCATTCTTGTTGGTTGTGCAGGAGGCTCCACTTCTACTTTTCAAAGGTGTATGGTTGTGTAATTGTGCATCTGTTTGCAGCCATTTTCACATGCGATTGCAAACGCTGAGTTGAGGGTTGCTGGCAGCAGCTTATTTGGATTTAAAGTGACAAGAGGCTCTAAGACAGAACTGACCAGAATAAAATCTAATTATCTAAGAATGTGCAAAAAAATGTAAAAAATGTAATGGCGATGTTTTGTATAGGCCATGTTCAAAGAGGCATAACAGGTCAGCATTAATAAGTAAAAACCCTGTTTTACAAATAGTGCTTCCTTTGGTTGCTTTATTTGATTAAAATTTGATGGACTATGAAAAGGATTTAAATGTGACAGAAAAACAAAACCAGAAGAAAACTGTAAGTTGTACAACCAAGCCTCTCTGGCAGACTGAAGGTGACAACCAAACCAACTTTGCCGTCGCAGCTGGAGACAGAATCAGATAGCGCAAACATTTTGGGTCAAATCAGAGGAAAAGGGAAGAGAGTCGCGATAAGAGAGGCAGCGGAAAGGGAAAAGATAGCGAGGGCGACGGAGCTTGTCCGCCAGGCTTTCTGTGCTTGTTTGTCTTCCTCTCTGCCATCCATCCAAGCCCGCTGCTAACTCTGTCCCCCAACGCGCTCACAATGTCACAGACAAAAGCAGACATGGACGAACACTCGCCCAGTCCCAAATCTCTGAGTGGCCTGGTGTTTCTGGCCCGTGACACAGTGTTGGGGATGTGTTTTTGTGTTTTAAGGCTGTTTTGTGCAGAGTGCAGGCAGGCAGAGAGAGCAGTTTCACTGCTGATAAAAGTATTTGGTTAATCAGCTTCTGTCCCCGTCCCCTGAGTTGATCTGTTTGCGTGTGTGTGTGTCTGACACAGGCCATTGAAGTTTGTGATGTTGGGATGGAGATGGAGATGGGGAGGGGGCGGGGGGTGCTGGTGGTCCCTGAGGGCTGGCTGGGGATGGAGATTGGCATCAGCTCCAGGCCAGTAGCGTCACAAAGTCGCTCCGGAGGGATGTGAGGGCCAGCCAATGAGAGAGTCCTTCTGGATCCAGGAGGGAGCGCTGGTCTGGGTGGAGGATATGGGGGAGGAAACGGGTTGTGGAGGGGACACAGGGAGCAGAAACAGAGATGGGGGAGACAGACAGATAAAGAGGGAGAGAGTGTCAGATGACAATTAGCCTCTTGACTCCCGTCCAACACCGGTTGTCAATCAGCGCGGCCCTCTGGGAGGAGAGCCCGCCTGTCATTGGCTACCCTGGCCCAAAGTCCCGCCTCCTTGGGCTGCCTGGCCGGCGGAAGATTGGCCGCGCTGACCCGTTCGTCAAATGGATGTGGGAATAACCGGAACCGCGGGCTGCTTTGGGAATATATGGCCCTGATACTGTGGGTGCAGGCTGTTTAGACGGAGAAAAGACAAAGGATTTCCTTCACTCTGCTTCGCTTTCGCTGCATAGTTAGAGGTAAAACAAAGATTATAGCGAGCTAATGTGTGATAAGTAGACCTGTCGCAATAATCAATACATTAATTTATGACGTGATCAGGTAAAAAGAGCTCAATAAATTCC
The DNA here is from genome assembly GCF_904066995.2 of Poecilia reticulata. Classification (NCBI taxonomy): domain Eukaryota; kingdom Metazoa; phylum Chordata; class Actinopteri; order Cyprinodontiformes; family Poeciliidae; genus Poecilia; species Poecilia reticulata. Next base: position 29,466,885 of record NC_088835.1, on the reverse strand, counting down.
ATTAGTGTGATTTATTGCTTTTCTTTTTTCTCTCTTTCTACCAAAAACTGGATCTTCAGTTTGGTCCTCTGGTCTCAACTAGCGCTTTATTCTGAAGGACAGAATTAATTTTATTTGTTAATTCTGTTGTTTTGTTTATTTATTTTGGATAAAAGTTCCAATGTTAAATATTCATCAGATTTGAAAGATTATTGATCTTTGTGAATGTCCTCTTGTATTATTTTGCCATTGCCATTATATTACTGGAAAATGGTCTCAAAACAATAATATCATAATTTGTCATAATAAATTCTGGGATAATTTATCATCCAGCAAAATTTGCTGGAAATAAACATAAATCAGTGAATCGCTGAGGTTGAAGCTGCAGAGTGTAACTTTCACAAAGAAACACATATTTGTTAAAATGATCATTGTCATGACAGTGTAACATAAGAAAATGCACCGCTCCCGGTCAAAAACAACCAATCAGAGCCAGAAGGAGGGTCTTAGCGTTGTCAATCACTCTCATGCTCTGTGCTACCCTTCAGCTGGGTCACTGTAACTTAGCCTGCAACGGATGCTAAGGCTAGTTAGCATAGGACGGTAGAGAAATGGTTTGTCTATGATTCGCACATTCAGCAGCATACACAAGCATGATTGACGGCTCCGATTGGTTGTTTTTGACCGGGAGCGGCGCGTTTTTGCCGACTGCTATAGTAGCTCAGGGAGGAGGTGGAAGAGCTTGATTTTTATCTGCCTCATACCGAAATGTCACAATGTGGAAAAACATATTTCTGCAAAAGTTACATACTGTAGCTTTAAGAGACGATGAAAGGAAAACCAGAAATGAGGCGCGTGTCGGAGTAAACACTGGAAATGGGTTAAAAACACAGGAGGAAAATGGGAGCGACAGGGAAGGCTGGGCTGCTTTGCTTTGCAGGAGCGTGAGCAGATAATTAATGACAACAACAACTGTGTAAATATTTGTACATGAGAACCTGGTGATGATGATGCAGAGCCATGCTGTAGCAGTGCTTCATCGTCTGATCGTCTGTGATGAACGGGGAAAATATAGAGCGTGAAAAAACCCCCAACCTTCATGAACCAGAATTTATTACAACTCCAGTTTGTCTAAAAGCAGAGTGAAGCCTGGCCTGAATCTAGTGAAAGGTTCGTTGGCAGGCCTCTGCAGAGCTCAGTGACTGGATGCTGATGAGGAAATTCAGCCGTTCCAGGAACCCCTGCTCTAGATCGTCCAGTTTTCTGGGCTTCCTCTGATGGTTTTTTTTCCTCAGCTTCACTGGTTTTCTCTAGCATTTTGTTCTGAGGACTGAGATTGTATTTGAAAAGGTGAATTTTGTGTCTGTTGAACCATTAATGGCTGAAAAGAAACAGAATCGACCAGATTTAGGCTGCGTTCACACTGAAGTGACCCAAACCCCATCTTTTTGTCTTAATGCCACCCGTATCTGATCTTTTTAATGCAACCTGAATTTGTATCCGACCTTAATGCCACTGATACTCGACAAACGTCACTATTCTGCATCACAGAGCCCAACTTATAAAGAGAACAAGGCCCACAGCATCCTGGATCCTCCACTGTACGCGGAACTTGGTTTCACATCTGGAGTGTTTGTTGCTGGAAAGCTCAATTTTACTCTCATCTCTCATCTCCTCCTGCAGCTCAGAAGATGGAAACATTCATAAAAACAGCACCAGGAATCCATATTTGTGTTGGGTTTCAAATCCTCTTGTTCTGGTGTTTTGCTAATCAATCAATCAATCAATCAATCAATCAATCAATCAATCAATCAATCAATCAATCAATCAATCAATCAATCAATCAATCAATCAGTCCAAGTTTATTAGTATTTTAGCGTTGCAACCAGTGCTTTACATCACATCATAAAAACACAAAAAATCAACAATTGAAACATCACAGTTTTCCATGTGCTGTCATTTCATATCAAAATGTTGGTCTGTGCTTCACTTACTATGGGTCAAAAGTAACACTAAGCGGCTGGGTTTTTAGTCAGGTTTTAAAGAACTCAGTGACAGTTTTGGAGTTTTCTGGAAGTTTGTTCCAGATTTGTGCTGCATAGATGCTGAAAGCTGCTTCTCCATGTTATGGTTCTGTATCCAGAGCAGAACCAGAAGACCTGAGAGGTTCTGAAAGGTTGATACGACAGGAGCAGATCTTTAATTCATCATTATGTTAAACCATTTATAAACTAACAGAGTTTTAAACTCTGTTCTCTCAGTGGAAGGACTGAAGAACAGGGTGATGTTCTCCATCTTCCAGGTTTTAGTCAGAACTCCAGCAGCAGCGCTCTGGATCAGCTGCAGCTGGAGGATTGATTTTTTTTTATGAAGATGCTGCTGCAGTAATCGATGCGGCTAAAGATAAAGGCATTGATGAGTTTCTGTAGATCTTGCAGAGACATTAGTGCCTCTAATATCTCTGCTCCGGTTTCACTGCAGGCTCCTGTCTGCTGTTGACCGACAGACCCTCATTTTGGTAAATTCTCATTTGCATCTCAGGTTCGATTTGCATGTAAATGTGTGTTTTGTCGCTGTGGACAACCTGGTATAATTGTGTGCTTAATGAAGCGTAGCATCTCATTACAACAGAGACAGGAGTGGCTGTTGTCTGGTGCTGTAGCTGCTGTAATGCAGAGGTTCCTCTGCTTGTGTGATGCATGTTTTTGCATCTGATTACTCGGTTCTCAAGAAGAAGCAGGCACTAAAAACCCAGGTCACCTTACGGGAGAAAAATAACGAGACCAGACATCAATATATGAACTATGAGCATACAAATCCAGTTTATTGACTTGGTTCATTATAAAATAATGTTTGGAGCAAAATTAAGTTTTGAATCCAGAGATTATTTGTGAATTTACAATCAATCAGTTTAATAGATAAAAATCAGGTATTTTGCTGTAGTTTGAATAAAAATGTGGAATAATACAAACATGGACTTAGTGCAGTTCATCATGAGTTTTCAAAAAATGATAGAGAAAATGTCTGATGGCTACAAGAACAAATAACTTCACATTTCTGTTTAATGATTTTATATATAAGAATGATTTGTTTCATATTTATATATATATATTAATAGTTTATGAAGGGGAATTTTAGTTTAATTTGATGTGTAGCATAGGAATAAATAAGCATTTTTGCTTCTACCTTTTCAGGCATGTTATTTAAATTGTTGCATTATTTTAAAGTACCAATAACAAATTATTTGATAACTATCTGAATAAATACAGAAGCAATCGATCAGTTAAATATTTAAACATTTATTGAAAAATAAATGAATATTCAGCTAATTTCTACTGGAGTTGGACAATAAATCAATAGCAGTACATATTGGTGCATGATCAATATGTTTTCACTGAGCTCTGATTCAGAACCGCACGGCATTCTGGGGGATGTAGGCAGAGGAAAAACCTGTCATGGCAGCCACCTTTTTTTGGAAGGAGTAACTTTCTGCAGGGAGTCGATTCAAGTTTAAACAATAAATGTTTATCGTTCAAACATAGAAACTAGTTTATTTTTAAATTGGGTGACACTTTATTTGAAGGGGGTGAATAATACATGTCATAAACATGAATAAGTCTTCATGAATATTTATGACTGTTGTCATGAAGCGTCATTCGGTAAATTATGACACTTTTAATACAAAGTTGACATTATTCAAAATGTCTTTGACAACTTGACATTAACCAATAAATCATTACTGATATAAATTTGTTATAAAAGTATTACTGATTGCACTTTAAAAATTAGGTAACTTTATGTTATTAAAAGTAAAGTTTAAACAGTAACGATTTCTTGGTTAATGTCAAGTTTTCATAAAGACATTTTGAATAATGTCAACTTTGTATTAAAAGTGTCATAATTTACCGAATGACGCTTCATGACAACAGTCATAAATATTCATGAAGGTTTATTCATGTTCATCACATGTTTATGACAGTGTTATGACAGTCTTATTCACCCATTCACTTATTTTAGCAGCAAAAGAAGATTTTAAATTGAACCACCTCCAGGTGAAACTACAAGGAAGACAAGAAGGTTGTTGTTCTGTAGTGTCCTAGTCAAAACCCAGATGTCAACCTGATAGAGAATTTGTGGGAGGACTTAAAAAGAGCTGATCAACCTGAACTTTAGCAAGGTGAATATTTATGCTACTTGTTTTATTTTAAGTATTCTTATTTAGTTGTCATTACTTTTGTATAAAGTGTGAAATAATATTCAGTTCTTTTTCAATAAGTGTTAATATATCAATGTTTGATCTGAGCTCTGAAAGAGGAAGTAATTTATTTGCACTTAAACAACAAAACTTGATCTTATTTTCATCATTAGAAGCTAAAAATCTTTTTCTGCGGTGTGGAAAAGATTCAGATACCTTGACTCACTTTGACATTAAATATTGTTTATTTGTGAAAATAAAAACCCAGATGTTGTTGATAGTGCTTGAGTTACAAAAACAATAAAAAGATAAAACATCCAAGATGGAGAGTAGTTTTCATAACTAGTTAGGAAGCATCTGTAACGGTATCCACATCAAGCCGGGAGCCTTTTTCAACATTTTCCATACAGATTTAATGAAACTTTCTTCATGTTCTGTCGTCTGTGTGAATCAGTGTCTTCTTTCATGCAATGACGGCATTTTATCTGCAGAAAATCCTCGTCCTGCTGTGCCAAAAAGTCCAGAGATTTCTTGATTTAATGTGTGAAGACTCACTGGACACCACTCCTACGTGCAACTAAAAACGGAAATCTATTAATTGACCCGTTTCTGCAGGTGTTCAGGAGGAAATGAAAGGAGTGGAGTATAAATGTGTTGCTTTTGGTGTAAAAATCAGAGTTACTGGTGTTGTTGGGCTGTTAATTGTTTTCTTGTGCCAGTTTTAAATTTCCAAAGGAAGGATTTCTTCTTGTTAGTGTAAAGATATTAATTGGACTCTTTTTTTTTTTTTACCTCTCCCACTCATTCTTCCTCTCAGATGTTAATAATCAGATGCAGATTTCTGCTCCCTCATTTTCCCTCCCTGCACATAGTTGCGCATGTGCTGCACAAACTCTAACGGTTCACGATGTGCGAGTCTCCAAGGAAGACACAGAGTCTAAATAAAGCTGTGTGTGTGTTTCTGTCTTGTGTGTGTGTGTGTGTGTGTGTGCTAGGCTAATGAAACACATGTTATTCCCTACAGCCTCATCAGGAAAAACGGGCTTTTATTGGATCCAAAGTTACTCTTCCAATTGTAGCATTTTATTTAAGAAAAATCCTAAATCTTTTTGTTATAGATGCTTCAGTCTGAGATTTGCAGCTTTTCTTTGACCTTTAGGTTTTGTAATCAGCCCAGGTCAGGCAGACAGCAATCCGATCCAGGATTTGTGCAGAACCTGATTTTGATTTCTTTTAAATGAATGTTTGGCTGATTTTACTTTGGAAATTTAAGCGTTGAGCCAGAGGAAAAGTTTCATTTTGACTTTTTTCAGAAATTTTCTAGAAAAAAGAGAAATTTCTAACCCTCAAAAGGTGAACATTTTCAAGTTACAAACTCAGAAAATTTGAGATTAATCTCAGAAATTTTCTAGAAAAAAATCTCTGAATTTAAAAGTCAAAAACTTTCAACTTCTGGAAATGTGAGTTTTTTCTTTTCAAACTCAGAAGTTTTTGCTCTAGAAAATTTCTGAGATTAATTTAGAAATTTCATAGTTCTTTTGGCAGAAATTGATTCCTTTTTTTTGCTATCTACACTGGCCCTGACACGCCGTCATAGTATTGTCACAGACTATATGTAAATACAAACCTTCATGCAAATCAGCAAATTTTAGATTTTAGATTTTGCCAGATTAATTAGTGGGTCAGGTCACAGCATTCATTTCTTCTTTTCTTAGTGTTGAAAAAGAGGAAATGCAAATATAAATTGTTTTGTTTTGTGCAAACATTTAGCACAATCTCAAAGTATTACAGTAAGAGCAGCTTTAGCTGCAATAGAAATGCTACCTGCTACCTAACAGGTAACGAGTCGCTGCAGTAAAAATGCTGGTTGTTCAATACAGATTTAGTAACTCTGCAGACTGATTTTGTTTTGATTTTGTTCAAAAACAAAACGATTTGGATCAGAACATTTTGGCATCGCTGAATATTTAAATTCAGCAAATTTAAATATAGGAGAGCAAAAATCCGGACTCGGACCTTTCCTGTCGAATCACCAAAAATCTGATTTTGTTTTTGTTCATTAACTACATCAGAGCTGAAAATAATTTGGTCTGGATGGAGCCAAATGCACTTTAGTTAAAAAAGACAGAGGAAAGGCACAGATGGTTTGATGGATAAACTTGGATCACTGTAGAATCATTGGAAAGAAAATCAGACTCTACAGAAATCCAGAAATCAGCATCAGAAAAAGTCTTGATCTGTACTTTAGGGGGATTCCCTTCCTTCACACACAGCTGACAGCAGCAGCCGGTCAGAGCATCGTTACTCCACACAGCATGCAGCCAGAAAGCATCGCTCTCCGTAAAAACCTGCAACTCATCCAGGACTGTCCAGAAAATTACAGGCACTAGTTTAAAAGCTTACTGAGCTAATCAGATGTTTCTCCTTACAGAAGTGGAGTTCAGCTCCTGCTGCAGAGTTTATCTTTACGAAGCAGCAATCGGCTGATTTATAACTTCTTGTTTTGATCCGAGTTCTTGGCTCAGGTCTGATGCGAGGACGGCGGCGGTCCGGGGGGAGTTGTTGCGGACGTGGAGGGAGGTGTTGCTGTTCTGGGAGCGGAGGGAGGGCGGAGGTCAGCGGTGGGAGCGGGAGCAGAGCGGGATCAGAGATCAGAAGCGGCCGTGCGTAAGCGGGGAGAGGTGCGACGCTGCGTGCTGGGGAAGGGGGGGAGAGGAAATCCCATTGTGTGCTGACTCCGGCCGTTTCCTGTTTGTGTGCCAGCTGTGCTTCCCTTCTTCCCGTCGTACCCAGGAAGTTGGTATCACATTCCTGTTGTGATCGGCTCAGCGTGTGAACGTGTCTCAGACATCCCGGGATATCAGAGTTGTCAGCTGGCTCGTTAAACTCCTGTATCCAGATTATATTTTCTATATTTGTTGTGTTTTGTTTTTAGTTTGTCATCAATTTATTTTCTGAATATTTTAAACATGAGAAAATCTTGAAGCTTCCTCTGATGGTTCACCAGAGCCCCATCATTGGCTGCGTTCACACAGCAGGCAAATCCGCCTTTTTCCCTCAAACGCGAGCCATTTCCGATCTTTTCACCCCCTCAAAAAAAACGTATTTGTGTCTCTAATTGGGCCCGTTTGTTTTCATGCCCGTTGAAAACAAACAGGCATGTATCCGATTGTCTTCAAAGCGTCTGCAGTCTGGAGTGTCGGATTTTATCTGGTTTTTATGTCATTGATGTAAGAGATGCGTCGTAATTCTGCGCCAGAAGAAGCCAGACGGTAAATCTAAACTTAAACAATGGCTGAAAATTATAATTATGAAATTATGAAGAAGTCTTTTTCACTGAAGTGCATCACGACACAATCCCGCCACTCTGGTTACCAACAAACATGGAGACAGACAGAGCACTGCTGTGTGGCATCAGATTTCTTCCTCAGCCATGCGGGTCGTAAACCGTTCACACAAAAATCTTATTGCTGTTTTCTTTAACAACCAGGCAAAATAAAAAATCAGAATTGAGCATCCAAACATGCTGTGTGAACATTAGTTTCTGTCTCTGAAGGTGGCATCTTTCCCATTTTGAGGAATAACTGTACCTGCCGGAAGAACGTTAGACATGAAGAATGTTTTTATGTCTGTTGCTACGTGGGGACCAATGGGTCACTTTACTCATGCTGCACAGTTTAGTGCAAGCAAATGTAGTTTACAGTAACACTGTAAAGATCATTTCGCTTTGGAGCTTTAAGGAAGTCGTCCTCTTTTCAAGGTGCAACCAGGAAGTAAACAGCTGAAAGTTCTCCAAAAATAAAACTCCATACAGTTTAAAACTATGAATCAAACAGATCAATAAAAACACTGACCACATGCAGTGTTTCATGTTTCTGCTGAGCTGTCCTGTTAAATAAAATTCATATCCTTCATGTTGGCTATTATCTTTGAAAATGCAAGTTGTTGTATGCAAGTCATAAAGTTTCCATCTTCTTTGTGTCTCTGCTGTTTCCCCCTCAGCGGTGGAAGAAGGAGAACCGTCGGAAGGAGGAGGGACGTGGGATGAATCCGCCGTCCAGACAGGTCAGTTTTTATGACCTGAAGCGTTTTAATAAACTTCCAGAGACTCTTTCTGATCCACACCAGGAGATAAACTCCTGCTGGGAAAGATTTGTGAACAAACATGAAGGATGAAGGGATTTTTAAAAAAGTGTTAGATGAAGGAGACGGATGTAGAGGAGAAACGAGGGGATTTATGAAGAGATGGAGGGAGGAGCGAGAGATTTTCTCTCTGTTGTCTGATATCTGGGGAAGAAGTTTGAGAGATGATGAGCTTTTCTTCTTTTTTACTTGTTCCTCAGTAAGATCTTCTCCAAGTTTGTCTGTCGCTTCCTTCTTGCTTCTGCCGCCAAGTGGAAACTTACATTAGCCTTTTTTATTACAAAGGAAAAAAAATCAAAACATCTGAATTTTTCCTCACATCTGCTTATAAGCATGTGCAGTAACAAATGATTAAGTCATATCTTCCACAAAATCACAGAAGAAGAAATAGTTGCTTAAATTTAATCAGTAATTTTTACCTGAGTGACTTTATGATGAAGTGTTTCTACTCTTATTTGACTTTCACTGACTGAAAAAGAAACTTGTTTCAACCAAACAGACACACACCTGCTGTTTTTATTAATACGTTTATCATAAGTTTTATATTGACAGAAATTGGTTTGAAAAAAATCATTTTGCCTGATTTTGTTATTTATATGAATCATTTTCAGTTTGGTCTTTAATTAAAACACCAAAATTGAACAGGGCGATACAAAACATGTTTGCATTTTTTCCACAAATTTTTTCTTAGTTAATGATAAAAAAATATGCAGCTTAGTTCTGTGTATTTTGAGCTCCTTTCAGAATAAAATGCTTCCGGGTGTCTTGTCACTTTAAATGCAAATGAGCCGCTGCTGGCCCGGACCCATAACTCAACGTTTACGCTCACACTGATTGCAAACAGATGCACAATTATACAACCATAAGTCTTTGAATAGCATTAGTGGAGCCTCCTGTACAACAACCAAAAAAGATGCAGCAAGTGGTTTCTGGATTGCAGGTCAACAAAAAACAGAACACTTGACTTTTCCAGCAGCCATTGTACAACGCATACAGTGGTAACACCAGCTGACTGAATGCGGTGCCGCTATGCTTAGGTTGCTAGGTAACCGACTGGGTTCTGCTTGGGTTGCTAGGTAACGGACCGTGAATGCTGATTTGTGATGTTACATTCTGGAGGTTTTTGAAATGGCTCATTTTCCAGACACCAACAAAAACCAAAAACAATATTTTCAGCCAAAAAATGCCAGGGTGTCCTGTTTTTAAAAGCCATAGAAACCCAAATGGAAGTAAAGAATGGAAGCTTTTTTTACCAAATATTTTTTCACTGTTGCTTGAGTAATTTCTTGGATGGCTTATTTTTACTTTTACTTGAGTAAAAATCTGTTGAAGTAGTGCTACTCTTACTTGCGAATAGTTGGGTATGCAGCTGTGTTGTTCCAGGTGTCTCCCTTTCTTCAGAGGAGTTGAATCCTGCAGCGTTACCAGGCGGACGTTAATGTCCACGTCTGTCCTGTAGGTGGTAACAGACAGCGGAGCACGCTCCCGGCCTGTTGTCATGGACACCTTGAATGTTAGCCAGCTTCATCCTCGCCTTTTGTCGCGAGTTGTTTTAGCAAGTACCAACACACTTTTTCCCATTTCTTGGCAGAAAAAGAACAGTTAGGTGTTTTTCTGCTCTAGTGAGTTTTCCCTGCTCTGGTTTTCAACCTATCAGGGAGCGGCGAAGCACTTCCTCTGACTGGATCCCTGCAGGGAAACGAGATACTGCTGAATGTGGTAAATATCCAGTTAGCTCCCTCTCAGCCTCTCCTGGCCCTGTCTCTCGTTCGGCTCTACGGGGGATGAAAGGGAAGGAGAGGAATCACTCCTGGGGTGTGTGTGACGTGCCAAACCCTCCATACCTGCGCTAACGCTCCTCCAGGGGCCGCCGTGCAGCCTGAAGTCTGCAGCAGTGTGTGTGTGTGTGAGTGTGTGTGAGAGTATAGGTGGGTGTGCGTGTGTGTGTGTGTTTTCAGCAGGGTGCTGACTTTGGTCCTGAGTGGTTCACTGGAAATGCTGTGTGTGTCAGTTCCTGCAGGAAGCTGTAGTCCCATGACACACACACACACACACACACACACACACACACACACACACACACACACACACACACACACACACACACACACACACACACACACACACACACACACCTATCAGAGTGTTCCTCCAATGAAAACATTCTGTCCCATATTCCCTTACTCAGCCACACTTTCAGTTTTACCGCCTGTATCTGATCCCAGCAGCTTTCTGCATCACATTTTTACCGTTTCTCTGCAAATTTCTCCCATTCTGGCTCCTCTCTCTCTCTTCATTGGTCTCTCTGTCTCTCTTCATCTCTTTGTCTTCCACAGCTCTAACTTCTTACTTTTCTGTCGTTTGCTCATTAACTGTGTGTGCAGAAGAAGAAGTTGGGAGTGTGAATTACGTCTTATTCCCTATATTCAACGTGACGACTCCTTCGCTCTCAGGGATGCAGTGAGAGCGACAAGATTCTGAAACTTTTACTCATCCGTCACTCTTTCTTTCTTTCTTTCTTTCTTTCTTTCTTTCTTTCTTTCTTTCTTTCTTTCTTTCTTTCTTTCTTTCTTTCTTTCTTTCTTTCTTTCTTTCTTTCTTTCTCTCTCTCTCTCTCTCTCTCTCTCTCTCTCTCTCTCTCTCTCTCTCTCTCTCTCTCACCCTTTCCGTCGTTCTTTCTCTGGAAAATGTGTGTTAAGTTTGGAAAGACCCACAGGAGAGAAACAGAACTCATCCTCCCTCTTCCTCCTCCTCTCTTTCCCTTAAAGCTGCAGTATGTAACTTTTATAAAAAATATTTTTTTGTATTTGTTGAAACTGTAACTTTTTCATGAGTCGGATAATCTGTGAAAAAAATCAAGCTTCTCCCAGTGCTAATTAGAAACAACCAATCAGAGCGAAGAGGCGGGTCTTAGAGCTCCCTCTCCTGCTCCCTGCTATGCTACAGCTAGCATAACCTGTTGTGAATGCTACGGCTAGTTAGCATAGCCATCGATGCATAAACGGTGTTTCTGTAATGCTACACTGTAAAAACACAAAATCTTACTGAGTATTTTTGTCTAGTGCAAATATCTTAATGCACTTTAAATAACACAAAACTAACTTAAAAGTAACTTTTCAGCAAAATATAGGAGCTTTTTTAGAAAATAATTCCTTAATTTCGATGAATAAGTACTTGTTCCTTTGTCAGATTATTTCACTTATAGCAAGGCAACACTGTCTTATTAATTAATCTGCTAATGAAATAAATACTTCTTTCACAAATTTACTTAAAACAAGCTCATGAATCTTGCTGAAAAGTTACTTGTAAGTCAGTTTTGTCTTATTTAAAGTGCATTAAGATATTTGCACTAGACAAAAATACTTGGTAAGATTTTGCAGTGTAGCATTACAGGAGCTCGTTCACGATGTTGATTGACAGCTCTAAGACCCGCCTCCTGGCTCTGATTGGTTGTTTTTAGTCAGGAGTGGTTCATTTCCTCAAACGGCAACAGCAGCACAGGGAAAAGATGTATCCTTTTACAGATTTTCTACTGTCAGAACATGGTGACAAATGTGTAAAAACACATATTTCCTACAAAAAATTACATACAACCACTTTAAGATAAGTTCGCCGAAGCTAAAGTTGCCCCACCATCGAACAGAAAACCTCTTCCTTTCTTGTTTGATCCTCTTCTGCTTTGAAAACGCAGACGAGACGGCCTCTTTCTTCTTTCTGCATTTCGCTCAGGCTACAGTCCGCTATCCGTTCCGTGTGTTCACGCTGACACTTAAACAGCCGGTGAGTCATCGTGGAAAAGGTTTGTCAAGTCCCCAGGCTGAAAGCGAGAAGCCGAGACCAACCGGATTATTGTTATTCGCCGTGTGGTGTCACACACTCGAGTGGAGCACCGAGAAGCAACTATCACATGACGGATCTGTGTCAATTTTAGAGCTGCAGCTCTCCGCTTGGCTAGTAATCCAACACTCCATCGATTATTTTGAACACTAGGAGACATATTTACAGCTCTGGATAGAAGTTTCTCTCTCTGAGTGATTATTTCTCCGTTGCTTTCTGGTGGTAAATCTGTGCCTCATTTGTAAGGAAGATGCCGTTAGCAGAGATGCAGCTTCATTCTGATACTTTCATGCGTGTTTGAGAAATCCTTCCATCTCCGTGGCAACCATTCAGCTGTTCAAAATGCCTGGGTGGACTTGGCTCCGCCTTCAAGTATGTAACTCCTCCTCAAAACTGCCGTTTCCAAATCAGCTCCTTCAGACTAGCCAGCAGCAATTAGCAATCGCCTGGTGGAACTGAGTATCTGCTGAGCTGGTTGTGGGAGCCACTTCTCAGAGCAACACTGGTAAAAATGTTGTTAAAGGGTTAATAAAGGAGCCATGTTGTGATGACTTCCTGAAGGCGGAGTTTCAGAAGGAGCAGGAGTTTTTAAAGAGACAGAGACCAAATTTCCTCCTCAGTTTTGTGTTGTTAAATTTGGATGGTTTGCTCAGACAAACCAGGCAAAGTGGTTTATCTTTCCAGATTGCCTGTTTTTTTTTCTTTCCGAGGAAAAAATAATCTGGAGAAATTGAATAAATTATAAGATATAAAGTATGACTTAAAATAATTTTCATATACAGCATTTTTATAGCAACTGAGCTTAACATAGTTACTTGATTGAGCTATAAAATGATTTGAGGAGAAGTTGAAGAATTTTGTTACAATGGAAAGGGGATCTGCTCCGCAGTATCATACTGCCACCACCATGCCTGACAGGTAATTCAGTGTTTTGGTTTTTTTTAGGTTTGAGAGTCACTGAGGTCAAACTGTTCAGTCTTTGTCTCATTTGTAGATAAACATTTTCTCCAGGACTTCTCCTTCCTACGCTACACAGAGACTCGACCGGTTGTCCTCAATCATGATCACAATCACCTGGACAGGTGTCCAGGTTGTTCTGCCTCCTGTCCCGTCACCCTGCACAGAGTAAGAACGGCACTGGAAATGATGGATGCATCGATTTATCAGTGAGAAAACAGGGTTTGCAGGTCAGATCTCCTCTTATCAGCGAGCGTCTCGTTATGGCCGGAGCTAAAAAAAAGAAGAAAGCGGACTCTTTCCTCTCCTCCGTTCTCCTGCTTCCTCTCCCCATCGCCCTCTTCCTCCGTCGCTGTCTCACTGCTCCCCTCTGGAGCTCCGTAATGTAGTTTTAATTTCCCTAAGGCTGCCACAGGAAAACAGTTCCTGTGTCTCTCTCTCTCTCTGTGTGTGTGTGACTGAGCTCCTATTGTCTGCTTGTGTCGCTGCTTCTGCGTTTTCTTCTGTCTCTGTTTTGCACCATTTAAGCAGATTCTTGTTTTTTTTGTTTTTTTTGTGAGTTTATGCGAATCATAAATAGGAAAATTGCCCAGCTGTCAGCATATTTGTGTCGTGTTTGTGCTGATCTGTTTGTGGCTGGCGTTGCTGCTTCAGGTCTGCGTTATCTTAGTGTGTTTTTATGTGAATTTATTGTTCAGCCTGTGTGTTTGTGTGTCTCTGTCACTTCCTTCCATGACGTTAATGGCTCTTTCATCATCCTGTTTCCAGACATGGGTGTTGGGTGCTAACCTCCCTGAGCACATCCCGTCCCAGAGGAGTGTGTGTGTGTGTGTGTGTGTGTGTGTGTGTGTGTGTGTGTGTGTGTGTGTGTGTGTGTGTGTGTGTGTGTGCTCAGCTACATGCATGCATCCCAGTGTGGTCTCTGCAGATCTTGTCCCATGTGGATTGGAGGCCTTGCATTGTGGAAACAGACACATACAGGCTGCAGGAACCTCCTTATGCAGAAACCAGCTTCTTCTCACACACACACACACACACGCGCACACGCACACACACACACACACACACACACACACACACACACACACACACACACACACACACACCTGAGCAGTGACTCAGAGGAGGCAGACGGTACCGCAGGGGTTGTTGGGCTCCTGGGACACGCGGAGCAGCCGTGTTGTTGTTGCGTCCAGCTGCACCTGTTCAGCCACGCCGACGCGTTCGTTTCTGCACCCAGAACCAAACCCATTCGTCTTTCCTTTCACCTTCACAGCACCTCGTTGAGTCTTTTTGTGAGAAAATCAAGTTACAGTGGCAGGAACAGAAGTTTGAGATGTGCACAGTGGACAGTATTTCTGATGTTTTAACCAGATATATCTGTCACAGGCAGCACCAGCCTTTACATTGTCTTTGTAAAAAAGGAAATTAAATTCTAAAAACAAAATATTTTTCAAATATTTCCCCGTAAAGCAAGTTCAGCTTTTTATTTTGGTAGCTTAATCTTGCAGAGAAAATGTAGAAGAAGTAAATTAGAGTTATTTTTATTCAATAATTCAAAAAATTATAATTTAAAATTTGTACAAAAAAATATTTTCAGAATATTTTAGAACCCTCTGTTGCTTATACATGAGCGACAAACAAAAAAGAGAAGAAATAAGAAAAATAAAAGCAGAAGAAACACAGAACACCTAATTGTTCAGCAGATTGTAACCTACAGTTTTACGTTTTTAAACTGATTTTTACAATGATTAGAGATTGAAATAGAAATATTATAAACAACTTCCAGTGGTGGGCACTCTTTCCCTCATTCGCTAAAAGCAAAGAACATTTTTAAATGCATTTTTTTGCAAACATTGAGAACATGTTTGCAAAAAAGCTTCCCTCCAAAAAATTATTTCTGACAAATTCTAAATTGCTAATTTACTTGTTTTTTGTTTTGTAAACTTTCAGTTGAATAAAAGTTGACATTTGGTTATCGATTGTTCAGAACTATTAAAGTAGTTAAACGTTGATGTTTGCTCTCTTATTTTGAAGGGGGTAAAGATTATTTATTCTGTTTCCTCTCCTCACATTCTCTGTTTTTCCCCAATAACTGTATTTTAAACAAGAAACTTATAGTAACAAAATAAAAGACAGTAGAGAACAAGAAATAAACACATAAATAAGAGCGTTACGAAACATGTAAAGTCAACATTAAATATGCGCTCAGGGGTTTAGTTTTAGTCAAAGTTAGTGCTTTAGCATTAGCTTTTGCTAAATGCTAAAGAAGCTTTAGCGTTAGCAAAGCTAATGTTCGGGTTAGCCTAACTTACGTTTCAGTTAGCGCCGTCCACCACAGTTTCTCTTTTTTTGTTTATTGGTTCTGATTGATTTTTATTTATTTTGTTTGGATTTCTTCCTTCATCCCATAAACAGAAATTAAGATTTACAGTTCATGATAATTTTACCTAAAAGAAAATAATATCACTGTTTGAAGTGATTTTAACACCAGGTAATAAAAGTGCAACAGTTGTGGAATCAAAAATGTACATTTTTTGAGTCAGTGGCACAAAAAGTCCTGAGATTTCTTTAGAAATTTGCATTGGAAACTTGACCAGAAATACTTGGTAAGATTTGCTTTTGCAGTGGAGGTCAGGGGTCAACCCCTGCCTGACGCAGAGGAGTTCAGGTATCTAATTATTCTAGCATTAAGAAAGAAAACTAAGTAATTAGAAAAGGTTTTCTGTGATTCAAACATCTGGATTCAGCTGAAAATGTCTTTCTTTAGTCACTGATGAAACTAGAGTCCCCTCCCTGACGGCCTGGTTTATGTCTGGTAAAATATGTGCTTTTTGAGCATTTACTTAATAAAATAATCTGCCAGATGTTGCTTATTTAAAGCATTGGTTGTGTTTTGAAGCCCAGCCGATATCACAGATGCTCTGATTACAGTAAGCAGTGTGTATGAATAAATAATGCGGCGCAGGACTGATGTGAACCCGGCGGCCAGGTCAGAGCGGTGCGGGTTTCTATTACTCAGCTCCGCTCCTCTGAAACCCGCTCTGCTGCACAGCAGAATGAAGGCCTTGTGCTGAAACTGTTGGGTTTCTAAACATCCTCCTGGAAGCTCGACACACACCTTTTCAGCCGCTTTGATTCCTCCTTTAGCATGTGGACTGAGACGTGCGTGTTTTATTCATGCTTGGCCGGCAGAGCTGCAGAATGTGTCCCAGACAGGCCGCAGTACCTGCTCCTGTTTGCCAAATCAAACACGGGAACCTTTTGCAGGATTACAGCATGTTTTATTCCCCTTTAACTCCCCCTCCAGCTCTGCCGCTCGCCTCCTCTGCACTTCTATCACCCCGGGGCGGTTCAGGAGCGTCTCCCCGAGTTCATTACTTACCGAGGTTTCTTCCCACAGGATGGATGGGCGTGTTTGGTGGTCGCTGACTGTGTGCGTTTGATTTTTTTCCTGTTTTACTTTGTGCATTAACTAGCTTAACCTGGCAACTGCTCACAGCAGAGAAATGAAGCCAGAGTCCGGTTTGAGGGTAACTAACTAAGCTGGGAGTGTTTGAACTCAGATCCTCCAGTTTGCTTTAAGGCTGCATTCACACCAGCCATGTTTAGTTCGCTTTAATCCAACTTTAGTTTGTTTGCCTGGAAGGTCCGATCCGATGTGAATGTAAATTATTATTGTTATTTTACCATGAAGTGAACTCTGATGTGGCTTCAATGCATATGTGGAGGCGAGCGGACTGGAGAGCGCTCTAAAAGGAGGAAGTGGACTACAGAGCTGGGCATTCTGGGTAAATACAAACGTGCGAGTCGAGCGCTAGCAGGAGAAATGACTTGTACTCTTTCGCTAAAGACAAAAGAGAAATCCTTCAACCACTAGAATCTGACGCCACTCCATTTTTGCTGCTAAGTGTCTTCTTCAGAAGTTTTTGTGTTGTTTCTTTCAGTGGTTCTTGGTGCAGCGCCCCCACAGGTGAGGAGGGGAATTTAGTTCATTTGACACAGTGTGGAAGTGAATCAAAGCAGCTAAAAATATAACAAATGTTGCCGTTTTGGTCCCAAATCGAACAGATTCTACCGGACAATCAGGTGTGAAAACAACCTGTATAGTCCAGCTATGTGAGCTGACATGGAGCAAGTTCTCCGTCTCCATATAATCTGTGAAGGTTAGAGCTTTATTATCACTAAGCTGACTAATTACTTCTCTGAACTTATTTTGAATGTGTTTAATGAGAGAAAACACACACGCAATCTAATAAACACAGCGATGCTCTGAAAACACACTAGCCTCCACATGTGAGCCTAACGAGCGGTGATTAGTGGGTCCCAGCTAGGCGTGGTTCGGCTGTGTAACATCATTTCTGCACGGTGGACTCTGCTAATTCACTCCTCTTTATCTAATTACCCAGGGTGAGCATGAACACACTTATATGCACCAATACGCTGCATATAAACACACACACACGCACACACACATTCTTAAGCAGCACCTGCATGCATCTTGTTCTGCAGATATGCAGAATGACCTCATTATTCCTGTTATATATTTATATTTTCATCTGTCAACAAACATTTCCTTGTCCTCGGGTTACAGAGACTGGTGGAGACAGAAGAATAATGCTTATTATCTTTACTCTAGAGACTCACCGCCTCATACATTATGTCACACAGTCAGGCCTGCTATTTAAGGGCCAGTTGTTTTTCAACTGGGATGTGCCGGGTAGTTATGAACTGTCAGTATCTTCCTACTTACCCTTTTGCACAAACATTACTTGAAAATGTCAAAATTGTTACTCAAATGTCTGGTTTAATATGAACATTCAGATTTCTTTTTCTGTTTTTCACCTCAAGCTCTGTTTGTGTCAAAACTGTTTATTTTAGCTAAACATCAATTCAGTTCAATTAAATTCAAAAATGCTTCATTTATCCTAAAGGAAAATATTTCAAGTTGAGTAAAGTTACTTAAGTTAAGTAACTTGATGGATAAGTATCTTAACTTTTAAGTAAAGACGCTTTTCTAAGTATCCTTAAAGAGCTTTTCATGCACGTGTGATGGAAATGCAGCTAGTGTTTGGTTTAAAATGAGAAAATGTGGAGAAAACAGGATTCCTCCTATTTTCTGATATTTTTTCATTCCTCCTAATATGACATAAGAACCAACTGGGTGTCTGTTTGTGAGGTTGGAATCAGGTATTTAGCCCATTTTCTGTGCGTCTGACTGAGCGCGTGCAGTAATGCCTGGTGCAGGAACAGTCTGTGACTCTGAGATAATGGTTTCAGGAGCGTAAGTGTGTCTGCAAGCGGCTGCAGCTGCACGTCTCACCAACATGAATGCAAGAGATATTTGCTGGGGACCAATGTCATAGCATTCAATCAGCAGCCAAACAGGCAGACTGCTCTGCTCCCTCGGCCCCGATGGGAGTAATGTCTGCCTTCATTAAGTATAGGCCTGCTGCTGCTTTCTGCTGGAAATGGGCTGGGAGCGTCGCGCTGGAGATGAAGGGAGGTGTGGAGACTTTTGTTCAAAATGAGAGAGAAAGATGAAAAGTTCATTCTGGAATGTGAAAATTTACACCGAAATGAGCTCAAGTAAAACTTCCTAATTGTGTTTTCTAATTTGGTTTTCCTAAAATGGGACATTAGCAGAGTTTCCTTTACAAATGTGCGCAAAACTTTGTCGATTTTCTAAGAATTTAGCAATTGTGATGTTTCCAATAAGTAACAAACGCAATTAAAATCGCATGTGGATAGAAAATATTTATGTTTGACGAAGCTTGTGAAGCTAATGGTGTATTTAACTCTGCTGCACTGGTGCAGAGTTATCGAATCAGTTTGTAATTCAGTACATTCATGTCTGTTAATAAGTCAGTTCGGCTGTTTTTCTGTGCGCGATCGGATCGGTACCAGCCGATGCCAAACCTCAGATATCGGTATCAGAAGTGATAAAAGTGGATCGGTGCATTCATCCCTAACTAAGACCTCCTGTGTGAACGTAGCCTTAGCTTGGCTCAGCTTTTATGCTGACACCGCTCCATCAACGGCACAGAAAGCGACAAACTCTCACCGCCTCTGTAGGCTAACCGGGACCAGAACCCGATCACAGCGTCTTCCCGGAGCCGCGTGGGGGTCAGCATTCCTATGAAGCCTCCGGAATCGGCTTCCCTGGGAGATCCGTAAGAGGAGCCGTAATTATCCCGTCCCTGAGCGGAGTGAGGTGGGTGGGCGGCAAACCGACGGAGGGAAACGCTCCCAGCTGCGTGCGCCGTCCGTTCGCACGCCCAGCTCTGGTTCATCGGCGTTCCCGAGTCCAAATGAAGGGATGAGATGAAGAAAGGAGAGGCGGTTACGCCGGAGAGCAAGATGGAGAGGTTTCATCTGTCTCTTTCCTCTGTTGCTATGACAGCAGGTTGTGTTGGCATGCGCTGGCGCTGGCGCTGCCCTCACCTCTGGCATCAGGGCGCCCCAGGGAGGGCGTGCACGTAGCGTGTGCACGTAGCGTGTGCACGCTCTGATTGTTTCCATGTAATGATTCCCAGCTAAAATGTAGAAGGAAATTATTTTTTTTTAATCAAACGTTTTTATGTTTTGGCAGCTAAATGAAGAAATCACAGCAGAAACACTGATGATTGCGTTTCATTTTTAGCGAGACGTGTTTGTGAGCACGTGCACGCTCACGTGCACGAGGGGCTTCTCCCCGGCCAGACGGCTCTCCCACCACTGGACAGATGGCCAGCACCCTCCCATCCCTCCATCCTTCCCTCCATCACTGTCCTCTCTCTCTCTCCTGCAGCACCGCTGATCGCCCCAGTCCCTCGTTCCCCACCTCCCACAATCCCTCCATCCCAGCGTACCTCTACCCATAATAAATCAAGGAGCGGAACCCGGTTCTGTCCCTATTTCTCTCTTTAAAGCAAGGCTTTTTTCAAAATGCTTCATGAATATGGAAAGCAGTGGGATGGAGTTGGGTTATTTATGTTTTGAAAGATTAAAAATAATAATTTTGGTCCCGTCTCTTTTTGTTGTGACTGAACCAGAACCACGTGGCGTCTTGGTTGAAGGAGGATATTTAGTTCACAGCAGCCATATTCTGTCTGCTTTAATCGGACTCTGGTGTGAATGCGCAAAACTGATTTGTACTAAAATGCAAACTGTGGTCCAGCTACAAACCTCGGTTTGGATGAAGTGATCTCTGGTCTGGTTTGATTGTGAACACCAAGCAGGAAGTGGACTACAGAGCAGGGCATTCTGGGTAAATGAAACCAAAACAGACGTGCTAATCTAGCGATAGCTGTAGAAACGAGTTGCAGAAAACAAAAGATAAAATGTGATGCTGCTCCATTTTTGTTTAAAAGTTGCACTCATTTCTTTTTTTTAGAGGTTTTCTTCAATTTTCTTGGTGCATTGCCCCCCACAGGCGAGGAGGGGAACAGGTTTATGATTAGTTTGGATCGTTTGACTCGATGAGAAGAACCGCAGCAGCGGAAAATGTTCCAAATGCTGCAGCTTTGTTCCCCCTTCAGACTGAGTGAACCCGACTGTCTGGTGTGGAAACTTCATGGAAAGTTGATCGATTAGATCAGTGACAATAAAATCAATGTGTTGTAAAGTACTTGTTTATGTTTCTCAGTGTTTTCCAGAACAAATGCCCTAAAAGTTAAATGTTCTCTAAAGTTTCTCCTAACCCGTTTATGATCTCATTGTTGCTCTCAGGTTCCAGTGTGACCCATTTAAACCAGCATGTTTACTGGTCTGTCTGCTGGTTTTGCTCAGACAGTTAAATGTTTCACCGTGTTTTATAAAAACTGGTTTTTACTCTCAACAATCAGACTTTATTAAGAGTTTCTGATCTCTCCTCTCCTCTCCTCTCCTCTCCTCTCCTCTCCTCTCCTCTCCTCTCCTCTCCTCTCCTCTCCTCTCCTCTCCTCTCCTCTCCTCTCCTCTCCTCTCCTCTCCTCTCCTCTCCTCTCCTCTCTTTACTCTCCTTTCTCTCTCTCTCTATCTCTCCTCTCTCTATCTCTCCTCTCTCTCTCCTCTCTACTCTCCTTTCTCTCCTCTCTACTCTCCTCTCTCTCTCCTCTCTTTACTCTCCTTTCTCTCTCTCTCTATCTCTCCTCTCCTCTATCTCTCCTCTCTCTCTCTCTCCTCTCTTCACTCTCCTTTCTCTCTCTCTCTCTCTCCTCTCTTTACTCTCCTTTCTCTCTCTCTCCTCTCCTCTATCTCTCCTCTCTCTCTCTTCACTCTCCTTTCTCTCTCTCTCCTCTCTCCCCTCTCTCTCTCCTCTCCTCTTTTCCTCTCTAGACCTCAGAGTCTTCAGTGTCAGTCCTGTTGGATCCTCAGCATTTATAATGTGATAATAAGGTGTGAAAATGGAGACACAATGGAGCGGTGAGGATTGGGCCGTCGCAGCCCTCCGCTGGTGTCCTCTCACACTCTGACTGCTACCAGAGCGCACACACACACACACACACACACACACACACACACACGCACACACACACACACACACACACACACACACACACACACACACACACACACACCCTGTCAGACTGATCTGGACCGGGTTGATCTTCTCTCTGCTCTGGTTAAACACTCAGAAACATCCAGTTTGTTCAGGTGGAAGAAACAAAATCAGCAAAAATAAAACATGCGTCTGTTTGGTATTAGAGCCTTACTAAGGAGATATAAAAAAAATCCTATTGCAACTTTATTAACATTATTTTGGCTTTATTGTCAAAATATTGACTAAATTTTCATTATTTCAGCTTTATTCTTAGATTTATTTCAAATTTATTTTCCTAATATTATGAATTCTCAAAATATTGACTATTCTAATATTACTACGACTTTATTTTAACATGATTTTGACTTTACTCTCATAGTAATAAAACTTTATTTTCAAAATATTGACTTTATTGTCATATTAGTTTGACTTTATTCTTGTGATGTTAAGACATACAATAAGGCTTTCTCGTATTAGTATCACTTTATTCCCGTCATTTTGGAAAAATGAAGTCCTTAGCCCCAGTGATCCATCATATTTTAGTAATTATTTCATACGCTCTGATTAAAAACCCTTTCCTCGTTTATCCTCAGACGTTCCGGCGCCCAGCAGAGAGGCGGGGCTTAAGGACGGCCAGGGGGGCGTGGCCGAGGACGGCGAGCAGGAGGAGCGCGACGACGACGACCTGGACGACGAGTCCATCTTCACCTGCGATAACTGTCAGCAGGACTTCGACTGCCTGGCCGAGCTCAGCGAACACAGAACCAACCACTGCCCCGCCGGTGAGACAGCGCCCGGTTCCGGTTCTGGTTTTAGCGCAGCGCTCCCAGTGTGACGCTGCGATTAAACAGGCTGCAGGTTCTTCAAACACTCGGGTGGCTCGGTGTTGGAGTTTCCTTTCTGCATACCGTTGGCTATAATCAGTAATATCCACACGCTCCGCTGGGACCGGCACAAAGGCTGCTGTTGGTACCGCTGTAATTAATGGAGCGGCTGAAAGGAACGCGACAGGCCCGGCTGGTTCCCCCAGATTAATCCGAACGCTCCAGTCGCGAGCCCACACACACTCCGCCTGCCTCGGTGTGTGTGTGTGTGTGTGTGTGTGTGAGGAGGTGTGCAGTTTAAACTTACAGATGATGTAACTTTTAATCAGGTTCAGTCTCATCTGACAGCAGAGGTCCGATTTTAACGTTTTCCAGAAAAATTTAAAATTCATTTCCAGACTTTGGTTCTTGTTCCTGTCGTCTAAAAGTTTTATCCTTCCTTTCCTTCCTTGCATTGTTCCTTCTTTCCTTCCATTTATGTGTCCTAGTTCACTACTGTTCTTTTCCTTTCCAGTTTCCTTCCTTCCTTCCTTCCTTCCTTCCTTCCTTCCTTCCTTCCTTCCTTCCTTCCTTCCTTCCTTCCTTCCTTCCTTCCTTCCTTCCTTCCTTCCTTCCTTCCTTCCTTCCTTCCTTCCTTCCTTCCTTCCTTCCGTTTTCTCTTTCATTCCATTCTTGTTTGAAGTTTTCTTTATTTTATCTTCTTCTTTCTTCAATCTTTTCCTTTCTCCCTTTCCTTTGACTTTTCTTTCCTTCCTTATATCCTTTCTTTCCTTCCTTGTGTCATTTTTTTGTCATTCTTCATTTCCTTCCTTTTTCCTTCTTTTGTTACTTCCTTGTGTCTTTCTTCGGTCCTTCCATACTTGGTTCATTCCTCTTTTCCTTCATTTTCTTTTTCATTTATTCCTCCTTTTCTTCCTTCCCTTTCTTCCTCCCTCCTGCCCTTCCTTCCTTTCTTGATTTTTCTTACCTGTTGTCATTTCCTTCCTCCCTCCCATCCTTCTTTCCTTTCCTTCCTCCCTCATGTCTTTCCTCCTTTCCTTCCTTGCAGTATCATATTTTTTAAAACTCAACCATGTAAAATGTTAGAAACTGTTATTATAATTCATTTTTGATTTTTTTTTTAATTTTTTTAAATCTGAATTTCATTTCCACCTCTGGATCTTAAAAAGTCTTAAATCTGAGTTGGTGAAACCTGCAGAAACCCAGCGTTGCTCCTGATGCACCAGCAGCTTTCAAAATACAGTTTTCCATCAGCAGACCCTGAACAGAGGAAAGAAAATGCAAGATATAACATCTGATATATGCAAACACCTATTAAAATACAAATATACACATAAGACTGGCTAACTGCTATAATTAGGCATTGAATAATAAACCGAAGGAGAGAAAAATGCCAAAAATACCAACATGTTGTTAAAATATTCTTATATCTAAACAGAGACGGAAGCAGGAGGACAAACTTTTCCTGTTAAACCAGCTGTTTTAGATTAATTCAACAGGTTATATGAGGCTAATTCTCTGGTGTTGAAGCTTAAATCTTCCCAGATCCAGCTGCAGTTTGCACCGGTCTGTACCGATCAACACCCACATGCAGCAATCTCCATAATCTGTCATTAACCAGGTGGTTTGATTTTCTATAAGCCGTGCTGCTGTTCCTGTTTCTGTGATCTTCCGTATGTTTGCTCCCGGCCTGTGCGTAAACACGCAGCTCCGGTCGTCTCCGCCGTGTCGCACTCAGACTCCCACTCAGAGAGCATCACACTGGGCTGCTGTCAGAGCGCAGGATGTGGCCTGTGATTTCAGCACAGGAGTCTGTGGAGGGCTACATGTTGCTGAGCGGGAAAACCGAGGGAGGGAGGGAGCGGAGAAGAAATGAAATGATAAACCATGTTTTTCCCTGGAGAAGGAGCGGCTGAGATTGCAGCGTAATCCCATGGCTCTGCAGGATCTGCCGCACTTGGATGCAGGCTTTTTGTGTACTTGTTTTCATATTTGTGCCGCTTGGTCTTTAACATGTGAACTGCTGCTGCTGCTGCTGCTGGTGCTTGTGGCGGGACGACCCGGTTCTGGGGGCTAAATGAGATTGGACACAATGAAGAATCCTCTTTAAGTCTCTGGAGGCTCCTGGGAGTCGGGGCCATGGGGCAAAGATGCTCAGAAATGCTCGGAAAATGACGGGAAACTCGCAGTCTGCCGGGGATAAACACACGCCAGAGAGAGAGAGTTGATGTGTTTGTGATCTCTGCAGTTTGATGTTTGTCCCTGAACAGAAACACTCACACATCAGCCATGTTGATGGATGGGGCCATCTCTGAGGAAAATTGATCACTACCATGTTAGTTAGCTTTTTTAAAGTACAACAAATTGTTTACATATTTGTTAGAAACGTCTCCATGTTGTGACAGTTTATGATACGGATGCAATCGATCTCGAGGTGCTACTATTGCCTTCTGAAGATAAAAAAAACAACCAGTCAGAGCCAAAAGGAGGGTCTTAGCGCTGTCAATCAATGTCGTCTATATGCTGCTAAATGTGCTAATGGCAGAGAAACAACTTACTCTGGTTGATTCTGGTCAGCACTGGGAGAAGGAGCTCGATTTGTATTGTCACACATTGTCTGTCTCAAACTGTCACAACATAGTGACAGTTTCTACAAAAATTTAAAAAATGTTTTTTATATACTGCAGCTTTAATGGTGTTTTTACACCCGATAGTCCAGTAGACTCGGTTTGACTGGGGACCAAAATTGCAACATTTGTTTCATTTTCAGCTGCTGCAGTTCTCTTTAACACTAAACTGTGTCAAACAATCCAAACCCTTTTAAAAACCTGGTTTTTAAAATTGCAACATTTGTTTCATTTTCAGCTGCTGCAGTTCTCTTTAACACTAAACTGTGTCAAACAATCCAAACCCTTTTAAAAACCTGGTTTCCTCCTCACCTGTGGGGGGCGCTGCACCAAGAACCACTACAGGAAATGACATGTAAACGTTTAAATAAAACCCTGAAATCAACTTAATTCTGGAGTGAAGTCAGATTTTAGTTGTTTAAAATTGAGCAAAGGTCTTTTTGCTTTCTGACCGAAGCTCTAATCTGGTGAATGAGGAAAAATCAGCGACAGAGTTATCAAAACTCCACAACTATGAAACCATGAGTGAAAAGTTTGCTCTGCAGAATCACTTCCTGAAGCAGAAACAGGTGCAGGTGAGTGTTTAATGACACATTTGATCCTGCTGAGGGCGACTGACACTTGTTGGGTATCAACATGGCTGAATCTGGCACGTTAGCATTATCTTCTGCTAAATACCATGTGAGTGTAGCACTGAAGTCTTAGTGTAGCTAATGTTTTATTACTGCTTTAGGGTTGGTGCAGCTAACCTTTTAGTCAGAGGTTCCCAGCACTGAAAACTATTTTATAAAGATGTGAAAGCAGTGCTTAGTAGTTCATTTCATTGCAAGTTTTAGGCCAGAAGTACCTAGTGTTTGTTTAACTGGTTAAGAATTGACTTTAAGGAAGATAATTCATATTATTACATCCTTTGCTTTTTTTTTAATAACCAAGGTTGGGTATCTTGCAGGGTTTCAGCTCAGAGCAAAGCTTTGAAGAAGACAGTTTTCTGTATTCCTTGAGCAGATGTTTTATCTTCAGAGCTTTTCTTTAGCCTCAAAGTTTTACTCCTAAACTCTGCGGTACTAACTGGGAGTCAGTCACCTGCTCTTCACAGCTTTATTTATCCTAGAAACTGAAACAGACTTTTAATTTCATTTTTTTCTTTCATTAAAGGCGTTCTTCACATTGAAAAGTAATGAAACAGAACATCTGTGGTGATAACACTGACGTTTGATCCGTGATGCTTCCTGATTGTTACGGTTTTCCTGACACTCTTTAAACTTCTGGTCATATTTGTGAATTTGAAGGTTCAGAAAAGGAACTTTAAACGACTTAATGATTATGACATTTCCTGATATTGCTTGAAACTTGCATTTCCCGGCCCCGGTCTTTCTGCATGGAGTCTCCATGTTCTCCCTGTGCATGGTGGGTTTTCTCCTGGTACTCCGGTTTCCTCCCACAGTCCAAAAACATGACTGTCAGGTTAATTGGCCTCTCCAAATTGCCCCTAGGTGTGAGTGTGAGTGTGTGTGTGCATGGTTGTTTGTCCTGTGTGTCTCTGTGTTGCCCTGCGACAGACTGGTGACCTGTCCAGGGTGACCCCGCTTCTCGCCTGGAACGTTAGCTGGAGAGGCACCAGCAACCCTCCTGACCCCGTTGGGGACAAGGGTGTAAGAAAATGGATGGATGGACTTGCATTTGTGTCTTGAGTCTTGAATTAAGACGATGCCTAATTGACAGGAATCACCACATTTTCGCTACTCCATTGTTTTGTTGTGCTTTAAATGGAAAACGAGAATAAAAGACATATTTTTATGCAAAGGCTGAACAAATCTTTGCATTTTTAATTAGCTGTTCTCAGTTTTTTATCAAATTTTAGTTGAAACATGAACTAATGTGAGTCCCAGGTGGTGTTTCGAGAGCGCTGTTCGTTAGCAGCGGCGTTCAGCTGGTATCTGTTATGCTAACTACACTGTGGTAGTAAAATGAGTCCCAGGTTAGCAGCTAGCCGCTGCATGCTGCAACACTGAATGGGTCCCAGGTGCGGGAGTGAAGCACCAAGTAATTCAGAACCCACTCCAGCAGAAGGCCTGTAAAGAGGCTCCATTAATTTGAGTGGAAATTGGACAAACACACGCAGACACACAAGCGGCGGCTGCAGATCAATGACGAGTGCGAGCTCTCAAACACGCACATACCCACAGACACCGCGCGTCTGCTTAATGGAGCGCTGCCTTAATGTGCACGAGTGTGATAGCTCAGCTGGCCGTGTGTGTGTGTGTGTGTGTGTGTGTGTGTGTGTGTGTGTGCGTGCGTGCGTGTGTGTGTGTGAGGGATATAAGGATTACGTGTTTCTGTCTCTGCAGCGTTGTTGTTATTCTGCAGCGCTGCAGCTTTAAGCCGCCGTGCGACGGCTGGGGTTGAATTATGGATCAGTTATTCAGGTTGTGTGTGACCCCGCATTCGCTCCCTGTGTTGCTGTTCATTACATTCGGTTAGATCTAATTAGACATAAACAACTGTCGTACTGTTTTAATCAGACCTGAAACAATCTTGTATGTTGGATATCCTCACCGTACAGTTGGTACCAAACACATAACAGTAACTGCAGGCCTCAGAGGTCCTATGATTGTGATTTCAATTAAGTTTTTGAAAACCTGTTAAAACTTTGAATTCGATCTAAAAATCTGCATGTTTAAAAAGGCGACTAAATAATCATTCTGGACGCTTCAGTGTAAGAGTTTTGGAATGAAATCCTCAGCATTCATCCGTCCATCATCCTCTGCACGGCAAAAACACAAAATCAAACCAAGTATTTTTGGTCTAGTTTCTTGTGCAAATATCTTATTACAGTTAAAATAACACAAAACTAACTTACAAGTAACAAGATATCCTTGTTTTAGATCAATAGTTCATTAATACTGATTAAAAAATGATATTTACGCTGGTAGGTGATTTCACTTATAACATTTTCCCCATGTTATAAGTAAATAATTGGCCAAAGGAACTAGAACTTTTTAATAAACATTGAGGAATTATTGACCTAAAACAAGCTTGTATATCTTGCTAAAAGTTTGTTTTGTCTTATTTCAAGTGTAGTAATATATTTGCACGAGAAACTTGATCAAAAATACTTGGTAGGATTTTTTTGTTTTTGTGGTTCATTGAGAAAACGAGTCCAGGAGAGAAACTAAACCTTCATCCTCCTTGCGACTCTCCATGTCATTCCCAGGTGACCCAGGGAGTTCCCGGGTCAAAAGCGATGCATCGTCCCTTCAGCGTCTCGTTTCAGTGGAATTCACCCATAAAACCAAAAGGTGGCGTCCTGATCAGATCATTCACCTCCCTGAAATTATTTCACTGTGAAGAAACTTAGAAAGTTTGTCAGCAGCTTTTATCAGAGATTAAATGTTGCAGCCCCCTAAAAAGATTGCACCCTGGGTGCTTTGCCACGTTGCTTATAAACAAACAAACAAAAGAAAATCACCCCCAAGTGTTGATGGTTGAATCAAACTGTGTGGATCTCCAGTTGCTTCCACTAGAAATGTTTCAGATTTCGTCACATGACGTCTGCTCGCTCCAGCTCTCAGTTCTGGTTAGACCGTAATTTGTGTTGCGTGTCTGCCCCCTTTTAGTCCTGGTGGGGTGTGTGTGTGTGTGTGCGTGCGTGTGTGTGTGAGCCCTGGATATGTGAGAGAGGCAGGCCGAGAGCGTGAGTCGAGGGAGTGTTGATGGGTCTCAGTAGGAGTCAGAATGTGGAGCAAAGGCTCCCCGAGGAGAGGAGGAGCGGAGAAAAACCTCCTGCAGATCAAATGGAGAACATTCTCTGGCCGAGCACACATGAAAACACACACGTATCCCATCAGGGAACGCCGAAACGCTTCCCCGAACTGCCGGAACGCTCCAAGGTTGGGTCAATGTGAAGTGTTTGGAGATTGAAACCGATTTAAGAGCTTTGTGTTTGGCCGTTTTGCCGATAAGCCCTCCACAGAAGAAGAAGAAGAAGTGCGAGAAGGTTGTTAAAGATGAGCAGGTGAGTAATGCTGCGTTCCAGTTGCTCTCAGAAATGGGGGATTCCGACTTTCCAGTCAGAAAAAATCAACTGGAACGCCCTCTGAAGTCGGAGTTTCCACTGGGAAACCGAGAGCAGCTCGGACTACCCCCAATTACGACTCCTAAGGTCGACTTTGGGTTTCAATATGGCCGCCTCTTTCGTCAGCAGTAGTAATCTGTGATGTTCATCTTGTAAGAGACGTGCGTCTTAAATCAATGTGTCATGTAGCACCTGCAACTCCAAGCTGAACGGATTCAACGTTTGTCTATGGAATGTAAAATGTTGCTTGTAAGCGATACTGCAAGCGGTGTGTATGGTCGAGTTTGTGTTTTATGCTGCGTTCAAGGCTGAACTGGGAAATCTCAACTTCCACTCAGAAAAATCAACTGGAACATCCTCCATAGTCGGATTTCCTCCAGTTAAAGGTTGTAACACTGGCAATATGGCCGCTCCTCGCATCAACTGTAGTAAGTTGTTATGGACACGTATTTATTTTGTAAGATTTAAATCAACGTTTCATGTAGCATCTGCAACTCCAAAATGAACAAACCGAATCTGGTTGTTTTTGGAAAGTAAAGAAAATGTTTGTAATAGGTCCTGCTAACAATGTTTATAGGTGTCACCATTTTAGAGTTTTAACTTCTTAAAGCTACTGTATGTAATTTTTATTAAAAGATATGTTTATGTATTTGTTAAAACTGTCACTTTACTACAGAAATACACTGCTAGGTCAGAAACAACCAATCAGAGGAGGGTCTATCATTGTCAATCAAGCTCATGTACATGCGCTCACACCTTCCTGCATGCTCTCTGCTACGCTGCAACATCTCCCTGACAGTTGATCCAGTCATGAATGCTTGCTAGCAAAGCCACTGATGACGGCCTATAAACCGTTTATTTGGGACAGAAAGTTGTTTCTCTGCCATTAGTACTTACACGAGGTTGATTGGCAGCACCAAGACCCTCCCCCTGGCTGTGATTGGCTGTTTTTGATTGGGATTGGATGAGTTTGATCTTTTCACAGACTCTATGTCTCATCCTACGCTGCCAGGACGTAGTGACAGCTGTAACATGTAAACAAACATTTATAATTGTTACTTACCGCAGCTTTAAGTAGCCATCGCACCCAGCTCAGAGTTCCCACTTCCCAGGTAACTGGAACGCAGCATAAGTAAACGAGGGAGCTGTCCGTCAAGGTGGTGGGCAGAAAGCATCGCTGTCAGTGACAAATAGCTCGTCATTAACCCAGCTAGCTGCTGGGAAGGGGACACAGGAATACCGAACACACTCCTTCTGCTCCGAGTTGCACTTTTCCTCCCTCACCGGTGGATCAGGAGACAAAGGAAGGAGAGCAGGAGGAGGAGAGAGGGGCCTTTAGGTGGTTCTCCCTCCTTTGGGATGTCCTCCCCCCTGCAGAGCTCTCCCCGTCTGTTGCAACCTGCAGACACACACACACACACACACACACACACATACCTTGCTGTGTCTGTCGTCAGGAAAGCAGCCGAGTCCTGCGAGGCCGAGACTCTGATTAGAACCACAGATCATTTTCTAGAGCGGAAGGACGGATGTAATCCGAACCAGAATGACTCTGATCTCCATCTCTAACCGTTGTTTCAGTGGCGTCAAACATTTGTGCTGCAAAACGTTTAGTTTGTGCCGATAGCATCTTAAAGATACTAATCAATGTTTCCAGATCATCTGAGGTCAGCCAGCACTGCCCATGTATTTACAAAGTCAAATGAAATATGGTGTCAACTGTCCTACATTCGTGCAGCACGAATTTAAGAAAAATGGTTTCCAGAGTTCAACCCCCAAACCCACATTAACAAAATCAAACATTTCTAAAAATTCATACTTTGTGCTGCTTTGTGCAGCTAAAAGTTTGATTTGTGCTGCTGATAAAAGGTCATCAGAGGTCAACTGGCCTTCCCTACCACATTTACAAAATCAAACAATATATGGTGTCAATCCATTGTGCTGCATTTGTGCTGATTTGTGCAGCAACAAATTTTGTTTGTGCCGCTAGCATTTGAAAGATATTGATAAATGTTTTGAGAAATCATCAAAGGTCCCACATTAACAAAATCAAACAAAGCATTCTGGGGGATTTAGGCTTTAGCCACTCAACCTCTGCCGCTTGCCAAGTAAGGTTGGTGGCATCAACTGACTCTGGTTGACCTTTGATGACCTCTGGACATTTTCTCAATATCTTTCAAATGTTAGCAACACAATTTAAAAATTTTTGCTGCACAAAATGTATCAGTTTTGTTTGATTTTATTTATGTTCAGGGGAATGACGGGTGGATCTCTGGTGGATCGTTCAAAATCTTAAATTATAGCGGCACAAATGAAAGAATTTGCTCCACAAACGAAGCACAATTTGTGCTGGAAACTATATTTTGTTTGATTTTTGTAAATAAGATGGGGGCGGGCGGTTGACCTTTGATGACCTCTGGAAACTTTTATCAATATCTTTCAAATGCTAGCAGCACAAATTAAATCTTTTGCTGCACAAACGGACAACAAATTACTTTATGTCAATTATGTTTGATTTTGTTAATGGGCGTGGGGAGAGCAGTTTGATCTCTGGCGTGCAGAACCTTTTTTTTTAAATCTTAAAAATTAGAGCGGCACAAACGAAAATTTTTGCTGCACAACTGATTGACACCATATTTGTTTGATTTGAAGAAGGTGGAGGGATGGGGGGGCTTCTTCACTCGGGTCCCGCAGATTCCTTCGCTGAGCTCCTGGCAAACACACAAGTGCGCAGCACACACACACACACGGACACACACACACGGACACAGCTGGCTGCCGCTCAGGTTTTCCAGGGAGAAAGCCGGAGAAGCACCAGAGGAGAAGAAGAAGAGGAGGAGGAGGAGGAGGGGGTTTGGGGGTGGCGGTGCTACGGAGAAGTCATTTTTCATCACGGGGTTCATTTTTCACCGCAGAGTTCTCCCAGTCTCTACATCGCTCTATTTCTCTTTATCTGTCCTCTCCTCCTCCTGTTCCCCTCCCTTGATCCCGCTTTGTCTCTCTTTATCTTCCCTTTCCTCTCCCCACCACCCCCTCCTCTAAACTCTTCCCATCCTCTCTCTGTCTCTCTCTTTTTCAGCCTACTTTCTCCTTTATGAAATATGGATGGGAGCAGTTTTGGGCGCGCTGAGAGGTTTGCAGTCGGAGGGAGGGATGGATGGAACTTGGGAACCGGCGAGAAAACGAACGGAGGAAGGGAGGGGAGTCGGTGTCTCAGCAGACGTGCCTTGTGCATGCACCTAAACACCTCACTGAGCAATCTGTCAACATGTCAGCAACACATGTTTGGTAAAAAAAAAAAAAAGGGAAGGAGAAGAAGAAGGAGAGGTGGGAAGGAAAAAAAGTTTCCCCCTCCGGTGGGAGTAATGGCTCCCACCAGGACTCTGGAAATGCTTTGAATTCAGCAGATTTCTATTGCGGGGTTCTCCCCCGAGGCCCTCTCTCCCTCTCTCTCTCCCTCTCTCTCTGTTTTTTTTTTTTTAAACCATGCCTGCATCTCAGAAATTTGAGACCAAGGACCCCTGGGGGCGTCCTTTCATAATGCCTGAAAATGTAGGGTTATATTGTGTGCTCCTACCCATGGGGCTTTTATTAATACCTGTATTCACTGCCACTGGAAATTACACAGGCGGCGCTGCAGGGTCCCGCGCTCGCTCCAGGAAGGCAGAAAGGCTCTGCAGGGACGTTTTCTCTCTTTCTCCCCTTCCTCCCTCCTCTTCTTCCTCCTTCCCCTCCTACTTTGACTCTCTTCCCTTTTCTACTTACTTAATGCAAGAGTGAAAAAGAAGAATTTGCCAAAGGACACAGGGAAGTGAGTGTGAGTGTGTTGGCACCGGCCAACCCTCTTGTATTCATCCCTACTTTGCTCCGAGGAAAAGAAACACTCGATTAAAAATGCAGTTTCCTTCATCCTCTGTGTCCTTGTGTGACTGAGAGTAGATCTGGCAGCGAGTAAATATTTGTGAGTGAAGTTTAAATCCATCGTCCAGTGCAGTGTGTGCGGTTCATTAGAATTCGATCAGCCGAAGGCTTTCTCTCACTGCGTTTACGCATATTGATCCAATATTTACACAGCAAGTTATAGAGATCTACATTTACATTTTACTGAATAAATAAACTGGGATTATTATTTTTTTGCAGTTTTTATTCAACAACCAGGAGGATCTTATGCTTGTTGCTTTAAACCTGGATTTTTATTGCGACTTGTTGCTTAGTTTAAACACCTTTAAGTCCACAGACCATCAGTGTTTCTCGGTTTTCTTCAAATTAATAAAAGTGAGATGATGTCAACATTGAAGATTTTAAAAAAAGTGCAATTTTATAGCAAAATGAACATCTGTAAGCCTGTTTTAAGTTGCTTTAAATAAATAAAAATGTATAAATGGAAACAAATGATAGACTAAAATTAAATCTTTAACATGTTAAAAATAAAGTTTTCAGAATGTCGGAACATTTGTGTCCACACACGTCGGAAACACCTGCAAACAAAACTGAAATCTGCTTGAAAAATAGATTTATAGAGAAAAAAATTTAATTGGAAAAATGTAAACAAATGAAAAAGGATCAAATATAAAAATATTTAAAATATTTTTTTTTAAATCCATTCAAAGCTATAAAAAAAATATAGATATTTAAACCCCTTTATAAATGGTTAAAAATAAAATAAACAATAAGCATCTCTACTTCATCAGCCTGAGGAAAACAAATTACAGAGAGTCTTCAAAAAAGTTTCTGATAAGAAGTTGGTTCTTTTAATTTTATTTTGGAGCAACAGTTTAAAAAATCAGCTTCTGTGACATCGCCACCTGTTGACAAAAGCCTGTTACTGCATGCAGCAGGATTTCAGCGCTGGAGCGACCTCTTCCTGATGTGAAGCAAGCTGAGAATTTATTTAGCTCCTCTTGAACCCAACGCGGCCGAAGGTCAGCAGCGACGCTTTAAGACATAAACATGGAAACAAACGTCTGATTAGTTCGGCTCTCAGAACTGATGTGGAAGAAAAACACTTTACTAAGTGGTAGCCTCAAAGCTGGAGCGAATAAAAAAATGCAAATAAAAAAAAAAAACTTTTTTAAATATAACATTTTAGTTACGTGTGTTAATCATATTTTAAATCATTATGATAAAAGATGCTAAAATAACATACTGATATGCTATTTGCTATGCTCATTTTTCTGATTGGCTGCCAAATTTTGTGCACAATATTTTGCTTTTTAAGTTAGCGAGAAATAGAAAAGTTTATGAGATTAAAAAAACCGAAGGAACCACCCAGCTGCGCT
The DNA here is from genome assembly GCF_904066995.2 of Poecilia reticulata. Lineage (NCBI taxonomy): Eukaryota > Metazoa > Chordata > Actinopteri > Cyprinodontiformes > Poeciliidae > Poecilia > Poecilia reticulata. Next base: position 29,432,466 of record NC_088835.1, on the reverse strand, counting down.
GCTCTGGACAACAACCTTCTAAACCCCCTAATAACTCATGGACGACTGAAATCAGAAAGTAGGAGGCAGCAAACATTATAAAGGAATGTAAAAATTATTGAAGATAATAATAGACTCGGTTTGATTGGGGATCAAAATTGCAATATTTGTTACGTTTTCAGTTGTCAAACAAACCAAAGTCTTTGAAAATCTATTCCCCTCCTCGCCTGTGGGGGCGCTACAGCAAGAACCACTGAAGGAAATGACTCAAAAACTTCAGAAGAAAACACTGAATGCAACTTCCTACTTCACCAAATGTGAACAAAAATGGAGTAGTGTCAGAGTTTAGTGGTTGTAGGATTTCTGTTTTGTTTTTGGTAAGAGATCTCAAGCCATTTCTCCTGCTAGCGCTGGGCTAGCACGTTTGTTTTGATCGTATTTACCCAGAATGCCCTGCGCTGTAGTCCACTTCCTGCTTTGGAGTGGGCTCTGAAACCGCACAAGAGTTCACTTGAGCTGAGACCGAGGTTTATTGTAGGCGGACCAGAGTTAGTTTTTTTTTGGTCCGCATCAGAGTTTTAAACGTTCACACCTCCCAAACCAAACCGGACTTTCTAGTCAACTGGATTGGAGTTTAATTAAATCAGATTAAACCGATCTGGTGTGAATGCACCCTAAAAGCCAATTCTTCTTTACATATTTTGCTGCATTGTCTCAAACAAAAGCCAACTTCCGCTTTAGCAGATTCTTCCTCCATAAATCCCAGGTTCCTTGAACGCAGCATATGGATAGAAGTGTATATTCGTTGCTCTCCTGCAGACTCTAAGACCCGGCACAGGCTCAGGGGTTTCCTACGTAGCGAGGCGTCCTGGTGGATCCGAGCTCTTCTGCGTGTTTTCAGTGTTTTCAGAGAGTCGGCGGGTCAGGATAGAGCCGTCATGGGGCCGTGTGGGGCCCCCTTCATATGTGTGTACATGTGGGGGGTGTTTGGATAATGAGGAACAGGCCATTGCCTTGGATTCCTGCACCCCTGCCAACAACCCTCCTGCTGCCATCTGGGACGTCTCGTTTTTTTTCCTCCTCTTCCTCCGTCTTCTTCATCTCGTTCCTACCTTCCCGACTGGAACTCATCCCTCATCCCTCAACCCTCCCTCCGTTTTTGCACACCTCTCTCCTCTCGGCCCTCGTTCTCAGAGCCCCCAGTGTCTTCGTCCCGCCCCCCCGCTGAGTTCTCAAACTCCAAACTGACCACATCCCTTCCTCTCACCCTCTTCCACCCTTCCCCCACTGCCTCCCTCCATTCTCTCCCCATCATCCCTGCTCCCTGTGGAGCTGGCCCCAAAGCTCTGATCCCTTCCTCCATGCCCCCTCCAAACTCCCCACTGTGCCCTCCGAAGTCGCGCACACACACACACACACACACACACACACACACACACACACACACACACACACACACACACACACACACACACACACACACACACACACACACACACGCACCCTGTGGTAGCTGGCCCCAAACCAACCCTTCTCTACCTCCCCCCTCCTCTGTTTTTCCACTTTCTTTCTCTCTCTCTCTCTCTCTCTCTCTCTCTCTCTCTCTCTCACACACACACACACCCTGTTTGATGCTTTGGATTTGATATGCAAGATGTTTTGTTCTTTACTTCTTCTGGTTTAAATTAAAGAATAATCGCATTGATTAGTTTTAGGGAAATAATTTTAATCATATTTTTGAATCTAATCTTCTCACTGCAGAAACACAAACATCTTTCCAGTATTTTCGGTCCAGTTTCTAAAGCAAATATCTTTGTACTCCTGAAATGAAACTAACTTAGAAGTAACTTTTCAACTTGTTTTAGGTCAATAATTTTTTGAGTACAGATAAAATATTTCCAGTTTCACTGGCAGATTTGATGTTTTTCATATTAGTGAAGAAATCTGCCAGTGTAATTAGTATTTTTATTGACTCATAAATCCTGCTGAGAACTTGCTCCTAAGCTGGTTTGTATTGTTTCAAGTGTATTAAGATATTTACACAAGAAGCTGAGCAAAAATACGTGTTACGATTTTGCGTTTTTTCAGTGTAGATGCAGGTTGCAGGTTAGGACTGTGCAGCAAAACCGATGTGTGTTTTTTTCTGTTTTAGTGAGAAATTATTTAAAGTAATGAGACATTTCTGAGCAGATTCTGTTGAGACATTGAAGTTTCTGTGCTCTGGATTTCAAGAACTGGGAGAAATAAGTAAATAGACGACGGGGGATCTGTCATTTTTTCATGTTTAGGTCCATAAACATTAATCTGAGTGTGCAATCTTTATTTTCCATCCACTTCTTCTGCTTTTTGGAGGTTGTTTCCTGAGGTGATAGATTTAAACTACAGATTTATTTCCCCCTAATAAAACATTACAGCTCCTGCTGAGACACAGACCAGCTCTGGGTTTACTTTTAGTTGGACCTGCCAGCAGAACACTGCAAAAACAGAAAGTCTTACCACGTATTTCTGATTTACTTTCTAGTGAAAGTATTGAAACTTGAAATAAGACGAAACTAAATGGAAAGTAACTTTTCAGTTTCAAGTCAATAATTCCTTAATATTGATGAACATTTGTAGTAGAAAGTGAGATAATCTCATAGTTTTAGTTATTTTAAAATCTACATTCTTTCATTACCTGTCACTCTGCTGCTGTTACACCTGAATTTCTCCGCTGAAGGAGAATAAAGGACGTTTCTGTTTTTCTGTTCTGACCTGGGAACAGTTTGAAATCACCCAGAATGGAGAGAAGAAAGTCTGTTTCTCTGATTTGTTTTTTTGTGCTCATTTGTCTTAGATCAGTGGTTCTTAACCTTTTTTGAGGTACCGAACCCCCCAGTTTCATATGCGCACTCACTGAACCCTTCTTATGATTGGTTAAGCAATGTAACGTGATCCTCTGATTGGCTAAGCAATGTAACGTGATCCTCTGATTGGCTAAGCAATGTAACGTGATCCTCTGATTGGCTAAGCAATGTAACGTGATCCTCTGATTGGCTAAGCAATGTAACGTGATCCTCTGCAGCAAGTGATGGCAAAGCGGGGCGTCATCACGACTTTACGCAAGTGTGTCTTTACCTCCGCGGCAGAGGCTCCGCCGAACCCCTGAGACCGACTCACCAAACCTCTGGGGTTCGATCGAACCCAGGTTAAGAACCACTGTCTTGGACTAAAGGAGAAAAATCAGCTATTAATATGCTAATTGCTGCATATTTACGCTTCCATTCTAGGTAGCAGCAGAAAACTTTACTTCTCTTTCTTGAAAATTTTTTTTAATTACAAACAAAATCATTTGCTGAACAATTTTTGTAGTTTTATTGTGAACAAACTTCTGCCTTCTGTACTTCTTCCGTTTACCCAAACTGCGGGATGTTTTGCTGTCAAGGATGCGGCGTGCTTTATGTCCGACACAAAGGTGCATCCAGGTGCACGTGCACACTCGCATGCGCGCTCACGCATCGGAGTGGCAGCCATGGCAAAGGGCAGCGTACCGCAGGGAGAGGACCTATAATAGTTTTAACCCAGTGCTCAGGTGTGTCTCTCCTTTGTCCGGCCAAATGTCAGAGAAAAGCAGAAGTAGGTGGGGGAGGGGCAGGAGAACATGGATGGGAACTTTCATCTCCACTGCAGGTGAAATTTTGATGCTTAAATCTGAATCTGATTTGGCGAACGGCTGTTTTTTTGTTTTTTACTGTCTGCGCCGACGTTTCGCTCCGTTCTCTCCTCTCCTGAACAGATCCCTGGGGAACCACGAGGGCCAAAACTCTGCCAGGACACACACACGGCACGCACGCACACACGCACACACACACACACACACACACACACACACACACACACACACACACACACACACACACACACACACACACACACACACACACACACACTCACCCCCAAACTGACGTCAGCTGCTCCGGGCCTTCTCCCCTGGGTGCTACCAGAGCCCTTTGTTTCCAAGCCCCCCTCTCCATCTCTCCTTCCACTCCTCCTCATGTCTCCCCCTGTCCTTTGTCCCTGGAAATAGCTGTCCTGCTTACTGCCTGATTGGAATTCACTTCACTCTGTGAAGTCACAGGGGAGGGCCTTTGTGTCCGTCATTATGTGTGCACATGCATGCATTTTTTTTCTTCTTTTTTTCATGATGATGAGGGCATCCATATTTCAGATGCATGTGTGGCTTATAAACGCTGGAGGTTGCTGAGAAACATTGTCCTGAGCTGGAATCTGAAGTTCAAGAAGAACATATCTGTTAAAAAGAACAAGTATTTTCATGAATGAAATGTTTCATACTCTAGATCAGAAAATGGATCAGTGTTTCCCTACAAGTTCAGAGATAATCATGAACTTTAGAGGGAATGTCTGTATCTATAAAAATGATCTGAAACATTCTGAGATATGGAAACTTCAAAAACATTTTAATATACAGATAATAACGGTGTAAACCTTTCAGCTTATTAGTCGGGTTGTTTGGTTAAAAGCAGATGAAAACTTTAGTTTTCTGTTCTGATTTAAGGAGCCATCAGTTTCTGCACATCTCAGGTTTTCAGGGAGTTTGTTCAGCTCTGAGCAGCATAGAAACTAAATGCTGCCTCCTCTGGCTTAGATCTGGTCCTGCACATCTTTAAACACCCGGTGGCTCCGCATGGCTCATATTTCAGAAGCAACATCCATCCATCCATCCATTTTCTTACACCCTTGTCCCTCAGTGGGGTCAGGAGGGTTGCTGCTGCCTCTCCAGCTAACGTTCCGGGCGAGAGGCGGGGTCACCCTGGACAGGTCGCCAGTCTGTCTCAGGGCAACACAGAGACACACAGGACACACAACCATGCACACACACACTCACACCTGGGGACAATTTGGAGAGGCCAATTAACCTAACAGTCATGTTTTTGGACTGTGGGAGGAAACCGGAGTACCTGGAGAAAACCCACCATGCACAGGGAGAACATGCAAACTCCATGCAGAAAGACCGGGAATCGAATCCAGAACCTTCTTGCTGCAAGGCAACAGCTCTACCAACTGCACCACTGTGCAGCCCTCAGAAGCAACAAATGTAGTAAAAAGAAAGTAATTTCAATCCAATCACTCTGTTCAAATTGATCCTATTGAGCAGAAAAAGGTAGTTGGTTTCAGTTTATAGTTCAAATTGATTAAAAATGAAACCCGGCTGATTGCATCAAGTCGATTTCAGTTCCCTTAACTTTTTTTTTACTTTGTGATGGAGGATTTCCAAAACCGATTTGTCTTTTTTTTAATTTATTTTTTTCACCAAGGTCATTCAAAAGTAACCCAACTGAGTTTATGGTACGTGGAAATCAGATTTCTAACTCTGTTGCTCCATGTTTTTCTGTCTAGCTTATGTAGTTTGAATTTTACAGAAACATCTTTAAGCAAAACCATTTTTTTTTTTTGCTTTGAATTTTCCGAATTTCACCACTGAGGAAAAAATACAGGATATTTCTGTTCTGTTTCTAAGTTGGTTCTTGGCTGTAGCTGAATTTATTTAAAGATAATTTCTGCATCAGTAAAAACGTTTTGGGTCAAATCCTGCAGAGATTGAATTGTCACCTCAAAAGAAGTGATTAGTAGAACAAGACAAACTACACAACAATGAGGATCCTGAAAATACATTTTCTTCTTCTGGTGCAAAACCACCTTCAAGATTCAGAAAGATTCAGAACATGAGCGCCGGTAAGACGGCTTTCATCTCAACTCTCCAAACTGGTGTTGGCAAGAAAATATGGCCTAAATGGGACCAATTATGCAAAATTCACATTTTGAACATTTTTCTATTTGGGTCTAAAAGCACTTAGAAAAATGAGTCGTGTCAAAAACCTTCCTGTTGTTTAGTCATATTTGTTGGAAGCAGCCAAAAGGTTTGGCTCCAACAAACCTGAATCCTTTCTGCACCATCAAGTTCAGCATTAATTTTTGGTTTAATTCAGGTGTTTTGGAGCCTTGATGTGTCTAAAAGCTGCAGGTCAGTGGGACCAGAGGACTGGAGCTTCAGATCCCTGATTGAATCCTTTTCTTTTTAAAAGCTGCAGTGAATTTCTGAGTTCCTGTCACAGCTTTAAGTCCCTCCACCTGCAGATTTCTAAACTTCTCAGTATTTATTCTGCTGTTTTTTTAAATCAACATTTTCCAAGCAGCCTCCTTTTCATTGTGTTTTCTGGCTGTGTGTTTTTGTGTTCATGCATTTTTCTGCTCCCAGCAAGAATCCAAGTATTGGGGTTAAGGAACAAGAGAATTCCTCCTCTGTGGTCCCTCTTTTCCTCCCCGTCTCCGACTCTCCCCTCCGTCTTTGTGTCTCTCTCTCTCTCTCTCTCTCGGCCTCACCCCTGCAAGTGGGATGTCTTAAAATATTAACCGATCTGCTCCTCTTTTTTTTATTTTTCTTTTCCAGATATGATAGAAAACATACTTGTGAATAAGTCAGGAGCAGAGCTTGCTGGGGAGAGCAGCGAGACGGATAAACAACATAAGACAAACAACAGCACAGAAGAAATGGGGAAGGAGAAAAGAGGCGGAGGGCTTTTCAGCCTTCCATCAGCTTATCTTCCAAAATCACTTTATTTAATCGCTTTTCCCGTTTTTCTCTCACGTTGCGTTTATTTTCCTCATGCTAATGAGAGCCGCTTTGTTCGCTCAGGTGAATCTGAGTGTCGGTGGGACAGTTTGGTTCTGTGGTGGCGTTTGTGGGGGTATTTGGGTTCCCCTCCTCCTGCAGGCTGCCAAGCAGCACGGCCTGCGAACCAGCAGATAAAACAACGTTTGTGAAGTCAAGAAGAGCGCAGTTTTGTGTTCAGAGATTTGCAGTCGGCCGTGTTTGCAGTGCATGTGGGTGTTTGGTGTGTGTGTGTGTGTGTGTGTGTGTGTGTCCTCGGAGAATAGTTTGTGAGGTGGTGGGGGGTGACAGTGACAGCTGCAGAGGGGATCCGGGAGGGCTGACTGCTCGCCGCCTGATAACGGGGGGGAATCGCATCAGAGACACAAGAAGAAGAAGAGGATGAGGAAGAAGAGGAGTGATAATTCTGCAGTGCAACATGAACGCCTCAGACGTGAAGCGAGACGGGGATCAGGACAGGAACGCCGTTCAGTTCTGGTCGGAACCATAAAGTGTCCCAGACGTTATGACCGTTTTCATGTGATAATGCAAGAACAGATTGTCAGAGAAAAATAACTTTAAATTCTAATGAACATTAACATTAAATAGCAGTCGTAGTATTTAGCATAGTCATAAAAGAATAAACAAAGTTATATACAAATAAAGTAAATTTAAAACAAAAGCAGACAAAGCAACAGAAGAACAGCAGTAAGGATATCCAATAAATTACTATTCATGTTGGTTTTAGCAGCTTTTATCCAAAATAATTAAACAAAACAACAAACAAAATGAAGAATGAGTCGAGTCCAAAGCGCCAGACTGAAGACTTTTATCTCCCATCTTAGCAGAAAAAGAGAAAAACTCATTTATCATGTAATTAATTGATCCACCGTTCCACTCAAATAAAATCTCACTTCACATTCTGGGCTTTCTCCCTTTCACTTGGATTCCCTCTGGTCCATTTTGACCGACCAATCAGTGAACAGAAGTTGTGAACAATGACATTAATTTCCTGCCTGTAGTTTTTAGTGCAGGAAGCGAACGAAGCCGTTCAATCTGTGTTTTCTTCTCTTCCAAATATTTAGTTAACATCAACAGCCGCCTCATTCAGATCTGCACTTTTCTCTGGTCGTTTACATCGCAGGTAATTTCCGGTAAGCTTCATAACGTTGCATTTCACAAATAAATGTTAGCGATTTGGTAAAAATTAAAAACTCCACGCCTCCAGGAAGCAATTGGTTCTCAGTAACCGAGAGCCCAAATCGTCTGGACGGATGGGCACGATGATGAAGATCTCCACCTGGTCTTCATCACACCGCAAATCTTGATTCTGATTTACTTCTTTCCTGAAATCCAATTTTTTTCTTGCATGTTTTTTTATACTGGTTAAAGCTGCAGTATGCAACTTTTATAAAATATGTTTTTTAAATATTTTTATAATATGAGACAGATAATCTGTGAAAAGGTTTATCTCCTCTGCCTTTCCCTGAACTGCTATTACAGTCTGAAGAAATGCACCAAAAACAACCAATCAGAGCCAGGAGGCGGGTCTTAGCGCTGTCAATCACCCTGACATCAGTGGCTATGCTAACAGACTCAGCTTTCACTGAGACCCTATCAAGCTTTCTATTTAGTTATTTGCCCAAATTTTTCCATATCTGTCCTACATGAAAAGATTTTACAACAACATGGAGGGAGTATTCATTTTCATAAAAGCTGTGTGCCAGATTCTTTAATCCCATGTTGTTCCTCAGTTTAAAAGTCCTTATTGGCATCTCGGCTTTCCAATCTGTCTTCTAATTACTGATCACATCTGTGCATTTTCCCTCTGTTATTCCCACATATTGTCTTTGGTGATCAGCACCAAGTATTTGAAGTTTCAGAGGTCTGCTGCCATAACCCTTCAGTTTCTCTGTCAGATTCACGTTACGCTGAGCCACTTACTGAAACTCTAATCTGGCTTCAAATTCAAGTTAAAACATTAATTTAAACCTAAATCCATCAGATGTGTGAATAGTTTTGGGTTAAACTGAATGTAACGCTACAGGGTGAATAATGAACTTGTTAGAATTGAGAAAAAAATGTGTAATAAATTCAAACTTGTGCACCAGACTGCACATAAAATCATAGTTAATCCATTTAATTCTTTTAAACCTAAACTTTTCCACTTAAATCAACCTCAGTTGCAGTTTTTCTAAGTTTTCCTTGTAGATCTCTTGAAATCCTTCAGGTTTTGCTTTGTGGAAATTATTTTTGGACAGATTTCAGTGTTTATGGTCAGACGGTTGTTTGGAGCTGCAGCCACTTCCTAATATGCTCTAAAATGTTTTACTTTGTTCTTTTTTTTTTAATTAAAACTGTAATGAAGCAGTTTTTGTTCAGGAACGTCAGGTTGCAGGAATTTGCATGACAAACAGCCATCCGATGCAGCTGAAGTGAAACCATTTCCCATTAAATCCCTTCCTGCAGCCTGATACGTTTCCACTCATCTTTCCTGATGTAACATCAGCCCCCACCACTCCTTAATTATTCATATTTTAGTAATACAATCCAAGTTAGCAGTTCAAACATTAGTACATAATAAAACTCCCGAGGCTTCGCTTTTAATTTAATTCCTCCGTTTAAATTAATTTTGGGGCATGCTTGTGCTTTTAGCTTGTTCCTCCGCAGAGGGGGGGAGGCGGGGGAGGAACAGCGGCGCGGGTGGGGCGGGTAGAGGAGATGGGAGAGACGGAGGAGGAATCGGCTCAGGGAGACAAATCTCCTGCAGGTGGAGCATCAGCAGCAGTGCAGGTGTTTGCATGAATGATGCTGGAGAAAAGAATAAAAAAGCTTTAAAACAAAATCAGCCACTTAAACAGACGCGGCTAAAAGCAACGCCGCCATAGTTACATGTTCATTAGCCTGCAGTTATATGAAGCATTTTCAAGTTATGGCATCAGGTTTTAAGAAAACTTTTAAACCTTCGTCGTATGAACAGTTGGGTTTTCGTTCTATTGAGGCAGATCTTTGTTGGTCTTGATCAATAGTTCTCAAAGCTCTTTATTTTTCTTAAATGGCTCTTCTCCCTTTTTTTAAATCTTCTATCAATTCTGTCTGTGAACTTGAATGACTGCATGTTGTTCTGGGTTTTCAAAAATTAAACAGGTTGTCCAAATATAAAAAATCTTTTCAAAAATGGGATAAAAGGAACTTCATAGAAAACCTAAAACTGGATCTGAGAGACTTTGTGTGCAAACCTCATTTAGACAGATTACAGCACCTATTGACATACAAGACAAGTATATTTGGAATAATATCAGATTATTACCATCTATAGCTCAGGTTTTAGCATTGACAAAGACATCAGATTCAACTGCAGTAGATTAGGGATTGATTTTAGTTTTCAGATTATCTTTCGTATTATTCTGTCAGATCATAGTGATAGTTTCAACAAATGTAAAAAAAACACACAAAACAATAAAAAGTTACCTTCTGCAGCTTTAATGTGGATTTAATATGAACTTTTGAGTGTAGAAAAGTTTTATAAATATAAAAAAGGTGCAAAAAACCCATAGGAATTCATTCTGGTGAATTTTATAACTCTTTATATGAAACTAAGTTAAAATAGACTAATCTTTGATAAGATAATATTTGCTAAATTAAGCTAATTTCAAGCAAGACAATGTAGGCAAACATTTAGCTAAGCTATGTTGAGCTAATTAGATGCTAAGCTACAATAAGTCAACATAAACAAAGCTAACTTAAAGCAACATTAGCTAGCATACATCAGTGCCTTGTTTATGTAGGATAAGCTAATGTCAGTCATTAAACTACTGGTTGTATCTGCTACAATCAGAGATGTGAACATAATTGAGGGTTTGAATGCAGATCTTCCCAAAACTAAAACAAATTAAGTTACATTTTTAGCTACATTTAAAATGTATTTAACCCCGAGGCTACGCTACGCTAAGCTAAATCAAGCTAAACTAGCTGTTTTAAAGCGTAACGACATTTCACTCTTTTTATGTTTCAAGGTCAATTCTTGCTGTTTCTGGGTAAAAAAATGTGCACTTGGTCCAACACTAAAACTGATTTTGTTACAGTATTTCTGTCTGTTTTAAAATAAAAAAGGAGTTGCATGATTTTGTATGCCAAGTTTTCAGTTAGTAACTGTCCTTGTTGCAGCTAAAATCCTATTTAGACTGTATTATATTTCAGATTTTTCATGTTTTCCTTTCAGCTAAAAAAAAACAAACAAAACAAAAACAGGCTTTTTGGCAGACTGCTGGCAACAAAGAGCTTAAAAATCCAACCTATGCTCAGTTCTTTGCTAAATTATAAATGCGTCGACACAGCAGTGGTTCATCCCTGGAGCTAAGGAACCTTTTTGTACCTGAATGATTCAGAGGTCAAAATATAAAATAAGATTTGGCTGCTTAAAAGGAAAAAAGGATTTGAAGCCTCTCCATTTGCATGGAGAAGCTGTGATCTTCTCTATTCCTGCCTTTCCTGCTACATGTTGATGTTCCTCTGCCAAGGCATTTCAGTCAGTCTGCATATTATTGTGCAAACATTGTGACCATTGAGTAGAAATCAGTTATTTCCATTCACAGTTTCTCTGTCTAAAAAAACACTACCCTGACAAAATATAAACTCTGAAAGAGTTTATATTTTGGTAAGATTTTAGTCTGAGCTACCAGTCCTCAGGTGTTTCCTGCATTCTGTTCATGTTCCTGTTCATTTGTGGCTTCATTTCTTGTTCTTGTGTAAAAGTTGCAGTGAAGAGGAAGGTGTGTGTCTTTGTCTGCGTAGCGTTTTAGCCTAAAAACCCTGCTTTGTTCCCCAACCACATGCCTGCCCTATACCTGCGCGCACACAGAATCGCAGCTCAAAGGTTGCATGTTGTAATTACGGGACCCCCTGGTCTTACTCTCGCTCCGTCCCGTCGACCTCTCCCCCTTTGATCTTGCTTCTGGTCACACACAGATTTTTTCCTCCAACTAAATCCACCTTTGTTTCTTTCTTTGCACCCCTCCCAGTGTGTTTGAGCACTCCTTTTTGTTGCAGACGCTGTGGGGTCTTTAATTCACATGAGCCTCTTTTCTGGCCGGTTTGCCTCGAAACCCCTGCTTCTCCTGCAACGTATTGATCCCAACACTTAGGAATATTCCCCTCTTGACTTAGCCTGACACTGGAATTAATGCTGAAAACATTGCAACATGCAGTGAAATGTTTGTAATGTTGTTGCACTAAATGAAAACATAACATTTTGCTGGATTTTTGTTTATTACTAGCAGGGAGATGAAGGGATATTTAAGTAATACAACATAAATCATTAAAAAATGAGATTTTGCCTACAAAAAAACATTAAAAATATAAATAATCAATCAAAAAATTTTTTATAAAAATCTATACCGTTAGAAATAAATCTTGGGGTAAAAAAATAAAAATAATTAAAAAAGAAAGTGATGTAATAAAATTAATAAAAATATAAAAATTAAATAAAGAATATAAATATATATAAAAATAAAATGGTGATTTATAAACATATCATAAAAACAAAATTTTGTGGATTAAAAAAATATATATAAAATATTAAAAGAAAAAAAAATTTTTTATTAAAAATATATACTACAAAAATAAGCTGCATTTAATATTCATACATTATACCAAGAAATGCAACCAGATTCAACTTTATTTTGCACTGTTTGCATCTTAAAAAGTAAGAAATGGCACATAGTGATAGTTGATGGTATTAAGTTGCAGCTCTTTTCATCACAGATTTTAAAACCTTTAAAGCAGTGAAGATGCATCTGTAACACTCTAAAATGAAGCTGGTTTAGTTCAGCTTTTGCACGTTTTCTCACTATCTTCTCCATCTGATTCACAAAGCAAATGGCGCTTAAGCAAACATCCAGTTTCCGCTGACAGTTATTCTCTATTCTACATTTATTTACATGTAATAATGAGAAACTCCTGCAGACTGGATGCACGCAGATAACTGTAATCAGGGATCAAACATTGGAGTGATGATGTTTAATGCACGTTTCAGAGCTTTAAGTTAAACTAACAGACGGTGGATTCCTGCATTTACAGGTTTTTATTGAATCCAAATTATTATTCATGTTTTTTTGTGTATTACAGCAAGAATTGACCTTGAAACAGAAAACGAGTGAAATGTCGTTATGCTTTAAAACAGCTAGTTTAGCTTAGCTTGTTTTGTCTTAGCTTGATTTAGCTTAGCGTAGGGTAGCCTCGGGGTTAAATACATTTTAAATGTAGCTAAAAATTTAACTTAATTTGTTTTAGTTTTGGGAAGATCTGCATTCAAACCCTCAATTATGTTCACATCTCTGGTTGTAGCAGATACAACCAGTAGTTTAATGACTGACATTAGCTTATCCTACATAAACAAGGCACTGATGTATGCTAGCTTATGTTGCTTTAAGTTAGCTTTGTTTATGTTGACTTACTGTAGCTTAGCATCTACTTAGCTCAATTTAGCTTAGCTAAATGTTTGCATGAAATTAGCTTAATTTAGCAAATATTAGCTTATCAAAGATTAGTCTATTTTAACTTAGTTTCATATAAATAGCTATAAAATTCACAAGAATAAATTCCTATGGGTTTTTTGCACCTTTTTTATATTTATAAAACTTTTCTAATCTACTGCAGTTGAATCTGATGTCTTTGTCAATGCTTAAACCTGAGCTATAGATGGTAATAATCTGATATTATTCCACTGCCAGATTATTTCACTTATAACAAGACATTTTTCCATCTTCTGAGTGAATTAATTTGCCAATTGAGCTATAAGTTTTTAATAAATATTAAGGAATAACCTAAATCAAGATCCTACATCTTGCTAAGAAAGTTACTTTAAGTTAGTTTGGTCTTAATTCAAGATATTTGCTTTAGAAATGAGACCTAAAGCTCTTGGTTATGTTTTGTGTTTTTGCAGTGTAGTTGTAAGATGATTGTGCATATTAATGTATATTAAGACATATTTTCTCTATTAAAATCGCCAGTTATTGTGTGGAAATCCAAGTGTTTTTAACCTTGGCTGAGCTTTTTAATGGCTCCTGATCTGAAAAATCTTCCTGACCCACACGGTGCAGCCCGGTTTGTGCTCTCCAGAGGAACCTCCCTGGTTCTGCCTGCTCATTTTTGCTGTAGTTGTCATTATTTCGTGCCTGTGAGTGTTTATGCAGATTACTTTCTGGATGCTGCGTGCATCCCAGTGTGCGTTCTCCCTCTCCATGCCTCCCGCCGTCTGTGCCTCTAATCCCTGAGTGTGTCAGTAATGGCAGGTCCAGGTGTTCTGCACCGCTCCGTACCGCCCCCAGGGGACGTCTCTTCCATGTGTGTGTGCATGTTCTCCTCTCATCGGGGGGTTTAGGAGCTGTGAGTGAGGGGGCTGTCCAGGATCCCGTCCTCCAGAAGGGAGGGAGGAGGGGGGGAACGTTGTGCTGGAGGTACCCGCCTCTCACAGCTTGCTCTTGGGCCTCCCTTGGGCCCCAGACCCCCCTCTGCTGGTCTCCCCCGGGACTTCAGCAGCCTCATTGCCCCGCTTGTCTCTTTCCCCCTCTCGTTTTCTCTGCTGATCTCCGCTCAGATCCAGCTCTTGCTGCTGCACTGGAAAAACACAAAAGTATTTTTGGTTGAGTTTCTTGTACAAAAATCTTAAAATACGACAAAACTAACTTAGGAATAGATCTGTCGCAATGAGCAGCAAATCAAGTTACTGCATGATAAATTCAAAGAAACGAAATAATTTCCATTTGTATGATTTATTGTTTTTCTCTTTTCTCTCTTTCTATAAAAAACTGGATGATAAAAGTCTTCAGTCTTCTGCTTTGGTCTCAGCTTTGTTGAAGGACAGTAATTCATTTTATTCATTGTTTTATTTATTTATTTTTGTTCACTTTGAATATTTAAAATGTCTTCCAGTTCCAGTGTTAAATGTTGAGTAGAATTTAAAGTTTATTCGTCTTTGACATGAATAAACTTTAACCATTATTACTTGAAAATGGCCTCAAATCAAAAATATTATCGTTTATCGTTTATAACTTCAGGGACAATTTATCTATAACTTTTTCATCAATATTAAGGAATGATTTAGTTTTTGTCTCATTTAAAGTCTACTAGCATATTTTTCCCTAAAAGCTGGATCAAAATTAGTTGTTAAGGTTTTTGCAGCGTTTTGAGCAGAAATGTTTTGAAGTGGGATGAAAGATTCTGGATGTTTTGATCGGATGGCAGCAATCGACTCCTAGTGATTAGAAAAATGCTTCTTTTAATGGAAAATTTAAAGTAATTCTGTCTTGAATCGCTCTGTAGTTTGCAGTTTGCATCCATGTCTTTTTATCCTGAACCTATTTGTAATCAGGAAAGGAATCAAACTTTTGTTCCATAACTGGTAGAACCATTTGCTTTTAAATTCAGCCTCATTTTAAATCTACTTTACAAGGTTTAGTGTTTTTGCGCCGTGTGCAGTCCATCCATCCATCCATCCATTTTCTTCCTCTTATCCGGGGTCGGGTCACGGGGGCAGCAGCTTCAGAAGGGAGGCCCAGACTTCCCTCTCCCCAGCCACTTCTTCCAGCTCCTCCGGGGGAATCCCAAGGCGTTCCCAGGCCAGCCGAGAGACGTAATCCCTCCAACGTGTCCTGGGTCTTCCCCGAGGCCTCCTCCCGGTGGGACGTGCCCGGAACACCTCACCAGGGAGGCGTCCAGGAGGCATCCTGACCAGATGCCCGAGCCTCAACTGGCTCCTCTCTACGTGGAGGAGCAGCGGCTCTACTCTGAGTCCCTCCCGGATGCAGTCGACCCGCTGAAACAAACACAGACTCTGCCGGTTTTGCAGCTCGACTTAAAAGCTGTAAAGAAAAAAAGTTTACCTGCCGATGATGGTGCGTCTCTCCTCTGAACAACAAGCTGCAGCTGCTTCACTTATTTATAAGTGAAGACGTGTGTGTTAATGCCGTTTCATTCATAAATCAAAGCCATTTCTCACAGAGAAAGTGTGTTTTAAAACAATCTGAACCTTCACAAATAACGCTAAGAAGCTAACCAGCGCCGGGTAACGCTAACTGTGAGTGCTGTCGCAGAGAAGCGGGAGCTTTAATAGCTGGAAAACGCCTCAAACGTGTGTGTGTGTGTGTGTCTGTGTGTGTGTGTGTGTGTCCGCTGGATGAGCACTGCGTGTGTGAGACTCGGGTGAACGTGTTTCTGGGTTAGTGAGCGGTCTGCTCGTCCAGCAAACCTCATTCTTATAAATAGATGATGTAGCCGGCGGCGTGCACACAATGGGATGGATGCTGTGTGTGTGTGTGTGTGTGTGTGTGTGTGTGTGTGTGTGTGTGTGTGTGTGTGTGTGTGTGTGTGTGTGTTGGCATGATGTTGTTGTTTATTTAACACTCTTGCCTGACAGCTGGTTCTCGTTTCTCAGCGAACAAACAGCAGAAACAAAGACGGACAGAGGCAGAGAGAGGGATAGGTGGGAATAAGTTTCCACATTGGGAATTGAACCAGCAACCTTTGTAGGTTTAGCTGCAGCGCCACATGTTTGGTGGATTTACAGAGATGAAGAGTCTGTTGAAAACTTGATGAGGGGAAACGGAGGCCAGCTTTTTATTTTAGTGAGTAATTTACATGCAGAGGTGGAAATACTCTGGGCTTCGTTGGGTTTGTGTGTCTGAATTTTGTTTTCTTTAGTTTATTTGCTGTTGAAATTGGTGCAGATGAGATTGGAAATGAATAAAAAACGAAGCTCCGTTTAGAAATCACAGGAGAAAGATGGAAAAATCCTCAAGAAGACGGTCAGTTTCCATTACAAATGTCCTGAAAATGTTTTTGATATTCTGCTAGTGCCAAAAAAAACCCCACAATTAAATAAGACATGCACTTAAAATCACACCTGATTAGGTTTATTCATTAAAAATAATTCCACTGGCAGAATATTTCACTCATGTGGAAAATGTTTTAGATAATCTGCAAGTTGAAGTAGAACATTTTTAGTGTCATCCTGGTGATTTTGCACTGCAAAGTGTTTTTGGTGTAGTTTCTAGTGCAAATATCTTTGTATGTTTGAAAGCAGTCAAAACTAATCCTCTCGAAGCTTTTCAGCAAGATGTGCACACTTCTTTTACGTCACATGTATCAAACTCGAGGCCCGTGGGCCAAATCTGGCCCGCCATAGCTTTTTATGTGGCCCTCCAGATTCTAGACCAAACACTAAATGTGCTTAAATATCATGTTATCAATAAATTTAATGCGGTTTGTATCTGTTTACTGCCAAATTATATCAATCAGTCCCTCCAGTTTCTTGAGAATTATCATAAATAAGCGCAAATATTGCATATATTTCCAAATTAATCCCACAAAGACTTGGATTTTTATTGCTAAAGATCACTAAAAAAAAAACAAAATTCTGGAGGGACTGAAAAGATGTTCAATAAAATTATTTAAATTTAAGGATTCATTGATATTGCAACAGTTTTGTGAACAGATTTTATCAATACATTCTGGCACAACCGGCCCTTTAAGAGGCTTCATGATCTTGATTTGGCCCGAAACCAAAATGAGTTTGACGTTCCCGTTTATGTCAATAATCCCTAATATTGATGAAAAAGTAAAATTTCCACTGGCAGATTATTTCACTTGTAAAGCAGGAAAAATGTCTTGTAACAAGTAAAATAATCTGCCAACGGAACCAGAACTTTTTCATCAATATGAAACACTTCTGCTGAAAAGTTACTCGGATATTTGCACTTGTCGTTTTCCAATCGTTGCAGGTTTTAAATCCGATGTTGCAGCTTCTCATTTTCTCTTCCTTGTTAAAACTTTTGTTTTTTTTTTGTTTAATTTTGATATGTCAGGACAAACCTGTCATCTGTCTGCCCACCCCCATCCTTAGCCCCCTGCCCCTAACCTTCTGCCCTCCAACAAATTTTGCACGCACACACAAACCCACTCCGGCCATATGGTGCAGTTGGCGCCCAAAAGCAGCCGGACCCATTCCCAGGGCAGGAGGTGAGGGTCCCTGCAGTCTGCACAGAGTGTACCAATGCATGTGTTCGCCTCCTCGAGGGCCGGGCCCCGGCCAGCCTGCCGCATCGCTGATCTCTCACTTATTTATTTTTCCTGCACTTGTCCCGACGGACTGCCTCCCGTCTGAGCTGCAGCGGAGGATTCTGGAGTCCTCCAGAGTCGTGTTTGTGAACCGTTTCACCCCGTGCAAAACCTCACTGTGAATGCATGTCGCGTGCATCCGAAGCCTTTCACTGGAGTTCAACTCCATTTACTTTTATAGAGCCAATTCAATGCTCTTTATAAAAATAATTCAGTTCAGTTCATTTACATTCCAGTTGATCCTAGTTATCAAACATTGTGCTCAATTTGTTATTCAGAGTCGTTTAAAGTTTTCATAACTGCAGTTTCTCAGGACAAACTAAGCTAATCTTAACTATATACTTTATCAAAAAGGAAAGTTTAAGCCTGCACTGCAAAATCACAAAATCTTACTGAGTCTTGATTGTCTGGTTTTCTAGTATAATGACTTAGAACAATTGAAATAAGAAAAACTAACGTAAAGGTAACTTTTCAGCAAGTTATAAGAGCTTGTTTTAAGTAATTAATTCCTTAATATTGATGAAAAAAAAACGTTCAACTAGCAGATTATTTACCGTATTTTCTGCACTATAAGGCGCACCGTCAATGAATGGCCTATTTTAAAACTTTTTTCATATATAAGGCGCATAGAATAGACGCTACAGTTACGGTAGCGCGTCCCGTATTGAACCGATACGGGACGCGATTTGTTCCGTACTCTACAAATGTGGATGTGTAATAATAAAGAAGTCGTCCCCGAGTACCTTATATAGTATTCTGCCCCAGTCATTGTTTCATTCACGGTGTTGGTGTTGTGATATTGTGCCCAACTGCTTTCTGGGTAACACAGACCAACCGACACGCTGCCGCTGCAGACTGTCTCTCTTCCCCCCTTTAAATAAATAAGGGCTGGTCCCTTGGTAACCCTAGTCGAAGCACCCGGATGAATATCTAAAGCCACTTTGTTGACATAAAGAATGTCAACAAAACAGTCCGACTCGGGTCGGCGGGTGAGCCTTCTGGGCCGGGGCGTGGCCGGACGATGGTCACCCTTCTCCGTTCACACACAACATGTTTGTGGAGAACGTGGTGCTAAATGACCTGCAGACGACCTGATTCTAGACGGACGGTAGGTAGATAGGTCAGTCAAACTTTATTAACAAACCAGCGTTCTGACAGCTATCCCAGCATGCACCGTGCGCTTCTTCTTCTACGGGGAAAATGAAGTCGGCGGCTGCTTAACGTAGCTGCTAGACCTGTTGTGGCTCCATATTGGTCCATATATAAGGAGCACCGGGTTATAAGGCGCACTGTCGGCTTTTGAGGAAATTGAAGGTTTTTAGGTGCCTTATAGTGCAGAAAATATGGAACCTTAAAACTTGGAAAAATGTCTTATTAGCCAAATAATCTGCCAGAGAAACTAGTAGTTTTTTCATTTTGATCAATATTAAGTAGGTATTGACTTAAAGCAAGCCACTAAATCTTGCTGAACAGCTACTTGAAAGTTAGTTTGGTTTCTACGAGATTTTTACTAGAAAACTTGGGAACATTTTGTGTTTTTATAGTGTAGTCTTAAAATTAGACAGGGTTTCTTCCTCACTGCCTGAAAAGGATCTACTTTTGGAAACCAGCAGCAAACCGGCATCCTGAGAGTGAAGCGCTCCGCTAGGAACCAGTCAGCCCTGTGATGTTAGATGAATCTGATTCCATACGTTGTTCTTCATATGGACTCTGCAGCAGAATGAATTCGCATCCCTCTGCAGCAGCAGAGAGACGACACAACAGGTAGTTTCAGCCAAACAATACGACTTGTCAAAGAAGCCGACCTACTGCGCCGGTTTCATTATGCATGGCAACCAATAAGCTGCTCTTAGCTTTCTGGTTGCCATGTGAACTCATGGTAATCAGGCGGCCAGGTAGGGATCATTCTTCTGTTTTCTTGTCAGTTCTCTGTGTGCAGAATTTGGAAAAAACCTCGGAGTGTTTCGGTGCAACGAGAGCCGATGGGTGGCTCATTATTCCTGTCATTTATTGTCACTGGTGGGAGATGACTTTGGTTACATCTCCTTTGTTATTTTGCATCAAACGGAAATAAGAGCCTTCAAACACTCTCTTAGAAATAAAGATTTCTAGTAGCAGCTCTTTAAATTTAAAGAGCTGTAATTTCGCGATATATTAAGGAGGCTTTTCAGCATGAAGCTCGACAGAAGGAGGCACTATATGGATACTTTATCCCTATTTATTCGGTATAGAACATTAAGTTGCCCCCTTTTACGTGTTTGCATGTGCAAGTCTGTGCAAAACAGTGAAAGCCAGAATGAAGCCAAGGGTGGAAGTTGTTTTTCTGCCCCCTGTGGCGAGTCTGGGGCTGCATGTGTGCACGCCTGGGGCAGCCTGGGGCCATCGGAGGGAGCCTGGGGAGCAGCGGGAAGGAGGGATGAGGCTCTGGTGAACGGAGGGATGGAAGGTCAGCAGGGGTCTTTCAGGGAAAGGTGCCCGTCTGGGCCGAGGGCCAAGCAGAAAGGTGGGACGGAGAGTTGAATGGATCAGGCGCGGAGGAGGAGGATTAAAATAAGATCAGACATGACGCCTTTAAAACGGCACAGGGTTAGCTTTAACCTAAAATTTCAGCTTAACCTTCGTAGCGGTTCATCGCACGTTTGCAGCGCTCTTCGTTTAGGTTGTTAATTGAGATGTTGCAGCACATAGCTGCAGGTTGTCGGCAGTTTTAACTCTTGTAGCAGCAGCTCTGGGACGGGAAAACCTTTTTGCTGCAACCAGCTGAGCTCCTTTGATTCAAACATCAAAGCAACAGAGAGGAAACATGACATAGATAGACGGTGTTTCCATTCCAGGCGCTTTGCAGACAACGCTATCCTGATGTTCAGCTTCAGACCGGCACTCAGGCAAACTCAGAGAGGAGATGCAATCCTGAGAATGTCTGTTTTTGAAGCTTCTGCCTTGCCTGGAAAATGTATTCAAATACCTGGAATATTTCCACATTTTGTCACATTGCAGCGAAAAAAACCAGAGAGTATTTTTGTTGGGTTTTAGGTAGTGGATCATTGGAAAGGGGGAAGAAGATGATGCATCCATGCACCTGTATCATTACTTTTAGCGTTATATTAAATTAGTAACCAGAGTCCAGTAGGGTGTGATTCAATGTTTTCAAGTCTTGTTTAATTTGGGACCAAAATTTCAACATTTGTTACATTTTCAGCTGCTGTGGTTCTCTTTCCCATTGCACTGTGGCAAATGCATCTAATTGAGATAAAACGTATTGAGAAAAAGCTGTTCCCCTCCTCGCCTGTGGGGGCGCTGCACCAAGAACCACTGAAGGAAATGACATGAAAACCTCTGATAGGTTTCCTTAAACAAAAATGGCATCAGATTTGAGGGGTTGCAGGATTTCTCTTCCGTCTTTGGTAGAAAACAACAAGTCATTTCTCCCGCTAGTTTTGGTTTTGGTTCTATTTACCCAGAATGCCCTGCGCTGTAGTCCACTTCCTACTTTAGGAACGGTCTCCACTCTGATTGGTGTTCACATATGGATTCACAGCAGAATCCGATTAGCATTCACACTTCCCCAAACGAACCGGACTAAACCTCAGTATTTCTTCTGTTTTCCAAAGATGCACTGCTTTGTTTTGCTGTTGGTGATAAAATCCTGGTAAAAGTCGCTGCAGGTTCTGAGTTTAACACGACAAAATGTGTGTCGGGTTTTGACGTTATGGCAGGTGGAGCTAAAAGAGCGACTGATCAGCGTGTGTGAGGCGGTTTCCTCCACGTGTTGCCTCGCTGTCTGGCCTATTAGAGACTCACTCAGTGTGTGTGTGTGTGTGTGTGTGTGTGTGTTGTTTCAGGTAGACGCAGGCGGTCCGTTCTTTTTTATCCCCGACCCCTGGCTCTCTCTTCTTCTCCCCGCTTTCATTCCCCCCTCATCTTTCCCTCTTTTTTCCGAGTTCAGAGTCCGTCCATCTGGAGCGTCTCCCCCTCTTTCCCTCTTCTCCTCTTTCCTGCCCCCCTCCCTCGGTCCCATCCAGGCCGAGACGACGGGGGTGAAGGCCAGAAACTGCCGGAGACGTGGCGATACGGAGGGCGAGACGTGGACGCTGTAATGAGTAGCAACATGAAAGATGACAGAGGGAGGGAGGAAGATGAAGCGGGAACGGAGCAGTTGGGTTTTCAGAAGAACAGAAACAGGAGGAGGAGGGGGGACAGAACTTCATTTTCCCAACACTTTCTCCTGCTAACCCATCCATCAGCGCTCCTCCTGGAGGACCCTTCTCTAATTTAACTTTTCATTGAGCTTTTCCCCGCTCCCGCCTCCTCCCGGCCCTCCAGTGTCTCCCAGTTTGCCGTCCGGCCTTGTCTTGCCAGGTCCCCTCGCGGCCGACCGACAAAGGCGCCGTTAAAAAGCCGTGTGATCCTCCATTTTAGCGCCAGCCACGCTAGTCAGAGGATTAGGCCTCTTTAATGACGCTAATCTCCCTCCCCTCCAACCCACCAACCCGCTCTCCCCCAAATCTCTGCAGGCCGACTCTGCTGCCTCTTCACCCCATTTTCCCACCTCGGAGAACCTTGAGCTTCCCGTAACGATCCAGATTTCTGTCTTCTTGTGTCCCGTCTTTAGGAATTTCTGATATTATTCCTTCTGTTTGAGTCAGTTGGAGTTTAAACACTTCCACCTTGTCATGCAGCCAGCAGGGGGTGTCTGGATCGGCCTTTTATAGATAATTTTTACTGTTGCGCCGCGTTTTCTCTGTGCAGATGCTTCATTTATGGGTTTCACTTTGTTGCAGCTGTTCAAATTTATCGCTTCACTGCAAAAACACCAAATCTCACCAAGTATTTTTGCTCTAGTTTCTGGTGCAAATATCTTAAGTTTAATCTTATTTCAAGTTTTAACTGACAAGTAACTTTTCAGCAAGATATAGGAGCTTTTTTTCGGTCAATAATTCCTTAATAAAGATTTTTTTTTAAAGTTCTATAATGGAAAAAATGTCTTGTTTTACTTTAAGTTACAAGCTGGAAAAATGTCTTGTTCCACTTGCAGATTATTTCACATGTACACTGCAAAAACATAAAATCTTACCAGGTATTTTTGATCCAGTTTTACAGTGAAAATATAGTTTTATTTATATTTTGCTGAGAATTTGCTTGTGAGTTAGTTTTGTCTTATTTCAAGTGCACTAATATATTTGCACTGGAAACCAGACCAAAGATACTTGGAAAGATTTTGTTTTTGCAGTTCACTATTGCATCAGATTTCTCTCTGAAGGTGAGGTTAAGCTCTGGATTTGACTAGGCCATTGCCTCACCTGGATTTTCTTTTTCCACAGCCATTTTGTTGTAGGTTTTCTGCTGTAGTTTGTATTTATCTTGTTGACCCAGTTTGGGCCAATCAGCAGCTGTTACACAGGTGGTCTCTCTTTGCCTCAAAGATGATTTATTTTATTTTATTTTTTTAAGAAATTAGCGATAGCATCACTGTTCACCTTCCAGGACAGAAAGAAACTGCTGCTTCCATCTTGGTGCCAGTTTCTACACCCGTCCCTAACTTTGCTGTTTTGGCATCAAAAAGACAACCAGCACTGGAGCAGGCAGGTGGTTATAATGTTTTGCTAGATTTCTGTTTAATTAAAGGGGATCTATTCATATTTTGCATGTTTTTATGCTTCCATTTTGTCTCAACTACCCAACAATTGTTTGGCAATAAGTTAATGTTTTTTGGTGTCTGGACAATGAGTTGTTATATTAAGGAACTATTTTCTTAAAATCATGTATCTTGCTGAAAAGTTACTTATTAGTTATTTTTTCTTATTTTAAGTGTAATAAGATATTTGCTCTAGAAACTAAATAAAAATACATGGCAAGATTTTGTGTTTTTGCAGTGCTTCAGTATTTAGTACACTTAACATAAAAGTTAACACAAAGCAACTTTTCTGAAAGATGTAGGAGTCGAGATAAAAAGTATTAGTTATAATATGCCAATATTATAATATGTAATATGGCAAAATGTCTTTTTGCAGATTATTTCACTTATAACAAGTAATTTTTTTATCAATATTCTAGGATTATTGACCTAAAAGCTCATTTATCTTGCTGAAAAGTGACTTCTAAGTATTTATATTCTTGTGTAATAAAATATTAGCAGTAGAATTTAGACAACATTTCTTGGTTAGATTTTGTGTTTTTGCAGTGTCCTCTGCTTCTCTCCTGTCTAATCTGACATTTCCTCCTTCCGCTGTCCTGCCACTCCAGCGATTCTCTCTGTTTTTATTTGTTTTCTGGCTTCACTGATGCGACTCTCGGATAACGCAGACGCTGCTCCTCCTTTACGTTTTCCAGGCGAACGTTAAATATCTTCGCCGCGCTGCTGCGGGGCGCACAAAGAGCAGCAGAACAATATCAAGCATAATTCAGCCCGCTCTTTTGTTGCATCCAATCCATTCTGAAGTGTCTATTAAAGGAGCTGTGGCCTTTCTGTCGCCTCCGTGCACGACTAGGCCGGAGGGGGGGGAGAGAGAGAAAAAGAGAGGAAGAGAGGAAAAAAAGAGCAGTGCATAATCTGGTATGTCTGACAGATAAAGGGAGCGAGTATCGCCATCTTTCCGCTCTGTTCTCCTCATCTCCTAATCGTTTTTCTGACGTTTCAATCTGCCAAGGCCCTAATGAAAATATGATGAGGCGGATCTGCGGTCCTCGGGGACGGAGGGGAGGGATGGAGCGAGGGATGGCTGCAGAGGGAGGATGAAGGGAGAGAAAATACACTCTGTCCTTATTTCCGGGCTCCGGTGGGGATACATAGTTCTTGGAGCTTTCTATTTAGATGTTGCCACTGCAGGAGCGCATCTCTCTCCCTCTCTTTCTCTTCCTCTCTCTATCTCTGCCATCCTAATTTTTTTTATGTATATTTATGTATGAATGTTTGTGTGTGACTAGGATAAATGTGTTTATTTTTTGATTATATCCTCCTATGAACTCCCACAGGCTTCTCCCTTTTGCCATCCAAGAAACATAAGACTTCTCCTTAATCATCCCCCTTCGCCCTGCTTTACCCTCACTTTTCCTCTTTTTTTTTTCCACCATCCTGCAGCTGTGAGTTAAAATACGCCTCCCCTGCTTCCTTTCCTCTAGATGGCGACGATGACCCCGCCGGCCTGTCCTGGGTGCCCTCCTCGCCCTCCAGCAAGGACGTGGCGTCGCCCTCCCAGATGCCCGACGGCTGCTGCGACCTGGGCATGGCCACCGGCGGCGAGGAGGAGGGCGGCGCCGGCCTGCCCTACCCCTGCCAGTTCTGTGACAAATCCTTCAGGTATCTCCTCCACATCTGGATCCCGCTCATGAATATCTGGGTGCTCATAAATAAGCTGCAGCCGCCTCGCTGCTATT
Source organism: Poecilia reticulata (assembly GCF_904066995.2). NCBI lineage: Eukaryota > Metazoa > Chordata > Actinopteri > Cyprinodontiformes > Poeciliidae > Poecilia > Poecilia reticulata. The sequence goes on along the minus strand of NC_088835.1, from coordinate 29,407,352 downwards.
TCCATAATAAAGTGGAACGCTAAGGCAACAGTAAAGGGAATGAGGTGAATACATTTCTCACCAGCGTCTCCGGAGACTCAGTCAAGAGCCATTTTAAGAACAGCTGTCTTACACACACTCCAGAGTCATCATCATTATTATTCCCCGTATTAATCGTTCTGCCGAGCTCACCTCCTTCTGTCATTCTTCAACATTCACGCCCTTGTTCCGCCGCGCAGAAGCAGCTAAACCCCTTCAACTTCTCGCACTTTTAATGGCATTTAATGGATTTTACTGGGATTTAAGCTGACAGATAAACTCATAATAATTATATGTTTTCAATTTATCTGCTTGAAAGACATACAGATGGACTAGGTGTGAATTTGCTTGCAGCCCTGCTTACTTGGTTACCCCTAAAGGAAATCTAGTGTAAATAAATGTACAGCTGTGGAAGAGGATCAGGGACACTGAAAAAAAAAAACGAATTCAGACTCTAATCTTTTGAAATCAAAAGCAAAAATTCTGGATTTTTGGAGATTAAAGTAAGAATTTAAAAAAAAAATTACTTTAATCTCAGTAGTCTGATCAAAAAAAAAGAATTCTAAACTTAATCTCAGACTTTTTCCTCAGAATTCTCACTTTTGATTTCAGATTTAAGTCAGAATTTTGAGAAACGATCAGAATTTTTACTTTGATCTTAGAACACAGAGCAAATTCAGATTTCATTCTCAGAATTCTGACTTCAGTCTGAGAATTCTGAAACCAATTCTGGAATTCTGATGAAAAAATATAAATCTGAGGTTAAAGTGACAATTCTGAGATTTATCAAGAATTTTTTTCAGTGTCTCTAATCCTCTTCTGTAAACAGCTGCTCTGTGAATGTTTGTGAAGTTGACATCAGATTTGAGTCATGAAACAATTTTCCAAGCTTTAAACGTTTAAATGAATCAGCCAAGAGACTCATGGGAACTCTGGAGGAGCTGCAGAGATCCACGGCTCAGGTGGAAGGTAGCTATTAGAAATATTTGCGAGCAATTTTCCTCTTTATATCCCTTCAAAAAAAAAACAAAACCAGATTTGAGCTTAAAGAACTTAAATAGCTTTACTTTTGTTATTCACCAAATCGATTTTGAATAAAAACTTGACATCAAGTTAGGCTGAGGCAGCAGTGTTAGTAGAAGTAACACTGCCACCTGTAGGTGGGAGGCAGCATCACATAATCGCAATAAACTCAAAATTATGCTTTAGATCTGCTGATTTTTGGTGAATTTTTGCGATAAAGGAATCGCAAAAAACTGGAAAGATTGATTTATAGAAATCTACTGAAAGGCTTTACTGGTTTTCCAAATTAAGTAGAAACATTTAGTCCCAGTGTTTAGGTTTCTGTTGGCTAGGAGCTGAAATAACGCCTGGTTCTGTCCGCTTTCAGCCGCCTGAGCTACCTGAAGCGACACGAGCAGATCCACAGCGACAAGCTGCCTTTCAAGTGCACGTTCTGCAGCCGCCTGTTTAAACACAAGAGGAGCAGAGACCGCCATGTGAAGCTCCACACAGGTTCGTTCAAACGTCTCTGCAGCTCATTGCTCCTTCTTCTCTCATTGGCTGAAGAGTCGGACTGAGAGGCTCAAATATGGAAAAGATCCAATCAAATATTGGAGTTACTGGGAATAGATTTATTAAACCTCAATTCTACATGCTTCTTTTTTGTTACTTTCCCAGAACTGAAATCTTTCTTTAGAGAAATTACTGAGCCTGAATGAGCTCCGGATTATTGAACAGATTGCGGACGGCCGGATCGCCGGCGATCTGAGTTGCATGTAAATATTTTTCAAATGCCGGTAGAATTCGAACCACATAAGGTAGAGCAATTTTTTTTTTTGCATATGAAACCGTAAGAATTTTACTTACTTTTCCGACATTCCACATGTCCCAGAAGCGCTACATGGCCGCATTACGACTTCACAGATTTATAGTAAACGGAGGAACCAGACACACGAGGCATATCCATTCGCTATATCCATCTATATGGTTTTTAGATCTGCGCAATCACTTCCTGGTTTGGATCTCCCGTCCTCACGTCGACAGCATAAGATATCGTGAGATATTTTCACGGGATTTCATTTCCCGTCGGACTTTATTTTCGGGTACAAAATGCTGTGCCAAGTATACAGCGTACCTGCACCACCTATGAGGAAGTGGTGTACAAAACGAAGCCATGTGTGCTGTACACGGTTTTTTTAAATTTATTTTTATATAGATCTTTATTGAGAAACAGTAACGGTACAAACAGGACACAAATCGCATACATTGTCGTAAAATGTCCGCCACAATATACAAAGTCTATATGACACGCACATTTCTATTCTGGCTGTGGATAGATGTTATAAACTTGGCGGTATGTGAAAAACTAACTTCTGCAAAAAATCAAAATACAAGTTCTATGGTTCAGAAGGCCTCTCTGCAGCTTTTTGTATTGACAAGTTTGGTAAATAAGATTAAGAAATTCTTATATTTGCAATATATTGGAAAGAAATTGTGAACCGAATTACGTTTTTGGGATTTTTCTTTGCCGTTTTTTAGCATTTTATTTAGTTGTTATGGATTAATAACAGATAAATTGTGAAAGACCTGGATTTAAGGATTGTATTGATGTATTGGTTATTGAAATGCTACAAATAATGGCTGTGCAGCATCCAGAAATGTAAAAAATAAGCTCATGCGAACCTTTATAATTCTAGTCCTAGATTTTATGCATTTTGCTTAAGCAGCCTTGCAGTAACCTTCAGAATTAAAAACCTCCTCTTAAACTTTCTTTTTTGTTTTATCAAACATAAACACACATGTTCCATCAGGAATCTTATCTTCAGTTTTATCGCCTGCAGGTGATAAGAAGTATAGCTGCCAGGAATGTGAAGCTGCGTTTTCTCGCTCCGATCACCTGAAGATCCATCTTAAAACACACAGGTAGTAGCATTGAAAACCTCTAAAAAAAAAAAGTGTATTTCTGTTTCTTCAGTCTGATTTGTGGCTTATTGATTTTTCCTCTGCAGCTCCAGCAAACCATTTAAATGCTCAGTGTGCAAACGTGGCTTCTCTTCCACCTCATCACTGCAGAGCCACATGCAGGTAAACGGCTTGTTATCATTTTCTCTTGGGATGCACCGATCCACCGATACCGATATTTGAGGTTTAATATTGGCCGATACCGTTTCGAAAAACAACAATATCGGAACCGATACAGATATCAATATTGGGTCGGTGCATCTCTAGTTTTCCTCCAAAGCGAACAGATGAGGGCGTTAAAACGTTCGGACCTTGCAGGCTCACCGTAAGAACAGAGAGCACCTGGCGCTGCGGAGCGAGAAGGACGGCGGGAAGAAGGGGACGGGCGGAGACTTGGACCTGGACCAGGACCTGTACATGTGCGATTACTGCGAGGAGACGTTCAGCCAGACGGACGAGCTGGAGAAGCACGTCCTGACCCGACACCCGCAGCTGTCCGACCGGGCCGACCTGCAGTGCATCCACTGTCCGGAGATCTTCCTGGACGAGGCGTCGCTGCTCACGCATATCGAAACGCAGCACGCCAACCGGAAGCACAAGTAACGGCGGCGTTCCGCGTTCTGAACGCCCCTGATTGGAGAATCGCTGCAGCTGGACCTCACTGTGGTTCTCCTTCCCCTCCCAGATGTCCGGTCTGCTCGGAGCAGTTCCCGTCCGTGGAGGACGTCTACTGCCACCTGGACAGCCACCGCCAGCCCGACTCGTCCAACCACAGCGCCGCCAGTCCCGATCCGCCGCTCGGAAGCGTGGCCTCCATGAGTTCGGCCACGCCGGACTCCAGCGCCAGCTTGGAGAGAGGCTCCACCCCTGACTCCACCCTGAAGCGCAGCCAGAGCAGCGAACGAGGCCGCAGGAGAGGCGGAGACTCCGGGGAGGACGGAGCGATTAGTCTGGCCCATCAAGGTACTGGTACCATCAGCACCCTCACAGGTCTGCCTGTAAAAATCAACCCTCCACCTGGATCTGATCCAGAGCGCTGCTGCTGGCATTCTGACTAAAACCAGGAGGATGGAGCTCATCACCCTTCCACTGAGGGAATAGACTTTAAAATACTGATGTTAGTTTATAAATCACTGAACGGCTTAAAAATATTAAAGATCTGCTGTTGTTACCTTCCAGATCTCTGAGGTCTTCTGGTTCTGGTTCAGCTCTGCATCTCCAGAACCAGAACCAAACATGAAGAAGCAGCTTTCAGCTTCTATGAACCACAAATCTGGAACAAACTTCCAGAAAACTGCAAAACGGCTGAAACACTGAGATCCTATAGATCTAAACAACAAACCCACCTGTTTAAAGTTTTTGAAACATAATCAATAAAACATTAATCAACATTTTGATCTGTAATGACGACACTTGGAAAAATGTGACGTTTCGATCATTGATTCTTTTGTGTTTTTATGATGTAAAGCACTTTGAACTGAAATTTGCTGTACAAATAAACTTGATTGATTGTTTTAGCAATTAAAACTGTTTAAAGTGCAGAGAAGATACTGACTGCTTATGCATACCTGCAAAAAACCCCCAATTTAAAAGTAAATTATTGCAGAGAAACGTTTTCCTGCCAGTGATCGACAGTGTTAATGTCCAGCTCTTGTTTCTGCAGGCTCAGGAGGGAGTTGGGCTAAGGTGACGTATTCGTGCCCGTACTGCTCAAAGAGGGACTTCCACAGCCTGGCCGTGCTGGAGATCCACCTGAAGACCATCCATGCAGACAAGCCGCAGCAGAGCCACACCTGCCAGCTCTGCCTGGAAACCCTGCCCACGCTCTACAACCTCAACGAGCACGTGCGAAAGGCCCACCGCGCTAGCGGCGGGAGCATCGGCTCGGCGGCGGCAGCGGCGGCTTTCCCTCTGCTCCAGTTCACAAACGTCACGGCGTTTCACTGCAACTATTGTCCGGACATGTTCGGAGACATCAACTCCCTGCAGGAGCACATCCGAGTGTCCCACTGCCTGCCTGGGGGGATCATGGCAGGATCCACCACGCTAGGTCTGCTCACTCTGAAGCTAACGGCCTCGGTCTAAAACATCTGTCAGTATTACTGAGACCATCAGCCTAACCCAAATATTATGACGTTTATTTATAGCTGCCACTTAAAATAAGTCATAAATGGAATAAAATATAAAAATTAAATGTGATAAAAGCTAATTACAATTTTTTAAAAAGAGTGACTTTGGCAAATTAAACATTTTTATAAGCTTTTCATTGTATTTATAAGAAGAAAAATGAAATAAAATATTTATTTCAAACAAATAAAATGTCAGACAAAAATAAAGTGAAGAAAATCATGATAATAAATAAACAAACATAAAATAGCAAAATGTATATATCCAATTCGGAAAGAGTAGGAAGGTGACAAAGCTAGGAAAAAAATAAGTAAAATAATAAAAACATAAAAAGTTAGTTAAAATGAAAATAAAATAAAATATTTTTATGTTTTTTATTATATTTATAAGAAAAAAAAATTAATAATAACCCCCCCTAATGGTTTATATGTCCTGCATTACACATCTAATGTTTATAATTATACAAATCATTTGTATAATCCTATAAAATAGGATCAATATTTGTAATTTGTAAAATGGGAATGGAAGATAATCTCCACAGTATTTTTTTGCTGATAGTTAAAGTATTGAATGATAAAAACTGATTTCTGTCGCTCCTCCAGAGGGGAACCACGCCTTCTTCTGCAACCAGTGCTCCATGGGGTTCCTGACGGAGTCCTCGCTGACGGAGCACATCCAGCAGACGCACTGCACCTCGGCCACAGGAGGCGGGACGGCGTCTGGAGGAGCCGTGGCCAAACTGGAGTCCCCTGTCCTCCAGGCTGCGTCTCAGTCCTTCATGGAGGTGAGAATCTAAATAAATAAAAAAATCTGACACCACTTTAATTCTAGGGGTCTTTTTTTGTTTTGTTTTGTTTTTGCAACTGAAATGCCAAATTTGAGTTTATCTGTTGTAGTAAATGTTTGATTGGAGCTCAGCTAAAGCTTATTGCTCAGTTAGCTTACTCATGAGTTAACTTAAGCTAACTTAAGTTAGCCTATTTATGTTAACATGAGTAAGCTAGCCTCACATTAGCTAACATGAGGTTTACTAAAGTAAGCTAACCTTATGTTAGCTTATTTTATCTAACTCTAGCTAGCATAGATCAAAAAGTCTTACTATAAGTGAAATAATTATAAGTCAGTTTAACTAGTAATTTTTTATTTTTTCTTAATTTTAAGGAATTATTTACTTAAAACAAGCTCCTACATCTTGCTGACAAGCAGCTTGTAAGTTAGTTTTGTCTTATAATGACCAAAAATACGTAAGATTTTGTGTTTTTACAACGTAGGTGTGCTATCATTAGCATTTGTTGCTAACTGAGATCTTTAGTTGCTATTTTATCTGTTATAAGCACATTTTTAAGAATTTAGTTGAAATAGTGGATTAGTTAATTTGTGTGTTTAGTTTTAGACGTAGAAGATTATTTCTAAATAACTTTTTTCTGTCGATCACAGTGTGTTATTTTGTTCATAGGTTTAATTAAAGAAATGTGAACAAATTGTGCTTCCTTCAGTTCAGAACCGAGAATGATTCATAGTTCCGAGTCAAGTGGCTTAAATAACACAAAAGCCTGAACTTAAAGGTCGAAACCACTTTAAAGATTACTGACGCTTTGGAAGGGAAAGGAGTTTAGAAATGACTCTAGATTTCTTCACAGCTCTAAAAACAAGCCGTCAAATCTAATTGTGATTTAAGGAATGTGCTTGTTTATCTTCCTCCTGCTCTGCATATCTTTCTCCATTTCCTCTCTCCCTCCACAGGGACGCAGCGTTCACCGTTGGGGACTAACAGTGAATGCTGATTTTTATGAAAATGTATTTTCCATGTCCAGGTCTATTCCTGCCCTTACTGCACCAATTCTCCCATCTTCGGCTCACTCCTCAAGCTCACCAAGCACATCAAGGAGAACCACAAGAACATCCCGCTGGCTAACAACAAACGGCAGGCGAAGGTGGCTGACCTCAGCCCAGCCTCCTCCGACGTGGAGATCTCCTCTCCCAAACGCCACCGCCTGGGCGGTGACTCCACCCCGTCCCTGGGAAGCAACGGCGATTATCCCTGCAACCAGTGCGACCTCCGATTTTCTAGTTTTGAGGGTTTCCAGGTGCATCTGAAATCTCACCTGGAGATGCTGCTGAGGCGCCAGTCCTGCCCGCAGTGCAACAAAGAAGACTTTGAGACGCAGGACGCGTTGCTGCAGCACCTCACGGTGCATTACACCACCACGTCAACGCAGTACGTGTGTGAAAGCTGTGACAAGCAATTCTCGTCCGTGGACGACCTGCAGAAACACCTGCTGGACATGCACACCTTCGTCCTGTACCACTGCACCCTCTGCCAGGAAGTCTTCGACTCCAAGGTCTCCATACAGGTAAACCACACACTGCCCTGCACAACATGGCAGCTGGACTCACGCTAATGAGACGACAATAAAACCTCTAACGCAGTGGTTCTTAACCTGGGTTCGGTCAAACCCCAGGGGTTTGATGAGTCGGTCTCAGGGGTTCGGCGGAGCCTCTGCCGCGGAGGTAAAGACACACTTGTGTAAAGTCGTGATGACGCCCCGCTTTGCCATCACTTAATGCAGAGGATCACGTTACATTGCTGAGCCAATCAGAGGATCACGTTACATTGCTGAGCCAATCAGAGGATCACGTTACATTGCTTAGCCAATCAGAGGATCACGTTACATTGCTGAGCCAATCAGAGGATCACGTTACATTGCTTAGCCAATCAGAGGATCAGGTTACATTGCTGAGCCAATCAGAGCTGCGGAGGAGCCCTGATTGAAGGAGCTCCACTCTTTTTACCAAATTCAATAGTCTAAATCTGCTCCTTAGTCGCCTTTTTTCGGGGTTGATACTGCCACTAGTGGCGTGGGGGTAGTAACACAGCTTATATAATTACATTACTAAATCAGAATACCACAAAGTATGTTGTGTGTCGGGGGGGGGTGAGTGGAGTGGAGTGGAGGAGGAGGAATAAGAAGGGTTTGGTGAATGCGCATATGAAACTGGGGGGTTCGGTACCTCAAAAAAGGTTAAGAACCACTGATCTAAAGTCTTTCTATAACCAAGCCCTAAAAGATGTAGATTAAAAAAAACATTGTTGTATTTCTATTAAAAAAGAAATGTAATTAAAATCACACATGAAAAAGGTTGTTGTTTTCTTCTTTAGTTTTTAACGGCAGCTTGCATCCATCAATGTTACACTGCTGCCAACTCGAGAGTTTTACTAGAGTCTGTACTATTGATATTGTTGTAATTTTATGAATTTGTACATTGGTTGTATCTTGGGTTTATGGGGACTTTCATTGCATGTCTCATGATAATGTTTTATTCACTCACCTGGTCAGGGATTAAAGATGGAAACCAGCTAATCTAAATCTGAGACAAAGCATCTTTTATTAGTGTTTTTTGCACATTGTCGCTATTTTAAATAAACCAATAAACTAAACCGTTGCATGTCGAGGAAAACGGTCTTGAAAAGTCCAGTGAAGCATTTAATCTCAGTTTCATCCTGGATTTCTTAAGTGTCCAGCAATAAAAACCTTTCCTCTGTAAATCTGCTGCACAACGTTTGTATTTATGTTTCAAAATCTGATGAAAAGGTGGAAAATAGATTAAGGAAAAGTGTGGAAATGTAGAATAAAAACCCATGGATTTATGTTCTCCCGTCTTCCAGGTGCATTTGGCTGTGAAACACAGCAACGAGAAGAAGCTGTTTCGCTGCACAGCCTGTGCCTGGGACTTCAGGAAGGAGGCAGACCTTCAGCTCCATGTCAAACATAACCACCTGGGTCAAAGGTCAGGCCTCCCTGGAGGACTCGCAGGTACACTCATACCTCTCCACACGTTTTCTCTGTTTCGCTTTGACTCTCACACTTATTTTAGTATCTTTGGCCATATTTTCATATTCAACCCTTTAAGAAGACAAAAACTGGGATTTCTACCATCTGATGCATCAGGAGAGGTTAAAGTTACTACCTTTATCCGCTAAAGGAGCCGAAATGGCGAGTAGGTGTGAAGTAGAGGGCAGTGTGAGGCGGTTAGATTTATTTAAAGACCGTGGCTGTTGTATTTGCAGCCTTACTACTCAACCTTCCAGCTCCACAAACACGTGTTTTTCTTCTAGCTTCTAGTGAAAATATCTTATTACACCTGAAATAAGACAAAACTGACTTACAAGTAACTTTTTGGCACAATATAGGAGTTTAAGGCAATAACCCTTAATATTGATGAGAATGAGCTTAAAATGTCATTAGCAGTCAGAGTTAAACATTTTAGATATTAATGTGCTAAAGTGGATCTATTTTGTAAAATTCACATTTTGCATGAATTTGAGTCTCAACTGCTTCTAAAAACAGCCAAGTATTTAAAAAACCCATTTTTGGGGAATAAGTTAATGTTTTTTTGGTGTCTGGAAAATGATGAGTTTCAAAAACCTTCATATTATCAAGTCACATTTGACAGGCACTGGGCCGTTACCTAGCAACCCCAGCAGAGTTCCGCACGTTACCTAGCAACCCCAGCAGAGTTCCGCACGTTACCTAGCAACCCGACTGGAGCTCCAGCATGCTTGGTCCACTGGTTTTACCGATGTACAATGGCTGCTGGAAAAGACGTGTTTTGTTGCTGACTTATCATCCAGAAACCACTTCATGCATTCTTGTTGGTTGTGCTGGAGGCTCCACTTCTGCATTTCAAAGATGTACGGTTGTATAATTGCTAGAGGTGTGGCGATTGATCGGCCACCGATCAGAATCAGCCGATTTCTGTGAAAAAGTGTATGATCGGTGATCGCCGATCATTGGCTCTTGTTGCCGATCACACAAACCAATCACCTGCTTCTCATTTCGCAGCCTGCCTGTGCAGCTGGTCTTCTCTTTCCTTCACACTGCACAAACGCGCAGCAACAAATCCTAAGCGATGTGGAACTATAACTATAACGCACTGAGTGAATGGGGACGTTTGCGTGTTGCGGCAGAAAATTGAATCAGGTCAAAATGCATCAACACAAGAAGCTAATACGGCATAAAAACAATGCCATACTTGAGGAGTTTGGCTACATCGAGGCTCACTGCAGTAAAAAAGACGATCAGATAGCAGGTAAAGCAGCGCGCAGCTACAAACACTCACCCGGATTAGCATGACGGTCAGAAAGCTAAACAAATAACCCGCAAAATTATTTAAGTCTTCGAGCTGCGATGTAAGACGCTGGTTCTGCTCTCGCTGTTGAACCGCTGCTACGCGCTACAGGTAGTAATATTTCACAGACGGAGCGCCGCTTCTGCTCCACCTGGTAGTGACTCTCACACCGAACATCTGCTTAAAGCCGCAGCATCTAACCTAAAAAAATACATTTTACATACGTATTAAAACTTTCGCTGTCCTAACATAAGACACATAATCTCTAAAAAAATTATTGATCTCCTCTCTGTTCTGCATAATTACTCCACTCAGTCAGAAACAGCCAATCAGAACTAGCAGTAATCAGCTAGCCACCATGCTAACAGGAAGTTTTCATTCAGTAACTCAGGATTGTTTATTGTAATGGATCCTGTTTTTGCCTTTGAATGCTAAGTTTTATACTTGAATTTTTTTGGCAATGTTGAGGTTTTATTTTGGCTCTTTGCATTATTTAGCGTCTTCAGAACCTTCATATGTTATCAGTCTGTTAAAGATAGTATTACTGATAGCAGTACAATTTGCACAATGCCTGTTCTGTTTAGTTTTCTTCTTGGAAAAAGTTATTAAAAACAAGTTTTTGTCTAAATTAAGGTGAATTTATGGTTCCTTTTTCCACATAATGTAACCGGTAGTGATTATGATAAAAAAAATAATAATTATATGATCCGTATCGGTGATCGGTATCGGTGATCGGCCCTCCTGGGTGATCGGAATCGGCAGGAAAAATCCTGATCGGCACATCTCTAATAATTGCACATCTGTCTGCAGCCATTTTCCCATGTGAATGTAAACATTGAGTTTGGCGGCATAACCAGCAGCAGCTTATTTGGATTTAAAGTAACAGATGCCCTAAAACAGCTCAGAATATGCAGAAAAAAGAATAAAATCTCATTATCTACGAATAATTTTGTACAAAAATCATAATGAACATGTTTTGTGTAGACCATAAACCTGTCCTAACCTGTTCAAGGAAGCGTAACAGGTCACCTTTAAAGCATTCTGGATTCTGAAATCTTTCCTATTCGTGGGCTGAGAGGAGACATAACGGCGCACAGTAATCACAGTTTTGACGTTAACGAGGTGTTTCTTCCTGCAGGGCTGAAGCCTCGGAAGTGCATCTTCTGTGGGGAAACGTTCGGAACAGAAGTGGAGCTCCAGTGTCACATCACCACCCACAGCAAGAAGTTCACCTGTCGCTTCTGCGGCAAAGCTTTCCACGCCATCTCGCTGCTTGAGAGACACCTGCGGGAGAAGCACTGTATCTTCGACGGCAGCAACGGCGGTGGCACCGGCAGCAGCGGGAGTCAGAACGGGACGCCCAACGGCCTGGCTCAGACCTCCAAGCGGGGAGGAGCAGGAAGCGGCGGCGGCGCGGCGGCAGCAGAGAGAGCAACGGTGGCGGCCGTCGAACAGGCCGACCTGCAGAGCATCCTGCTGAAGGGCGCCGTTGTTGGGGGTGGGGGGTCGTCGGCGGCAGGCGACACGGCCAACAGTCATGAGGCGAGCGGCGGCGAGGAGGAGCTGGACAACTCTGAGCCCATGTACGCCTGCGACATCTGCGGCGCGGCGTACACCATGGAGTCGCTGCTGCAGAACCACCGGCTGCGGGACCACAACATCCGGCCGGGAGAAGACGACGCAGGTAAAGCTGCCGTCCAGGTGGGAGGGCTGGACGAAATGCAAAATGCTACAAAGTCATTTTGGCTTAGATTGTAGCGAAAGCCTCAGTATTCTTAAAATAGAACTTAAAAGTGACTTTTCAACAAGATACAGGAGCTTGATTGAAGTCAGTGATTCATTAGATGAGAAATGTAAGTTAGCTTTCCAGTGTATTAAGACATTTGCAGAAGAAATATTCTTGATTCATTTCATATGAGTCCATATTGATAATTACTGGTTCATTTTTTTGTTTTAAACATCAGTTGGTGACGAAGCCTTTCCTTTATTACCCAACGTTTTCACACTGCGCCGTTGTTTTCTTTTATTTTCATGACAGAATTTTAAACTGCTGCTGCGCCAGTTACTCCACACGTTGTTGCTAGGCAACCAAGAAAGGAGTGAGTTGCTAGGTAACCAAGGAGAGTGCGAGTTAGTTGATTCTGCCAACCTTCAGTGAAATTTTTGCTTATTCTCCCTCATGTATTGTCTATTGATAATGATCTTGTGTCTAGTGAGATATATGTTTGTACAGGATCAGATTTTTATTTATTTATTTATTTATTTTTTGTTTCTTTCTGTTTTCCAGGTTCCAGGAAGAAGAAGGCAGATTTCATCAAAGGGAACCACAAGTGCAACGTGTGCTCCAGGACGTTCTTCTCTGAGAGCGGGCTGCGCGAGCACGCTCAGACGCACCGCGGCCCCGCCAAACACTACATGTGTCCCATATGTGGGGAGCGCTTCCCGTCTCTGCTGACTCTCACTGAACACAAGGTACAAACTGATCCGCAGCTCCGGGTCTGTGTTTTAGTCCAGTAAATGTTTGTGTCCTTATTGAAGAATGCTGTTTATTTTCCTCACAATAACTTTTTAAAGGTTTTATTTAGTGGGTGAATTTTTGAGATGGATAAATGTTATTAATGACATTTCAGACTGGATGAAGTGTCTGATTGCATGCGTGGGTTTTCTCCGGGTACTCCGGTTTCCTCCCACAGTTCAAAAACATGACTGTTAGGTTAATTGGCCTCTCCAAATTGCCCCTAGGTGTGAGTGTGTTTGTGCATGGTTATCCTGTGTGTCTCTGTGTTGCCCTGCGACAGACTGGCGACCTGTCCAGGGTGACCCCGCCTCTCGCCTGAAATGTTAGCTGGAGAGGCACCAGCAACCCTCCTGACCCCACTGAGGGACAAGGGTGAAAGAAAATGAATGGATGGATGTATGACGTGTCTGATTGTCCACATGTTTTAGGCTGCGTTCCCACCAGCCCTGTACCGTCCAACCAAAACAAACACACGAGTCCAACGATAACGGAAGAAATGACAAGCGAGAAATCCTACAGCCACTAAAATCTGAGTCATTTATGTTGCTCTCAGTGTCTTCTTCAGAGGTTTCTGTTGTTTCCTGCTTGGTGCAGCGCCCCCACAGGCAAGGATGGGAACATGTTTATAATTAGTTGGGTTTGTGTGAAAGAGAACTGAGCTTTCGGCCCTGGATTTCTCCAATCTAATAATAGTTTCTGTTTTCTGACCTTCTATCTGCATGCTGTGGGTCACTCTTCCTCCAGGTGACCCACAGTAAAAGCCTGGACACAGGAACCTGTCGGATCTGCAAGATGCCCCTGCAGAGCGAGGAGGAGTTCATAGAGCACTGCCAGATGCACCCCGACCTTCGCAACTCGCTCACCGGCTTCCGCTGCGTCGTCTGCATGCAGACCGTCACGTCAACGCTGGAGCTGAAGATCCACGGCACCTTCCACATGCAGAAGCTCTCCTCCGGCTCGGCGCTGGGGGGAGCCGGAGGCGGCAACGGCGCAGCGGGCGCAGGCAACGGCTCGGCCTCCTCGTCCCCCAACGGGCAGCTGCAGCCGCACAAGCTCTACAAATGCGCCTTCTGCTTGAAGGAATTCAAGAATAAAGGGGATCTGGTGAAGCTGGACGTCAACGGGCTGCCTTACGGCCTGTGTGCCAGCTGCATGAGCAGGTGGGAAGGGAGATCACAACCCAGTTTAACTGTAAATCAAGTGAGAATTCAAGCATTCTCACTTCTTAAGATTTTATTTCTCTTGATTGTTATTCCATCTTCTGTATGTTTTTCTGAAATCAGTTCTTCATACTTCAACTGATTTCAACTATTTATATGTCGAAACGTTCAGCTTTTTCTGGAGAATCTTTTTGTAATTTCAACTTTTATACATTTTGTAATATTTCAACTTTCATGCAAATTTTGGCTCAATTGAAATGCACTGAAGTTCTTTGGAATTTCACAAAATTTAGCAAAAACTTTGTGCCGTTTCACAAGCTACTACTCCTGCCTACTTCAACCTAGAAACTCCATTCAAGTTTTAAGCAAGTCACAAGACGTTAATCTATCTTGAAATGATTCGGCTTTTTGATAACTCCTACGGTTTTTCTAAAATCGCTATTTAAGTTTTACCAGATTTTGGGCGGTTTTCAGTTTTACAGTGTAATGAGGGAATTCTTCACCTGACAGAGCGCCCTCTAGTCACTGACATTTTACTGATTTTTCACAAACAAAATGCTGCTGTTCATACACATTTCACTCTAGAGAAATAATTATGCATCAAAACGTAGGCATGAGTATCTGGTTTGAGAAAATATATGCATCATTAAAGTAGGTTTTACGGTTTTCTTTCAAACACTTCCTGAGTGCAGACATGTCACCATATATCTGGTGCATTCTTTCATCAGATCAGCATTCTTACGTCTGTTTTGCTAAGTGCAGCCATTTTTCTTGTTATAATATGATGTTTAATCCACTTAGGGGGACGAACGGCCAGAGTCCCAGCCAGAGCGGAGGAGCGGTGACGCCGGGGGACACTCCAGCAGACAAGGCCCTGACCGGGCTGAGGTGTCCGGAGTGTGGCGTGAAGTTTGAAAGCGTCGAGGATCTGGAGAGTCACGTCCAGACGGATCACCCTGAGGTCAGCCCCGAAACCAGCGCAGCGGGAAAGAAGGCCGAGGCTTCGCCTGCACCCAAGGTGAGACGGAAACTGTGGAGTATCACAGTTAAAATTCTGGTTTTTCTTCTCATAATTCTGAGATTAAGGTAAAGATGATAGAAAAAAAATCATAATTCTGAGCTTGCACTCAGAATTCTGGAAAAAAAGGGTCAAATTTCTGAGAAAAATATTAATAACAGAGATTAAAGTCAGAATTCGGAGAAAAAAGTCAAAAATCTTCTTTTTTCCCTCCTTTGATCCTCATCCTCTTCTGCAGCGTACGAGTCATCCTCTGCTGGTAAGATGTTTGTTGCCGGTAACCTCTCAGCAGAATCCCTCCCGTGCAGTGTCTGATACCTGAGCAGGAGTCAGCAGATGGAGACGTTTCTGGGAGAGCGGCAGACAGTTTGTGTTTGTGTCGGGCGTTGCTGCGTGTTCCCGCGGCGGATGTGCGTGCGCGCACGGCGTTGTGTGTGTCAGCCGGGCCTCAGCGGCTCCTGCGGCTGGGCTGTGCTGCTGCATTGTGGGAGCTGTTCACTCTACTTGATATTGACAGTCAGGCTCCCCGGGACCTGCCGTTGTGTTTCTGAGTGAGTGTGTGTGAAGGTGTGTGTGTGTGTGTGTCGGTTCCCAGGGACTCCCTGTCTTACCTACACCTTTGTTTCTGCTTAGTCTAACAGCACAAAGCAGACAAAGTAGGATTTTTCTCTCTCCGTGTGTGTTTGTGTGTGTGTGTAGTGACTGTAGCAGAGTGAAGCAGCAGAGGGAAAGTGGAAGTGGGGCCTTTGTGTATTTTGTATGTGTTTGTGCATGAGTGATCGCTGTGCGCAGTGAATGGATAAGCAGAGCTGCTGCTGCTCAGCTCTCATTTCTGTGACTCATCCTGGATTTTCTGCATCTTTCGTTCCCTCTTTTGTTCAGACATCTTTCCTAAATGTTTTCATTACATTATTATTATTAATTTCTCGCTGTTTTTGCAGCTGTTGTGCATCTGAAACATTGTTTTTCCTCCCAAAACTTTTATTAAAAAAATTACAACCAAAAATTGCAATTCTGGTTCTGGTTCTGCTCTGCATCCCCAGAACCAGAACCAAACGAGGAGAAGCAGCATTCAGCTTCTACGCACCACAGATTTGGAACAAACTTCCAGAAAACTGTAAAACAGCTGAAACACTGGGTGCCTTTAAATCTCAAATTAAAACCCACCTGTTTAGAGTTGCTTATGGCTAAATTAGGGTTAGACTGTGGGTTTTGATGTCTTTAATGTTTTTAATTTCTTTTAATGTTTTTATCTTTGTTTTTTTTCTCTTTCTTACTGTTTATTTAATGTCACATGCTGTTTTTATTTTAATTATGTAAAGCACTTTGAAATGCCTTGCTGCTGAAATGTGCTATACAAATAAAATTTTATTGATTGATTTGAACCAAAACTGGGGCAAAATGCAGAGTTATTACCTTTCTTTATTATGATCTTGATAAGCTGCTATGTTTTGTTTTCAGCTTCAGTCATCACAGTTAGAAACTAGAGATCAGGCTGGAATCTGGGTGTAGTGATGAACTCTGACCTGAACATTCAGAGTCACATAAAGACAGCTGCAAAGTCGGCCTTCTGTCATCTGAAGAACATTTCCAGGATTAAAGGACTAATGTCACAGCAAGATCTAGAGAAACTAAGTCATCCATGTGTTTATGTTTAGTTGGATTAGCTGCATTTCCATTATACATGTGTGCAAAAATTTAGCAATATTCTGCTAAGAATTTTGCAGTTGTGGTTTTTCCATTAAATAAGAAATGCAATAAAAAACCACACGTGAATATGTTGGTTCACACGATGAGTCATAATCCTCCTACCACTTCCTGTGATATTTTCTTCGTCTTTTCCGCCAGCAGTAACATCTGGTTGTTGATCACATGACTTATGATGAGCAAAAAGTGTTTGAAAAACCACCTCATCGGAGCCCAAAAACCAGACACGCAAATGTTTGGACAAATCTTTGTTCCAGATTTACACCTGAAATCTGGAACAAACTACCAGAAAACTGTAAACCAGCCGAAACACCGTCTTCCTTTAAATCAAGACCAAAACCCGCCTGGTTACAGTTGCCTAATTGGAACATTGATCACCATATTTGATGCATTTTTGCTTGAAGATTTTAATGACAACATTTGACAGAATGTCATGTTTATCGCTTGTTTCATAATTGTGAAACTGAAGGCACTTTGAACCACCTTGTTGCAGAAATGTGACTCGTTTTGATTGGTGTCTTTTGTGTTTTCTGTTCTAGAAAAAGACCTACCAGTGTATTAAATGCCAAATGACGTTTGAGACGGAAAGAGAGATCCAGATTCACGTGGCCAATCACATGATCGGTGAGTAAAACTGCTTTCTTTTTAACATATGTGTTCTGGCGTTGCGTCATCTCCGTGTTGGTTCTGTGGCGCTCCGATGCGAATATTTTCCCCTGAAAGCACATGCAACACACTCATACATGTTCAGAACACACAAACTGGCCATTTGTCATTTGTTGGTTGTGCGATGGAGCTGCTGTTCATCTTCTACCTTCTGAGAGGTTGAAATTGTTGATGTTTTCACGTCAGATGCTAATAAGAGCTGATTGGTTCCTCGGTTGTTGTGTTTATTTGTTGCCTAGGTTGCTTTTGCATTAAGCGATATACGTGCACAGACTTTCAGAGACTTGATTAATTGTGGGAAAAGGCTCTAAAGTTTTGCTCTCATTGTTGCCGAGCAGCACAAGTTAAACTAAAACCTTCCTTGTGGCTTGGATGTTCTTTTAGAAACCTCCTGCGGGACTCTTATTATTTTTTTCTCTGCTCACCACTAATTTGCTGCCTTAGCATCCCTGTCGTCATGGAGATTAACGAGGTGGACCCTCGAGTTGTTCTGGAGGAAAAAATGCTCTGCTCGCCACACACACACGCACACGCACACACACACACAAACGCATGCACACACACCTGACAGGTAGAGGCGCTGATGCACTCCGAGGGGCTGCGAGTGTGTGTGTCTGAGTTTTCCAAGTCGGCTCTGATGCAGCTGCAGAACCTCTTACTTCATCTAGCCAACACACACGCACACACACTCACACACACCAGATGGGATTTTAGGTATTATCAGGTCTCCCATAATTGCTGCAGTATTGCTATGAATAGTAAAAAGCTGTTGGTGAACCAGTTCTTTTTGGAGTTTATTCGAATTACAGAAAAAGACGGAAACTGAAACTCAGTAAAAGTTGACGTTAGTTGGTTCTGAGGACGAAATACAGAGGAAGATCTGCTGCTGCCATATTTGTTTTTAACAATAATAATAATAACATGTAGTGTTAGGAACCATTTTTGGTTGAAAGCTTTTCTAACGTGTGACTTATTATTGTCAAAATATCGTCATTTCGGGATGTAACAACAACTATACACGACCCTGTTATCATGGATGGATGGATAGATTTTATATGTATATATATAAACAGAACCTCTGTTACTGTAAATGCTCGTCAGTCTTTTTGTAGCGTTACTTTGCTGAGATGCTTCCTAATTCCTGAAACTGCGATCAGCTGAGCGAAGTTCTGTTTCAGGTGCTTTCCTGCTACTTCCTGGGTGAGGAGGAAAACTGTGTTTGACCTGGAAATGCTAATGAAGAGAATTATTAAACCTGAAACAGGAAGACGTTAATTATCAAGTCCTTTTCTTCTCTCGGCTGCAAGGAACTTTTAGTTGATATTATAAATTAATCTGCAGCTTCATTAAAAAAGCTCCCTAACTAAGGGTCAAAAGGTTAAAAAAGTAAGTTATGATGTGGAAATGCCAGAAAACATCTAGTAAGCTTCAGATCATCTCCAGATAGCTGGGATGTCTTTTAGTTTGGGATTCCAGGAGGATAATTCAGAGCAAAGCTACAGACTGTTTATATAGGTCTAAATATTCAGCTCTTGATGCAAACAATGCAATTTTGGTACTTTTCTTTCAGACATATTATTTTTATGCAGTAAAAAGTTAATTGGTTCACCAGCTTGGCATGAATGCTGTGTGTGTTTTTATGTTTGTATGCTGGTATAATGGTGCAGAAGATGCAACAACTTCATGGTGGGAATGTTTCTGATCTGGTCCAGTTCTGCTCATTATTCTACTTTACCGATTCGCCTCACTTTTTTCTCGCTCAGTGAGAAATTTCTGTCAGGAAATCATTGTCATAATCTCTTTTTATGTATTGATTTTTGAAATAATAACATATTCAGCAGTATTTAATTTTCATTCGGTTTAATTAATTTACAACAATCTGAACAGAGAATCTGCATCACTCAGCCAAAGTTTTGAAATCGGGGAACATTTGTCCAACTGAAGTGATCAGGAGTCGGTAAGACTCTCTGAAAGATGAGTTTCTTCTTCTGCAAGTTTTCTGTTCAATCCTGCAGCAGCGGTTTAGCTGCTCCAAAGCCTCCATCACGGTTCAACGTGCTGTTAGCTCCCACGTAGCAAGAAGCATGGAGTCCAGTCAGGTGTGTGAATTACAATCTGTCAAAATGTCGGCTGGCCCTCAGACTTTTATGTCACTATTTTAAGAAAATGGTCAAAGGTGGAACATATTTGGTTAACGCCTCCCCTGTTCCAGCCTTACATCTCCCTCCTCATGGTTTTTTAGTTACAACATCACAACTAAGTGACACAAATCATAAAGGATGAATATCAGAACTTATTTTTATTCCCTTATTCACTTTTTTGACCAACTAATTTATTTCTAGATTTATTCTCCTCCATTTTACTCGTCAGCATCTCACTGAAAAACAAAAAAATAATAAAGATGTTTTTTTAGATGCAAAAAGTCCATTTTGTAAGTGAACCTGAAAAGTAACTGCATCCCAAAAATCTGTCTCAATAATATCCAATCAACTTGAATAATAAAAGATTATATTTTAATTCTCCAATGCATATTTTTTTAATGAAATAGACGTATTTGAACTTTGATTTGACAAATGTAAATAATGTATTATTCTACTTTTCTCATCATCATCCTACTGAAAAAATGAAATAGAAAAATTATTAGGCTAAAATCAATATCTTAAATAATAACTTTTATCTATAATTTTCTGATAACTCTGATATAATACCTTGTGCTTCTGTGTAAAAGTCTTTAATCGTCTCTCAGTTTTTCTTTTTTTCCATCTGATCCGAACGGTTTTCCTGTAAACTTTTCCCGATCTTTTGTTCTCCGGGTTTTCTGAATGAAGCAGAAAGAAGCGAAAGGTGGTTTAAAACTTTTGCTCAGTGTTATATTTATTCTGAACTATTCTGATGATCAAGGGCCCACACACTGATCTCACTTCATCTTCAAAGTGAGGTCCTTAAATTGCTGCTGGTTCCCAGTTCAGATTCCCCCTGATTGGACCGTCACGCCCCGTGTGTGTTCTCCTTACCTCCGGCTCCGATGTTAATTAAAGCACCATGAGGCTTTTGCTCCGAGACCAGGAGAGAAGAGCCGCTCAGCCACAGGAGGGGAAGGAGGCAGGAAGGTTGAAAGCACCAAAATGAGCAAAAAAAAATCTGTTTCTGAACCAAGTTTTTATTATAAAAGTTTCAATTAATTTTTTTTGTTCTTTTCTGAGACACTTTGCTTCTTCCTGTGTTTCGACACTTGTTCACTCTGGACTTCTTGGATCTAGAAAGTAATTTTTACCTGCAGCTTGATCAGGTTTCAATTGCATTTTTAGAAATCTGTGGAATATACTACTTCTTGTTTTCAGCAAACATCCACTTAATTATCATTAGCAAACAAACAACGAGGCATTTCTCTGTATTTATGGCTACAATAAACAGTAGAGCATGTTTACACTGCAAAAACAAAATCTTGCCAAGTATTTTTATCTAGTTTCTAATATCTTAGTTCACTTGAATTAAAACAAAACTAACTTATTGTTACTTTTCAACCATAAATAAAAGCCTGTTTTGAGTCAACAATTCCTTAATATTGATGAAAAAGAAATATAGGAAATAATCTACCAGTAATAATCTACCCATATTATTATAACTTGTATTTGGGAATAGCTGTCTTGTTCCACTGGAAAATTATTTGTCCTATAATAAAACTTTTTCATCAATATTAAGGAATTATTGACTTAAAATAAGCTCCCATTTCTTCATGAAAAGTTAGTTTTGTCTTCAGTACCGAGAGATTTTCAGTAGAAACCAGACCAGAAATACTTTTAAATTTTGTATTTTTCAGTGCAGTTATAGCTGCAGCACTAGTAATTATAAATCATGAACGGTTGGGTTTGTTTGGGTTCTGGACGACCGAGCGGTTCCTGGACTTTACTGGCTGAGAGGAGGAGGAGGAGGAGGAGGAGACGAAGATGCTCTGCAGACATTGATGGACGTAGTCAGTGAAAATGAACGAGACATGCAGTTTTTTTTTATATTCTTTTGCATATTGCAGCTGCTGAAACAGATCAGCTAATTTTCCAGAGCAGCAGCTGTAACAGTTTCATCATCTGCTCTCCTAAATTTGATAGATTTTCTTTTGGGGTAGCGACACAGCGCGCTGATTTGTTTCGTTCTCCTCTCTCCTCTCACCTCTCCCTGTCACCGTATGAACATGTATATTTGTTCCTGCGTCTCTCCGGACTGTGTCGCCGTGATTTCTGGCAGCCTTTATTGTTTTCTGCTGTGCAGCTGCACATCATGAAGTAGTTCCCTCCCTGTGTGACGGTGTGAGGCGGTGAGACGGATCACCGAATGTGCGTTGCTTCTGTTTCCTGGACGACAGTCAGGAAGCGAAAATGGGCTGTTGGTTTTTAAAGCCTTGTTGTGACAGAAGCTGTTTGAAGTGATGCACTAAACACATGCATTTCCCTTAAATAAAGTCGTCAGCAGCAGGTTTGAAATGTTGCATGCGGCCGCTAATGCTTTGCTAATCACCTCGGTTAAGATTTCACAGCATGGAAACGTCACATTTAGAAGCACAAGCAGAACAGTTTCATTGCTCAAAATGAGACGTTGACTTTATCCATGAAACCGTTTTTTTCTTTATTTTTTACATTTATTATTCCTTTATTGCTTCTTATAATCGGTAATGTTGGATTTCAGCTAGTTTTGTTGTAGGAATCACCTAGCATAAGATCAGAATCACCTGATCAGACCCAAAACCCGAACCAAAGACCCACAGCCTGACTTTATTTAACATCTACGGAGAATTTGTAGAACGTTTTGTAAATTTGATTGGAAGCTTCTGTTTAACAGGCTTTAAACACTTAATAATAGGCTAACAGTTGTTCTCTCGTTTATGTTCCAGATAAACAAGGAGTAAATTAAAACTAGAAAGCATGGATCGTTTTGCTTTTGTTTGAAAAAATACTTTGATTTCTGCATGAATAAATACAAAAAAGTAGCTCTGAACACTCGAGAAACACAAATTTCACCCTAAAGCCAACAAAAGAATAACAAAACATGACCAGCAGTGTGTTTGTTTTGTTTATTTTCTTCAGCGTAACGATGAAAAATGTTTTCCCTGATTGACTGGTGAGCTGCGTTGTCTGTAACACTGCTTCCTCCTCTCCCCTCCCGCCTCATTCACAGCACATTTTACTAATCCTGGTCATTCTCTCCTCCGTTCTCCCCCATCCCCACCTTGGATGGCCATAGACGAGCCCACCTGTCAGCAAGGTTTGTCCGCTTTCTGTCTATTAGCTCACTCTGTGAGCGAGGCAGCGCTGCTGTCTCTGCCTGCTCATCACCATGAACATTACCCTCCTATAAAGAAAATGCAGAAAATTTTACCACCCCTTTATTTATTTCTTTACATTTTCTTACCAAGCAGACAAATCCATGAAACTAGAGATGCATACAATGAATTAACTTATGATTAACTGTCACTTAATGGTTTATCAGATTAGAATTTGATCGATTCACTAACAACATCCGCTTAGATCTTATTTCAATGTTGTAGTTTGGCCTCCACCCAGAAGGGGGCGCAGCTGGCAATCTCTAAGCAGAGCCAGTTGATACAGAAACAAAGATGGTGGGGCCATACCAGAGTGGGAAAGAAAAAAAGATCCAAACAGAGTCCGCTGTGGGATTCAAAATGCACTGTGTGTTTTTTTTTTAGAAATATAAACACTCAACAAGTTTCTTCAGTTTCACAAGTTTTTTTATTTTTATCCAACATATTATGAACACTTTATTCCTTTTTGTTAGGGTAATACAGTCAACTCTTTTCACCGCAAAAACACAAATTTGAGTTTTGTCTTGCAAACGCAAAAATCTCACCAAGTATTTTTGATCTAGTTTTTAGAACAAGATCTTAATACACTTGAAATAAAGCAAAAATAACTTAGAATAAACTTTACGGGAAGATGTGGGAGTTTATTTTAAGTAAATAATTCCTTAATATTGATGAAAAAATCCCACTTATTTCACTTTTAACAAGACATTGTTCCCTTCCTCTCAGTGAAATAACCTGCCAATGGAACTTTTTCATCAATATTAAGGGACTATTGATCTAAAACAAGCTCCTATATCTTGCTAAAAACTTATTTGCATCTCATTTTGTCTTATTTTAAATGCACCAAGATATTTGCAGTAGAAACTATACCAAAAATTATTTAGTGAGAATTTTGTTTTTGCATGGCAAAACTCAGGTTTTCCAGAAAATGGCTGCTTATCAAATAATTGCTAATCGATAGATAAGATAAATCAACTTTAGATCAACTCATCAATCGATAACTTGCATCCCTAATAGAAACAACTCAGAAATCCTGGAGAACTTCAGTTATGATCCACTGCTTGGAAAGAAAATGCAAAGGAATGAGGAGCACAAACTATTAAAAAAAAAGAATAAGAAACTCAGATAAAATCCAGATTGTCGTAAAATCCAGATTGCATGGTGTGCAGTCAGCAGATTCCTGCAGAAAACATCCTTAAATTGTTTTAAAGAGACAGAGATTTTAATGTGACACATCCTGCACACTTAACTCCCCTCACCTCCCCATTTACCTGATCCCTGCTGCTGGCTGCATGCTCCATTGTCCTTCATACACACACACACACGCACACGCACACACACACACACACACACGTGCACACAGCTGCCTTGGAGGTATCGAGTGGCCACTCACCTGTATCTAAGTGCTCCCCATGGACTGTGGTGGCTAATGATGTGTCCTCAGCATGAGCTTTACTTACCTATTTACATCAGTGCACAATAATAACTGGAACTCACATTCCTCGTATGTTTCTGACGTTCGCTTTTGGAGTAACGGAGCAAATTTCTGTCTAAAACACCAAACAGCCTCCTGAGAATCAGCTGCTCTGCGACCCTGGAGTCCGACTTTATCAGGCATCGAATCATCTCCGTCTGCTTTTTTGTTTTGTACCTGGAGGTTGCATTTTTTTGCTTTCTATTAGCCTCCAGTCAAATCTGTGATGCGCCCGACTGCTAATGTCGGTGTGCTGTCTAAGCAGCGGTCCCGCGGGTTGTGGCTGAGCCGATGTGTGTCTGCGCGCGCCGCTAAGTGCACACACCTATCGGTACGTACGTTGATGCGGCTTTGGTCTGCTTACTTTGTGTCACTGAAGACTTAATGAGGCGAATAAGAAGCTTTTAGAGTCAGTGGAGGTGGATAATGTGGTTTAAGGCCCACTCATGTGTGTGTGTGTGTGTGTGTGTGTGTGTGTGTGTGTGTGTGTGTGTGTGTGTGTGTGTGTGTGTGTGTGTGTGTGTGCGTGCGTGCGTGCGTGCGTGCGTGCGTGTGTGTGTGTGTGTGTGTGTGTGTGTTGGCCACCAGCTACAAACATGGCTTCTCGTTTCTGCCCTGCTGCACTCCAGCTAATAAGACGGTGGCTGCTCTGCTGTTGGTGTGGAAGATCAGACTCTGCAGCAGAAACGAACGCAGCATAACTCAGCCTGTCTGTGGGGGGAGTCGGCTGGTTTCCTAGATTTACACCAATCAGGCGTAACATTATGACCACTGACAGAAGGGAAACCCCTGGTGCTGCTGTTGCATCTCCACATGGACGGGATCTGGAAGCAAAAACACAAAAATCTACCAAATATTTTGGTTTATTTTCAAATGTAAATATCTTATTACACTTGAGAGAAGACAAAACTAACTTAAAAGTAACTTTTCAGGCACATATAGAAGCTCTTTCTGATAAATAATTTCTTAATATTGATGAAAAATGGAATAAGCGATATTCTTGTTTTAAGACAGTTTTCACGTGACATATTTAAAATGGTATTATAATGCAAGAACACATTCTCAACGATCAACAAACTTTAAAATCTAATGAACATTTAACACTGGAACTGGAAGACATTTTAAATATCCAAAACAAATTAACAAAACAACAGAAACTAAACATAAAATTAATTTTCAAACCTCTCTAAACAAAATCGCCCTTCAAAAAAATGGACCAGATTTATTAAGTGGTCCAGACTGAAGACTTTTGTCTTCTTGGTTTTGGTAGAAAAAAAACAAGAAAAACAACTAGACTCGTTTTAATTTATCATGCAATTAATTGATTTATTGTTTATTCTGATAAGCCAAAGTGGAACTAGCACCTTTTTTTTTTCTTTTGAAAGCAATTAATCCTGCGATCATCAGAAAATAAACGCATCACATTTGACACTTTAATTTTTAGTTCATTGTTGTGTCTGAAGTTTTTAACACATTCAATCTCCAAGCGACCAGGACCAGAACAAGTCCAAATTGGGTCACTCTGGGATGTTTGAAAACACATAAATAAATAAATATTGTTTTGGTCTAAATAACTTCTTCCTTAAACGGACGTTAGTACATAAAATAGTAAGAAAATCTGTTGCTTTGCTTGTGTTTTTGCAGGTTAAGATGTGACTGAGGCCAGTATTAATATTAATGTTAATAAAACAGACTGAGGCAGGGTGTTGGGTCGCACTCTGATGGTATGAACACGGGAACAGATGACGGCCACCCCCTCCTCCTGTCTTCATCCCTCCCTCCATCCATCCTTCCCTGCATCCCTTCCTCCCTCACCACCTGGAGCCAGCGAGCTGTGACACCAGAGGGAAGGAGGGAGTGATGATGGAGGGGCAGGGGACTGGAGGAACGGAGAAAAACAGGGGAGCAGGGAGGGCTGGATGGAGAAGCAAACCAAGGATCTTCAGTCAATTAAATCGAACAAGAAGATGAAATTATCTTACAAACCAAATTCATGTCATCGTTGGCATCACATTGTTTTAAAAGTTTATTTAATTTGGTCAAAAAAGAACAAAAACAAAAAAGAAACGGCACAAAACTAAGACAGAAATAGATCAACAATAATTAAATTCCTGTCAATGGCAAGAAAACAAAGTGTTAGTTGAAGCATAAGTTCAGGGCCGGTCAAAGCCTTTTTGGGGCCGTAGGCAGATTTTAATGCAGGGCCCCCATGCCAACATGTCAACACCACTTGCTTCATCATTCCTGGGCTGCACTATTCGTCTAATATACAGAGATGGGTAGAAAACCCAAAAATTATACTCACCTAAGAGTGGAACTACTTCAACATATTTTTACTCAAATAAAAGTAAAAAGTAGCCGTCCAATAAATTACTCAAGAAAGAGTAAAAGTATTTAGTATAAAGTCTACTGATCAAATTATCAATCATTTAATATTTGGAATTACATAATCAGACGGACCAAAATATAAAGTTAAGTGGAATTTTTTGGTATTTTCAGAATGAATAATTTATGTAAGTAACAAAAAATAACAAAATAAGGCAAAATAAAAATTTGCTAAATCAGTTTCTTTGAATAAAAATGTAAACAAAAACTGTAGGTGTGTGTCTGTGTCTGATGAATTTTTGGTTAAAATGTTTGTTTTTCATTCAATGGGTAGAAAATCGAGAAATTTTACTCAAGTAACAGAAGAAATACTTCAAAATAAAATTACTGAAGCAAAAGCAAAAAGTACAGTATAGCAAAAATATATATTATACACGAGTAAGTGTAAATAGTTACTACCCAACTCTTCTAATATACCTGCAATTATTAACAGTAATTGGCTTATACAATATAAGTGTTTTGGCTGTTAATAACACTGTTTCCAGTGTTATTTTTACTTTACAGGAGTAGCAACGATGTTCCCTCTCAATGACCAATAAACGTTAATTTTGTAATGAAAAACAATAAATAAAGAAGAAATAAATACCACACACAATCAAAACCATAAATAAAATAGAGCATGAAGTCTCTGTAAGCAAAATTGCCTTTAAAAAAATAATAATTAGAAGGTAAATGATCAAAATCGTGTTAATTTATCATGTGATTGGGTGTGCTGTGGTGGCGCAGGGGTTAAGCACAACCCACATATGGAGGCTTTAGTCCTTAACGCAGCTGTTGCAGGTTCGATTCCCGGCCTTGGCGACCTTTGCTGCATGTCTTCCCCCTTTTCTCATTGCCCACTTTCCTGTCAATTAACTATCAAATAAAGGCCACTGGAGCCTGATTAACTGATTGCAACAGGCTTAGCTGTACGATTCTCCCAAACGCTACTGCAGCATCTGTGTGTTAAATGAAGAAACTGTTAACCCTTGTAGGCCAAGGTCTAAATGGCCATTCCGGCACGCAGTCTTTCTCTTCTCAGTGCGTCAGCGCTCGCTACGAAGCCATGCAGCGATCGCTAGCAAAACTACTACTAACACTACACACACCACAAACTCTAAAAAACATACTTACTATATAAAAAACCTATCGAAACACTCTTAGTCAAATCCACAGCATCAATTCTCCCTAGTCTCTTGTCGTATCCAAATCCCCCCCCCACCCCCCTCGTTTGTCCCCACGTGTCTCCGTTCTACCTAGCAACAGACCGTCAACACATTTTCATTGGTTGTGTCGAAATGTGGTACAGTTAGACCCCCACACAGTAAGGTGGAAATGATCGATCATATTCCTGGCTTTATTCTCAAGTAAATAACCACAAAACCAATATAAAAACACCACTTTTATCAAGTTTGAAGTCCATACTGTCCACCAGAGGTGAAATGAACACTCGGTATGCCGTCTGTGTTATTATGAAGCTTTATAAATGTGTCACGTGCTTGCCCACTCCACAGCGGGCTTCGTCCCGGTAGGGTTAAATTATATCTTCTTTTTTTTTTTGTCCAGATTAACCAATGCAGTAGCAGAATAAGCTGTTTACCATTGACAGGGAGGCTTTAATAAGTGTTTTATGCTCAAATTGAGCCTCATTTTTCTCATAAATGTCATTTGAGAGGAAATAAACAAATTTATCTCCAAGAAGCATTGCTGGAATAAAGATCTGATGAACCAAACACAAATTTCCGTAATGAATTCCTGTACATCTGTCAGACTGTGACCTGTACTATAACTGGCGCTGTTGGCAGGATCGGCTGCGTTTGAATCCGGGAACAGAATCGTTTGGAGCTTCTTCTTTTTTTTTCCCCGTCTGTGTGTTTGTGTTTTGAAGGCTCGGAGCATGGTGGTCCCCCGGAGAGCTCATTTTGTCGTCTTCTCGCTTGATTTACCTTCCTCTTCTTCTGCAGTTTATTACCAGTCATTACAAGCTGTTTGGAAACCTAATAGGACACGCTGACAAATAGACTGGGAGAGACCCAACCAGGATCAGCATTCCTAACACGGAATAACAATCAGCGTGTGCTTTTTTTCCTCCTCGGGATGTTTGTTGTGCAGCATCAGCGATCTTAACTTAAGGATATATGTTTTTAAGGAAGAGTTTCTTTAAATCTTCCTCTGTTGCTCTGTTTGTGTTTAGAGAAAGTCCAGATATGAAACACTCTCTCTCTCTCTGTGTCCCACTCTCTTCAGCTCGTCCAGGTGTGGCTGCACCAGCTGCTAAAGAGAACAGGACACACACACACACACACACACACACACACACACACACACACACACACACACACACACACACACAGTTCCTCTCTATCTCTGCTGGCTAATTGTCAGAAGGAAAACAAGGCGCTTTGCCTTTCTGCGCTTCATAAACAGGGGCCAAGCAACAATTAACTCCCTGCTTAATTCACTAACTATTCTGAATTCATTTTCTCCCGTGACAGCCGCATCTGTCACAGCTGGTGCCGAGTGGCTGCGGTGTGTGGGTTCGCTACAGACCGCTGCAGCAATAGAACAAAGTTGTGACTTTGAGCAGAAAACGCTTTCTAAGGCAACGTTCACAATGCAGCTTGAAGTGACCCAAATCAGATTTCTTTGTTTTTGTGAAATCGTTCACATGTCCAAATACTGTCCTGCTCACCATTATTGGCACCCATGAAGTTTAAGTACATATAATGGAATATTTACTGAAGGAAATTCATCAAGTGAAACAACATTTTACTGCTAATAGCTTGTGCTTGATGCAAAACAGCAAATGATAAAAAACATTTAAAAAGATAAACATTATGAGGAGAACAAAGAAAAACATCATTTTTACCATGCCAGTGGTATTGGCACCCTTTGCTGCATATCAATATGAAAACCCAATTTGGCTCACCTGTTGAAATCACACATAAAGATCACTTGTGATGGACTGCCTCCACACCGTGACATGAATTAACCAATGAATAATCATGTTGGTGCTTTAAAAGCCACTTGTTAGTTCATCTCCACATGTGACAATGGTAAAGACAAAGGAGCTGTTTGAGGACATCAGAAATGCTATTATTTGCTAGCACAGGACCTCCATAGGGTATAAAACCATCTCCAAAGACCTTGGTATCCCTGTTCCAACGGTGCACAATGTTATTAAGAAGTTTTCCAGGCATGGAACGGTCAAGAACCTCCCTGGACGTGGGGGGAAAAAGAAAAATTGATGACAGAAGTCTTCGACGGTTGGTGCGAATGGTGGAAAAAACACCACGTCTAACATCTAAAGTCCTAAAGACCAACCTGGAGCCGTCTGGTGTGATTGTTTCAACAGGTACCACACGCCGCACACTAAACAAAATGGGGCTTTATCGGCGGAGGCCAAGGACGACCCTATTGCTGAAGAAAAGACATAAAAAAGAACGTTTGATCTTCACAAAAGAGAACCTGGGCAAACCTCAATCCTTGTGGGACAACGTTTTATGGACAGGTGAAACAAAAGTGGAGCTTTTCGGTAAATCACACAAACAATATGTTTACAGATGGCGCAATGAAGCCTTTAAAGATAAGAACACCATACCAACAGTCAAGCATGGTGGAGGATCCATAATGCTGTGGGGCTGCTTTGTGGGGTCTGGTACTGGAGGCCTTGACCGTATCACAGGCATCATGAAATCAGAAGATTATCAAGCAATTCTAGAGCGAAATGTCTTGCCCAGTGTAAGGAAACTGGGTTTGCGGCGAAGATCCTGGGTCCTCCAGCAAGACAACGACCCAAAGCACACGGGCCTGGTTGAAAGGGAAAAAATGGACTGTTTTAAAATGGCCAGCAATGACTCCTGATCTCAATCCAATTGAAAATCTTTGGGTGGAGCTGAAATCTACAATTGGAGAAAGGAACCATGCAAATGTACAAGAGCTTGAGCATATTGCAAAAGAAGCGTGGGAGAAAATGTCACCCGAAAAGTGCAAGAAGCTTATAGATGAATATAAGAAACGTTTGGCTGTCATTGCTGCCAAAAGCTGCGCAACCAAATATTAAAGAGGGGTGTCAATATTAGTGCACATGCTGGTTTTCTGTTTTGTCCTTTGGAATTAAAATATTTATGTTGAAATGGTAATTGTCTTTGTTAAATTACTTTGGACCTCAAATTGAAGGATCCTGCTGATATAAGTTTTGAACATTTCCATTTATTTCTGAAGATATTCACTCATCTATGCAAATCATGAAGGGGTGCCAATAATGGTGAGCAGGACTGTATATGCGACCTGTATGTGATCTCCAGTGTGAACTGCAAACGCCCTCTACTTATTGCACAGTAGAGGGCGCAATAATGTCACACATAGGGAGCGTGCTCAGTGTTTCACCAACCACGATAAAAAAGAAGAAGAAGAAGAAGAAATGCTCTGTGTTTGCAGGGATCTTACGATTTTAAAGTTGTCCAACCGGAGCCGGCACATTAACAACTTAATCCTTGTTATGGTCGACCATAGCTGTTGTTTTTCTTCCTGCTTGTTCGACTCGGGACGCAGAACAGCTTGTCGAGTATCAGTGATGGTCAGGTCTGATGAATGCGACCTGGCCGTTCAGATTCAGGTCAGATTTGAAAATATCAGGTATGTATCTAATTTATGATAACATATCCATACATTAAGTTTAAAAAGGTCTGATTTGGGTCACTTCAGGCTGCAGTGTGAACGCAGCCTTAGACAGAAAATGGATCACAAGGTGTTTGATTTTCACGTGTTTCTACAAGCAGGTGCAAATCCTTTAATGCCAATCCTTAAAATATGATGATCCTCTGGTTGTTGTTTGTTTTCCTGTTGGGGAGAAATGACTTTTAATTTAAATTGTCAATTTAAAATAATCTATGCAGCTAAACAATAAAAAAAGTAATCTAAAAGTACGCTGCAAAAACACCAAGTCATGGCAATTATTTTTTATCTAGTTTCTAGTGCAATTACTCTTAAAATGAAACAAGTAACTTTTAAGCATGTTATACAAACTTGTTTTATGTCAATAATTCTGCAAAAAGTTAGTTTAAAAGTGCTTGTTCCACTGGCAGATTCATTCACTCATATTACAGAAAAATTGTCTTGTTGTAAGTGAAATAATCTGCCAACTGAACAAGTCTGTTCAAAACAAACACAACACTGGAACTGGAAGATATATTAAATAACCACAAAATAACTCCACACAACCGAAACCATGAATAAAAAAGATGGGTTATGATGTCTCTCTTGAAGGGAAACCAAATTTCCCTTCAAAATATAAATAATCACAATGGAAAATACTGATCTCATTTTAATTGACCACGTGATTAATTGCTTATAGCGACAGGTTTACTTGTCAGTCAGTCACAGAATTTAAACAGAACAGAATAATTAGTTTTGAATTAAAAATTGTGACCCTAAAAATCGGAATCAAATCGCTTGACGGTGAAAGATGGAGAACGTTTACCTTCACAGTCGCTCTAGATCCACCAGAGTCAAATTATCCTGAAATCAGTGAATAAACTGGAGGAGTTTGTTGTGATTGCAAACCAACTGAGTGAAAAACAACAGGAGAGGCAAACAAACAGATGCAGACGAAGGAGAGTGCAGGTGAAAGCCGATCAATAGTTAAGAATGAGGAAAGAGAGAGCGACGCGGCGTGATCGGATGGATGGATGGAGACGAATAAAGAGAAGGATGGAGGGAGACGGGGGAGGACAAGAGCGATCTCTGGCAGCTTTTGGCTCGCGCTCCGTCCTCTCGCAGAGCAGCTGGACTTCATTAGTGGCTGGTGTTAATTACTGGGACCGGACACGCGCACGTCCGCACACAAAGCGGATCTGCGGCGCGCGGCGCGCGCACAGCCGCGCATCCGGTGATTCAGGGTCACCTTGTTTGGACCAGCAGAGAGACGGAGAGGTGGTGCCAGACTGAAAAACAGAAACCAGAGGAGCTCACACACATGGAGGAAGCTGCTGTGGGAATTATTTATTTATTACTTTATTAGTTTATCAATGTGGTGGTTCAGAAGTTGATTAGTAGAGTAATTAGTGATGGCGGACATAGGCCTAACACAATAAGCAATTAATCAATAAATCAATTAAGCGCATTATGAATTAAAATAGGCTCTGTTGTTTTTCTTTTTATCTTTCAACCAAAAACTAGACGCCAAAAGTCTTCACTCTGGTACTTTGGTCTCAACTAGCAACAATTTTTCTTAGAGGAACTTCAGAATTAATTTTATTTGTTGTTTTGTTTATTTACTTTGGATATTTAAAATGTCTTACATTGAGTAAACATTGAGTTGGGGGCGTGGCCAGCAGCAGCTCATTTGGATTTAAAGTGACAGAGGCCCTAAAACATCCTGAAAGGAGAGTAACTGGCAGAACTGAACAGACTGATATTACATAATCTAAGAATGATTTTTTTGTAGAAAGTGTAATGAATATGTTTTGTATAGGTCACAGAGCCTTCCTAACCTGTTCAAGGAAGCACAACAGGTCACCTTTAAATAATTGTAGCCAGTGTTTTTGACTTTTTCTTTGAATTAAAGCCTTAAAAAGTTTCTCTCCATCATCTGGTGAGCTGTTTATAGTTTTTGTCTCATTGATTGTTTTCCGTTTCTGATGTTTTCCCCCCTCTGGCTTCGCTGACATCATGTTTCAGGAGACTCCCTGCTGTTTGTGCGTGTGAGGGTGAAAGAAAAAGGGATAAAAATCCCATCAAAGCAGAGAAGATGAAATCCATGTGAGGCAGGAATTAGAGAGGCGTGTTGGAGTTCATTCAGAAATATCTGCAGAATAAATGAGCTTCCTGAAAGCTGCAGCGGTCGGAGTTTGCTTGGGTCTTATAGTGACTCGCCGAGCCGAGCGCTGAGTCAGACCGAAGCAGTCGAGCTGCAGAGCAGTGGATCCGTCACTCTGGACTCGGAGGCTGTTTGTTTATTTAAATGTCTGGAAACGCCTAGAATTAAATCTATCTATCCATTCATCTCTTCTTTCTTCAACTCTTCCATCCTTCCTCGCTTCTTTCCTTAATTCCTTCCTTCTCCCTTTCCTTCCTTATTTTCTATTTTCCATCCACTTTCCTTCCTTCGTTCCTCTTCCACTTGTCCTTTCTTGAATTCGTTTTCTTCCTTCCTTCATTCCTTCCTTTTCCTTCCTCTCCTCCCTCCTTTCTTTCCTGCCTTTCCTTCCCTTTCTCCCTGTTTCCTTCCTTCCCTTATATCTCCTGCTCTCTCCAGGACAGACTCAGAACGAATCTAAACCACATATCTGTATTTCCTCTGTGAACTTTGTAGTGAAAACATGAAACTGAGTTCTGATTCATCACGTGAACCCGGCTGCGGTCCTGCTGATGTTTCCAGGTGGGATCCGGCTTCATGGTGGTTGATTTAAAACGGCCTCCGTCACAGCAGGAGGCGGGACCCTCCGTCCTGCTGCGACGGAGCCTGAATTGTAACCAATATTCTTAGTTTTTATTTTATCTTAATTACACAACAGAAAACAGGAGGAGGAAAGCGCGATCATGAAGAAGAGAGGAATGTTAAAACAACGCTGCAGACTGCGGCTTTTATCTTCTGCCTCTAAACAGATGTCTCTTTATTGCAGCACAAAGGCCTGCTGACAAACACACACACACACACACCTCATCCTGAATAAATCAATGCGTTCTGGTAGCTGTGATTTCCCAGGGTGCTTTGCTCTAACCCCCTCTGGGTGAACAAGGTGACAAAGCGAAGGAGAGACCCTCGCCTTCACTGCCCCGTTTTTTACCCTGTTTGCTTATTCTTCACTGTGAATAGATTTACTCTGATTATTTCTATTTTTTTTTTCAGTTTTGAACAAATTCCTGAAGTTTTTTTTAATTTTTTTTATTGCATTTAAGTGCAGCAAGATTACATTCACTGTAAAAACACAAAATCTTACCGAGTAATTTTGGTCTAATTTCTTAGCACACTTGGAATAAGACAAAACTGACTTACAAGTAGCTTTTCAGCAAGATATAGAAGCTTGTTCTAGAGTCAATAATTCCTTAAAATCGATGAAAAGTTACTTGTTCCACTGGCCGATTATTTTATTTATAACGACATTTGATCAAATGTTATAAGTGAAATGGACAGACTACTAAGGAATTAAGTGTATTAAGATCTTAAGAAATTATTGACTTAAAACAAGTTCCTGTATCTCGCTTAAAAGTAACTTCTAAGTTAGTTTTGTCTTCTTCAGTTATTCTAGTATATTTACACTAGAAACTAGATTAAAATACTTAAGATTTTGGGTTTTTTCAGTGTTTTTCAGATTCAGATGAAGACTGAGTTGTGAAATTACAATTCAAAAGAATAAATACGCTCCTGCATGTAGCCGCAGTCGTTTCTCCAGGCTTTATGCAGCCTGTGGCTGTTCACCATGTAAATATAGATAATAATGACAATTATATGCATTAGAATATTTACAAAGCCTAAAGCAAATCTAAAGGAATTCATTCATTCCCTCAGAAGACATTACATCTGGAATGCTGCGTTATTTTATCCAGTTTTTCTGCTCGTATCAAACGGGTGCTTGTTCATCTGAGGTTGTGTCAAGTATCTCTGGGCAATCAGTATCTTCCCTGCAGCAGACAACATTTAGTGCAATCTCCGTTTGGAGAAACATGAAAAATGTCTCGTATAGAAGTCAAACCAAGAAACTTTCTTCCCAGCTCCAGTAAAATCCATGTTATTTTATTCGAGATCACCTTCAGAAAAAACTAGCTCATTGTTTAGTTCACGTGTTTTAAGCTAAGTATCCTGAGCACATTAACATTTCCAACCTTAACTCATCCTCAGGTAGTCCTAGAATCTGTAATTAGTTCAATGTAAAGTATGGATAATAACATTTTTCACCAATTATAATGTTAATTATAGCATCATGCAACTTATTTACATTTCTAATGAGGAAAATGTGTCAATATTTGTACATATTTTTAAATATTAAAAAATTTTTGTCTTTGTTAATTTATAACATTTAAAATTAAATTTTAAATTTTTCAATATTAACATTTTTGTATTGTTTAATTTTATTATTTTTATTGATTTTATTATTTTTATAAAAAAGTTTCTGTTGTGAAATGGCACATTTATATGTGCTAATTTAAGCTAAAAGTTGAATTTGTAAACTAAAGCAATGGATTGCTATAGACTAAGCTACTATAAGACTAAACTGGATTTATCTAATGAACCTCAGTCACTCACGCCAGTCACCACAACCTCACCTTTGAAGGTAAAAGTTGCCACTTTGTTTTCACCTTTG
Organism: Poecilia reticulata; assembly: GCF_904066995.2. NCBI lineage: Eukaryota > Metazoa > Chordata > Actinopteri > Cyprinodontiformes > Poeciliidae > Poecilia > Poecilia reticulata. The sequence goes on along the minus strand of NC_088835.1, from coordinate 29,371,587 downwards.
TACTGAAAGCTTCTTAGTTTTCATTCAGTTGATTTCTGATCCACATCTCTTGCATCTGATGGATTATTTGGACCAATTTTACAAAATGGTAGCTCACGCAGGAGATGTTGCCATAAAATATTCGTCAAAATCGCAACAGAGAAGCATGACCATTTGTCTTTATTTACATTTAGGATCAGACTAGAGTGTGTTTGTCGGTACAAATTAGATTTATTCTGTGTGTAAGTATAACTTTAAAGTTGTTGGCTCTTTTTTTAGAAGAAAATCATCAGCTTTATTCATAATGCAGCTTGAATAAAAAGTCTGATTTACTCTTTCTGAATGGTGAACTCATTCATAGTCTGATCAGAACCAGCGTTACATCTTCTTACAGATGATCTCACAGCTTCTCTGAGGCGTCTTTTACATTTTTTAACCATAACAGTATTCAGGGCATGTACATAATGCAATAATAAAGCTCTGAAAGCAGAGAAAAGTAGCGGGGTGTCTGCGACTGATGCACATTGTCCCACACAGCATTAAACGCCTCACCTGCGGTGCTCGTCACCTGGATGTGCCGCCTCTTTTCTCTGGCGGTTTTTATGATCTGCAGCTTTATGTTATTAAATCTGCTGCATGGTTTAAGGAGAACGGCAAGGTGCTTCATCCTCTCTTCTTATTTATCAGATTTTGTTTTCAACGCTGCCCCTCCTCGTCCTCCTGGATGGGAGACGGATCATTTGCGTCTGAGCCAACCTGCTAATGGTGGATGGCAGGAAACAATATCCTTCATGCCAAATATGCACACATGCACAGGATTTGTACCAACAAACATAAACATTCATCTGGAAATCTGCATGCTGACACATTCCCTCATTTCCAACCATATGTACACATCCAGATATACAACATTCCCACTAATGCATCTGCATGCTCCCCGCTGCATTGCTCCTGGTGCTGGGCTCCCTCTCTGCTCTGTGCCGGTCCTCCTCCGCCCCCACCGCCTCCTTCTCCTTCTCCCAGTACATCTGGCACGCTCAGCTGCCGAGGAGCGCCATAATTATCCCGCCGGAGACGCACACGCCTGCACGCACGCACACAAGGCTTCCCGCGCTCTTTGACGGGCGCTCGTCTTCGGCGATCCGCGCCGCTCCCTGCTGCTCTCCGTCACTACCGGGGCTTCATTAGAGTGTGTGCACCGTGTTTATGCGTGTGTGTTGTGTGTGTGTGCCGATGCGTGGCGCCTTTGGATGCCGTCCAGATGTTTTTTCTTTATAGTTGAGGAGCCGGGCGTGTCCTAGATGCAACTGCCCTGCACTGTGTTTTAAACTTTTCTGTCTGTCCTACATATAACGTCATTTTTCTTGCCAGATATTTACACCGGCGTCCGGTCTAATTAAGCCGTCATGTAGCAAAGCTGTGAAACAGCAACTCAGCACCTCAGTCACACATGCATGTCTTATCTTTGGCAAGCAAACCTTTAACAATAAATCTAACAGAAAACTGTAACACAGTAATACAGGAGATCTTTCCTGCCAATAGCCATCACTGTCTACAATAACTGTTTGAAGAATCTGAACTGATATGAGTCTAATTTCCCTTTTGGGATCAATAAAGTATTTCTGACTTTTGAAATTGAATTTGCTGGCTAGAGTAGACCTTCAGAAATCTTAACTTAGGCAGAAATGTCACCTTCTGACCAAGATGTCAAAATTAGCTTGATGAGAAAATTTCTTTTTCTGCAGATGATGATCTTGTTGATGTTAAAAAACTCTTAAGTTTTTAAAATAATCTGTTAGTGTCAATTCCTCCTTTATTTACAGTTCCAGCCATTATCTTTCTTTAGGAAAACGTTCTGTCTCTAAAATCTTTAACGAAATGATTTGCTTACTAAATAAACGTGAAAGTCTAATACTAGCAGGAGAAACGGCTCATTGTGTTTTACCAAAGACAAAAGAGAAACCCTACAAGCGCTAAAATATAATGCTACTCCATTTTTAAAATTTTGTGAAGAAGGAAGTTAAGCTCAGTGTCTTCTTCTGAGGTTTTTGTGTTCTTGGTGCAGCGCCCCCACAGGTGAGGAGGGGTGAGACAGAGAACCGCAGCAGCTGAAAAAGTAACAAATGTTGATATTTTGGTCCCCAGTGGAACCGAATCTACCGGACTGTCGGCCTGCACTGTCCAAGGAGATGATGCTGCTTTGGGTTTCCGTGATAAAACATGTAAGGATGAGTTGATAAAGATACTTTTTCCATAATCGGAGGTGGATATGAGGTAAAGGAGCAGGACAGACGTCAGTCATTACCTGTACAGGTAGATATGGTCTCGTCCACTGGAAAGAAACTAAAAATGTATCTTCAGGAAACGCAGATCAGTTTAATGTTGTGTCTGAGAAACAGTCCTGGTTTCAATCTGACTGGATGTTTGTGGTGTAAACCGGAAACGACGCTGCGTCACGAGGAAGGAGCCGGTTTAGGTTTAGGGCAGCCATATTGGGCTGCTTTACAGGTTAAAACAGAGCGTCAGCTCATCAACCTGACCGAAAAAACACGACCCATCATGTAGAAAAAGAAACAGTCCCGCTTTGCGCTGCAGCGGCGGTTTCCAGTCCGTCTCTTGTCAAAGTATAATTACAGGTGCGTTCAGGTGAAGGAGAGGCTGAGGTCGGAGCGCCGCTGTGTCCGCAGGTCGGAATTGTGTGTTTGTGAGTGTGTGACGGGAAAAGACTGTGATTGGCGGTAATTGTGTGTATTTATAGCATGATTGGCATTCGGCGTGTCGGTGTGTGGGTTCGCTTTGTGCCGGCCCACCGCGGCTGCGCCGGGTGGGGCCGCAGGTCTGATTCCCGGTGCCACTTTGTGTCAGACTTACCGCCGAGCCAAAAGCAATTCAGCTTTGTGGAAAAAAGGCTCTGGAAACGCCTCCCACCACTCCACTTTCAATCCGAGCTTTTAGTGCCGCAGGAAACGTGGAACAAAGGCACCTGCATCAGTCACATGGATTGGCGCTAAAGAGCGACCGGCGACATGCTTTGACTGCGTCCCTGTGTCACTGAGACAATTGAGCTGCTGATTGCAGGATTTCTTCAGGCCTTTCCTGCTTTGGTAAACTGTTGCCCTTTACTTTCTAAAACTATGTGCTTTACCGTCAGAAGAAAAAGATATATATCGCTGTTGGGTTGTCAGGCTAAGTCGTTGAATTGACATTTGAGTCCTTTCATTTCGGTGAAACTTGAGAATTGTTCATTTAAAATGTCTAATTAAGACAACAGTGAAGTTTTAATTACAGTTCAAGGAAGACTGCAGATGTTAGCTTCTGGAGTTGTGACAAGATTGTAAATTTAGGGTTTGAACTCTTAAAACAGCAGGCGGCAGTGGTCAAATACTGAGGTTCAACTGTATGAAAAGGTGGTGATTTACTTATTAGGACAGAAAAAATGACTTATTGTTAATGCTATTATCATTATATCAAAGATTTGTTATTTCAGACATAGAAGAATGTAAATCATAATTTAAATATTGCCTAAATACTTACAATTTGAAATATTTTAAAGAAAAACTGTGTAATAGTACACTTTGGGCATCAAGAGTTAAATAAATTTGTTTTTAAATTGATCAAATGTTCTTTAATTATGTCCACTAATTATGTATTTTTTAGTTTAGCTCTAATTAACTAAGGTTTTATGCTAGAATCAGCAATAGTTTCTGCCAATCTCCGTTTTTGGTAAGAAGCTAAACATCCTTTTCCCAAAAAAACCTTCAGGTTATCAAGTTTATGCAGAAATATTTGCAACATAGAGAAGAAAGAAGACGATTGTGAGGGGATCTGTGTTGCCAAACATAGAAGTAGGAGCTTGTTTAGGATTTCTGCTGCGACAAAAAAAACAAGAGAAATACGAAGCTGCAGATGGGGTTGAGATGAAGGAATCAGACTGTTTGTTCAAGTTTCAGTTTCTCTTGAGTTAATCGAAGAACTGCGCGGCTAACATCCATCTGCAGTTAATATCATCGCCAAACAAAGATCAGCAGGTTCAGCGACGGCTCTCAGACTCCAGCTGGATTGTTGTGCACAGAAACAAACAGATATATTTTATTCCGTCTGCGTCGGTCGGTCGGTCGGCTGGTCGCCGCCGCCGCAGTAGACGCAGGTTAAGATTGGAGATGCGTCTTGGGCTCGGTGGTGGGAAATCCTCTCCCACATAATGAGAAGCGAAGGGACCGGTCGGGCTGAGTTGGCTTCTGTTCCTCTGTCCTCTTCATCTTTAATCCCCGCAGCTTCTCTCCTGCACTCCATCATCATCCTCCCCCCGCCCCAAACACACTCTCATCCTCTTCATTGTCCGTCAAACCCCCCTCCCCTCGAGGTAACAGGTTTACCCCAGAGACGTTTCCCCTTTTTCTCCTGCACACACAGCACTCGGGGCCTCGGCAGAAGTGTAATTTCCCCAGTGTTCTCCCTAACCTGGAATATCTGACACTGTGACACCAAAAGAAAGGGGCTGGGAATCTGTGTGTGTGTGTGTGTGTGTGTGTACCCAGAAGTGCATGAAAAGATGTGAAATGTTGCAACAGAAGGGAGGTCTGATGGTTCAAAGGGGGCGGTGGTGCTCAGTTTGTTATTTTTGACTTTGTGAGCGTTTCCAGGAGGTTCTGACGTTCAGAACCAAGCTGGACGAACCAGAACAAGCGGCTAACTCTCGGGCACTTCCTGTTTTATTCAAGGTCACAGATAGAGATACAAACAACTCAGACTTGGGTAGTAACTAGTTACATTTACTCAAGGAACTTTTCTGAAAACAAAAATGCGAGTATTTTTACTATGTTGTACTTTTTACTTTTACTATGTTGAAGTATCACTGCTCTTACTCTGTCCACCTCTGATCAGTAGATTAAAATGAGCTCCAGTTGATTAACTCACGACGACTGCTTAGACCTTTTTTGGTGTTGTATTTCAGCCACCGTCCAGCAGAGGGCGCCACTGGTCATCCTTAAACGAAGCCAGTTGATACAGAAACAAATATGGCGGCGGTATCCTACAATGTAAGAAGAGAAACGGTCCAAACTGAGTCTGGTTTGAGATGAAAAATGCTCTAATTCCTGTTCTGTTTAGAAACAAACACAAGTTTCTTTCATTAAAACAAACTTTTTATCTACTAAAATTGTGTCTTTATTCTGCAAATACGGAGATTGTATTTGACTAAACAAAAATGATCCTAGCTTGGCTTTGATACTCCATTGTACATTTCGCAGAAGAGATGATTGAAATAAAAGCTACATTTTAAAAATATTTTCTGTCATTTGTAATTTTTTTAGAAAAAGTGATTGGTATGAAAAAGAGGGGAGGTGAAAGATCCCTCTAATCAGCGATGCCACCGTGTTGACAGGTGGAAAAATCTGAAACATCCAGAATCGAGCCGCTTTCTGTCAGCAACGCTTCTCCAGTTTTTAATGTCCGGCTGTATTTTATGAGACGTCCGTCTCGCTGTCCGTCTCGCTGTCCACTCGTCCCCTTGATTAAAGTGTGGAGAAACGGCTTTTGGATCGATAACTTCCCACAAGCAATATCTGGTATCGATGCGTGTCCTCCTCATTACCGCAGCATGCTGTCCTCTCCATGGACCTGAATTATTCACACACACAGAGTCGGGCTTTTTACTCCTCCGTCTCTGTCGTCTGTCATTCGTTTCCTCCTTTCTGCATTATTTCTCTGACTCCCTTCAGCTTTCTTATTCCTGTCTGGATATTTTCTGTGTTTAGCAGATTGTCTCGTTTTCTCATTGTTGCATACTGGGAGGACTAATGAAGCCGTAGAAGTGACATTTAGCATCAACAGTGTGCAATCAGTGTCAGGCGCAGAAATATGACGTGAATATTGCTGAATGAAAATATACGACATGATGCATTTCAGTGCATCTGTCTAAATTACCGTCTGCGTACCTTTCCTGCTGTCTGAGCGTTCAAACTATAATCGTCCTCCGTAATGGCGATCATAAAGTTTAATAGCTTGGTGCTCTTGTAGCCGTTAGCCACTTAATGTTGTAATTTAATGTGTGAAAATTGTTTTTAATGATGCTCCTTCTGAGTGTGTGTGAGGTCCCAGAAGTCCCATCATTTCTGCTCTGCAGGAAGAAAATAAACCTGAGTTTGATGTTAATTACAGATTACAAAGAAAAAGAAGGCCTACTCAACTTTCCTCCTCCTGTTGCACGGACAACATTTTATGTAGGTCACTTTTCCAGGGAGAATAAATTTAAATCTGGGCCCATTTCTTAAAGATTTTAAACATACCATATTACATATTGTAAATAATTAGATGAGCGTCTTATTTCTCTGGTTTTAGTTTTTATAGTAGCCAGGCTGGAGAAGCTCACTTCACACAGACATGTTGTGGGAAATGGACCCATGTTCTTTCCAACCCAACTACTGCTGAGCTTCTCTGTCTTTTCCATCACTGTCGTCAGTCTTGCTAGACACGATGCTCTCACCGCTACCTGTAACATTCATGCATCACTAATTCTCTTGTTGTAATGTAAAATGCTGTGTACCTACTGCCATCTAGTGGTAAGAATATTACATGATTACGCCGCTAGTCACTGCTACAGCAGACACTCAAAGATGGCATTATTTGCAGATAATTCATTTTCAAAAAATCTTTTAAAACCAATTACCGTATTTTTCGGACTATAGAGCGCACCACACTAGCGCCTTAATTTTTTGGGGGGGGTTGAGGGGAGATGGAAGCTGCTCTCGGTTTTCCATAAGGACCCAGCAGAGGGCGGTGTCCTAATAAATCTGCTGCATATATTAAGGACGCAGCACTCCGTCTCCAAAGCCGAACCATGGTTTCGTTCACACCGAGCTTAAGCGGCTCTATTTCCCTCCTGTAGTGCCAGATCGACAGCCCTCAACTTAAAAGCTGCATGATATGAGTTTGAAAACATTTCTTCGTCGTTACTGCTGCTAGCATGTGGTTGTTCTAAATGAAAATTAGCACGTTCTTCTTTTGATTTACAATTTTGACTTCTAAAGATTCACTACCTCCTAGAGAGCCCCCTGGTGGTTGAAGAAGAATCCACAGAAAAGCCACACCGGGTTACATTCCGCATGGTTCAAAGCTTAGGAAAAAAATAGCAGCTTATAGTCCGGAAAATACGGTACCGTAGGTGAAATTGAATAATTTCCTCGGCACACCTGACGATCACTCACGGCACACCAGTGTGCCACAGAACAGTGGTTGAAAAACACTGGCTTAAATAATGAAGCTCCAAAACGAACCGGTGCAGCTCTGCTGCCGTAGTTCATCCATCCATCTTCTGTACACCCTTGGTGAGGTCGGGAGGGTTGCTGGTGCCTCTCCAGCTAACGTTCTGGGTGAGAGGCGGGGAAACCCTGGACAGGTCACCTGGACAGGTCGCCAGTCTGTCGCAGGGCAACACAGAGACACACAGGACAAACAACCATGCACACACACACTCACACCTAGGGGCAATTTAGACAGATCAATTAACTTGACAGTCATGTTTTTGAACTGTGGGAGGAAGCCGGAGTACCCGGAGGAAACCCACCATGCACAGGGAGAACATGGAGACTCCATGCAGAAAGACCGGGAATTGAACCCAGAACCTTCTTGCTGCAAGGCAACAGCTCTACCAACTGCGCCACTGTGCAGCCCCCATAGTTAATCACAAAATAATAAACAAATTCTACAGAGCTTTTATTAAATACCTCTGGATGAACCAGATCCTTGTTTACACTGCAAAAACTATGTTTTAAATTATTCAAATACATCTTTGTTTTGAAACAATTTATTTAGGTCTAACATGAGCCTTTATTTATCCCACAGTTCTTGAAATTATTTGTATAAATTTAAAAATAAGCAGCTGTAATAAATTCTCCCCTACTGATTGGTTTTGCTCTAATTATACGGAGACAAAAATTTTATCACATTGTAATTGTGATTTTTGATGTTACTGACAAATAACTGTCCGTACAAAACATGTCGACTTGATACTAGTATTGAGTATTTTTCTTAGTATTGGTGTCAAGTTTGACATTTTTGTATTTTAATTTGTGATAACCTTGTTGTGGACCAGATAGTTGGAGTCCTTTAAAAACGATACAGAAACTTGTTTTTATGAGTTTTTCTAAAACATTTTTTACACTTTTGACTCTTTCTAATAATCTACCAATAGATAAAAAGACACCTCAAAGAAATAATTTACCTTTTTTGTGGCTGTGTTTGAAAATCCTGACGGTTTTATTTTATTAATCAGCAGCAACTGCCTATAAAACACAGACAGTGGGATCCCTGCTGTTGTAATTAAAGGTGTCCTTGACAGAAAGGCAGGCCACTTTCACACTTTTCAAAATCAGAGCTCCTATTCGGACGCACACACCACCACAACCAGTCTGATGCTCCATCTGGTGAGTTCACTGACAGCTGGGAAAACTCCACATTTTACAGCTGACATGTAAACTCTACACCAGGGCTGGATTTATAAGGACCTGGGCCCCTTGGTGTGAGGCGGTCTTTGTGCCTTATGCACTGAAGATTAACTATTTTACTTGTGCTAGTCGTGTCGCAATACACAATAAATACAACAGCTTTAATATCTGGCACTAGCACCACCAGGGGGTGCACCACCAGGGGGTGCTAGTGGGACCTCAGAAAAAAAAAAAAAAGAAAATCTAATAAATTTTTTAATCAGAAAATTATTTTTTATCATAAAATCTAATTTATGTATCTGTATTTTCAAGCCATTAAAATAATTTCTTAAAATGTTATTCGACATGCTCATCAGCTGCCAGTCAAATTTATCGACCTGCTTTGCTGCTCAAGCTAGCATAGCATGGCCAGCAAAAAATCAAAGTGTGAGGCAGCATTTATGCTGAACAAATGTAGTAATTATCGAGAATAGAGAATAAAAAAATTCTTCATATATTTTGTAGTTTGCAAAGAAGGTTCCCAGTCAGCAGTTAATGATGTTTTAGGGATCATAGCATGGAAAAGTTTGGGAACCTCTGTTCTAGGCAACAGAAAATCCCCCCAAAAATCAAAAAATTGACTACAACCTCATAATTTTAAAACTCTTAAATATTGTTTATATTCATATAAATCCTAAAATAATACACCTCGCATGATTTGGGTGAGTTTTTGGTAAATTTTGCATCAAAACGAGCTTAATCTCCGTTCATTGAAGATAAAGTATTCAGAATCTACTCAGGTGAGAGTAGAGATGCTTCATACTAAAATTACTCAAGTAAAAAGTACAATGTAGTAAAACTACTCCTAAAAGTAACTTAATGCGACTGAGTAAATGTAACTAGTTACTACCCACCTCTGTAAACAGTTACAGGTAGTCTTAATGTGTGTAAATATAAAATGTGACCCTTTTTAATCTTTTTCTCCGGCCGTTTTAATCTCTTCCTCAGTGAAACACCTGGAGGCGCCGTCTTCCCCGGGTGTGTTTGCGTTGCATGCGCCGTGCTGCTGCAGCGCTCTGCTGTGTGTGTACTCATTGTGTATGCATGCTGTGTGTCGGAGAGCGACACCGAAAACCAGAGAGGAGTCGATGTGTGTGCGTGTTTGGTCCTGGGACCTCTGTGTGTCCCTGGGCAGGGAATAAAGTGTGTGTGTGTGTGTGGAGGGTGTGTGTCCCTGGACTCTATGTTGCTTCCTGCTAACGAGACACACACTTACATACGTTTGTTACACACCGCATCGATCAGGGTGAGGACGAGGGCTGCTCTGCGGCCCGTTAGCCCACCGCTAAGCAGCGAGCGCCTCGGGGCATGGTGCCCCCCCCCAACCACCCTCCTACGTGCATCTGCACACACACACACACAGGAAAACACACACCCCGATCTTCCATCTACATTCAGATACACAATAAAATGCTTCCTCACATACCAAAAGGGCTTCACTGCCGGCCCGTACGACGATTACCATAACAACTGGCACGGTGGACGTTCCGCGTTACCATGGCGACGTGAAAACTCGGTTCAACTCATTTCACTTCATTCTTCCCAGTGGGGAAATTTAAAAGGCAGAGAGAAGGTGCATGTCCATCCATCCATCCATTTTCTTGCACCCTTTTTCCCTCAGTGGGGTCGGGAGGGGTGCTGGTGCCCATCTCCAGCCAACGTTTCGGGCGAGAGGCGGGGTCACCCTGGACAGGTCGCCAGTCTGTCGCAGGGCAACACAGAGACACACAGGACACACAACCATGCACACACACACCTAGGGACAATTTGGAGAGGCCAATTAACCTGACAGTCATGTTTTTGGACTGTGGGAGGAAACCGGAGTACCCGGAGAAAACCCACGCACTCACAGGGAGAACATGCAAACTCCATGCAGAAAGACCCCAGGCCGGGAATCGAACCCAGAACCTTCTTGCTGCAAGGCAACAGCTCTACCAACTGCGCCACTGTGCAGCCTAAAAGGTGCATGTAGAGGTGTGAAAGGGGAATGCGTGACTTACTCACCGGTGCACCCTACTGGCAGTTTTTAAATAACTATGCCCCTGATCCGATATCACAGGCAGATGTTGCTATGGAGATGCAGCTATGGCTGCTAATAGGCTTAGTCACAAAAACACAAAGAAATGGTAATGTTTGTCTAGGAAGGTCAAAGTTCACAGGCTTGGCTAACATCTTCCTTGTTGGTCTTTTGCCAGTCCTGAATTTTAAGGTTTCGCCACTATGCCTCATAACTGCTGAAAAATAAATTAAATACTGCCAAGCTAAAAACTAGCTTCGCAGTATTTCAGATATTTAAAACGAAAAACTAATCAATAATTATCGGTATCGACTGATATGAAACGCTTATATTGTGATACTTTCAAGGGATAAGCGGATTTAGACAGAGAAGTTTGTGGTGGTTTGCAACCACACAGGACACACAACATAAGGAGTCCATACCAATTTACATGATTAGCGGAGACGTTTTATTAAACCCAGGTCTGGACACACAGGTATTGGGAGTCGTGGCAAAATAAACAAAAATAATGGGAAAAGTCACAAACCGTTGGCCGTCGGATTCAGGCTTCTCTCCTCCCCCTGCCTCAGGATTTTACCCTACAACCAAAAACCAGAAAACCCAGCTTAGCCAACGATTCCCAGACCAAACAGGTGGATTAAGAACAAAATATGGCATCTATTAAAACAGGAGCGGGAACGATGCTCAGTGACGCGACACTCATCTGAACTCCCTCACTCGCCTGGTGGGAGGGGCTTGTTCCTTTTAAACCCCTTCCAGCCAATCAACCGCAAGGAGAAAGCACAACAATTAATCAGTCTCTCATTCACAAAAGTGACACAGGGACACGTCACAGCAGCATTTACACTACAGTAAAGTATTTCCAATTAACCAGACTTAGACTTTCAGCTGCTTCACTGAAGCTGCATTATGTAGTGAAAATTTACATATTAGCTTAAACATATTTGCATTATTTCATGGAACAAACTGCCGGAAATGCAGCACAGAAAGTTTTTGGAGTTTCCCAACATAACCAGTTGGTTTATCACAACCACGGTGCATTTAGATTGGTATTACTGTAACTCCTATTCCTGAGAATACATATGATAATAACCCCTCCCTAATTTTCCTCCTTTTTATTTCCTCCTCCTCTGAGCTGCCCCCTCCTCTCTGCAGGAGGAGCTGGATGTTGGGGGTTTATGAGTTGGCAGTCGGACTGCTGAAAGGGTGGCCACCTATGGGGATCCTCACAGCAGCCGGCTCACACACACACACACCTGCACACACACTTACTTCATAACCAGAGCTGAGAGAGTGTGTGTGTGCTGTAAGTCCAGCAGACTGTTACTGTAGCTCTTTGTTCAGCCCTGGCTCGACTCCACTGCATGCCTTTCTTTTTCTCTGACGCTTTGATTTTACTCTCTGGCCATTTTTCCTTCATTTTATGAGTCTTTTTTCTTTTTTTGTCAAGCATTAAGCTATTTTTTTAGTTCCTCTTTGGATTTCTGCTCTTTCATCAAAAGTTCCGACATCTTAGTAACCCGTGTCTTAAAATCCAACCATAAAACATTTGAATTTGAATCTGAATCTAATTGCATTGGACTAAATGTAAATTTTGCAAAACATAAACTTGATTGCACTAAAGTTCCTTCATTGGGATTTTCTGTTTTTTTTTACTAAATATATGGAACTGAACTGGGGTCAAAATGTTTATTTGGGAGAAAATAAAGATATGTAAAACAGAAATGTTGTTGTTTGATTTAAACCAGAAAGCTTAGAGAATAAAGCTGTGTAGCAGCATTTACATTTTAAATACACGCAAAACTTTGTCGCTACTCATTTGAAAAACACAATTTCACAGTTACAGTGTTTCCATTAAATAAGAAATGCAATTTAAGTCGCACATAAATAAGTTTGTCGTAAATAATAACTCATTGAAAAACAAGCTGCGCCATCATCCTCCAACCACTTCCTGTCTTCTTCTTTGTCTTTTTTGCCAGTAGTAACATCCGATTGTTGATCATGTGACTGATGTGTTTCCTTCGCAGCTTTACGACGCACACTAAATTCGATGAAGCCGAAAAACCACCTCATCTGACGCAGAAACTTTTTATTTCTGGCCAATTGAAGGAATAATTGTCGCTTTGTTTAGAAATTACAGTCTCCCTTCAAATAGCACAATGTGAAAGCAAACCAGTAAATGAAAATGGCTTTTAGTTTCGACCAAACAAGCCGACTATAGGACTTTCCTGGTGGGAAAACATAAAAAAACTAAATTCAACAAAAAACTTGAAAATATCAAACTTATCTACATTAAATCTATCGCCTTACTTCACTTTATTTTAAAGAAAGTTCAACATGTGTCATGTTTAACTTTTATTTCTTCGTTTCCTGCATGAACGTTTTGACCCTAATTTAGCTCCATATAAAAGCTTAAAGTGCAAGAAAGTAGTTCCACCTGCAGCTTAAATTTCTTACTGACATTCAATCTTTGGCTAAAAACACTTTAGCTCCTGGTTTCACGTCCAAAGTGGACCGAAAGAGACGGACAGTCAGGTGAATTAAAATACTCAGCAGAAGGGGGCTTGAATTTCCAAACTTTTGGTACGTCTCCAAGATTGAGCTATTTTTCTCCACTTGTCACTGCTGTGAACCCCCACACACACTTTCTGTGTGTGTGTGTGTGTGTGTGCGCAGTGCTTCTCCCGGTGTTTGTGTGTGTAACTCATCCTCCCCCACGCCTCTGTGCTCCTATGTAACAGACATATCAGTGCTGTGTGTTTACTTTTTCCTCGCCCGAGTGTGTTTTAGTGCGTCGTGCCAGTTTGTGAAGTGAGGGGATGAAAGAAGCCATCTTCAGCCGCCACGGCGATCAGGCTAATTACAGCAGCTTAAGTGCTTTACCCACGGTCATCACACACTGTCAAAATACACCACTGAGCTCGAGTGTGTGCGGTTTAATTTTTAAAGGCCATGAAAGCTTGCTTTTAACCAGCTCGGCTCGACTTTGGAGCTGCACGCACGCATTTGTCAACGCTCTGCAGGGGGTTTGAAGGCACTTGATGCTTAGTTTTTTTTTTTCTTTTTTTGTATGTTTTATCTTTTAAACTCTCTACTCTTTTTTTCCTTCCTTGTCTCAAAGCAAATTAGGCGAGACGATCTCAGATGCTCGTGTTCTTCGTTTGTTTTAATAGTGACGACAGTAGGGTAACGGCCGAGCGTAGCTCTTACATGGAGCTACGTTTGCAGCGTTGAGTCCTTTGTGAGTTAATAAGTGAATTACTGGAGGAGTGTGTTGGTGTGTACCTGTCTACCAGGGTTTTTTAGGTTATGTGGTGCTTGTGGAGCCCTAATGGAGTGTGCAATGTGTGTTTACTGGCTCCCAGGCTGCTGTTTATCGCTTAGCGAGCTGGAACTAATTTACTAATTGAGTTTTGAGTTTTGGAGGAAAGATGGCAAAATAGTATGAGAGGGAAGGGGGAGATGAAGAGACACACCAGAGGATTCAGACAAAATATTTTACACGTTTCCTGAGGAAAGAGGATTTGAATGACATGAGAGGGAATCCAATTTGATTCTTTGTTTTGTCTTTGTCGTGGTGTAATCATCAGGCCATAACAAAGCAGCAATCCGCTAATTGTGGAGCTAATTTTTTAAACCAGTGTTTCTCAACCTTTTTTGTGCCAGCGCCCTCCTATCCATTATCCAGGTTTATAGCATTATTAGAAAAATGCTATAAATGAACATTCAAGTTAAAATTGGTAGGCCTAACAGCAGCCAATCAAAGTGGAAAAAATATTTTCGTTCTGTGCCATTTTAGGGTTGTTAAATATTCCACAAAATAGCAGATAAAAGATGTACATGTCAGTTTAAACTTTGAACTATTTGCAAAACGACTGAGATATGCAACATTGATAGAACATAGAACACATTAATCATAACTCTTAAGTGTTTCTGTGAGTTTCTGGTGGTGCAGCTCTGTGCTGCCTTCAGGAGAATGGGACATCAGAGTATCATCCATAAAATTTCACCCACATGGCATTTATTGTGCAAACAATCAATCAATCAAATTTTATTTGTATAGCACATTTCAGCAGCAAGGCATTTCAAAGTGCTTTACATAATTAAACCAAACCAGAGCTTTCAGTGGAAAAACAAAAGTTTCAGATCCTTTTTATTCCATACAAATATGAGACAGAAACATGGATTATATCTTTATATAGACCTGTCTATTTTACAGTGGGGCAAAAAAGTATTTAGTCAGCCACCAATTGTGCAAGTTCTCCCAGTTAAAAAGATGAGAGAGGCCTGTAATTTTCATCATAGATATATACCTCAACTATGAGACAAAGGGAGAAAAAGAAATCCAGAAAATCACATTTTCTGATTTTTAAAGAATTTATTGGCAATATATTGTGGAAAATAAGTATTTGGTCAGCTACAAACAAGCAAGATTTCAGGCTCTCACAGCCGTGTAACTTCTTCTGTAAAAGGCTCCTTTGTCCTCCACTTGTTACCTGTATTAATGGCACCTATTTGAACTCAGTATAAAACACACCTGTCCACAACCTCAAACAGTCACACTCTAAACTCCACCATGGCCAAAACTAGAGAGCTGTCAAAGGACACCCGAAACAAAATTATAAACCTGCACCTAGCTGGGAATACTGAATCTGCAATAGGTAAACAGCTTGGTGTAAAGAAATCAACTGTGGGATCAATTATTAGAAAATGGAACACATACAAGACCACTGATAATCTCCCTCGATCTGGGGCTCCACGCAAGATCACACCCCGTGGGGTCAAAATGATCACAAGAACGGTGAGCAAAAATCCAGAACCGCACGGGGGAACCTAGTGAATGACCTGCAGAGACCTGGGACCAAAGTAACAAAGGCTACCATCAGTAACACACTACGCCGCCAGGGACTCAAACCTGCAGTGCCAGACGTGCCCCCCTGCTTAAGCCAGTACATGTCAAGGCCCGTCTGAAGTTTGCTAGAGAGCATTTGGATGATCCAGAAGATGACTGGGAGAATATCATATGGTCAGATGAAACCAAAGTAGAACTTTTTGGTCAAAACTCTACTCGTCGTGTTTGGAGGAGAATGAATGCTGAGTTGCATCCAAAGAACACCATGCCTACTGTGAAGCATGGGGGTGGAAACATCATGCTTTAGGGCTGTTTTTCTGCAAAGGGACCAGGACGACTGATCCGTGTAAAGGAAAGAATGAATGGGGCCATGTATCGTCACATTTTGAGTGAAAACCTCCTTCCATCAACAAGGGCATTGAAGGTGAAACGTGGCTGGGTCTTTCAGCAGGACGATGATCCCAAACACACCACCCGGGTAACGAAGGAGTGGCTTCGTAAGAAGCATTTCAAGGTCCTGGAGTGGCCTAGCCAGTCTCCAGATGTCAACCCCATAGAAAATCTGTGGAGGGAGTTGAAAGTCCGTGTTGTCCAGCGACAGCCCCAGAACATCACAGCTCTAGAGAAGATCTGCATGGAGGAATGGGCCAAAATGCCACCAACAGTGTGTGAAAACCTTGTGAAGACTTACAGAAAACGTTTGATCTCTGTCATTGCCAACAAAGGGTATATAGCAAAGTATTGAGATGAACTTTTGTTATTGACCAAATACTTATTTTCCACCATATTTTGCAAATAAATTCTTTAAAAATCAGAAAATGTGATTTTCTGGATTTTTTTTTTTCTCCTTTTGTCTCTCATAGTTGAGGTACATCTATGATGAAAATTACAGGCCTCTCTCATTTTTTTAAGTGGGGGAACTTGCACAATTGGTGGCTGACTAAATACTTTTTTTGCCCCACTGTATTTATAGATTAATAGTTTGTTGCTCCATTCTATGTCATGCTTCTCCTATTTCAGAGTTTTCCGCAAGGTGCGCATCGTCTTTTTTTTTCTTTACCTCATACGGAGCGGAGCGGCCGGGAAGCGCGTATCGATGGAGAAAAGCAACTAACATAAACCTTTTAGCTCTGGTATTCTGATGATTAAAATTCAAAAGTGTTGTGGTACTGTTTTATACGAGATCACATACAGAACCGACGTTAACTCTATAAAATGAACGCTCTCTATGGTGGTATCACCCATGGAGGAATTTCTTTATTTAAATGGGTTCATTTTTCAGAGGGATACAAAGTGAGGGTATCTTGATTTTAGTCATTACATATTTATAAGAGCGATTTTCTGTTGTCCTATGGAAGCGGGCAGCATCCAGACGGACAATAAAAACACTTAACAAGTTGCTGCTTTGACATGATCACAGAACTGCCAAAACATATGTGCAAAAATCCTCAATAAAATATTTGAAAATCAGACTCCAGACAAGTGAATCACAGCAACGTCACCTCTGACGTTGCTTTGGATTGAAGGAGGAAAGAATAGTGTTTTCTTTTGCAACTTAGAAAAACGTAGACAGGAATATAATGCAACTAATAGTTTTAAACATGCCACCATGTTTGTCACTTTCATTTATTAAACTTTGAAAACGATTAGTGCATGTAGCTTCCTCTAAAGTAATTTTTTCTAATAAATTATAAAGCACTATTTTACTTGTCTGGTTTGTAAACTTTCAATTGAATAAAGTGCGACATCTGATTACAGGGTTTCCCCCAGAAAACTTGCTAAGGCCAGTTGGGTCAGGGCACCGAGGAGGTTCACCAGCGGTTCACCTTGTTTTTGTATTAAAAGATGTTAAGTAGACATCCATCCATCCATCCATCAAGAGTGTGACCCCCCTGTAATTGAAGCACACCCTCCGATCCCCCTTTTTGAACAGGCCACCCCAGTCTGCCCCCGATGTCCATGTGATATTGCCTCATACAAAATTATAAACCTGCAATAGGTAAACAGTGGCCAGAGAGGTATTGCCCGGGTTGTGTTGCCTCGCGTCAGCCAACACAACCCGGGCAGATGAGATCCGGCCGGATCTCATCTGCCACCGTGGAACTTTTTAACCACCTCAGTGACCTCGTCCCCAGAGATCGGAGAACCCAACCCAGAGTCCCCAGGCTCAGCTTCCTCAGTGGAAGGCATGTTGGTGGGATTGAGGAGGTCTTCGAAGTATTCTTCCCACCGGCCTACAACGTCGAGTCGAGGTCATCCCCACTATAAACAGTGTTGGTGCTGTACTGCTTCCCCCTCGTGAAACACTGGATGGTGGACCAGAATTACCTTGAAGCTGTATGGAAGTCTTTTTCCACGGCCTCTCCAAACTCCTCCCACGCCTGAGTTTTTGCCTCAGTAACCACCTGAGCCACATGCTACTTTGCCTGCCGATACCCCTCAACTTCTTCTGGAGACCCACAGGTCAAAAAGGCCTGATAGGACTCCTTCAGCCTGACAGCATCCCTAACCGAAGGGTGGTTCGTTCGCCACTAGTGCTCCGGCCAACCGGGACCATCTGCATATGCCTTACAGGGAAGGCAGAGCAACACGCTGGGTAGTCTGTTGAGATGTTGCATGATGTTTTGCTGACAAATACAAATCGAGTGGCCTTGCCAGGAGGGACAGGACGAGGGACAGTGGCAGGACGAGTGGCAGTAGCAGTGGCCGGAGGGGTAGAACAAGCGGCATTGGCAGAAGGGGCAGAAAAAGTGCCAGTGGCAGAACAACCAGCAGTGGCTGGAGGGGCAGGATGAGCAGCAGTGGCTGGAGGGACAGGACTTGCAGCAGTTGCAGGAGTTGCAAGATTAGTGGCAGTGCCCGGACGAGTGGCAGTGGCCAGAGGGGTAGGACGAGAAGTGGATGGAGGGGCAGGACAAGTGGCAGTGCCAGGACGACTGGCAGTGGCCAGAGGGGCAGGACGAGCCGCAGAAATATGAGGTAGGACGAACCACTTGGCAGGAGGGGGAGGACAAGAGGCAGTGGCAGGACGAACGGCCACTGCCTCAGAGGAAGCCGCAGAGGAAGGACGGACATCTTTGGCAGGAAGGGGAGAACAAGAGGCAGTGCCGGGACAAGTGGCAGGAGCTGCAGGATGAGTGGCAGTCCGACTGGCAGTGGCCAGAGAGGTAGGATGAGCCGCAGAGGAAGGACGAACATCTTTGGCAGGACGGGGAGGACAAGAGGCAGTGGCAGTGGCAGGAGGAGTGGCAGGAGCTGCAGGACGAGTGGCAGGACGACTGGCAGTGGCCAGAGGGGTAGGACGAGCTGCAGAGGAAGGACGAACATCTTTGGCAGGAGGGGGAGGACAAGAGGCAGTGGCCAGATGAACGACCACTGCCTCAGAGGAAGCCGCAGAGGAAGGACGGACATCTTTGGCAGGAGGGTTAGGACAAGAGGCAGTGCCGGGACAAGTGGCAGGAGCTGCAGGACGACTGGCAGGACAACTGACAGAGGCCAGAGGGGTAGGATGAGCCACAGAGGAAGAACGGACATCTTTGGCAGGAGGGAGAGGACAAAAGGCAGTGGCAGGACGAACGGCTACTGCCTCAGAGGAAGCCGCAGAGGAAGGACGGACATCTTTGGCAGGAGGGGGAGGACAAGAGGCAGTGCCGGGACAAGTGGCAGGAGCTGCAGGACGACTGGCAGGACAACTGACAGAGGCCAGAGGGGTAGGATGAGCCGCAGAGGAAGAACGGACATCTTTGGCAGGAGGGAGAGGACAAAAGGCAGTGGCAGGACGAACGGCTACTGCCTCAGAGGAAGCCGCAGAGGAAGGATGGACATCTTTGGCAGGAGGGGGAGGACAAGAGGCAGTGGCAGGACGAACAGCCACTGCCTCAGAGGAAGCCGCAGAGGAAGGACGGACATCTTTGGCAGAAGGGGGAGGACAAGAGGCAGTGCCGGGACTAGTGGCAGGAGCTGCAGGACGACTGGCAGGACAACTGACAGAGGCCAGAGGGGTAGGATGAGCCGCAGAGGAAGAACGGACATCTTTGGCAGGAGGGAGAGGACAAAAGGCAGTGGCAGGACGAACGGCTACTGCCTCAGAGGAAGCCACAGAGGAAGGACGGACATCTTTGGCAGGAGGGGGAGGACAAGAGGCAGTGGCAGGACGAACAGCCACTGCCTCAGAGGAAGCCGCAGAGGAAGGACGGACATCTTTGGCAGGAGGGGGAGGACAAGAGGCAGTGCCGAGACGAGTGACAGGACTACTGCCGGTGGCCAGAGGGGTAGGACGAGCCGCAGAGGAAGGACGAACATCTTTGGCCTGAGGGAGAGTACAAAAGGCAGTGGCAGGATGAATGGCTACTACCTCAGAGGAAGCCGCAGAGGAAGGACGGACGTCTTTGGTAGGAGGGGGAGGACAAGAACCAGTAGCAGGACGAGTGGCAGGACCTGCAGGACGACTGGCAGTTCTCCTCTCAGCCGTAGAGCTTTTGGTTTCCAAATCTTTTCCAGGGCGGCAATAGTTGTAAAGTTTCTTCATCCCTTTAGTTATCAGGTATCCTAATCCGAAGCAGAGTGGAACAACCATGACAACTTTCATCTTTGTAGAACGTAAATGTAAATCACACTGAAATGCTGAGTTTCTGTTTAGATTCTGATGAATGTTCTGAGAGACAAGCATTCAAAGCCTAAGAACTTCTTTGATCCTTTGATGTCTATCTGTGACCTCATCAGTGAGCTCACTGTAGTTCTGAGGCAAGGTCTTGCTTCTGGTCGTTGCTGTGGAAACGATCAGATCAGTTCTGCCATTCAAACTACTGACCCTTTGCACGTGATGTCACACTTTCTAAACTCCGCCCACTCCGCCATGACGGACGTCAAAACAGCCAAGTCGACATTTATATTCAGACTCATATTTTAAAGACAGTTTATATAGCAGATTTGTTTCCTCTTTTCACATTCTCTACTGCCAGTGGTGTTAATTAAACTAATGGATGCTAAAATGTAAATGTACCTATTCAATAAATTAGATTATTATTGAAATGTTCCATTAATTTCAGGAACTTTATCACTAAGTAAATCAAGTTACTACACAGGGGTCGACATTTGAAAGCCTTTTCTCTGTTAATTACGATGATTTTCCACTTATATAGTTGATTAAAATGACATTTAAAATAAGAATATTACATCAGACCAATAAAAAAGCTATTTTAATTGAAAAATGTGGACATAATGAAAAGTGTGTTTAATACCTCCTGAAATACTGTGAATTTTTTAAAAGGTACTTTATCTACCTTTATTGAACATGTTTTGAGAGTATTTTTGTTGGTAAACACAAAATTTAAGTTGTTTCTATTCTCTACCCAGAATTCATAGCTGTAAATTTGAACCTGTTGAGGGCGATATACAACATCAACATGTTGTTGTTGTTGTATATCAACATGTTGATATACAACAATATATATCAACATATATCAACATATGATATATGTTGACACGGTTCATGTCAATGAACCATGTCATTGACATGGTTCTATTCAGCAAAGATCTGCATACATTTACATGTTGCATGTTTAAAACTTAACAACCGTTATATTTTTTATTGATAATTTAGTAAGAGAAATAAAAACGTCAGTAGTGAACTCTGGTTTTGGACTTCCTAACCCGACACTGGGAGGATCTGAGCATGTTTTATCTGAAAAGTGTTTTGTGAAAACGACGTTTCTCTGCATTAAAACATCCTCCTGAGCGTCAGTCACTGGATGAGCTTGGCAGGAATGATTTTTATGATACATCCCCGTTCTTTTTTCTTCTCCGTCTTGATCTGTTTTGCCTTTATCCCCAGTCCTCCCTCCCTCTCAGTGGTCCTCCTGTTCTCCTCATTTCTCCTCCCTCCATCTCTCCATCCCTCCTATGGAGAGCAAATCCCTCTTTTCCTAGTTAGGAGTGCAGGGAGGAGTGCTGCGTCTTAGATCTCGAGCCCCCCCATGTCGTCCCTTCATCAGGTTCCCCTCTGGTCCTCCCACCCTTCCATCCTCGCTCCATCCCTCCATCACTCCTCTATCTATTCTCTTGTTAAATTACGGCTCTAAGCTCCCGCCCCTCCCCTCCCTCCGCTCTCCCTCTCAGCAGACGTCTCTCTTCTTTCTCATTACTCTTGCATTTACATTAAAGGTCTAGCACTGAGCAGATGTTCTTATCTAACATGACTCTCACTGTTTTCACTTGAATCATCTTAAAATCCTGCATCACCTGCAGATTAACTCGTACTCTGTGAAGCTAAACATGAAAAACCTTAACGTTCGTCTCTTTAAATGTTATTCTGGCACCATGTTTGTCACTTTCACTTATTAAAGACTTTGTTACCTATTAGACCAGTCCAGATTTATGCTTTTATTCCTTTTAATTGTTCATATTTAAACATATTTTGTTACCTAAAATAGTCGTTCATGCCTCCACAGTCCCTGCCACTGAAGCAATGACACAGAAACTCAGTGTACTAGTAAAACCCAGGTATTATGAAGAAGAAAAACGTCAACTTTGGGAATCTTGTAGTAGTTGTTCTTGAGGTGATTTTTTAACAATTTTTATTTAAAAATTGCTTCTTTTTCCAAGAACCAGTTTGAAGCTACGCTAACCTGTCTGAACTGACTTGAAGCTATGTTTACCCTTCAGAACCGATGTGGAGCTATGCTAAGTTTTTAGCAATGACTTGGAGATATGGCATCATATCATGGCATTAGAGATGTGCCGATCAGATTTTTTCCTGCCGATTCCGATCACCCATGAGGGCCGATCACGGCCGATCACCGATTCGATCACATAATTATTTTTTTTTATCATAAACACTACCACACATTATGTGGAAAAAGGAACCATGAATTCACCTTAATTCTGACAAAAACTTGTTTTTAATAACTTTTTCCAAGAAAACAAACAAAACAGGCATTGTGCAAATTGTACTGCTATCAGTAATACTATCTTTAACAGACTGATAACTAGGGCTGAAACGATTCCTCGAGTGATTCGAGTACCTCGATTATTAAAATTCCTTGAGGAAAATTGACCTGCCTCGAAGCTTCGTTAATTTATGCTTTACCATTTAGCGCACTGTGTTTCAGCCGGAACATTATTTGCGTTGCGCGGAGCTCTGACTTCCGCCTCTGAGTTGTTGACAGAAGCTACGTGTTAGCGGCATAAAGTCCCATCTTCAAGTTCGGCCCGCGGGGATTTTACTGATTGGTGATAATTCCGGGTTTTCATCGTTTTTGTGACCAATAAACATCCTTAAAATGACCGGCGCGATGCCGGGAGTTCCGCAGCCTTTCTGCTCCGGAGCTGCTGGTTGAACGGCGGGAAGAAGCTGAGGAGGATTTATACAGGTGAGCGGAGAGACTGAACACGGCGGGCGGCTGAGGGTTGATGCTTACAGGGTAAGAGCAGCTTTACGGACGAACCGCACAATAAACTTATATCATCCCGGTCTGAACAAACGGGAGGCGGAACATGGCTGGTAGATGAGTTTCTGAACGGAGGAGCCGTAAATATCCCGTATTGCTCCCCCGGTCTACAAAAAGTAACTGGTAGGGAAGCTCAAATGTGGAAAAAATAGACTGATGTTGATATCCGATAGTAATACTAGTGTTATGGAAGATTTACCAATATTTTATTTCATAATTGTTTTTATCCGATTACTCGATTAATTGTAAGAAAAATCTATAGATTACTCGATTACTAAAATAATCGTTTACAACAGCCCTACTGATAACATATGAAGGCTATGAAGAGGCTAAATAATGCAAAGAGCCTAAATAAAACCTCTCAACATTCCCAAAAAATTAAAGTATAAAACTTAACATTCAAAGGCAAAAACAGGATCCATTACAATAAACAATCCTGAGTTACTGAATGAAAACTTCCTGTTAGCATGGCGGCTAGCTGATTACTGCTAGTTCTGAGTGGCTGTTTCTGACTGAGTGGAGTAATTATGCAGAGCAGGGAGGAGATCGATTATTTTTTCAGAGATTATCTGTCTCATGTTAGGACAGTGAAAGTTTTAATATGTATGTAAAATGTATTTTTTTAGGTTAGATGCTGCAGCTTTAAGCAGAGGTTCGGTGTGAGAGTCACTACCAGGTGGAGCAGAAGCGGCGCTCCGTCTGTGAAATATTACTACCTGTAGCGTAGCAGCGGTTCAACAGCGAGAGCAGAACCAGCGTCTTACATCGCAGCTCGAAGACTTAAATAATTTTGCGGGTTATTTGTTTAGCTTTCTGACCGTCATGCTAATCCGGGTGAGTGTTTGTAGCTGTGCGCTGCTTTACCTGCTATCTGATCCTCCATATGTCTTTTTTACTGCAGTGAGCCTCGATGTAGCCAAACTCCGTCAAGTATGGCATTGTTTTTATGTCATATTAGCTTCGTTGTGTTGATGCTTTTTGACGTGCTTCAATTTTCCACTTCAACACGCAAACGTCCCCATTCACTCAGTGCGTTATAGTTCCACATCACTTAGGATTTGTTGCTGTGCGTTTGTGCAGTGTGAAGGAAAGAGGAGACCAGCTGCACAGGCAGGCTGCCAAATGAGATGCAGCTGATCGGTTTGTGTGATCGGCAACAAGAGCCAATGATCGCCGATCACTGATCATACACTTTTTCACGGAAATCGGCCGATTATGATCGATGGCCGATCGATCGGCACACCTCTACATAGCATCTATGCTAACCTGTTAGCAATGGTTTGGAACTTTGCTAACCTGTTAGTGAACTCGTCTCTTCCAGTAAACAGTTGACTCTCTGTCTCTTTTTGAATTTGTAAAGATGATCACAGAACAGAGTCTCATTTACTCTCCTAACAAGTGCCTGAGTACTTTGTTAAATCTAGTTAGCATGTTAGCTTAAATTCAATTCAAATATACTTTATTAATCCAAAAGAGAAGTTAAATGTTCTCATATTATCCAAGTTTCTTCAGAGTTGTTAAGAAACTCATCCAAGTTTCTTCAAAGATACTGTGCAGAAGGAAGATCCTTCCTTCTGCACAGGAAGGATCTTCTGCAGCAGTTCACCGTAGTGTGCATTTGTTTATTGTTACCTTTGAGTTTTACCAACATTCATGTGTTTGTGGCACGTTTTGCCATTTTTTGCACGTTTGCCCTTGTTGACCACCGTAAAAATTACAGCAAACAAACTTTAGTACAATGTGTTCCTGTAAGTAGTCTCATCTTGTGCAGGTTTTAACGAACCCAAATTAGACCAGCTCTGGTCTAACACTCATAGAAAACAGCAAATTGTCCTCGCCAAACCAGGGTGGCGTTGTGCCTCATGGGCGATTAACCAAAGAAACTTTGATGATGTGAGGCAGAGCAGAGAGGAAATACTTCTGTAAGTGGATTTCAGACCTTTTATTCCCATAGAAGTGCCGTAGCAGGCTGATGGAAACAGGAAGCGGTAATAAAATGGCCTCATTATTAGAAGGTGTGATTCGTTGAAAGGTTGTAATTTTCCACTGAGGAAGTCTGACTGGAATTACAGCTGTTGGCCAGTTAAGAGTGATGCATATTTCCTTTTAATGGGCTTTAAAGGTATTAACAGAAACTGGTTTCAACTGTTTGGTTTAAAGTAAACATGTCTCCCTCCCTCCTTCGTCTCTCAGTTTATCCGCCTCTCCGACCTTCTCCACTGCTGCATCCCGCTCTCTGGGAGGTGGTGGATGGATTACCCATGTGTGGTTTCACGGCTTCGCACACCGACACACACCGCCACTGGTGTGTAGCTGGTTGTGTTAGCATGCTGCTGTGGATTAACCGCTAGAAACACACACATCTACACACACACTCTGCAATAATCCAGCTCACACCTGGCAGCACACACACCTGTAGCTGCAGAAAGCCACCTACAGCCACAACGTGACGACGTAATCCTGCTGTACTGGCCCACATGTTTTGGTTTTTAATGTGTCAGAGCGCAGGGGTGGAGGAATGCACCCCCTGCCGGGTTATGAATGGACCAGCCCACACCACGGGCCCCCAGGGGCCCCTTTGCTGCAGCAGCGCCTCCCTCCCTCCCTCCGACTCTCTCTGTTTGACTGCTTCCACAGATCGCTCGTTGTTTCTGCACGGATGTCAGTCATGTGTCGGTTTCGGTCAGATGTTGGGACAGCTGCGGACCCAGATCGGGTTTTCAGGTTCTGGTTATGAGCTGCATGTGTCGTCGTTTTTTAGACCCTGGTTCCTTCTCTGCATTCACTCAGACTCCTAATGTGTTTGCGTGTACGTGTGTGTGTGTGTGTTGGCATCGCTGCAGCTCAGTGGGAGTGGGCCGCTGGGACCAGGCCCCTGCTCTGCTGGCCTGGAAACCCTGTGTAGTCAGACAGGACAATGGAGCCAGATTCCCGATGAATCAGAAAACAAACAGCTCAGAATCCGAAACGAGGCCTTGGAAATCTTCCCCTCATGTTTCAGATGGAAGAAATGATTCTTTCTCATCTGTTTTGAAGTTCAAATGTATATTTTTGGTACTTTGATCAGAGGTGAAGGCTTGAGTCACAGGATAGTTTCATTAATTCAGGTTGCATTCACACCAGCCATGTTTAGTTCACTTTAATCAAACTCTAATGCAGACCAAAGCAAACTCCTACAAAACTAGGAATCGGTTCGGTTGAAGTTAACTCTGGTGTGGTTTGAATGCATTTAGGAAGTGGACTACAGCGCAGGGCATTCTGGGTAAATACAACCCAAACAGATGCGGCAGTCTGGGCAGAAACGGCTTGAGAAATTCTACAACCACTAAAGTCTGATACCACTCCACCTTTCTTTACATTTCATAATAAAGGAAGTCGTACTCAGTGACTTCTTCTGAGGTTTTTGTGTCGTTTCCTTCAGTGGCTCTAAGTGCAGCAGCGCCCCCACAGGTGATTAGGGGAACAGGTTTGTTTGACACAGTGCAGTGTGAAAGAGAACCGCAGCAGCTGGAAATATAATAAATGTTTCAGTTGCTGTTCCACTGGCAGATCATTTCATTATTAACACAGGAAATGTCTTATCATAAGTTAAATAATCTGCCGGGGGAACTAGTACTTTTTCATCAATATTTATTTTCTTAAAGCAAGCTCCTACTTCTGGCTATAATGTTACTTGTAATTTAATTTGGTCTTATTTCAAGTGCAATGAAATATCTGCTTTAGAAAATAAACCAAAAATAGCTAAGATTTTGTGTTTTTGCAGTGTAATGTTCCTATTTATAGCAACTGAAAGCACTTCCTCCTTTACTGTGTTGCTACAGGTGCCCAGATGGGACAAACTGCTGCCTAAAAACTTGGCTTTTTGCTCTTTTGTTGAGTTGCTGATCATGTTGCTGGTCGAAACTCTGGATCTCTGCGTAAAGTTGGATAAAGAAAAGTTTCAGGATGATAAAACAGAAATAATTGTTCCACATCTTCCTGTCCCTGCTGAGGATTTCCCCTGCTGCTTATTGTCCAACATCACAGAAATTATAAGCCAGTGTTTGGTCAGAGGAGGTGTTTTTTTTTTCTTAAATAATTTTTTATTCCTGCATGACATCGATGAAGGCTTTGTTAGATTTATTGTTGCCTGTCTGTCTGCCAGTGGGTTCATTGGTTAATGACTAATCATTAAGACAAGTGTGTGTTGTGTTCCTGGAAAACAGCAGCCGAAGCAGAGGTGATTAAACGATGCTTCCTCCATCTTTCCCTCACTTCGGACCACCCGTTCGTCTCTCTGTCGTAGCCGTCGGTTCTCCCGCTCTCATTATCTCTCCCAGCTCCTCTTCCTCCTCCCATCAAACGCTTCTCTACGCCTCCTCTGGCTGCTTCTCCCCCAGCTGCAGGACATTAGGAGATGAATGAATTAATAAATCACTCGCGCACTGACGTGACTGCGCGCAAACAACACTGACAGACAAGCAGAGTGGGCGAGTGTTTTGCTGTCATTAGGAGAGACACACCAACTCTCCATCATCATGATCTGAGGAGCTGCTGAGAGCTCAGATGAAACCCACACGGACCGGGTTTTCACGTCCAAACATCGTCTCTAATTCATCCAACAGGACTCAGATGGAGACTGGTAATATTTTAGGTTGTATGAACTTATTAAAGCCATCATTCTGGATCATTTTCCTTATGCCTGGCTGTGGAAAATGTTTTATTCTATTAGGTTTTGATTGCACTGTAAAAACCCAACATCTTACCATGTATTTCTGGTCTACATTTTAGTGTACATATCTTATTACAGGGGTTCACAAACTTTTCCATGCTATGCCCCCCCCCCAAAGAGCAAAATATGTAAAACTATTCACCGACCAGCGATGGGATTCGTCACCCTTAATGTGCTGCGGTCAGAGAGATTTTGAGAAAAATAGAAAGAAAATCATTGTCTGACATGGTCAGCGGGGAATATGAAATCCCAACAGCCGTTATCCAGAGCGTTAAGATGGCGGAGTATAGTTTATTACATTTCCAAAACTCAAACAGAGTCTGGAATAACACAAGACATGGATTAAGCCCTGCAGCCGACCTCATGTCCAAACTACCACATGTTCATCTCCTTGAAGGTAACTGGTGGTAAACATCACATAACGACGCTGATTGACCTTGGATTATCAAATCAAAGATCCGTAAGTTAAGGTAGTTATGCTGGATTTTATATGTGTAAATTCCAACGGTAGCTCCATGGCAGCTTGAAACACGTGCTGCGATAACTGCAGTATTTACATTTAATGTTTATGCTAATGTTTATTTTTAAGCATTTTTCCTGAAGGCAGATTTTCACAAGTGGGTATTATATAAGCCATGACTCATCCTCTTTGTGCGTGTAAATGCATTTGACACAACGTTCACACTCACATCCAATGAGACTTTGGACTTTAACGCTGATTTCTCTCTCGTTTTCCCAAATAACCGTACAGACCTGATGTAGGACTTGTTGTCTTTGCCTCAATGTTGGCTGATTAGGCAAAAATGACTCAAAAACTGGGTAGCGCATTGAGTTCCACTGTTTGTTTGTCGGAGGTTTGCTCTTCTTCCGTATGGAGGTGGAGCCAGTGTCATGTCAATTGACATTGATCATGTGTTTGTCGTGAATTGTTACCCCGCCATACCTTTACTCCGTAATCGTGATCTGAGACCAAGTGATCCAGAGCACCTCTGCTTCCTGGATCCGGTCTGATGTTTGGTTTATGGAGGGCCCGGTGGGTTGCAGAGTGTTTGATATCTGACAGCTGATTAAGGAGAGGAGTGCGGCGCTCCGACAGGAAGTCTCCGTGGGCATCATGGGAGGTAGGTCCAGGAGAGGGGGCGAGTCAGGTGAGAGGCTACAGGAAAGACAAAGAAGCTGGAGGAGAGACAGATTTTCTACCCTCGTTTAGTGGAAGTGAGGAAGAGGAGAGGAAATGGAAAACAAGGTGGAAAAGGAGAGAGCAAGGCGACCCGGCACCCTGCCGCTTATCCTTGAACACTCTGAGGAGGACTCCCTCTTCCTCCTTCTCCAAGCACACATCCACGGTGCCCAACCGGCGCACGAGGGTGCTGTTGCAATTAAACCTGCGCAGCGTGGAGCCCAGATTGAGAGAGAAACGGAGGGAGGACTCCTCTCTGCATGAACGCTTCCCCGGGAAGACAGGAGAGGGAGGAGAGGATGCTACCGAAAGGATGAAGCCTGAGTTTCTGTCAGGATTATTACAGAGCTGGGATGAAAAAAAAAATGTTTGGAGCAAGATTATAGTTAACCGACTGAAGAGAAACGGTCTGAAACGGTCCAACTTTCAGAAAACTGCAAAACACCCGAAACACTGATTTCCTTTAAATCAAATCTAAAAATAATACTGGAGTTTCCTTTGATTAGTAGTAAGTGTGCAACTAAATTTGGTCTACAATCTAGTGCAGATATCTTATTACCGATACACTTGAAATAAGACAAAATTAACTTATAAGTAACTTTTCAGCTAGATAAAGGAGCTTGTCTAGAGGAAATAATTCTTAATAATGGTTGATGAAAACGTGACGGTTCTACAAGAAAATGAGCAAAATGTCTTTTTGCAACTGAAATAATCTGCCAGTGGAACTTGAACTTTTTCATAAATATTAAAGAATTGTTGGTTTAAATCAAGATTCTCAGTTAAAATCACACGTGAATAAGTTTGTTCACGTGATAAGTCATGAAAGTCATCGTTCTCCTACCACTTCCTGTCGTCTTCTTTGTCTTTTTCGCCAGTAGTAACATCCAGTTGTTGACCATGACTAATATGCAGTGTCCCCAATGCATTTTTGCGAAATAAACAAATTTCTGTATGGCTGAAAAACTAACTCATCCTAGAGCAAAAACTTTTTATCAAAAAATGTGAGGTTTCAAAATTGCGCAATTATATGGTCAGTGGAGAGTGCAGAGTTATCAAATATATTTGTAATTCAGTATGTTTATGTTTTTTTAAAAAAAGAATTAAATTCAGCTGTTTATCTGAATCAGATTTGTATCGGCCGATACTAAACCTCAGATATTGGTATTGGCATTGGACGTGAAAAAGTGGATCAGTGCATCGCTCTGGGAATCACAGCTGTAGTTACTTTATTGTGCTATAAAAAGGTGCTTTGTGTCTGGAAAATACAAAAACCGCCCATTTAAAGTAGACGCATGTAAAGAACATCAACATTTCTGGTGATTTTAATTTGAAAAACTTGAACAAGCGTTGCACACAGGACCCCTGAGGTCTACACTCTTAAACGATCACAAGCAAAGTGTTGCACAGAAATGTTGTTTTCCATCTCTAGCTTGTTCACTGTGACACAGTGTGACACGCTCACCCTGCTGTGATTGGTTCTTTAATTAGCTCCTAACAAGAGCCTTCAGGAAGCCAGCGTGCTGATTGGATGTCTTATCATTGTTAATTAGCTCAATTAAGTCATTAGGAGGGTCCTCAGCTTTTTGCTTCCTGGGGCCGCGCAGGTAGAGCTTCCCCCCGCCTGCACGGTTAAAAAAAAAAGGTCGGAAATGGATGGTTGTGGGGGGCGAAACGGTGTATATTTAGACATGAAATCATCTCCTAGCTTGGTTGTGAATATGATCCAAACATGACAGGATTTAGCCGTGTCAGAGCGCCTGACTCCCAGATTTGTCATGTTTACGGGGCGACATGGATCGCTTGTTGTTGTTGTTGTTGTGCGCGTCTGCGGTGTCCAGGTGTGACGCAGCCCGCGGCGCTAAAAAACACACATCTGGAGCAGAGAGAGCGCTCCACAACCAGATGTGCTTCACTCTGCCACTTCACTTGTAGCTTCTTCTTCTTTTGTTTTTTGTTTTTTTTTTACCGTTTACGGTCGGTAAAGGTGGAGTTTGTCCAGACATCAGCTGGGTCTGTCAGGTGTGTTTGTTCAGAGGCCAACAGATGTTATTTTGATGTTTAAAAGTGACGAAAGGACAAAGAGAGGCGGCGCAGACAGAACATCTCGTGAAACGAGCCATGAGACGATGTTTGGTCGAGCATGGATGGCTGGAGAGCCAATTAAAGCGGCGTAGGCAGAGACGAGAGGCGCGCCTTCACCTCCAGCTGTTGACGTGGCTGCAAATTACTCAATTATTTTCACATGCGTGTTTGTGTGTGTGTGTGTGTGTGTGTGTGTGCGCGTGTGGGTGTGTGTGGGTGTGTGTGTGTGTGTGTGTGTGTGTGTGTCGCTATGCTTCAGTTAATGTGAACAAGTGTGCATGCATGATTCGCATCAGCTCATAATTGTTAACAATGATTCATTGTTGGCTGAACAAAAGAGCGGAGTGTTATGTTGTCACCTCCGCCCCCCATACACACACACACACACACGCACACACACACACACACACACACACAGACACCAACATGCTGGCCAAGCTCAACACAACGATCCTAATTACAGCCTATGCTTCGCTCTGAAGTCGCTTCCCTCCTTTACGTTTCATCACTGATTGAGAGACACTCCACTAGCAGAACCAGGGGTGTCCAACATGTGGCCTGGGGCCCTTTTGTGGACACTGGACTGACATTGTTTGGCCTCTGACTTTCTTCCTTGTTTAAATGTGGCCCCCAGCACAGGGGTTTGATGTAAATGGGAACTTTCTATTGGTAATTAAGGCAAATTATCACAGATCAAGTAAAAAGATTCTCTGAATTTTGGATTTGTTTTTTAAGAACTGTAATTCTTTTTCACTCATGTCAAAATTCTCTTAAATAACCAAACATTCTTTGGTTAGATCTATATCCATTATGTTCTTAGCATATGAAAATAATCACACAACTTTTTGGGATGTATACACACTGAAATCTGCCTGATGGTGCAGAAACGGTTTAACCCTACCACAGCCTGAAGAGATGGGATCATTTTCACCCCACAGACCTTTTACTCTGTGCGCAGTCCAGGGGTGCCACTCTGACCCCGCGTGCGCTTTTAGGAGCTTTTTTTTGTGTCTGTTGTTTCGCAAACCGATGGCCTGACGGGACGAGCTTCCCTGCTGTCTGACCGTGACGTTTGCCGCGCTCTTCCTGAGCGTCATGCTACGACCACAGCAGGTTCAAACACTGAGGGGATAAAAGAGTCGGAATTCTGAGTTTAAAATTAAAATTCTTAACGTTGGGCTGTGAGATGGTGGCACTAACCAAGCTGTACTGTTGTAACCAATTTGAAACCTAAAGAGGGCAGCACTGAGACGGTTTATGGCCAAATATTGCAGAACTAAACATAAACGAAGGCTGCAAAAATACAAAATTTTACCAAGTATTTTTGTCCTGTTTCTACTGCAAATATCTTAGTTCACTTGAAATAAGACAAAACTAACTTTAACTTTTCAACAAGATGAATGAATAGTCTTCTACTAAGTCAATAATTCTTTTATATTGATGAAGACGTACTTGTTCTGTTGTCTAGAATAAGGAATCGTTGAAACAAGCTCTTATTTCTTGATGAAGTTACTTTGCATGTTTGTTTTATCTTATTTGAAGTGGACCAAGACATTTGCTCTAGAAACTAGACAAAAATTACTTGGTGAGATTTTGTGGTTTTGCTTTTACGACCCAATTTAAACAATTGATCATTTCATTTGGGGTTTAGTGAGGCAAAGAAAATTAGAGAAAAAATGCTAGTAAAAACGCATCAAGCGTCCCATAAACGAGTGTTATGTCCCGTTTTTAAAACAAGAATCTGTTGATTAAGATTTGTTTCCCTAAAAAAGCACAGCAACAGCATGAAGCTTTGCGTGTGCAGAGGTATGACTGGGAAGGAGCGGAGCGGCGGCAGAGAGACGAGCCTTGATGATGGAAACGACGGAGCGCTCCAGAGAGACAGGAAACAATCCCCTCTAACCACTGCGCTGACACCTCTCTGTTACGAGTGTGTGAGCGTGCACGTGTGTGAGCATGTATTAATATTGATTTAGCATTCTGGCAGGGGGTCTTTGAACCTCACTTTTCCTACTCCAGGCCTGCAGGGACATATTGCAGTGACACACACACACATACACACACGAGGCAGTGTCAGATGTAATTAATGGCATAACATAAAGACAAAGAGACAGAGCAGCAGCGTATTAAACATGAGCCATATAAACACGTCTGTGTGTGTGTGAGGATGATGAGGCAGAGAGGAAGGTTTAAACTGAATCCCGGATGTGGTTCTGCTCTTAAGTTGCTGCTTCTCTTTCTCTTTGCTCTTGGATGGATGTGAGCAGCAAAACGTTGAGTCCAAATGCATGGAGAAATCTGCATTTTTTAGTTATTAGCTACAGAAGAGCTGCGCTTTCTGAATTTACCTGTCACAAACCATCACTGACTTAAATAAAACATGTTTCTGCAGAGCATTGCTTCAAATTAAAAAGAGTGTTTGAGATTTTACTGCTCACAAAAACTAAATACGTCTGAAAACATTGATTTTAACATCCTGTCTTAACTGAATACTTCCTCAAAAACATGCAGAACATTTTCTAGATATTAGAAGAAAATATAGACGATAAATGTGAAAAGTAATACTCAAAAACATTATCAAGGGAAACAATCGAAAAGAAAAATTAGAAAAAGTTGAAATATTACCAAGTATTTTGGTGCAGTTTCTTGAAATAAGACAAAACTAACTTTCATGTAACTTATCAGCAAGATTCAAGAGCTTGTTTTCAGTGAATCATTTATTAATATTGATTTGAAGACGTACCAGTTCCACTGGCAACATGGAAAAATGACTCAAGTTTCACTATTAAGGAATCATTTACTTAAAATTAACCCTTACATCTTGCTGAAAAGTTGCATGGACACAGAAATGCTGAATCACCAGTTGCCATGGTGATTCCCACCTTTTTATTCCTAAAACAGGCGGGAAAAAACGGACTCTAAAGAGATTCTTTAATTCTAGGTTTTATTTTCAAATCCCAGCATAATGGGAGTAAATTTAACTCTGCAGTGAGATCCAAGAGAAAAAATCCAACATATTGGATGAAAAAAGACCTTTGAATTTGAATTCTAGAGACTAAAACTGGAAAAACTGCCAACATTTACAATTTCCACTTTTCTAAATCATGTTTTCTTGAGATAAAACATCCCAGCCTTACAGCTCATCAGAGGCGGCTGGTTTCACTTCATCAGCGGGGGAAAAAAAACAGAAAACGTGTCTTAAACCTGATCAGTCCAGTGGATTAATCTGTTGTTTTGTCTCTTCATGTGAGTGACCAACACATTTCCTAAGTGTAAGCACTTATTTTTGTTGCATTGTTTAGTTTTTCCCGTTTGCTGGTTTCTCCGGTGGTCTGCCTCTCTGTCTGTCTCTCTGTCTTTGGGGAAACTGTTTAGAAGTCTTCATGCACTCTCACACAAACCCCCAGACACATTTATATTTGATTCCTCCCTCAGAATAATTAATAACTTACTGTTCATTTATTTATTTGTTTGTATTTGAGGCTGACAGGAGGGGAGAAATGTGTTTGTGTGCTTGTCTTATGAGACCAAGAAGAAGTTATTATTTTATCCTTCGGTGCAGCGCAGTGGAAACTGGCTTTGTTTTGCCAGGTTGTTGCAGCTTTTTTTTGCTCCGGTTGGTTTAAGGAAAGATTATAGATGTTCCTCATTATTTGGTTTTTACGTCCGGTAATAAGAGACATGATAGAAAGAGGTTATAATAGCATTGATGTTTTTTGTCTGATCATTTTATTTAATGTGTTTATGGGTGAAAATGCAGCTTTATAAGGATAACGGGTTTTGACTATACAGTTACAATGTTTGGGTTTAAAAAATAAAAATCTAGTTTTCTGTTTAAATTATAGCTTTAATTTAAATCACTTCAGCTCCACATTTAGCTTCATGTAATAAAATTATTCCAACCATCCGTTTGTTTATCCATACCTCCATCTATTTTCCCATCCAACCAACCATCTGTCCATTTATTCATCCATTTGTTCATTCATCCAACCATCCATCCGTTGATGTTTTTCCTCTAGAAAATGACTACAAAACCAAATTTCTGGACATTTCAGGGTGAAGAATGTGAAATCCTGACGTTTATATGAAACCGACAGCAAAATGCTTCAGTTTTGCTGTCGGTTCTGCTCAGTTTTGGACCAAAATGCCTGTAATTATCCACGCTGTCGCCCCTCAGAGACCAAATAATTCAGGTATAATTGCACATAATCAGATTATCCTGCATCCTAATCTTCCAAGGTCACTCCTCTCGTCTGATTCCTAATCTGCCGTGTTCCTCCTTAAAGGAAGCCGCTGGCCGCCGCCGGCTGATTGTGCCTCTGCCATTACCTGCTCCGCCCAGCTGGACGCGTCTTTTCACTCCAATGCCACCTTGATTAGCTGCTCTTAATTTAGGGGCACACCCACGAGTGCGCGGCGGCACTCGAAGGCTTCTGTGTGATGAATTACAGCAGAACAGTGGGGGAACCTGCGGAGCTCGAGCCGCGGGAGGGTTGTTCATTTAACCACAAAGTGAGAAACACAAGAGTTTGGGAAATGATCAGCTGCGTCGCGCTGAACGTTTTTGTTTCCGCGGCTCAAATCAAGATGTTCCTCCTGTTTGTTTTAAGGTTTTCTGTCTCATTTCCTCATGTGTTCATCCAGCAGGCATCTCCAGTTCTTCCCCACCCACCCACACACACACACACACACACAGACACACACACACACGCACACGGTGTGCGGTGAGGGACGTCTCCAGCCGCGGCTGCAGGTATCTGGCAGGCTCTTCCACACATGACCTCGCAGTGATTAAGTGTCTTCATTAGCATGCTATTCTGCGCCGTGTGTGTGGGCGGTGTGCTGTAGGGAAGCGGGGTTTCAGTCGTGTGTATTTCAGGCCCGTCAGATTTTGGAATCAATAATGAAAAATAAAAATAAATCCGCCTCTGTTTGCTCTTCAGGTATTTTTATTTTTTTTTTAAAGTGTTTTTTTAATCTCAGATCTTCGGCGGAGTCGTTACCATGACCACGGCTCGGCTCGGGTTGGCACAGCCCGGTGTGGCGCTGTGCCGGTGTGGGTTCAGAAAGCAGAGACAGGAAGAGGGACTCGGCGGGAGGCTGAGCTGGCCGGGGCGGGGGGGTGAGGGCAGGCGGACCGGACCAAGGTCACTCCGGCTGAGGGTGTGTGTTTGTGACTGTGTGTGTCCACATGTCCACCTCAGCGTTGTGGAGGATCCAGACTCTCTGCTCTGCTTTTGGTTCGTTTTGATCATTTCTAGATGCATGCAGAAGTATTCACACCACAAAAAGCTTTAATCTGCTGTAGAAAAACACAAACCAGCTGCGTTTTTGTTACAAAATGGTCGCAAAGGGAGGATGTGGTGGTGCAGGGGTAAAGCGCAACCCACATATGGAGGGAGACCTTAGTCCTCAACGTCACAAGGTTCGAATCCCGACCCTCCCTCTCTCGTTACCCATTTTCAAATAAAGGCTGCTAGAGCCAATAAAATCTCTAAAAAAAAACAAATCGGCATAAACGTTTGTCAAAGATTGATAAACTTTGCAAGTGTCGTCCTTCCATTAAATTAATAATCATATGCGAATAAGTTTGTTACCTTGACATCTGTCAGAAATTAGGAATGCACAATGCATCCACACCAACATCGGGATCCGTTTCTGGTTGGTTTTCCCCTAAAGGTGCCGAAACGGTTGGAAAATATATATAATATCGGCCATAACAGCAGTACTGATATCAAATATAAATTTTTTGCATTGATATGCAAAAAAATAGATAATTTGCGTATCTGCGTTTATTAGGGAAACCGCTCATTTCTGACTTTGCCTGCGATTTATGATTGGGTGCATCCCAATCATAAATCGCAGGTCATTATATGTTATGCATGTTATTTTAAGTTTTTAATCCCTTCCACCAACCTGCTGGGAATCACTAATAAAAATTGGACGTGAAAAACGAGTCTGTAGGAGGAGAAGACGGTTGTTTTGGTTAGAAACCCACAGATTCTCATCTTTACATGGATGAAAATCCTCTTCCTCATCTCTGATTCAGTCGGCTGCAGCCCTGCCTCCAGTCCTGTCTCTGTGCTCTCCCGTCTCCGTCTCCCCGCCGGTCTCCCATCATGGATCTCTCTGGGTCCAGATGGGCAGTTTGCAGGTTAACTGGAACAGCTGGAGCTGCATTATTAGCGTCCTGCTGTGAGCTCTTATTGGCTCTGCTCATCTCCTTTCCTCCTCCTTGTTTCTCCCTCTTCTTGTCAGATCCTTAACCGACTGGAAAAGATTTTTCCTTTCGGTAATTTTGAATCAATCAGGGCCTTTTTAACCCCAACTCCTCCTTGTTGCCTAAACCCAGAAGGACGAGCGTTTAAAACCTGATGTTGGAATAAAAGAACAATATCTATTCTCTCCAAAAAATGCACTCAAATGCATTTAATTATCTCTTTGACAGCAGTTTGAAAAGCTTTATTAGATATAATTTGTGTGCAGAAGAGGTGCATTTAGGGTGGAGCTTAAGCTGGGAGTCTCTCAGGCCCGTCTGGGCCTCGTGTGTGTGTGTGTGTGTGTGTGTATGTGTGTGTGTGGGGGTGTCTGTGTGTGCGTGTGAATGTTGTTGTTGTGGAATGGAGATTGGCTTTTTAGTGGTATTTGGATGCAGAGATGCAGTGAGGATAAGCCTGCTAGCTCCTCCTGATGCCCCTTGGGAGAACAGATTAAAGAAACACACACACACACACACACACACACACACACACACACACAGTAAACAGCAGGCTAGGATTAGATGGAGGTAGGTAAACACACATACTCTCATTTCTGCTGGATTTTATTGAACAAAAACGCGTTTCTGCAGCTTTCTCGGAGATGAGATGTGAAAACTCGATTTCTGGGTTCTGACCAAACAGAAGAGCTGCAGGTTTGTCCAGATGTGGAGGATCAGAGGCGTTGCTGTTTTATCAGAGGCGTTGCTGTTTTATCAGAGGTGTTGCTGTTTTATCATCTGACTGACCTGCTGGTTTTAAGAACTTCAACCTTTTCTTTGAATAGAAAGTTTGTCTACAGGTGCAAAATTTAAATAACCTGGCTAGAAATATGATGTTATGTTGCAGAATGAAACAAAGCTGCAAATCAGATTGATTACAAGTTAGATTTCCCATTTATGGGATGGAAAAGGACAACTTGGGTTGCTCAGTTTAAAATAGCACAAATAGTTGCAGCCTATTTAACTAAATCAGAGTGTCTGCACATCCTTAAAAAGTCTTACATTTATGCATCTAAAATAAAGACGTAAATTGTCTTAAATTCATTGAAAAACTCTAAGCTGGCCTTAAATGTGTCTTACATGTTGTGGCAGGACAACTTAATGCCATATATTCTGTGTAGTTTTCTTTCTTCTTGCTGTATTTTACTGTTAAGTCTGTGTTCACTGCGTTTTGTGACTCAATGCAGTTGTGGTAACGAGCTGCTAACGTTACCCTTGCTAGCAAGCTGGCTAGCTTTCAAGACTGAAGCTAGTTAGCTTTTTTTTTTTTTTACATCCATTCATATAAGTACAAATTTATCACCATTGCCTCACACACAGATTGATTTATTTGTGATTTTTTTTTGTACATTTGTCTTAAAATCCAATCATAATTGTCTTAAAATGCCTCAGAAAGTGTTAGGTGTGACTTGGTGAAACCTGCAGAAACTCTGTAAATAATTTAATCTGACTTCAGTCTGATCTTTATCTGCGTTTATCAGGGAAACCACAGATTTCTGATGATTCGTTATGCTTTACATTTCAACCCTGACGCTCAAGTTATGTCTAATAAATAAAAATAAATCACTAAGATAATCTGATCCTGCCCACTTCAGGAATTAAAATGGAAGGACGGTACTTTTGGGACTTGTATACTCTACTTTAAATGTATGTTTCTGTTTAAATGAATTTAGAAAAAGGCTTAAATTAAAGCACTCTTATTTATTTAGTGGAGAAATATTTTTTTATGTCAATAAAGATAAGCTCCTTAAATGTATCTGCATTTTTTTACAACCATGTTGACTTGGGTTAACCAAGTCTCTAAATGATATCTCCATTCCAACTATTTATTTATTTTCCGACGTACTTCATGGAGAGGAGTTTTCTGTCCTACCAACACAAACGTAAACATGTCGGCCTCTACTTGAGCTGCAAGCTTTTTTCAAATGAAACTTAGATTTATTTTTCCAGCAACAAAAGCTCCAGCTGTGGAACAAAAAGATTAATATGTAGAAAATTAGGTGTTTTAAGCACGGCGGAGGGCGTATTATGTTAGACTCAAATCACTGCAAAAATATAAAATCTTACAGATGTAGGAGCGTCCGTCCATTCTTTTCCACGTCAGGAGGGCTGCTGGTCACCTGGACACGTAGCCAGTCCATCGCAGGATAGAGCAGCTTATTTTAGGTAAATATTTCCTTCATATTGATAAAAAAAGTACTAGTTTCACTGGCGGATTATTCCAGTTATACCATGGAAAAATGCCTTGTTATAAGTGAAATAATCTGCCAATGGAACTAGTACTTTTTCGTCCGTAAGAAATCATTTTTCTTAAAACAAGCTCTTAAATCTTGCTGAAAAGTTACTTATAAGTCAGTTTGATCTTTTTTCAAGTGTCCAAAGATATTTTCAGTAGAAACTAGACTAAAATTACTTGGTAAAGATTTTGTGTTTTTGCAGTGATCCCTTTAATTGTGCCGACATTGATTGAGATGAAAACATTCCCTGGATGAACAAACTCAAATAAATAGTAACTTCAGTTTGACATCATTGATTTAAATTAACAGGTTGTGCTAATAAACGCCTCCTTCAGATGTTTCACCTTTTAACCTATCATTTTAATACCAGCTCTTGTACCTGAAAAGCATTTAATTCAGTCAGAGGAAGGAAAATGCAGTTAGGGTTGGACTGGGGGGGCGAGGGGGGTATGACCCTCTGTCTGTCACCATGACAACCGGATCATAGCTTTGATTACAACTACAGAGGTGATTAACTGTGGATACAGACGGGATCTTGGACGTGTGTGCGTGTGTGTGTGTGTGTGTGTGTGTGTGCGTGTGTGTGTGTGTGTGTGTGTGTGTGTGTGTGTGTGCGTGTGTGTGTGTGAGACTCGCTATTTTGCCTCTGCAAAAAACATCTTGCCAACCATTTTTGTCTAGTTTCTGGTGTAAATATCTTATTGCTTGGCCTTTTGGAATAGGCATTAAATCAATTAATTGCATGATGAATTGAAATAAACTTTAATTTACATTTGCATAATTTATTCTTTTTCTCTTTTCTCTCTTTCTACCAAAAACTGGATGATAAAAAAGTCTTCAGTTTCGTGTTTTGGTCTCAAGTTTCTGTAAACGATCATGTTTACAGAAACCTCATAATTAATTTTATTAATTGTTTCTGTTTCATTTATTTTGGATATTTAAAATGTCTTCCAGTTCCAGTGTTAAAATGTTCGTTAGAATTTAAAGTTTACTGGTCTTTGAGATGCCATCGCCTTTATATTACTTGAAATGGTCTCAAAACACCAATATTATCGTTTATCGCAGTAAAATCTGGAACAATTTATCATCCTGCAAAATGTATTATTGTAACAGGTTATTGAAATAAAACAAAAACTAACTTACAAGTAACTTTTCAGCAAGTTACTTACAAGTTACAAGTCAGTAATTTCAACTTGCAACATCTTAAAAATGTCCTGTTATAAGTAGTAAAAAAAATCTGCCAGTGGAACTAGAACTTCATCATTTTTAAAGATTTATTGACTTTAAACAATCTCCTATATCTTGCTGAAAAATTTATACTATTTCTTATTTTAAGTGTGCAAAAACATTTGCACCAGAATCTAGATGAAAATACTCCGTTGGCCTTTGTTTTCGCAGTGCAGACGCCTGCCTCATCCTTCACTCTGGTTATTTCTGACTGTAAAAACGAATCGTCGTTTTATTCTGCTTCAAAAACAGAAAGACCCTGTTGGTGTGAATCTGGAGGGTTTAGTTGTGTTTTCCAAACTGTAGGCGAACAGATGTTTGAAGGTGTTTCAGCAGGATGACAGGTGCTTCCATTTTAAACATTATCTCAGGGAGCAGTAAGCCTGTGTTTGTGTTGATGGTTTATTTACACACACTGATTAATCTTATTCCCCTCAGGCCCGTTTCACACTTTCAATTAAAAGTCTAAACATAAATATTCTCCACATTCTTAGAGGCTAAAAGGAAACGTTATGTGGCTGTTAGTTAATCTAATCATTGATACAGAATGACTGCTGCAGTTTTCTGAAATGAAAAGATTTCTGCAGGAGTGTTTCATGTTTCACGCGTTCTAATTATTTGCACTTCTTTGCTAAAAATGTGACGCATTCACACTCTTTTTGGTGTTTTTGTTTTTTCACGAGAGGCCCTGTTGTGTTCAGAAACATACGAGCGCAGCTAACATCTAATAAAACTGCGGTGAAAGTGTGAGACAATGATGTAAAACGAGTGCGCAGACGTGCACGTGCGCGCTTGTGAGCAGCTATTTGGCTTCAACACGGCCGAGCGCTCCAGCTTCCCACTGTTATGTAATCTGAGAGGGAAAATCCAAGCTGCTGCTCACACACACACACACACACACACACTTTCCCATCACACACTCTGTCTCCTTCCAAGACTCACATGCACTATGCACCACACAAATATGCTCAATTTGTGCACAAACT
This sequence comes from Poecilia reticulata, assembly GCF_904066995.2. NCBI lineage: Eukaryota > Metazoa > Chordata > Actinopteri > Cyprinodontiformes > Poeciliidae > Poecilia > Poecilia reticulata. Next base: position 29,330,126 of record NC_088835.1, on the reverse strand, counting down.
GGTCATTGCCATATGCTGATCCTGTCTGCCAATAAAATGTCTGCCTGGCTGTGTGTGTGCGTCCGATGTGTGTGTGTGTGTATGTGCGTCCGATGTGTGTGTGTGTGTGCGGATAGTTTTCACAGGGTGTGATTAGGTGAAGCGGAGGAATGTGGCTTCAGGTCCGCTTTTATTTAGGCCTGTAAACAGTAGGGCTGTGTAATATCGATTTTGCGATATATATCGATATTTTCTTTCCTAGAAAAATATTGATATTCATCCGCAAGTATCGTAACATCCAACCGTCACCTTGCTCACTCACTGCTTGTTTCGCCAGGAGAGTGATCAGGTCATCAGGCTTAGAGTGATTCCTTCAGATGTTAAGGGTCAAGGTTAAAAAGGCATTATTTACTTTACAAATGCATGTAAGCTACAGTTTGTACTGTTTCAATTAAAAGAAACATGTTTTCTCACCACTTCTTTGATTCATTTTGTCCAGCTGTCGAGTTTAAGTCTGTGTCCAACCAGAGCCAGGTATTGTGTAGTTGGTGCTTTTAGTCAGTTTTCAGTTAAATTGATTCAATCCAACTCTATAACAGTCACAAAATGTCACCAAAATCACTCTGTCCCTCTAAAATCTTTCAAAAGTGTATCGTGAGCAGAATATCGTGTATCGTATCGCAAGATTATTGTATCACCACAGCCCTAGTAAACATGTTGTTTACCTTATTAAAATCATAACAATTTGATCTGAATTTTTGTTGATTTATTTCCACATCAGCTGTGAAATAAAGTCTGAAATTTTCAATAACAGAAAAGCAAAAAATATCAGTGTGACTGAAGAGTTTCTCTTCTGTATTTAAGTTGATTTAAACGTTCAGAAATGACGACACAAAGCAAAAGATTGTCGTCATTTATGACTTTGACAGACTAATCAAGTCGCTCAGTTTCTGTTTCAGGTGGATATTTATTTAAAAATTCACAAAACGTCACCACATCACAGCGAAAAACATAATAATTAGTAAATAAATGAATCATAAATGTTCCTCTGACCTCGTTGCACCACATTGACTGAAACTCCACTAATTTCCAGTTTTAGTTGTTTTATAACAACATTAAACTTAAAAATTCTTTCTCTGCCTCTTTTTAATAACCATTTCATGTCTGCTTTTAAAGTGTTATTTTTCTAAACATTAAGGCAGCTGTGGCATTAAAGTTGATCTACAGTCACACACAAACCTTTTAAACACTAAATATAACTTATATTAAATCTATTTTATACAGTTACCAGTTTAAACATAATCATCTTCTATACAAATATAGTAATGATGCCTGAAAACACGAGGCTTAACATTCAACCCTGTGGAACACCAAAAGTAATTTTACATAATTTTGTATATTCGGTTGTACATACAGAAAATTTTCATTTAAATAATTTCCTAAGTAGTTAGTTGCAGCATTTTAGCCCAAACTTACCTTCACAGTTGAGTTAATTGTGAAAATCAGGGAAGTTTTAGCTGCTTTATTATATAAAACAAGTTTATGATAAAATTTTTCTCTTTTTATTTAACTTTTGATATCAGCTTTATGTCTGAAACAATGTTGTGTTTTAGTTTTGTCAACATATGACTTACTGTGTTCAGTAATTTGCATCTGTCTGAATTTTGTATTTAAATTTTTTTCGAATGGGTTCCCAGTATTCAACCAGGTGGAACACCACAAGTTAGATTCTGCGGTTTTATACTGTTTTTCGTAAACTAAAACAAAATTTAAACATCTTCCTTTTGTTCCGTTGATTTACGTTTTTTAATAAAAAATGCACTTTGCCCCATCTTAAATCATAAGCCGTATGAAATGAGCATTTCTCTGCCTCCCATTTTGTTTTGACTGAGTTTAAACATCCAGACGGTCGGATTTCGAAGGGAACAAATAAAGAAAATAACAATCATCTTGCAGAGAAAGAGAGAGAGAGAGATGGAAATAGAGAGGGGAGATGAGAGAAAGGAGGGAGAGTGTGTGTGGGTGTTGGATACTCGCGGGACCTCGGCACTGCAGCATTCTTTCTCCTCTTTGTGTGTGTGTGTGTGTGTGAGGGTGAGTAAAGGTGGAGGCACTCCTGGGACCCCTCCAGCGCTGCAGCAGGTTGTGTGTGTGAGTGAGTGAGTGTATTCTCCAGCCCCCACAGTACCAATGGGTCAAGCTCACAACCTCCTGCATCAGAACCCCCCCCCCCCAACAACCACACACACACACATACACACACACACCCTCCAATCGCCCCCTGGTTGCTATGGTAACACACCTTGAGCAAGCCCCCCCAGAGGGGCGCACACTCCTCCTCCTCCTCCCTTCCACTGCTCTCTTCTTTGCTGCACTCCTTCTTCCTCACAGCGCCTCTTGCTGCTCTCTCCACGGCCGTCCTGCCCGTCTTCTTCTTTCCTTCCTTCATCCCTCTTTTGGACGCTTCTTCTTCTTCTTCTTCTTCTTCCTCTTCTTCTTCTTCTCCTTGCTAAAACAACAACTTTGCTTCCAAATCTTCTGTAAATCAGATCAACAGTTTCAACACCGAACAGTTTTTTTTTTTGTCATCTTTGCCAATCTGTTGCAATACAAAGTGATTATATCGACACTGCGAGTCATGCATGTGCAGCCGCTGCCCCCTACAGGCAGGTGGAACAAAGAGCTTCTGATATAGATCTGCAAAACTTATATGTAGCAATCGCATAGCTAGAGAATAACGTGGAAATCCTTAGAAAACTTTCCAAGGCCTATTTTAATGCACTGTGCAGTAGTGAGCACACCTCTGCTAATCCGCTAAAAGCTGAGCTAACGTTTCATTTAGCGCTTTTGCTAACTGGAAACTTTTCGCCTGGTTAGCTTCCTATAAGTTTACTTTTCAGGGTAAATTATAAAGCGTTAATTTACTTTTTGCTGTGTTGATCAACATTTGTGTTAAAATTTTTGTTATTTTGATTTCTTAAAACTAGACGTTTATATTCATGCTCTTATTTTGAGCATAAAAACTGTTTATGTAACAGAACCGTTTCCTCTCCTCTTATTCTCTTTTTCCCAATAACTTTATTTCAAACAGAAAGTACACAGGAACAAAATAAAACATTGACAGTAGATAACAAGATATAAACATTATTAAATTAACTTGGGGCATTGTGGAACATGTAAGTTATAATTTTAAAATTAAATTGGTGCACAAAGATTTCCGGTTTTCAAGGACAAATATACTTTAGGTTGAACTGAAGTTGGTGCTTTGGGATTAGCTTGTAAGTACCATGTTGGTGTAGCACTTTAACATTAGCAGAATTGTTTATGGTTAATGATTTAGGGTTAGCACAACTAGCTTTTAGTTAGCATCACCCTCCATTGTTAATGCGGATTAAGATATGCAATGGAAATCATCACTAGCGCAGAAGCTAACAGCTAAAGTCTTCATAAACTCTGGTCTTGCAAACTTCACTCAATAAAAGTTGCACCTTGATATCTCAGCTTCCCAAGTTTCATTTTCTTTTGAATATTTTAAATATTCTCAACAAAATATCAGTAAATATGATTTTTCATGGGTATATTCGGTTCCACAGAAACATCTTCAGATAGACGAGGTTTCACTGTATGCTGATGACAGACAGCTTTATATTTCTGTCTCACTGCATGACCAAGGTCAACTAGAGTCAATAAAATAGATGTCTATAATATAAAAGGGGGGCTAGGTCAGCTTTCCTCCAGCTTAGTGAAGATTTGGTGCCTAACATGAAAGGTTGGACATCAACGCTCAACTGGACACAATGAGGGCAAAGACCATTTATAGCATGAATTTATGTTTCGATGAGTTTATTGTTGCTTTCTGTCCATAAATCTTATTCTGTGAAGCTTTACTGTGGTAAAGCTGCTGGTGGTTATTTTGCTTTATTATACCTCAAAATATTTCCAAGATATTTTTATTTCCTGCTGAAAGCATCTTATTCCAGATTCATCTCCAGGTATTCTAAGCAGTATAGGGAAACACAGGTGTGTGCATCAGCATCTCTCCTGTATTAAAAATGAACATGGTTAGCTAAAACCACAGAAAACCCTCAGGCTGTTGTTGTATTACGTGTGTGGTGGGAAAACCTGATTAAAATGTTAAGCTAATATCAGCAAATCTAAGTAAAAGTATCTATATTTCCAGGTTTCTCTTAGGTTTATTAGGAAATCTTAGAGTAGTTGTTGTGTACAGTAGTTGTTTGATTCTGTTATCGCAAAAAAAACACTGAAAAAATGAGAAATATATGAACCAGGGCGGCATTAAATGACTCCAGAAATCACTGAACTTTTTCAAAATGCCTGTCAAACAGATTAAATGTAAACTTTAGGGGTTTTTTTCAGCCACAGCTCGTTATACATGTTGGAATGTTGTAAAAATAATGATGTTTATACCTGAACTGCAAACACACAAAGTCTGTTTGGTCCATTTTTTAGTGAAAATATCTTCATACACTTGAAATAGGACAAAACTAACTTAAGCCTAATTTTTCAACAAGATATAGGAGCTTGTTTTGAGTCAATAATTAAAATAAGTGCTGTTCCGTTGGCAGATTAGTTTACTTATAACAAGACGTTATTCCTGTGCTAAAAGTGAAATAATCCGTCAGGGGAACCAGAACTTTTTCATCAACTATTGACTTAAACCAAGCACCCATATCATGCTGAAAGTTACTTTTAAGTTTGTTTTGTCTTATTTCAAGTGTATTAAGATATTTGGACTAGAGACTAAAATAAAAATACTTTGTAGGATTTTGTGTTTTTGCAGTGTAGAATAGAAAAGAAACCAAAAGATGAAGAAACGCCTTTAACAAATAAAAAAGCATTCACGTATTTTGACGTCTTTACATCAAACATTCAGCTGATACAGTTCATGTCTGTGTTTTTCTATTTTAAGACCACACATTCCCACCCAGGCTGAGTATTTTCAAAAAGAATAAAACAGGAATTTTGTAAAACGGTTGAATAAATCTGAGTTACTCGGGTTCGTATTTTCACTTGAAGTGCAGATGCCTGTTTTACGGCACAAAGGAGCGAACAGAGACACGCTCTGATATGGATTTTAGGGACGGAGGGGGCTGACAGGCGGAGAGACGGGCAGTAATGGAGGGCAGACGCCCAGGGGACCCCGGCAGCTCGTTTAGAGCGACGCCGGGAAGGTGGGTGTTTGCATGCATGTCGAGGTGTTTAAGAGGGGAAGCACCTTAGGGATCCGTCGCCAGCACAAACCAAGGAGCTCATTTGTGCTGAGCTGCGTGTTGCAGGGGTCTGAGATGAGGCCGGCGTAAATGGGATGATGCCACCTGGTCCTGCTCCTCTGGTCAATTAGCAGAGAGAAAAAGGTGGTTAATGAGAGGGAATGAGACCGAGCAACAGCATGAGCAACGACGGCGTGTGTTTGTGTGAAATATGTCACTGTGGTGGGTTTGTAATTGTGAGGATGACTACAGTATCGGCCGCGTTTTCCTTCCGTAACATGCATGTTCTGCTTTAAATGTTCTAATGCAGTGGTTCTTAACCTGGTTCGATCGAACCCCAGGGGTTCGGCGGAGCGTCTGCCACGGAGGTAAAGACACAGTTGTGTAAAGTCGTGATGACGCCCCGCTTTGCCATCACTTGCTACAGAGGATCACCTTACATTGCTTAGCCAATCAGAGGATCACGTTACATTGCTTAGCCAATCAGAGGATCACGTTACATTGCTTAGCCAATCAGAGGATCACGTTACATTGCTTAGCCAATCAGAAGATCATCTTACATTGCTTAGCCAATCAGAGGATCACCTTACATCGCTTAGCCAATCAGAGGATCACGTTACATTGCTTAGCCAATCAGAGGATCACGTTACATTGCTTAGCCAATCAGAGGATCATCTTACATTGCTTAGCCAATCAGAGGATCACGTTACATTGCTTAGCCAATCAGAGCTGCGGAGGAGCCCTGATTGAAGGAGCTCCACTCTCAGCATGGATTTGAACTTGTGTCTTTATTTACTTCAGCAAATCTCAGTTTTTAACAAATTCTGTAGCTTTCTGTGTACTTCTAAATCTGCTCCTTAGTCGCATCTTTTCGGGGTTGGTACTGCCTCTAGTGGTGTGGGGTGGTAACACAACTAATATAGTTACATTACTAAATCAGAATACCGCAAAGTCTTTATTATTTATTATACATTTTTTGTTCTCTTAAGAATGTAGAGCTAATTAAATGATCTAAACACCTAAAGACCTTAAAGTGGTTCCAGTTTCTCTCGATGGCCAACCTGTTGAAACTGTGACAAATTTTAAATACCTGGACAGTCAGCTCAACTTTGCTGAAAACACTGACTATATTTTGAAGAACTGTTCTCAGAGACTCTACCTTTTAAGAAGACTTAGTGATCTTGAATGAATCTTAGTGTATCTCTTGAATTTGGAGGAAAAAAATCATATTTTATTTATCACTACAGAAGGGTTCAGTGAATGCGCATATGAAACTTTTGATGGTGATGGACAGCGTTAAGACCCGCCTCCTGCCTCTGATTGGCTGTTTCTGGTTGGCTGATTTTTTTCCTCACTGATTATCTGTCATGACAGTTTCAACCAATATGTCAGGAAATATATTTTTGTGAAAGTTGGATACTGGAGCTTCAAGGGGTTTGAACCAAACCAGCGTCTTGAGGTTTGTAGATAAAAGCGATAAAGGATTATTGTCATGGTTAGTGCCTGAGTGAAAATCCAGAAAAAGTTAGATTTGAGTTGGTTGGTGGAGAACTGTAATCCTGACCTTCACCCTGCCTCTTTGGCCATGTCCTCCCCTATGTTCTCCGTCCCAGGGAAAGTCTCCCAGCGATGTGTGTGTGTGTGTTCATGAGCTGCTGGATCAAATGCTCTCTGTGAGACAAAGCGTAGCGGCAGGACGCTCTGCGACTCTGTCATCTCACTATGGGTCGCACACGGACCGGGCTGCACGGGGGGGACGGCACACAGAGACAGCCGTCCCCACACACACACTGATCAAAACAATGTATTTGTCAGAAAAGAGAAGTCTTTCATGGGACACACACACACACACACAGAGGCGTTGGAGGCCTCTCTCCATGCCCTTGTTCCGGACAGCCCAATTATCTCTCTGCACCTCACTGTTTTCTCCTCTGTTCCCTCTGAGGTTTTCACGTTCGTTCTGGTTTGGATTCTTTTCCCTTTTTTTTCCCGTTTGCAGCCATTTTTGCTCTCACACTAATTGATTGACCATAAATGAGCTCCTGAAGTTTATGTTTCGGTTTGATGTCGTAATGAAACATGTTCCTGTGCACGGGTCTGAATCGAAGCACCGCTGAAAAGATAGCAGTCGTATAAAACTGAATTTATTTGACTTTGTGTCAGAAAGAGAAGACGGTCTCCTCAAGGCGTTTCAGTTTCCATACTTGAGCTGGGATTGTATTTCTGTTGGTCCAAAACTGAATAGTTACAACAACTTTGTCCTAAAAAGGTTTAAAAAAAAAACCTTTAAGCTACTCAAAAAGCACAATAAAATATTAAAAACAAATTTTACTCATTTAATAATTCATAATAAAATTACCTCAGAAAAATTAAAAAGTACAGTTTAGTGAAAATAATTTATTTTTGGTATCACTTTATTAGAAGACTGAAATGACATTATCATAAACATAAAGTGTCATAAATAACGGCACTTTTAATGTACATTTGACAGATTTAATGGAGTTTTTAATACATGTTTTAACAACTTTGCATTAAAAATGTCATTATTTACCCCATCCTGCAAGGATGGACGATTACTGACCAGATATTGATTCAATTAGATTTAAATAATTAAATCCAGTCACATAATTTCCTCATTAGTCTTCAGCACATTGAGAGTCCGTGTAAGACAAAAGCATCAGTTGCTAAGTAAAATATAACGGCCTCCTCTTGTTCTTTAACATTTTTATTTCCAAAGTTTCAGATTGTTTTTGTAACTCCGGCTTAGACACTTGCAGCTCAGATGTTTCTGTGTAAGATCTCAGGAAAACTGAGCGCAGAAGTAGGTCGTTGTGTTCGTGTAAAGGTGGCTGATGTTTGACCGCTGCCTCTGATCCTGGCAGCGTGGGAGAGTGGGAGGCAGCTTTACCCCCACCGAGGGCGCGGCTTAAAGATGCCTTACACACAACGCCGTAGCCAAAACACACACACACACACACACTGACATCAATGACGCGTAGGCAATTCTTCATCTTCATCTTCTGTACTGTAAAAGCTCCAAATATGACCAAGTTTTCTTTTAGTTTTTACCAAATATCTTACTATACTTGAAATAATACAAAACTAACTCTAAAAGTAACTTTTCAGTAAAAGGATCTTCTTTTAGGTCAATATTTGCTTAATATTGATTAAAAATTATTAGTTCTTCTGGCTGATCAAATGAAACCTGTGCTTTTTTTAAAATCAGTATTAAGGAACCTAAAACAAATTCATACATCTTGATGAAAAGCTACTTTTAAGTTAGTTTTGTCTGATTTCAAGTGTACTAAGATATAATCAATCAATCAAATATCTAGGAGTGTGAGAATCCTTGTTAAATTACATCTTAACTAAAACTCTGAGGTGTGAGAATCCTTGTTAAATTACATCTTAACTAAAACTCTGAGGTGTGAGAATCCTTGTTAAATTACATCTTAACTAAAACTCTGAGGTGTGAGAATCCTTGTTAAATTACATCTTAACTAAAACTCTGTGGTGTGAGAATCCTTGTTAAAAATGGTGTTTTAACTAAAACTCTGAGGTGTGAGAATCCTTGTTAAATGGTGTTTTAACTAAAACTCTGTGGTGTGAGAATCCTTGTTAAATGGTGTTTTAACTAAAACTCTGAGGTGTGAGAATCCTTGTTAAATGGCGTTTTAACTAAAACTCTGTGGTGTGAGAATCCTTGTTAAATGGGGTTTTAACTAAAACTCTGAGGTGTGAGAATCATTGTTGAATGGCGTTTTAACTAAAACTCTGAGGTGTGAGACGTTTAACTGAAGTCCTACAAGGGGCTTTAATGTGTTTATCTTTTTTAACCTTTTTTCTTTTTCTTTAATAAAAATTCTCTTTGTCTTTCTAACCGCTTATTCAGTGTCACATGCTGTTTTTATTTTAATTATGTAAAGCACTTTGAAATGCCTTGCTGCTGAAATGTGCTATAGAAATAAAATTTGATTGGTGGAAATGAAACATTTTTCTTATCTAAGGAAATTTGCTCTTGAAACTAAACAGAAATACTTAATAAATCCTACCAAGAATTTTTGGTCCAGTTTCCAGTACAAATATCTTTATTTGTTTTATTTCATATATACTAACTTACAATAAATTTTCAGCAAAAAATAGGAGCTTTTTAAAGTCAGTAATCCTTCAAAGAGGCAATATTATGCAAAATCGGCGTGTTATAATGTTATTCCCTCATCAAAGACAGACCTGGAGTGTTACCTTGATTCTTTTATGCATGTTTTTAAAATCCTTTAATCTCCATGGCAACCGTTCAGCTGTGAAAAACGCCTGGGTGGACGTAGCCCCGCCTTCGAGGCTCAGCTCCTCCTCTGAGCTGCAGCTTCCAGCTCAGAGCTCCTGTCCTCTCAACTCCTTCAGACTAGCCAGCAGCAATTAGCAAACACCTGCTGAGCTCAGTGTATGACCTACTTCTCAGGGTTAATGGAGGAGCCATGTTGTGATGACTTCCTGGAGGCGGAGCTTCAGAAACAGCAGGAGTTTTTAAAGAGACAGAGACCCAATTTCAAGACCTTAAGTTATGAAGTCACATGTTTTTAAAGTCATATTTGAGATTTGTAGCATTTTCATAACAACTGACGTTAACATAGTTACTTGATTGTGCTGTAAAATTGCACTAAATGTTTGGAAAACACATAAATTTAGTTCTGATGAAGCTCCACCGCTGTCAGATTATCACTCATCTCTTATAACAAGACATTATTCATCAGTATTAATGAATTTTTGACTCCTTTATCCTGCTGAAAAGTTTTTTGTAAGTTAGTTTTGTCTCAGTTCAAGTGAAACTCGACCAGAAATGCTTGTTGAAATTCTGTGTTTTTTGCAGTGTGCCTGTTTTCTGAGCCAAACTTAAACTTTTTGTTTCTCAAACAATAAAATCGGAACCAACTGAAAAGCTGCAGCTGCACACCCTTCCTCCTGCCTCTCTCTCTCTCTCTCTCTCTCTCTCTCTCTCTCTCTCTGCATGCGTCGCTCCGTGTGACTCTCTCTCCTGCTGCTTCAATCTCCTGGTAAATGATAATGAACCTCTATCTGTCTCAGTGTGTCTCGGACACGCTGGCGCCCCTCACAACCTCGCAGCCTTTGAGGTTTCTGTGTGTGTGTGTGTGTGTGTGTGTGTGTGTGTGTGTGTGTGTGTGTGTGTGTGTGTGTGTGTGTGTGTGTGTGTGTGTGTGTAGACGGGGCTTGTTTGGGGATCGGGACCACAACACACACACACACACACACAGCTATTGAGATGGGATTAGGGCACCCTTGTGATGGCCTTTGAGGCAAGAAGAGATAAAAATCTCTGTGTGCGTGTGTGTATTAGTCAGTATGGGTGTCATGGATGCATGATTGAAGACGTTATTAACCCTGCGATCCCCTGCAGCGAGATTTTGCAGAGTGTGTGTGTGTGTTAGCACTTACAGGACATGAGATAAGTGTTAAAAAAACAGGGTGTGTGTATATATGTGTGTGTGTGTGTGTGCAGCGCTCCATGGGGGTCACAGATTGGCCTGCAGACGACACCATCTGATGTCTCCCGGCAGTTCGGTCCTGTAGCGTGTGTGTGTGTGTGAGTGTGTGTGTGTTGCCTCGTGCTGCGTGTGTGGGCGACTGGGGTATCGGACCTGTTTGGTACGCTGGTGATAAGGACAACAGGCAGGGGACTCGATCACCGAGGGGTGCCTGTGTGTGTTTGTGTTTACGACGCCCACCTTCATCTGGCCTTTCACCGTGGGGGCAGTGATGTCACTCACACCGTCTCAAAATAGACACAAACACAAAAATAAAAAACACGACTGTGGATACGCTCTGCACGCTGTCAATTACTTCATCATATAAAAGATTATTTTTACTCCTTTTGCTTAATGTTTGATGTAAAAGTGTTAATACGGTAATCAGTGTTTCTAATTGTTGAGTTTTTTTTGTGCTCATGTAGAAATCAATACATTCTCATGTTTTTTTAAGGTGTTTCTTCGGTTGCCATGTGATATTTCAATGCAAAAACACAAAATCTTACCAAGTATTTTTGCTCTACTACACTTTAGTACAGCTGAAATAAGGAAAATATAGCTTACAGGTACTTTTCAGCAGGATATAGGAGCCTGTTTTACATCAGTAACGCCTTAATAGTGATTGAAATGGTGCATGTTTCACTTATAACATGACAAAAAAGTCTTGTTATAAGTGAAATAATCTGCATGGTATCTAACCTAAAACCTGGCACACATTTTCTGTTTCTTACACAGCATTAGCTTAGCTTACCTTACTGTATCGCACCATATGGTGCCTTAATTTATCACATCTAGCCTAACTTAGCTTACCTTGCAGTCTAAGTAAGACGGCACTGAATTCCGTATCTTACTTTGCTTTACTCTGCTTGACTTAATTTAGCAAAATTAAATCAGTTTAATTCTACATTGGTTGGCTTACCTTTAGACCATTTAGTTAGATATATTAGCTGAATAGATTTAGCTCATTTAAATCTGTTTATATTTGTTGATTTATCTTGTTTAGACTATAGCTAAGCTATTAGCTTATTGGCTTATTGGCTTCATTTAGCCCCTGTAAACTTAATATAGCCTGCCTTAGCTTAGCTTACTTAGCTTAGTTTAGTACACCTTACCTTATTTTAGCCAAGTTGAGCTTAGTTTAAGTTAGCATATGCAGATTTACTTTAGCTTTACTACTTTACCTGACATTAGCTTATCTTAGTTTTTTCACTTTTTATTTTGTTTGCCCTATTTTGAATCAGTTTAGCTTAGCCTAAATTAGCTTATTTGATATTAGCTTACTTTAGTTTATGTTACTGTGTTGAGTTGCACTTCTTCTGTTCAGGCTAGTTTAGAGGATTTGTGAAATTAATAGAAAATGCATACAAAAACTATTCAAACTTAACCATAAACATGTCTAGAAATACACTGTAAATAAATAAAAAAAGTCAGTTTGTATCATAAGTTAACCACTAGACAGTGGAGTTACAGTTAGATTTTGTTTTTAGTTTTTGAATACAAACAGTGTAAATATAAACCTTTTGTACCTCTTGTTTTGTATTTACATTCATATGTAAAGGAGAATATATAGAAATGTTCTTCAGCAAAATAATTAGGCTATAATATTCTTGTTTCTGGTTTTGATGCATATTTTGTGTCCATCTGTGTCTCTGCTGCCGCCTGTTTTTACCTACATCAGACATCTGTCCTGAGTGTCGGGTTAATATCCCGAATTGATGTCACATGTTCCGGTTTCCGTGTTTCGGCTGATCCTAACCTACGCATGCGTGTCTGTCTCCTATTTGCAGAGGAGGGCATCAATCACGAGTGCAAGCTGTGTAACCAGATGTTCGACTCACCTGCCAAGCTGCTGTGCCACCTGATAGAGCACAGCTTCGAAGGCATGGGCGGTACCTTCAAGTGTCCCGTCTGTTTTACAGGTGAGGCGCACGCCGCCGCCGCGTTCAAGGACGGACAAAACACACAATACAATCAGAAATATTTCATGTAACTGTGGAAAACATCCCCTGTTTGACCGAGGTCCGTTTTATATAAGAAGCTGAAAAGTGTGGCGTGTAGACGTGGTTGCTCTCTTTGAGATAAATCTGATTGGTCACCCTGCCTGGCCACGCCCACCAGAGCTGCCAATCAGTTGTTCATGTCACATCGTACATAGATTAGCATTTTGTTCACACTGAATGTGATTTGATGACAGAAATGTTACTTTTGTTGTTTTACAAATATTATTTGTTGTTTGTTTAAAAATCAAACATTACATGTTAATTAACATTTACATTTAAATGCATGAGACTAAAGTGGGTAATTAAACAGTTATTTGGAATTTGTAGTCTAGAATAGCTCAATAATTTTGGCTTTAAGTTGATAAGTTGAAGAGAGTTAGCATAGCAGCGCTAAAGATAGAGCTAAGCTACACTAAGCTAAAACACACTAATCACAAGTAAATAAATAATTTAGTTATTCATATTTTGTAACCTGAAACTGCAGTGCATTTGGATGAAGTTGCCATTTTAGTGCGCCGTCCTCCCCCATCCTCCTACAGTTATAATTTCTGTGAGTGTGTTAAACTCGGATCAGGTCAAACCCGTCAAAGGTTGTAAATTGACTCTGATTAGAAGTGTCCAAAGACATTTTCAGAAACTTTTTGGCTTAATCCAACGCAGTTTATTTTGTCTGTGAGCTTAAAGCTGTAAAATGTGGGTTATTACTGCAGGGGGGTGTAATATGTGAGAATGTTTTTAATCCACAGGAGAGAGTAAATAAATGACCAAATTAGGTGTTCACATTCAGCACTTTTCCTCCCTGCGTTAACCCCCCCCCCCCGCCTCCCGGTTGTTGAGTTTGTCTTGTGTTGTGCCCCCCCACATACCTCCCTCAACCCGAGCAGCCCTCCCCCCCGCCCCCCTCCCCAGGCACAGCAACACTTTAAACTTTAACTGTATTCCTTTGTGGCTCATGAATTAGTAAAATGGGCTCGGCTCCTGTGGGGAGGCTTAATAATTCAGCAGTCTCGGAGTGAAAACCAAAAGTTTACTGAAACAAAAGAGGGATTGGGGGGGGGAATGGTATAAAACAACACTGGAGCTGGAATTAAAACAAAAACCAAAGAACCGGATGATTAATTGGTTCACGTTCTGCTGACGGTGGTTCTTCCTGCTTTCTCTTTATTCAGATGAGAAAATGCTTCTTCCTCATCAGTTGCCCTCTCTGTTAATCATAATTCATATCTTAAATTTTACTATCACATATTTAACCCCTTTATGGCAAGCCGTTTTAACATAAAATCTGTTTCCTCTGACTATCTAAAAATGAGTTTTGACTTTCCTGAATGATATTTAAGGTACCAACATTTACATCCTGTTCAAGATATCTTCAATAACATACTTTCAAGCATTGCAAAAACACAAAATCTTAGAGTATTTTTGGTCTAGTTCCCAGTGGAAATATCTTGGCATATAAAACTAAGTTATAAGTAATTTTTCAGCAAGTTAAAGGATCTTGTTTTAAGTCAGTAATTCCTTAATATTAATTAAAAGATAGTAGTGGAACAAGACATTTTGCTTATAATGTGTGAAAACTGGCAGATTATTTCATAGTAAAAATGCTCAAATAAAAGTAAAAAGTACAGCACAGTAAAAAAATGCAACTAGTAACAACCAAATTAATTAATATGTATAAACCAATTACAGATACCTGGAATGTAAGTGTGATTTTTTGTAAAAACGGCTTGCCGTACCACATCAGCGCTTTGCTCTGTTTCTCCTCCTTGCAGTGTTTGTACAGGCCAACAAGCTGCAGCAGCACATTTTCGCCGTTCACGGTCAGGAGGACAAGATCTACGACTGCTCCCAGTGTCCGCAGAAGTTCTTCTTCCAGACAGAGCTACAGGTAGGATCTGTCACCTGGCCGCCTCCGTCTGCAGGCCGGTGAGGGGATTGTGGGCTGCAGCTGCTTTTCCATAAAACTCTGTAAACTGGAAGAATGGAAAGTGGTGGTGGGTTTTTTTTTTTGTGCGTTTTTATGCGTTTCTGCAGACAAACACTAAATATTTCAATGTTATATGTTTATTTAATCTGAATATCTTGTATTTCCCCGACAAAATTATAGTTTTTTGAAGGCTGACCAAGCAGAGCAAATAAAAATGTTCTGATCCAGCGACGTTTAAAATGAGTGGTTTCGACACACTTTTCTCTCCAGAATTGTTTCCCTTCACTTGCTGCCTTGGAATTATGAAAAATAAATTTGCTTTATGGAAACGCTAATTTTCTTATTTAAAAAAAAAGAAGTTTTTCAGCAGTGTCAAAACAGATGTATTCCACAAAACTGCAATGGAAACACTTTTTCCCATCATGTGCTCAACAAGCGGATGTTGCTGTTCGTGAAAGCGATAAAGAAAAACGGCGACAGGAAGTGCTGGGAGGATGATGGTTTGTTTTCCCAGAGCTCACAGCATCACAGTTGTACTGAAAGTTGCATTAAAGGTTCGTCGAAATTGTAAACTTTGCATTATTCTGTAATTAATGCAAAGTTATTTAGTGCAACTTTTAATCCAAAGTTGCACTTTAACTTGTCAACTTTGTATTTTTTGGCAAATAATGACACTTTTGGTGCAAAGTTCCCTTAAAACTTTGCATTAAAAGTGTTATTTACTGAATGACAGTCGGTCTCTACGTCCGTCGCTGCCAGGTTTTTTAATGACATTTGGCGTGAACAGGCTTATTCACATGGGATTTTAATAAAATTTTTTATTTGATGGAAACACTGCAAATTGCTTCTTTGTTTTTGTTTTTTACGTTTGCAGAGTTTAGACAAAGATTTGCTCACATTCATAATGGAAACACAGGTAGCGTGACCAAGGACAGCTGAGGAATCCGATCCAGCTCAAACTCCAGGCCGCCTCTGTAATCACTCCGCCTTTTCTTCCCGTTCTCCGTCTCTCCTCATGAGGTCCTGCTAGGGTTCTGGCAGGCTTCGGATCGTTATGATTTAGACTCATAAGTGGATATAAGTCACACTAGAGTAGGTCCTTGGCCAGCTGCAGTCGGCTCGGCGGTGATGTAAACCTTCCTCTGCAGACCCTTTGGTCTTCGGGAACCAGAGAGGTGAAGGTCAGAGAGTCGCTTCATTCTGCAGATTTACTGCAGCGTCGTAAACTTTTCTCACTATCAGATTCAAGCACTTGTCAAGAAGATTTCAAACTTCAGCAGCGCAGAGAAGACAAAACGATGCAAATGGACTAAAGTGCCAGAATTAACCAGATGGCTGTTTTTCATTGGTTGTCCGATGCTAAAAAGCAAAACAGTCAAGTTTATTTGTGTAGCTCATTTCAGGAAGGAAGCTTTCCAAACAGCTTTACATCATAAAAGCACAAAAACCAACAACTGAAGCGTTAAATTTTGTGAAATGCCAGCGTTACATATCAAAATGTTGGTCAGTGTTTCGGCTGTTTTACGGTTTTACAGTAGCTTGTTCCAGATTTGTGGTGCATAGAAGCTGAATGCTGCTTCTCCGTGTTTGGTTCTGGTTCTGGATGCAGAGCAGAACCAGAAGACCTGAGAGGTTCTGGAAGGTTGCCATGACAACAGCAGATCTTTAATGCATCTAAGCTGTTGTGTGATTTATAAACCACCAGCAGTGCTTTAAAGTTTGTTGGACTCTGGATGATGTGATGTGCTCCATCCTCCTGGTTTTAGTCAGAACTCCAGCAGCAGCGTTCTGGATCTGATGGGTTTTTTTTAGTCAATCAGTTGCATTGATTGCAGTAATCAATGCGACTAAAGACAAACGCATGGATGAGTTTCTCTAATTAGTCCTCTGATCCTGTAGATGTTCTTCAGGTAATAAAACTCGAAGTTGTTAGTGCAACTTTTAGCACAAGTTTGCATTAAAAGTGTCATTATTCACTGATCAATGAAAAGTTGATCATTTGTTGTCGTGTCTCGTGTGAAGTGGAAAATACGGAAGAAGATTGGGGCCACTGGGAAAAAAAATAAAACAGTTCTGACTTTAATCTCAGAATTCTGACTTTTTTTCTCAGAATTTTGAGATTAAAGTCAGAATTTTGAGATTAAGTCAGAACTTTTTTTTTTCAATGGCCCTAATCCTCTTCCATGGGAAAAAGTGTCTCCACTTCAGTTTTGTGAAATATTTCTGTTTTAACACTGCTGCAAAACTTTTCAACAAAAATGTGAGTGTTTCCATGAAGCACATTTATTTTTTGTAATTCCCATTTGTGCGATGGGAATTACAAAACTGTAAAAACAAGGTTAAAATAACTTCTCAAATTTCATATGTTTTAAAAAAGGTACAATCAAATCAAACAATTACAAATCAGGGAAACTACAACAGGATTATCAGAAGTAATTAAATTTAACACCAGGTGGGAAAACACTGCATGCAAAAAGGTTCAAATCCCATTTTTTCCCAGTTATGCGACCCATACCAGATTTTTTGAATAGTCTGAAAAGCACACATTTTGTTTGTAGTTTACGTTCTCAAAGCATTCTGGGTGAAGAAAGTGGGAAAAAAGAGAATAATTATTGAAAGCTAATAATGTATAACCGCTGTAGTGATGATGTGGTGCTGAGGCGGCCAGCTAGGCCTCCCGTCCCCCCGAAGAGAAAGCCACTCAGTCAGGCACATAAAGCGGAGGTGATGTAGTGCCAGAGGTGCTGGGCATATGGCCGGCCAGGCCATTTAGCAGCAGGGCGACCGCCGGACCCTGTCGGTTAATGTCCACACACACACACTCCGGATAACCTCCATCACGGCTCTCTCCTGCCGTCTGAGGAAAACCACGAATCATTTTTGTTAAACTGACGAGAGATCCTCAGAACTTCCTGAAGATCATCTTTAAACTGGAAGAAACGCGTGAAAAAGTTTGAAAAGGTCTTAATCCAGCTTCAGATGGTATCATTTTTATTGAACTTCACCTTCAGCCGTCCGTATCTGTCTGCAGGTACGGTAATCGATGTGTCATTGAGTGAATAATCATCAGAAAAAGGATCAAAAATGCAAAAAACAAAGTCCTGACGGCTCACATTTGTCTCTGCTAATCCGCTATCAGGTGCGTTAGCTAATTCAATAAATTTAGCGCACTTTGCTTCCCTGAAATTTATTTTTCCTGGCAAATTCTAAAACACTAATTTATTTGACTTTTTTGTAAACTTTTAGATGAATAAAGTTTGACATCTGTGTTGAAGTCGACTGTTATTAAAGGTCATATTGCAGCTACAGATGGTATCCTTTTTGTTATCGTTATTGGTTGTGCAGGAGGCTCCACTTCTGCTTTTCAAAGATGTACGGATGTATAATTGTGCATCCATTTGCAGCCATTTTCACATCCAGGTCTACAGAGGGCAGCGAACATTGTTAAGATCAACAGAAAACATTTTTTTGTTGTTTTTAATGCGTCGTTTTCAGCCGCTTTAGTCTGACTGCAGCGATTTCCCAGCATCCATCTTGTTACTCTCCAGTCTTGGCCCAAACGTGTGTGTGCGTCGGTGTGTGTGTGTGTGAAAACCTTCAGCCGGAGCCTGACCTGCCGCGCTCCACCGCCCCATGGGAGGGCGCTCTAAGTGGGCTAGACAGAGAGGCCGACCGGGGGAGATGGAGAACCTCGGCTGTGGAGGTTAACGCGGGTGTTACTGCGTGTGTGTGCACATCTGCCAGAGAGTGGAATGGGCTAATTTGTGTGTGTGTGCCTTAATGAGGTAGGGATGGATGGATGGAAGGCGGCGGCGGGCAGGAAAGGCTCTGGCCTCTTTTGGGCCGTATGATGTCCGGCTCAGAAACGCGGCGGCGCCACCCGGGGGTGTCAGCAGGCGGGACGCATCCCTTCCTCCCTCCTGGTTTCGCTCCTTCAGCCCCACTTACACACACACTCCTCTCCATCACGGCTCCTGCCACAGTTTTCACTTCCTCCCTCTTCCTGTCTGACTCCCCTCCGCCGTCCCAGAAGATCCAGCCCCTATGCATATTTTAGCCCCTCTCCTCTCTTCCTCTCTTCTGTGCCTCTCCCCAGCGTCCCATAAATAGTGCAGACGTAAGCTGGTAAATAAGAGATGTTTTTGCTCTGTGTGTGTGTGTGTGTGTGTGTGTGTGTAAATAAGAGATGCTGTGGCCCTGATCACTGACGTCCTCCTGGATCGCTCTCTTTCTCTCTCTCCAGCTTCACAGTCGACTCAGTTTTAGTTTTGCTCTCTTCTCTTTGTTTATTTCAGCTGCAAATATCAGAACTCCAACAACAGTTTTCACAGCAGGAGCAAACAGCAAACAGCATAGTTACTCCTGGTTTAACATAATTAGTTTATAGTATGTATATACACTCATATATATTCCAGACCACTATAAGCACCTTAATCTGGAGCCTCACTCACCCAGTGACTCTCACACATTCATACATCGATTCAATACGCAGATGAAACATTCAGATGAAGCTGTTTCAGGGCCTCTTGAAACTTTAAACCTAAATAATTTGCTGCTGGCCACGCCCCCCCAACTCAATGTTTACACTCACAACTGAAAGTATCTGCAAACAGATGTGCAATTATTCAACCGTACAACATTGAAAAGCAGAAGTGGAGCCTAATGCACAGCCAACAGGAATTGGCTTCCGGATGGAAAGTCAGCAGCAAAACGCTTGTCTTTTCCAGCAGCCGTTGTACAGCAGTAAAACCAGCTGACCAAACATGCTGGGGATCCACTTGGGTTGCTGGGTGACGGGCGGAACTCTGCTGGGGTTGCTAGGTAACGGGTTACATTCAGAAGGTTTTTGAAGTGGCTCATTTTTCAGACACCAAAAAATATGATCTTATTGTCCAAAAACAACTTGTTGGGTTTTCTATAAGCGCTTCGGATGTTTTTAGAAACATTTGAGATCCAAATTTAAATTTTGCTTTATAGGTTGCTTTGAGGAATTGATACAGAAGCCATTAAGGAAGATTTTGCTGAAAGAAAATAGTTTTATGTTTTTATTTTCAGTTTAACCAAAGGTTGGATTTGTCTAAATATTCCAGCAGGAGATGTTCGTCTGTACCAGCTGGTTACTAACATTCTGTGTTGACAAGATGTTCAATATTCATGTGTCCATTAACATTCTCTGACAGTTTCACTTCCTTCCCAAGCCTCCAGGAGGCGCTGTACTGCAGCTTCTCCCCCATAGCTGGTCTCCTGGTCTCTGCACCTGTTGTTTTTTGATGAACTGAAAGAAATACTTTTACCTTTGTTGCTTTATTTCAAGCCATATAAAGGGAAAAAAATGCATATTATGCGCTTTAGTAGGTGAAAAGTGTGTAAGTATATACAGAAATACACACAGAAATAAACATACAGACACTGTCTGAGTCATCAGTCATGTGTTATATAATAATACTGTAACACATTTAGCTCGAAATGAAGTGGGAAGAAGACAAACTTCTTTACTTATTTATTCATTTATCTATAACTGCGTACTTTGAAATGTAGCAATTTGTCCTGTTTTTACCTCTGACGTCGCTCCTACCATCATTGCCAAATTAATATTTTAATTATATGCTAAAAAGAGGAATATGATTCTCCTCTCCTCTTTCTGTTCTCTGGTGTTTTAAAGTTTCTGTCACAAACATCAGGTTTTCCTGAATTAATCAAACCTGTCATGGAAAATCCTGAAAATGTTCATTCCAGCAGCTCTTGGTTGCTTCGTTTCCGGATGTTTTTACAAAACGAGCTTCGTTTAAATAATCCCGTCTCTGTCTGACTCTGAGCCTCTCCCTCTAACTGAATTATGGAAATGTGTGTGTGTGTGTATGTGTGTCTGAACTGGGAAATAAGGTTTAGGTGTGTGTGTGTGGAGTCGCAGTGTGTACCCTCTGATCCGTGCATCCCTCGGCTCTGTGTGTGTGTGAATTTGATCCGTAGATCCCTGCGGCGTTCCAGGGGAGCGTGCTCAGCTGCCCCACTGCTCTCTGGGAAACGCTGTGTTATTAGAGCAGGGACCTGGGACTCACACACACACACACACACACACACACACACACACACACACACACACACACATATTTTTACCTCTCTGAATCCCCAGATCTTTTTTTTTTTTTTATGTTTTCCGTCAGGGAGAAGAAACAGAAAATGTTCCAAACAAAAGATCCGCTCTGCTGCGATTCTGCTGAAAACATTCGTTGTTGTTAAACTACGAAGAATCAATCAAAGAATCAATAACTGGGTTTGATTATTAGTGTGTGAAGAAACACTATCCAGACTCTGTTTGCAAATAAATCACTTAATTTAGAGTAAAGTTAAGATAATTCCCAACACAGAAGATATTTAGTTATTTTATATTAAATGAAATTAGTTTCTAATTTCATTTAGAAACTAATTTGATTGAATGAAACATTTAAATCAGATTTTTAAAAGTATATTTCTTTATTTTGTCATCTTTATTTCATTATTTTGAACTAAACATTAAAAAATTGAAGTAAAAATAAATTTCTTTAAATGTTTTCTTATTTAGATTTGATTAAGCATTTTTTATTTCAGCTTTATTGCCTACAAATTAAATATATGTATGTTAGTAATTTTAATGTCATTTTTCATTTATTTTTATTTCTTTATCAATTTAATTAGTTTTTTGTTTATAATTTTGTTTGTGTATTTCTGTTTATTTATGCTATTTTAGACTGATATAATTTATATAAATTATTTTCAGAAATATTTATTTATCCAATCGTGTAATTAAAAAAATATTTACTTTTTTACTTATTATTATTCTCAGTATTGTTGAAACGAGTTACTTCTAACGGTTAGTTTGTTATTTGAAAAACACTGACGCCTGGTAAACATATTTTCTCATCCTTTCTTTCTAACCTGAGTTGGTTGTCCTGGTTTTTCCACATTTTTTGGGATTTTCCTGAAGCTCCAGCCTCTTCCAGGGAACATCTACCTGGAAGTCAAACTAAAGGAAATGTGTAAAACAAAGCTCCGGACTACAGAAGCGTCTTCCTCCTGCTCCACTGAGCCTCAGTTCACATCTTTCTGCCAGGTTCCTGTGGATCGTGAAGAATAAATAAACATGTCCGCCTCACAGGGAATTGGTTTTATGCCGTTATGACAGCGACATGGAAAGCCGGCACGCTCCGCTGCTCCCCCTGAACACGTCTCTAACCTCTGGAACGCCGAACTTTAAAATGCTTTATTGTTTTTATCCCACATCTCCTCAGCCGTTCCCTGGAATATTTTCCCCTCAGGTTTGTTTCTGCGCAGGCGTTCCTGCTGGAAGTGAGGTCACTTCCTGGTTCGGAGCGCGGACGTCTGCCTGGCCGGCGATGTTTTTGTTTGCTCGTTTCCGTCACGCTGAGAGTGAGAGTGTATTTTTGGTCGTGTTTACCGTTCCGGGCCCGGCTGGTTGGGCCAGGAGCCGCAGGAGAGGGAAGTCCCTCAGGGGGGCAGAGAGGGAGGGGGCGGCCCAAACAGGATGCAGTGTGAGAGGTCACGGGGTCGTCGCCTGCCCAATTTCATATGCTGGGAATGTCAGAAATATGCACTTTATGAAAAAACTGAGGTTAGGAATTAAAACCATCGGTTAATGAATTTATCTAAAGGTGATCAACTCATTGATATTTGGCCATTTTCTTAAAAACTTCAATTTTTTGTATATTAAGAGGATCTGCAGTCTTTCCATGACTTGCTGAATTAAAAAAAAAAAAAATATATATATATATATATATATATATATATATATATATATATATATATATATACAACGATTTTTTTGGGTCAAATGTTTTTCTCATAATCTCATAATTCTGACTTCAGTTTTGACTTTTATTTCTCAGAAACTTTAACTTCCAACATTTTGACCAAATTCTCATGATTAAAACTTTTCTGATGTTTTTCTCAGATCTCTGACTTTTCACCTCTTTATATTGAAAAAGTCATAATTCTGAGATTAGAGTCAGAATTTCAGTGGCTCTAATCCTGTTCTGTAAAATACTGACTGAATGAACAAAGTTTTTGATGTTTTTTTTCCACATTTTTAAACTTAAAAATGAAAAGATGAACAGAATAAAACCTGTGAAAGACTTCATCCTCCATGAACAGCCATCTTTGTTTCTCTTACAACTGGCTCCACTTAAGAAAGACCAGCGGCGCCCTCAGCTGGCTGGAGGCCAAACTACACCTTTAAGAGAAGATCTAAGCGGACGTTATTAGTTGATCAGTTGGAACTAATGTTAATATAATAAACTATTAATTGATACGACTATGTATTGGTGTCACACTAAGTAAGTAAATAGATTAAATTACGAGAATAGTCAGTATAATGACTTTATTCTTATATTATTTTTACTTTTTGCACATACAACTTTATTCTGGGAATACTTGTAATATATTTTCGTAATATTATGGCTTTATTCTTGTAATTTTGTTTATATTTTTCTTAGCGTAGCTCTAATACTCCATCATAAATTGCCAATTAATCGTAAGTCGATCCGCGGTTTGCGTGGCGATAAGGAGCTGATCGGAAGCGAAGGCAGACAGAGACGGATGGAGGATCCGGGGATCCGTCGAGAGCTGGGTTTATTTTTGACCTGCTCCCGAGGCGGCTTCCTGTCCTGGGCGGGCGGGGCTGAAGGGGCGCCAGGAAGCGGCGGAAGAGGACGAAGACGGCCCATCTGCCGGCTCCAGACGAGGCTGCAAACGCTTAAAAGTGGTGCTGGAAGAGCTTCAACCTGCAGCTAAAAATAAAGCGAAACTCTTGGAAAACCACAGGAGCGACTGAGGTGATCCTCCGTGCGGCGTTGAAGAAACCCACACACGTATCTGACACAGATTCCTGCGCTGACAGACGGTCCGCTGAAAGGTGGAGCCGCCACACACGGACACACCAACGGCATCGCTTCCCCTTCCTGTTTCTAAAACAGACCTGGCACCTGAGAGCAGACCTGATTTAAGGTCTGGTTGCATCATTACGGAGCAGCAAATCAGATTCCAGCAGCGGTCCCCATGCAAACAGATACCTGTGTGATACCTGCATGCACAAACACACAGCAGCACATTAAAGGTGACAGAGCAGAATGGATTTTTTCTCATCCTTCTTTCTGCCGCTCCTCCTGGGATTCGCTGTGTCTGTGTCCGGTTCTGTTTTATGTGAATCTGGTCACATATCTGTTCATGTTTTCGTTTTTGGGGGGGGGCGGACTGCGACAGGGCCATATTTCCCATGAGCCCACGGCTCTGCAGGCTTTAGCCTCGCTCTCTCTAAGCACTTTAGGAACAACAATGGCAGGCCTGGAACGGGTCGGCTGTTTCCTGCTGCAGCCTGCAGGTTTTCAGCGGGAAATAAAACCCAAAGCACAAACCAGGTGCTTCATTCATGCTCATTTGTTTTAGAGTGGGACACGTAGCAGAAAATGATTCACTTATTTTACCTCCCTGCTCGTCTCACTCACGGTTCACATCTGATGGTCCAGCAGACTCGGTTTGATTGGGGAACAAAACTGCAACGTTTGTTACATTTTCTGTGTCAAACCAATTGAAAACCTGAAAAAAAAAATTTTGTCTTTATAAAAATAAAGACTAAATTAGGGTTGCACCGATTCGTTGGTGCCGATTTCCTTAATTTTGGAGGTTGTGATCGGCCGATAGTTACAGCCAATTTTCTCCACTGATCTTATCAACCCAGAGGTCAAAGGTCTGCTGTCCTCTTCTGCCCTCCAGTGAGAGGTTTGTCCAACACTTGGGCCCACCAGGTCATGTCTGTTTGCAGATAACAATATTTACCAACTCAGCAACTTTCTTTCTATATTGAGCAACATTTCAGACAAAAGAAATCGGTATTGGCCTAAGATGGAATTGCCAGGTCAGGTTTTTTAAACATTGTCAATTGGTGATCTGCAACCGGAGCAGCTCTAGAATAAATATCTCCAACAGTTCTTACAATATTTAAAGAAATGAGGCCTGCATTGATGTTCCAGCAGAGCATTGTGTGGAAGAGATGCCACACTCTAACAGACTCACACTGATCGATTCCTCTGCCTAATCAATACTGAGCCCTAAGAACCACGGAAACCAATTCTGTGATTGTGTTTCTGTGACGTAATTGGTCCAGCGTACCGTCATTCCTCCCTCCTGGACTACTCCCAGTCCACCAAACCTCTCCACCTTTTCCCTTGGTTTCACTCGCAGATGAATTTCTCCTGGCTCGTTTAAAACAGAATGAGCCTGACCTCCTCTGGCTGCCGGAGGAACTGCATGAAGCTGAGGCAGAGGATGGGTGAAAGCGATGAAGAGGAGGAGTGTTTTCCATCATAATGGGGTCAGCGGCCCCCAGTGAGATCTCCCCGCTCGCTGCAGAGGCCTCCGCAAGGAGAGGACACTTCCTCCTCACCGGCCCGTTGCTGATTCTGCTCATTTGCTGCCGTATTTCTGCCACAGCCTGCATGTTGCTCTCCTGCGGGGCGGGGGGCATTAATACTCTTTACTTTCCTCTGGATGGACAAGTTCAGCCTCTAAAGCCTCGCCACAAACGCACCAAAGGGCTCAACCAAACATGCACGGCTAGATAAGCGCCCGTAGAAAGACAAATAAGTCTTTATCGAGCCCAAACCACGTTTAATCCGTTCCATTCCTGCCCCATCCGCTCCAGTCTGCTCATCCCTCCGTCCGCCCCGTTTTCCCTCCTATCCACTTCTGTTGTTTTTTTTCTTCCTGATCGGAGAGAAGCAGCGATTAATCTGAGAAAGCTGCTCTTAGTGGTGAGGAGGGGCGGCGTTGATTGGGGAAGAGCTCGCTGGGAATTGTGTGTGTTTGTGAGGAAGCAGAGAGGATTTCTGTGGGAATTGGTCTTTGTGTGCGACGCAGACGGAAAGAGAGAGATTTTCAGAAGGTGTTTTCGTCTGGAGAAAGCTTTGCCATCTGGGGAGAATCGCAGAGGAAATATCTCCACACATTCCCAAAGAAATCCCTCCAACCATCTCCCCGTCCTCCTGCTTTAGATGTAATGCTATCGCTAACTTCTGAACCGCCAAATCCAGATTATCCTGAGTTCAGTTCCCATCTGAAGCTGATGCAGAGCAAATACACGACACATTGGTTTCAAAACCTTCAGATTTTACTGTTTTATTCACTTAAAGGGGAACTAATATGCAAAACTCACATTTTGCACATTTTTGTACTTCCATTTGTGTCTCGACTGCTTCTAAAAAAAAAAAAAAAACACCGCAGCTGTTTTTTTTTACAATAAGTTCAAGTTTTTTGGCGTCTTGAAAATGAGCCGTTTCAAAAACCTTTTCATTAACTCACAGAGGGCACTGCCCCGTTACCTAGCAACCCCAGCGGAGTTCCGCTCGTCTCCTAGCAACCCAAGCCGAGCGCCAGTTGGTTTGTACAGTGGAAAAGACAAGTGATTTGTTGTTGACTTACCTTCCAGAAATTGCTTCATTGCGTTCTTGATTGTGTAGGAGGCCCCACTTCTGCTTTTCAATGTCGCATTTGTTTTCAGCCATTTTCTTGTGCTAGTGAAAACGTTGAGTTGGGGGCGGGGGGGAGGCGTGGTCAGAGGGGTTTATCTGGATGTAAAGTGACAAGACGCCCTGAAACAGTTCAAAGTAGGCAGAACTGAGCAGGATAAAATGTTATTGTCTAAGAATTATTTTTTACAAAATCTCACTAATATGTTTTGTGTTGACCGTAGAGCAGTGGTTCTTAACCTTTTTTGAGGTACCAATCCCACCAGTTTCATATGCGCATTCACTGAACCCTTCTGTAGCGATAGATAAAATATTATTTTTTTCCTCCAAATTCAAGACATAGAGGTGACCCAACTAGACTCTAGTTTAGTTGATCACTAAATCTTCTTAAAAGGTAGAGTCTCTGAGAACAGTTCTTCAAAATATAGTCGGTGTTTTCAGCAAAGTTGAGCCGACTGTCCAGGAACGACCCAAGGTATTTAAAATTTGCCAGTTTCAACAGGTTGGCCATCGAGAGAAACTGGAACCACTTTAAGGTCTTTAGGTGTTAAGATCATTTAATTAGCTCTACATTCTTAAGAGAATGAAAAATTAATAATTGATAATAAAGACTTTGCGGTATTCTGATTTAGTAGTGTAATTATATTAGTTGTGTTACCACCCCCACGCCACTAGAGGCAGTAGGAACCCCGAAAAGATGCGACTAAGAAGCAAATTTAGAAGTTCACTGAAAGCTACAGAATTTGGTAAAAAAACTGTGAGCTTTGCTGAAGTTCAAATCCATGCTGAGTGGAGCTCCTTCAATCAGGGCTCCTCCGCAGCTCTGATTGGTTAAGCAATGTAACGTGATCCTCTGATTGGTTAAGCAATGTAACGTGATCCTCTGATTGGTTAAGCAATGTAACGTGATCCTCTGATTGGTTAAGCAATGTAACGTGATCCTCTGATTGGTTAAGCAATGTAACGTGATCCTCTGATTGGTTAAGCAATGTAACGTGATCCTCTGATTGGTTAAGCAATGTAACGTGATCCTCTGCAGCAAGTGATGGCAAAGCGGGGCGTCATCACGACTTTACACAAGTGTGTCTTTACCTCCTGCAGAGGCTCCGCCGAACCCCTGAGACCGACTCACCAAACCCCGGGGGTTTGACTGAACCCAGGTTAAGAACCACTGCCGTAGAAATATCCTAACCTGTTCATGGAAGCATAATTTTTAGCTGATTTTTTTCCACCCTGTGTTGATTTAAAATAAAACTCGTCGTAAATCTCTGCAGCGTTTTACCTGGAGACCCTCCATCAGTTTCTGTTTGTGCTCTGGCTGCTGATCTGAATTTTAATTTTTTAAAAAGATGGACCTTTTTTTTTTTTTTTTTTTTCATTGTAATCATGTGTTGATGCTCTGATGCCTTTGGAGAGATGTGAGTGAAGGCGTCTCAGAGGTGCCGAGATGCTTTCTGTAAAATATTAATCACAAAATGGAAAGACACGAGGGTCTGCCACATCTGAATAAACACGCCGGGATTCCATCGAGGTTCTGACGGAAACATCGGAAACCAAAACACGAAAACAGATTAAATCCATGCTGGTTCAGACTGGGCTGCTAAATGCACTTTAAATTAGCTGCTTCTTGCTATACATGTTAGCAGGTTAAAGGTTAAAGTTCATGCCGCGTCAGAGAGTAGAGCATCTTAGAAGAAAACTTTTAGCATCACAACTTGGGTTTGTAAAGTCCTGAAGACTTCAGGAACAACATTTGTTTCACTGCAGGAGCTACGGTTTGAAACGATTAATCGTGATTAATCAGTTGAAATAATCAACTAATTTAGTAACCGATTAATCGTTAACTAAAGCACACAGACTGAGAAAAGGCCATTCAGCCAAAGGACAGTAATTGAGTAGAAGCATTTATTAAGCCAAAACTTTGCAAAACATAAATGTTTTGCATTTAAGATTAAAAACCTTCTTTTAACCAAAACTCCTCAACCTGCAATTAATATTTATTTTCCTATTTAAAAATAAAATTCAATTATTTTGTTTGTATTGTTTAATGTATTTGTAATATTGTATAAAAAGGCTTCAGTGGTTAAATGAAACTGCAGAATGTGGCAAATTTTTTTAGCTGATTAATCGTCAGAATAATCTATTAATAAAATAATCTATTAATAAAATAATCTTTAGTTGCTGTTTCAGTAAATGGCCTTTTTTTGAGTCTGCATACTCCAGTTAACGATTAATCAATCACTAAATTAGTTGGCAATTATTTCAATAATTGATTTTTCACGATTAATCTAATTGATCGCTTTAGTTTTAGACATTCACCAATGCAGTTTAACTATGATTAAACTGCATAGGTGGATTTTATGCAGTCAAGCACGGTAGTGGAAGGATGATGATCTGCTTTCCAACGTTCTTGTTAAAACTCCACACTGGGACCTTGTGTTGTGTTCGCATGTTTCCACAGCTCAGTAGCTGCGTTTCCACCTCAGATGTAAACAAAACGTTGTTGATGTTCTGCTAATGTCTGAAAAAAACTATTTTGCAATTGAGGTGTTTCCATTCATTAAGAGTCACATTTAAAATCATGTGTGAATAAGTTTGTTCATACAGTAAGTCATTAAAAACATGCTATATCGTCATTTTTCTTCCACTTCCTGTCTTCTTTGGCGTCTCTGCCAGTAGTAACATCAGGTTGATCATGTGAATCATATGATCCAAAAAATTTTTTTCAATTTCTCCATTAGTTTGGTGAAATAAACTAACTGGAATACAGCCTCATCCTTTTGATCAAAAAGTGTGTTTCAATTAAGCCCATTTATTTTCCTAATTCCAATTTGCTCAGTTTTACAGTCAGTGGAAATGCAGGCAGTGAAGTGAAGCAATTATGGAAACAAAAATGTGTCAAAACCACTTAAAAAGGTTGTGTAACCTGCTTCTGCTGCTGCTGCTTGGCGAAAGTTGGAAAAACTTGATTCTTTTCACAGAAATCCAGGTGATTCTGATTAAAAACTGTCTAAAATATTAAAATGTAGTGTTTGTTTGCAGAAACACATAAAACTGAACTTTTCTGCCGACTCCTTTGGTTCTTTTTCTTCTTTTGTCGGATTGACTGAACTGAAGAGACCTTGCTGTTGGTTCTGTGGGAGGTGGTTGAGTTTCTGTTCTGCTGCTGTGTGTGTGCGTGTGTGTGTGTGTGCGTGTGTGTGTGTGTGTGTGTGTGTGTTGGGGGGTGTGGGTAGTAGTTTAGTGGAAAGCTCTCCGCTCATGCAGCCCATTATTTCTCCCATCATGTGTTCTCACTCTTGCTCCCGTTCTCCGTCTCTTCCCCGCAGAACCACACACTGAGTCAGCACGCGCAGTGAGACCGGCGCCCTGCGGGATCCCTCAGCTCAGCCGCGCCCCCGACCCGCAGCCGGCGGGGGACCCCCATCTCCACATCACAGCCAATCAAAGTGTCATTTGCTACTCACATGTAAAAGTGTAACGATCGCGCGACTGGGCGCGGCCATTAGGAGCAGCGGGTGACGGAATATTAATGGGAAATGCTATTAAATAAAGAGAAAGGGGGAAAGTGGGAAACTGTAAGAGCGACATGACGGGAGGAGAAGGGCGAACAAAGGTATTGTACGTGCAGCAGTATTTTTTATTGTCCCTGCCAAGCCCTCTCCTCCTGACTCATGCTTTTTATTTTATTTTACAACAAACAGAATAAAAAACACGTTTTTCTTTTTTGTTATACTTTCCATAGATTGTAGGAGAAGCTTCACTTTGTTGCGTCTTTGTTTTTGTTATTTTTTTGTCCTTTTTTTTGCCTTTTCTTCAGTATTTTATTTGTTGCGGTTAGTAGGTACTCGTGCTGTGTTGTGATTGTTTGCCAGTCGTAATATCCCCGACCCTGCCCACAAACAACCTTTCCTTTTTATGATTGTTATATATATTTTCTCCCTTTTTGTAATTACTATCAAAAAAAATCATGAAAACAAAAATAAAGTGCAGAAAAACATACAGATCTTTTCTTTCATTTTTCTGCTCTTTTCTTATTTTTATTTGGGATTTCCAGACATGGAGCCTGTTATGGTTATTGTACAAATGATTATCATTGATTTCAGTGCGTCTGGTAAAGACCGGTTTTTAAATGTGAATTAACCAGATTGCAATAATCTAGTACAGAAAAAAACAAGAAAACAAATAAATAAAAGAGAAATAAAGAACTCCTGTGTGGTGTGAGATTATTTAAACAGGAATTGCTGCTTTTTTTTTGCAGCATTAACCTGAAGTGAGGTTAACAAACACCCAATGACCAAAAGTCCCAAAATAGTTACTGAAATAACTTGAAACTGACAAAAGCAACAATAAAGAAAAATGTACTGAAATTGAGCCAATAAAAATCAGACAATGCGTTTGATTTTGCTGATTTGCATTTAATTTAAAAAAATGAACTGGAGAAAAATAATGTAGTAAAGATCATAGGTAAATATTAAATCAAAATGTGTCTTCCTCTTTAAAGGGTGTTAATTAGTCAGAAACTGCGTTTCCATTATAAATGTATGCAAAACTTTGACGATATTCCACTGTCGAATAAAAACAATCTTGGTGTTTCCATTAAATAAGAAACAATTAAAATAACACGTGAATAAAAACATTCACGTCGTCATCCTCCAACCACTTCCTGTCGTCTCATTTGTCGTCTCTGCCAGTAGTAACATCCTGTTGTTGATTATGTGACTCGTGTGATTAAAAGTTTCCATTGCAGTTTTGTGAAAAACGCCAATTTTGATACAGCTGAAAAAAAATCACCTCATCGAAAAACTTTTATTTCAAAATTGGCATGTTTTCATTACTTAAATTTATTTTTGTAATTCCAGTGTTTCGCAATTACATGGTCAATGGAAACCAGGCACAACATTAGATGTGTTTCCTTTGGGATTAAAATTTCACAAACAGAAATTACAAAATAATTTTACTTAATAGAAACTCACCAATTTCTATAAAATGTTTTTGCAGAGGATGAGGTGATTTTTTATTTTGGCTGTATTGACATTAGTTTATCTGGAAAAGCTGCAATGGAAACATCATGAGTCATGTGATCAACAACTGATGTTACTACTGGCAGAAATGACAAATAAGACAGGAAGTGGCAGGAGGAAGATGAAGTTTTCAATGAATTACAGTATGAACAAACTTATTCACGCGTGATTTTAAATGCATTTTTTATGTAATGGGAATTACAAAAATGTGTTTTTTTCGACATTAGCGGAATATCAACAAACTTTGCTGCACATTCATAATGGAAATGCAGCTACTGAAAATGTCCCGGAAGGTTAAAACAAAACTTACAGACACGTTACAGGGTAAAAACTCCAAGCAGCTTGATACTCCTGTGGCTGCAGTTGCTGAAATTTTTCAGAAGTTTAATATGTTCAGGATTGTGAAGTTGAAGAGAAGAATGATATGGACGGTAGCTAAAGAGCCCAGGCTCCAAGTTGAGGTACATCGGCGTCGGATCGAACCGTCCGTCATCGTTTGAGCCAAAGTGAACTTCACGGCAGACGGCCACGGACACTGTGGAATTAAACCGTAAAAAACCGAAAGTGGAAATTGCTGAATATTGATGAACCACAAAGCTTCTGGGAAAATGTCATTTGGACAGATGAGAAACGCCAATTTAAAAAAAACGTGTTTTTCAATAAAATGGTGCTAAAATCAAGTGGAGTCTTTTTTTTGTTGTTGTTTTTATTTTGCAAACTGCGAAGGAAATAATTTTTTTCACATCACACGAGTCACATAATCAACAACCAGATGGTTCCACTGGTGTACTTGTGGTATTTCAGTGAAATAATGAACATTATAAAAACAGCTGCACCATCTGCTTCCTGCCACTTTGTGTCGTCGTCTTTGTAGTTTCCACCAGTAGTAACATCCTGTTGTTGATCAGGTGACTTTTGTGCAAAATAAACCAATTTAGATATGGCAACAAAAAAACACCTCATGCTAGAACCAAAACTTATTATTGCAAAACGAGTTTTTTTTCTAAATCGGTGTGTTTCCATTAAGTAAATTTATTTTTGAAATGTCGAATTGGTCAATGGAAATGCAGCTAATGATCAATATATTTGATGATGGGATTTGACAGGAGTAATGTTTACTGGTTGTTTCATAACTGGTTATTGTCTGATGTTTAGATGTTGAAAAGTGTTATACAAAATAACCTGACAGTTGGGTTAAAAAGCAAATTATTAATGTTTAAAGATGATTTTAGGGACATGAATAAAACACTAATAAAGTGGATCCAAGAGGAAAACCCTGAGGAACTACACGGGTCACGTTATAGTAACTAAGTCCAGGTTTGATTTTTCTCAGTGTCTGTTTGCTTTAAGGGCAGGAAAACTTGCTAAATGTTGCATTTTAAACTCTAAAAGGTAACAAACTGTGTAAATGAAACTAAATCAATACTGAATTATCCAATCTGGGTTTGACCAGTTTTAATACTTTAGGTTTTAAAATAGATTTTATTCAATGTAGTCCAGATTATTTGAAAATATTGAAATATTATTTTACTTTAGAGCTGAATTGGTATTTGTCCAAACTCCCAAAGCTAATGAACGCTAATGATCAGGGCCGGCCAAAGCCTTCTTGGGGCCCAAAGCAGATTTTCATTTTGGGGCCCCTCATAGCAACATTTCAACACCAGATGCTTCATCATTCCTGAGCTAATCTATCTGTGAAACATGCCTGAGTCATTAATGCTACTTTTTATTAGCTTACATCATGCCAGTGTTATTACAGCTGCTGATTTTGGCATTACAAGAACAGCAAAATAAAAAAAAATATGTGGATTTTGAGATGCAAAGTGGTATTAAATGTGCCATATTGTTTTAATTATTTGAAATTAACATCTGCTGGTTAATAGTAAATTTACAGTAAACAAGTTAATAGGTTTGATATCTTATATTTCAAAAAACAGCAGCAGCAGACAACAGGAAGAGATTAACCTCTGTATCAACTATAAAAGCAGTATTCAAATTGTTTTTCAAACTGTAACAGCATTTTTTTTTTTGCATTATTCATTGTTATTATATAGATAATTATGCTAGCTTGATGCTCTTGGGAGCCCTCTGGTGGTGTGGAGGCCATAATCAGAAGCTTAACTCGTATATGCCTTGGGCCGGCCTTGATCTTGATCATCGGAAGATCCAAGCAGCATCAAAATAAATTATTTCTTAAAGACACTCAGAAGAAACTCTGCCTTTCCTTATTAAGTGGGCGTGCATTAAGCTGTTTGTTTAATTTGTGACCAATCAGATTCTGGTGTTTATTTCTGCTGAGCAGCTCGTTTTAGACAATGAAAACAGAAAAGAATCAGAAAACCAGAGGAATCCAGAGCGAGAGCTTTCGGAAACACCAACACAGAAAGCGTTTGTCCTCCACTCTGCGGCGGTTCTGCCTCTGAAACAACAAAGATTTCTTTCATAAGGTCACCGCCTCACTTTGCCACGACGCAGCATGTCTGGACGGAGAAACGTAAATTTGTTTCCAGTCGTTTTTCTCAGTTCTGTTTAGTTTTCAGTGACTCAACATATTTAGCTATTTGGGTCTAGACAGCAGAAAAACATGGTTCTGATGACAAAATCAAACTGAAAATATCAAATCTGTCATCATTTAGAGTTAATAGAGGTTTTAGGTCAAGTATCATCATTATAATGTAACAATAACCATCTGGTTATATTCGGAAACAAAAGATTTTTTTACATGTGATGTCATTATTGTTATAAAAATAACTATTTTTTTCTGGATTTTCTTTCTGAGATGAATCTCCAAATTTCAGCTTTTTGAAGCTCAGAAATATCTTAATTTTTTCTAGAAAAGTTTTAGTACAATTTTGGGTCGAGAATTACACATTTTCTTTCTATCTACAATGGCTCTTATCGTCAGGTTTTTATTTCCATAACTGAGATTGATGTTTATTTTCAGCTAACTTTCCCACTTTCTAACATAAAAGTAATTTTCAAATGTTCTCTAAGACCAAATTTCCAGCTAGTTGAACTTTTGTTTTGTTTAATCAAATGAAAACTCGTTATTCCTTTTGAATTTTAAAATTCAGACTTGTCTATGCTTTTTTAAAGAAGATTTCTGAGACTGATCTAAAAAAATTCTGCATATTTTTCTTGTGAATTTTAAACTTTTCAGACTCAGAAATGTTCAAGTGTTTTCTCAAAAATTTCTGAGATAAATCTAAAAAGATTTTTTTTTTCTAGCAAATTTTCTAGCTTTAAAATTCTGTAATTTATTTGCCACTTGGATGGATCTAAAAATTTCTGAATATTTTTCTTGCAAATTTTAGACTTTTCAAACTTCTTGTTTTTTTCTGAGATAAATCTGAGATAAATCTCTGGTAGCAATTAGTTTTTTTTTTAAATTCAGACATTTGCTGACTTTTTCTAGAAAATTTCTGAGTCTGATCCAAAAATGTCTGAGTCTTTTTAGCAAAGTTTTGACTTTTCAAAATCAGAAAGTTTTCTTTTTTTTCCTACATTTTTCTAACATTTCACAATTCTGAGTTTTCTTTCTATCTGTAATATTCAGGTTTTTATCTCCATAACTGAGATTGCTGTTATTTTTGGCTAAGTTTACCACTTTTTCCGATAAAGGTAATTTGCAGACGGTCCCTAAGATAACATTTTTCCGCTAGTTTAAGTGTTATTTTGTTAAATTAAATGAAAACGCTTCATTCCTTCACATGAAGGAGCATTTTAAAGTATTTCAGTTTTCCAGTTAAACATTAAAGCCTCGGTTGGTGGTTGGTTAAAAGTGGGTCTGTGTGTCAGCGCAGCGTTTCCGGGTTCTGCTGCCGAGTTGTCATCACCTGCTCCTGCCTCCTTCCTCCTGCTAAGTCAGCGTCAAGCAGCTCCGGAGGCCCGGACACGGAACCGAACCAGCAGCCGATAAGCTGGCCCGGTTCATGTCTGCTCGCTGAAAGCCCAAACCAGAGGAGGGACAGCGGGCAGCGGCGATGGCGGCGTCGCTTCTCTCGGAGACCGACATCAGGCACCGGTCCATGGCGGAGGAGGATCCGAACGGGAACGAGCATGGGGCGGCTGCCCGCAGCGCGGCGCCTCGCTGGGGGCCGCAGCACGCCGGGGCCCGGCAGCTGGCGCGGCTCTACTCCCCAGGTAAGCGGGTGATGCCGCTTGTCTTCCCGCTGGTTTTGTTCGCGGTAATGTGTTTTGTTTCGGAGCGACTGGGGCTTTCAGTCAGCGGAGGCCGAGCGGCCGCAGATACCCGGGTATCAGCGCTGATAACCCGGGCAGCTGATTACAGAGATGCTGCTGCTGATGATGATGGGGACTGGTTCTGGTGCAGGCTGCAGACCGGCTCGGTTCTGACATGACGGGACACTTAATGTGACGCAGCTCGTGTGGTTCTGATGGATGTTGTGCGTGGAGCAGCATGAGGGCCTCCTGGAAGCTGCAGCTGCTCTCCACGCACAAACATCTGTTATCTAAAGCTCATTCCCAGCGTGGCACGGAGAAAACACGAAGCTGTAAATAGCTGCCCACACCGGGCCGAACCTACCAGAACTGGGTTAACTTTTAGCATAAAGCAGGCTCTGGAAAGTGGTTCTGTTTGAGAGGCGGCTGCAGGCTGCAACGCGCCCTGGGATCTGGAAAAACTCCTCAGTTCAGGGTCAAATTCAAGAACAGCTGACATTTAGGAACCGCCTGAGAAACTTTCGGTTAGTCTGCTTTATTTATTCCAGAACCAGGTTCAGGTTTCAACCATCTACACTGTAAAAACACAAAAACGAACCGAGTATCTCCATGTAGTTTGTAAATATCTTAGTACACGTAACTAACTTACAATTAACTTTTAAGCAAGAAATATGAACCAAAACCAAAAGTTTACCAAGTATTTTTGATCCAGTTTCTAGTGCAAATATCTTGGTACACTTGAAATAAGACAAAACTAACACAAAAGTAACTTTACAGTAATATATATTTGTTGTTTTAAATCAAAATTTTGTGTTTTTTAAGTGCATAATATCAGGTATTCATGAAACTAACTTAAAAGTAACTTCAGCAAGATATAATATCTGTTTTGAGTCAATAATTCTTTAATATTGATGAAAAAGTGCTAATCCCATTGGCAGATTATAACATGGGAAAGATATCATGCTACATGTAAAATAATCTGCCAGTGGAACTAGAACTTTTTCATCAATAGTAAGGAATTATTGACTTAAAACAAGATGTTGAAAAGTTACTTTTTAGTTTGTTTTATATTATTTAAAGCGTAATAAGATATTTATACTAGAAACTAAACCAAAAATACTTGTTAAGATTTTGTTTTTGCAGTGTAAACTCTGGTGTGGATGAAAAAAGCAAACGCTGGTCCATCTGCTAACCTCAGTCTCGGTTCAGTTGAAGTGAACTCTGGTGCAGTTTGAATACATATGTGAATGCAAAGTGAACCAGAGCAATGGTAATGGTAATCATTGTTTATTTGATAGGGACAGATACAAAAACAATACTGTCTGCATCACAATGTATACAGCCATAGCTAATTAGCAACACTTGTCCCTTAAAAAACCTTTAACATTATATTAAATTAAAAATTATGATCAACAGTAAATAAATCAAAATACTTAAAATTACAGAGTTAAAACAATTACAATATTTAAAAATGAGAACGATTCTGGTTCATCTTCAGCCAATACTTCAGTCTTAATGTCAGGCCTTTCCAAAAGCAGGAAGTGAACTCAAATTCAGGGCATTCTGGGTAAATTCAACCAAAACAAACACGATAGCTTAGCGCTAGCAGGAGAAATGGATTTACCAAAGACAAAAGAGAAATACTGCAACCGCTAAAATCTGACGCCACTCCGTTTTCTTTTTGTTTACATTTGGTGAAGAAGGACGTTTCGCTCGGTGTCTTCAGAGGGTTTTTTTGCCGTTACCTTCAGTGGTTCTGAAGTGCAGCGCCCCCACAGGCCAGGAGGGGAACAGGCTTTTAATTAGTTTGGTTTGTTTGATTCAGTGCAGCGTGAAAGGGAACCACAGCAGCTGAAAATGTAACAAATGTTGAGAATTATTTCATTAATAACAGACTAAATGTATTGCAATGAGAGAAATAATCTGCTATAGAGGAACTAGTACTTTCTCATCAAAATTAAGGAATAATTGACTTAAAACAAGCTCCCATATATTGCTGAAAAGTTACTTGTAAGTTAGTTTTGTCTTATTCTAAGTGCAATAAGATATTTTCACTAGAAATTAAACCGAAAATACTTGGTAATATTTTGTGTTTTTGCAGTGTAATGTTGCTCTTTGTAACAGCTGCAGAGTTTCCTACTTCACCGTGTCGCTACAGGTGCCCAGATGAGACAAACTGTGTCCTAAAAACTCTTCCTTTTGCTTTGTTGTGGAGTCGTTGACCATGTTGCCGGTCGAGTATCTGAAACTCTGGATCTCTCTGCATCGAGTTGGGTGAAGAACAGCTTCAGGATGGAGAAACAGAAATAATTGTTCATCGTTCCACATTTTGCGTTTCGGTTGTTTTGGACTGCAGTGTGAAAGCGAACCGCCGCAGATGAAAACGTAACAAATGTTTTGGTCCTCAATCGAACCAAATCTACCGGACAGCCAGGTGAGAAAACACTCTTTTGGTTATGAATCTGCTGAGTACTATATTTACATTTCTGACTCCTCTGCTCCGGCTCTGCGGCTCGGAGGCCAAACCCAGAATGTTCTGCAGATTGAGTCGTTTTGTGACTTCTGGACGGCGCAGATTTGATCAGAGGAAACCTGTGTTACCAGTTGTGCATCAAGCTGGTTTGTGCCTGACCATCTGCCCCGTGTCTCACTTCACTGAGCATTTTAATTGCCTCCAGTCGAGTCCTGCTGCCAACCTGTTGACACTTTCTCTAAAAAAACCCGGATCAGACGAAGGGTAGGACTAAACTTCTGACTCGTTGTTTAACCTCCATCGGCTTCTTCTCTGCTGTCCTATTTTTAGCAGCTGTGAGGAACCGAGTCACCTTCTCCATTAATGCTATTGGATCGGCACCATTACTCAGTGCAATTACATTAGAGGGATAAGTGTCGGCCCGTTCTGCTGCCGGCGGAGCTCAGGTTACACCGACACGCATTTAGACGGCAGATAACGAGGAAGGCTGGTTATAATTAAGAGGAACTGGTAACAGCTGCGTGTTCAGG
This sequence comes from Poecilia reticulata, assembly GCF_904066995.2. Lineage (NCBI taxonomy): Eukaryota > Metazoa > Chordata > Actinopteri > Cyprinodontiformes > Poeciliidae > Poecilia > Poecilia reticulata. Next base: position 29,291,727 of record NC_088835.1, on the reverse strand, counting down.
AACAAACCACAACGACGCAGTTAAGCAGATAAAATCAATACCAATAAAGATTAATATAAACTCTCAGTCGGGTAAAAAGTTTTGAGACGGGTTTTAAAAATGGACGGTGACGGTTTCGGTCAGAACTGGTCAAAACTGAAATCAGCAGTTCAAACCAAAGAAGCCTGATGGGTGAAATCTCTTCTAAAAATAAGAAAATTCTTCTAAAAGGTTGGCAGTTAATGAATTAATCACATTCTAAATTAAAAGAAGCACAATTTGAAAGTTTTAATGAACATTTAATGGTCTTTCAGAATGTGTTCTTGCATTATTATTATTATTATACCACCAGCATTATATTACTTCAAAATAGTCTGTAAATAATATTATCGTTTATCGCAGCAACATCTGTGACTATTTATACTCGTTAGGCCAACTAAGAGTTATTTTTGTTAAAATCATCCATCTGGTTGTGTGTAATCTTAAAACTTTGTCTCAGTTTCAGTAAAAACCCCAGAATGTTTCTGTTTGTGCTAAACTGAGGCGTTTGGCACAGAAACGTGCAGCATCACGTCAGGATAAGCAGATTAAATCAGTAGTAAACACACCCGGTCGTGTTCGTTTCATCCCGACGGCTGCAGCCCGGATTGACGCGTAAGAGGATCAAACGTGATTTTCTTTTTTTTATTCCCCGTCTATCAGCTGCGGTTCTGGTCCGAAACGGCCCCCGGTGTTTGCTTTGGAACAGCAGCACCGTTAAAACGTCAAAGTTGTTGCACAGTCACACCTGGCAGTAAAGTTTACAAGAGGTCACAGAGTTCCTGTTTGCCTGAGTGCGCCGTGTAAATCATAAAAAGTTAATTTGTCACATCTGGAGAAACACTAAACTGTCAGGGTGAAGGCCGGGAAATCAGAAAAATGGTTTAAGTTACATTTATGGAGTTACAGTAATCACAAAAGTCAGGATGTGTAACAACAAAGAGCTGCTTCGATGTTATACGCACTGTAAAAACACAAAACCTTACCAAGTATTTTTACTCTAGTTTCTGGTGCAAATATCTTAGTACACTTGAAATAAGACAAAGCTAACTTACAAGTAACATCACAGCAAGAAATCTGAGCTTGTTTCAAGTCAATAATTCCTTAATATTGATGAAAAAATACTGGTTCCTTTGGCAGATGAATTCACTTTTATGAAAACATTTTTTCCATGAAAATAACTGAAATAATCTGCCAGTGGAGCCAGTATTTTTTTCCATCAATATTAAGAAATTATTTTCTTGATGTTGCTGAAAAGTTAGTTTTGTCTCATTTCAAGTGTACTAAGATATTTGCACCAGAATCTAGACCAGACATACTGGGCAACCTTTTGTGTTTTTGCAGTGTTTTGATTGTTTTTCTGATGATCTTTCAGTTGTGCTGCTGTTCTTTGTATTTTCTGAAAATGAAATGTCTGATTCTACCAAAACACTGAAAAAACTCCAAAATATCACAAAGTATTTTGGGTCTAGTTTCTGTGGTACACTTCAAATAAGAAAAAACTAACTCAAGCAACATTTAAGTGAGATGTAAGAGCTTGTTTTAAGGAAATAATCCATTCACTAAGGAATTATTGACTTAAAACGAGCGCCTGTGTCTTGATGAAAAGTTACTAGTAAGTTAGTTTAGTAATGAGGTATTTGCCCATAGAAACTAAAAATGCTTGGTGGTATTTTGTGTTTTTGCAGTGTAAGGTGTGAGTGTGTCAAGGATAATCAGGTGTAGATGACAGATGAACATAAGAAGAGCATTCAAAATGTTTTATCTTCCTGCCATTAGTGGAGGTGATGTCACACAGTGTGAGAAAAGAAAACATTTTTATTTCTTCTGAGAAAAAAAATCCAGGTTTGTTGGTTTGGTGGCGATTCGTAGTCATTATTCTCACTGTCACAGAGTGAAATGTAACCGTGAGCGTCCTGGAGGGGCCGGGTCTTGGTCCTGTGATTAAAATAATGGCCCTGCGGTTTCCCGCCTGCTCTGTTTTCATCAGGTGAGTCTCACTCCCCCTCCCTCATTTCAGCCGAAGGGCTCAGCGGGCCGCGAGCCGAAGATATGCTCAGCGACGCTAACAATGCAAGCGGAGCCATTTTATGGAAACTTAAAAGCAGAAATGTTCCCCCCACATGCTGACAAGTGTCTGTTTAAAGCAAAATAAACAGCCGAAATCCAAAATGTCAAAGTGTCCATTTAAGGGAGCGCCACGCTGTTCCGCGCTCGCTTGTTTGGGGCTCGGCTCAGCGCCGGCGGGAGGTAAATCTAAATAGCAGTTTGGCTTGTTAGAGTTTGGAGAAGTTAGATGAGGCATCGGCGACGCGCCGTAGAGCCAAACACGGCCTCATTACGGCGAGGCAAGGATGGACAAACAGCTGGACGCTTCCCCCTCTGCCGCCGTTTCTCTGCTTTTCCATTTCTCCCACCAAGTCTGCCTTCATTCCCTCGTCTCCTCTGTCCTCCCATATGTGCTAAAGTGTCACGGTCCAGTGCCTTCCTCCTCCTCCTCCTCCTCTTCCTCCTCCTCTGTATTTACAAGGCATCTTGGTTCTCGGTTTTATGAGCAGCTTGTATGTTTGTATTTATGATCATAAGTGTGTCGGTCACTTTTTCTGAAAGCAGTTCTTGTGGTTTGAGATGAATGTGATTACAAACTGTTGGATCTTATAAACCACAAACTTTGCTAGATGATAAATTATTGCGGCAAACGATAATGTTGTTGTTTTGAGACCTTTTTAAGTGTTGATAATGGCATAATGATGTAGTATTGCCCTCTCAAACACTAATGAACCATCATTTTACACACAGCACTTAACACTTGGCCTTTCACGATAATGCTAAAGCGCTAACTTCAGTTCAGACGATATCTGAAAGATTACAAACCTCGAGCCCCATTTTAATTTTGACAGAAATGAATGGAAGTCAATGGAAAGTCCCTTCAGAGGAGGAGAAACATAACTGTGTGTGTGAGTGACCTCAGCTCTCACGTGTCCTCCTGCTCTCATTAAACTTTAAACTGTGCCAATAAAAACCTCCTCGGTTTCATCCACTTTATTTACATCACAGCGGCGCCAAACTTAAACATCAGAACCCTTAAAAACCGACCCGTGTGTTTCTTCAACACCCGGATATTCATCCTCCTGAAAGGCTCCCTCTCTTACACCCTGAACACAGAAGGGTCAGAGGTCAGAGTGGGTTGATGTTTCGGGCCTTTGAGCGCCATGTGGGTCTTCAGGGCTCTTTGACCTGAGTGTGTGTTGGTGTGTGTTCATGTGACCTCGAGGTGTGTAGAGTCACTGAGATCTGCGAATTACAAAGAATCAGAACTCTGGAAAACTGTGGAATGTCGGCATTTTACAGCGCTGGATTGGGATGCCAAAAGTTAAAATAATTTTTTTTGTAAAGTGCCTCATTTGTTGTCAATTGGTGCTACAGAGTCAGGCGCGCAAGAGTCTGATTCAAAAACAACCACCTGATGATGGGAAGCATTGGTTTTAGCTGCAAAGTTATCAATAATAACGCACTAAATCTTAAATGTACGCCTGGTGTATAAAAGAAAAAGGGACGCAGTGCTTTGCTAATTGTCAACACTAAGTCAACTCGATAACCAGGTCAGGAAAAAGTTTGAATTAAAAAGATGGTATGCTAGCTTGACTTTGACAACCTTAACATGTAGATGTGCTGCAGAATCAGAGCAGATGTGTAAATTAGCCAATCTATCACTGCAGTGTTAGCTTAGCTAATAGCAGCAGTAGCGATCATTTATTAATAATTGCAAAATAAACATCAAGCTTGAAAGCATAAAACTGAAACAGACTTAATGTTCTGCTCTTTTGAGTGGGAAATGTTTGCACGTCTTTTGGTGTTGAATACTAATAAACAGTGTAGCTGTTGTCAGTCGGTTGCTATGACAACGGACTTATGTGTAGCGTAGCCGACAGAGCGAGGGAAAAAAAAATAAGAGTATGAGTGGTTTTGAGTTGATGTTCAACAGTTTTTCTGCCGTTTCCAGACAGTGAGAAAAATAATATTTAGGTCTTTTTATTCAGTGCATCACGTAAAGTATTTACCAGATTTTATTTATTGTACATTTTGTAAAAGTTGAATCTGTCCATCTGTCCATCCAATCACCTGACCTTCCTTCGTGTTTTTATGGGAATCCTCATTTTGCTTTTCAATGAGGTTCTGTTTTCAGAGGATTTCTGTCCACTGGGACATTAAATTTACAGTTCTGTTTGGCCCGGAGCCATGGATGCACTTTGACACCAATTGGCGCTTTTGGACCAAACTGTTCTGGGGGCTCCCTGAGGGTACCGGGCGCCTGGGTGTCTCTGGAGGACTGCCTACCTTTTGAAAGGTTTTATGCTGGAGTTTAATTGGCACTGAGGCGTCATGGTGGCTGGAGTCACTGCTTTCTGATGGAGAAGTTCTGACTTTTTCCTTTTCTTTACGTCTAAACAAATTACAATACTGTGAAAAAGCTATAAGCATCGGGGATGTGGAACTAATTTTCGTTTTGACTCTTTTTAAAGGGCCGCTTGTGCCAGGATATATTGATAAAACTCAACAAACTAAGTAGCTGTGTCTGCTTTTGGTCAAATTAAATACTGAACATCTTTTCACATCGATCAGTCCCTCCATATTTTTTGCTATCAAAATTACAGATTTTGTGGTGCTAATCTAGAAATATTACAATATTTGTGCTTATGTATGATGTTAAATGTGACTTTTTGTTACCTCATTGATCTGAGGATAACTCAAGTTAGGTCGAGGCAGCAGAAATGCTGCCACCTGCTGGTGGGAGGAGTAAATTTTTGACATTTTTAGATTAATCTAAAAAATTAGAAAAAAAAAAAGCTTGTAAATTCATTAGTTTTAAAAATCAAAACATTTGCCAGAAAATACTTGGAAATTTTTAGATTGAGCTAAAGAATTTGAGAAAAAAAAAGAAGTGGAAATTTTCTCAAAAAAAATTAAGACATTTTAAGATTAATTTCGGAAATTAATCTGAGAAATCTAAGAAAAACACTTTGAAATACCTGCATTTAAAAAGTCAAAAAGTTTTTTATTGGAAATTGACTCTATTATTTGTTTATCTACGTTCTCTGATGCGCCGCCGTAGATTCTGGTTTTCATGATGAGATGAGTCTGATGCATTCGTGAATGCGACCTGAACCACTTCTGTGTGTGATTATCTCTGACGGCTGCAGGAGATAAGAGGACAGCGTGCATTATGGGAAATGTCCATCGTGTGTTTCTGGTTGGGAAGCTCCTGTGGGTTAAACGTGTGTGTGTGTGTGTGTGTGTGTGTGTGTGTGTGTGTGTGTGTTTCATGCATCTGTTTGTCTTTGTGTGAGTGTGTTGCCATGTTATTACTGAATCCTCCACGTTGGATCTGCAGGGAAATGCATTGCGTTCGTCTTTCAGGACGTTGTCCAGGCGGAGACAGATGTGACGTGTTTGTGCTGCAGTGTGAGTCGTTTGTCTTCTCCGCTGTGTGTTGGTTTTCCGTGTGTGTGTGTGTGTGTCCCATGTTCTGCCATCCACAGAGATCAGATGAAAGCGAAGAGCCCTCCGACTGATCCACTCCTCCTGAACGAGGGAATTCATCCCCCACTTCCCGATCCTTACCCCTGTGTTTCCATGGCGGTCTCCCTCAGTGTCTCTCCTCCTTTATTCTCCCTCTCTCTGAGCATGTGACCCACTTTCACCACCCACATTCCTCTGTCTACCCCCAAAGTCCCATCTGAGGACGGCCCACTGAGAGAACACCAGCATGGAGGATGGAGGGGGAGAGACTGAGTGATGGATGACAAAGAGCAGCAGAGCTGAACGTGGTAGAACTACGGCCCGCCGCCGTGGTTCTGATGGGTTAGCCTTCAGAACGAGAGAACAAGGACGAGGAGTGAAATGGAGGAGTGAGGGAACGTAGTGGAATAAAAAAGATGACGGAGGAGTAAGAGAACGTGGCATTGGAGTGAGAGAACGGGCGAAGAATGAGAGAACATGGTGGACTGAAAGATGATAGCAGAGTAGTAAGAGAACAATGTGTAGGAGTGAGAGAACGTGTCTGAGGAGTGAGAGAACGTGTCTGAGGAGTGAGAGAACGTGGCGGAGGAGTGAGAGAACGTGTCTTGAGGAGTGAGAGAACGTGTCTTGAGGAGTGAGAGAACGTGTCTTGAGGAGTGAGAGAACGTGTCTTGAGGAGTGAGAGAACGTGGCTGAGGAGTGAGAGAACGTGTCTGAGGAGTGAGAGAACGTGTCTGAGGAGTGAGAGAACGTGGCTGAGGAGTGAGAGAACGTGTCTGAGGAGTGAGAGAACGTGGCGGAGGAGTGAGAGAACGTGTCTGAGGAGTGAGAGAACGTGGCTGAGGAGTGAGAGAACGTGGCGGAGGAGTGAGAGAACGTGTCTGAGGAGTGAGAGAACGTGGCTGAGGAGTGAGAGAACGTGTCTGAGGAGTGAGAGAACGTGGCTGAGGAGTGAGAGAACGTGTCTGAGGAGTGAGAACGTGTCTTGAGGAGAGAGAGAATGTGTCGTGAGGAGTGAGAGAACGTGTCTGAGGAGTGAGAGAACGTGTCTGAGGAGTGAGAGAACATGGCGGAGGAGTGAGAGAATGTGTCTGAGGAGTGAGAGAACGTGTCTGAGGAGTGAGAGAACGTGTCTGAGGAGTGAGAGAACGTGGCGGAGGAGTGAGAGAACGTGTCTGAGGAGTGAGAGAACGTGGCGGAGGAGTGAGAGAACGTGTCTGAGGAGTGAGAGAACGTGGCTGAGGAGTGAGAGAACGTGTCTGAGGAGTGAGAACGTGTCTTGAGGAGAGAGAGAATGTGTCGTGAGGAGTGAGAGAACGTGTCTGAGGAGTGAGAGAACATGGCGAAGGAGTGAGAGAATGTGTCTGAGGAGTGAGAGAACATGGCGAAGGAGTGAGAGAACGTGTCTGAGGAGTGAGAGAACATGGCGGAGGAGTGAGAGAACGTGTCTGAGGAGTGAGAGAACGTGGCTGAGGAGTGAGAGAACGTGTCTGAGGAGTGAGAGAACGTGACTGAGGAGTGAGAGAACGTGTCTGAGGAGTGAGAGGTGGTGGCGGAAGAGTGAGACTGTGAGACGTCGGAAACTTTGCATACTATGGTAGATTTCTTAAACGTTCTTCCATATCGTCATGTTTGTTCTCTAATGAAATATTAGTGAAGTTTCCACAGAACTAATCGATCCTGGAGTTATTGACGCCTGTTCATGTCTGGTTTCCCGGGCTGAGCTCATTCTGGTCGTTGGGTCTCTGTGGTTTACTGACAATGGAAATAATTTGATTGATTCAGTCAAAACAGCAAATTACTCGATAGGTTGTGGCCTCATTACCGAGCCAGTAAGTTGAAAAGGTGTTAATTAGTTTTAGTTTCAGGGCCCAGTGTTCGGGTCGCGGTGTTTGACCTTCTAACTGCTGCACAACCAAACAAATGAAAGCAAATCGATCCCTGTTTGAAATGTTTACCACACTGCAGACCACAAAAAAAAGTTTTTGTGTAACTAACCTTCAGAGCATTTTTTTTTCATTGCAGATAAATTATCTAAATTGATTATTTATGGTTCTAGCTTCATGTTCATGTGCAGATTTGGACATTTTTCTGTAAAATTAGTTTAATTTTGCAGTATTTTACTTCAAACCATCTCAGTGCTTTTTTTAGCATCTACATCTCAACGCCAGGTTAAAATTTTGCCTCACTGCAGATTTATTTGCGTCTTAAAAGTATCCAAATCCATGTTAATGTTCCACTGATGTTGGAAAAACACAATTTTGCAATTGCGGTGTTTCCGTTAAATAGAAAACAATTAAAATCACACATGAATAAGTTTGTTCAGACAATAAGTCATTAGAAAACATGTTACGCCAGCAACCCCTACTACTTCCTGTCATCTTTGTGGTTTGCTCCAGTGGCAACATTTGATCATTCATGATGTGAAAAAAGTATTTCCATTGCAGTTTACATTTATTTCAATAAAGGGAAAAACCACCTCACCCAGGTGTAAAAAGTAAGGTTTTTTTTTTTCTTAAATTGGTATGCTTTCATTAAGCAAATTTATTTTGCTAATTCCAATTTGTGCAATTCTATGGTTAATGCATATTTATCACAAGTCTGAACCGGAAGTGATCCGCACCATATTGCTAGGCAAGCGCATGCGCAATGCATAGAAGATCCATGGTTTCAAGACCAACAACAAAAAGTGGACCAATGAGAAAGATACATTAACAAAATCGCTGCTGTCGGGATGAGACAGAGAAGGAAAATGTGTCAGAGGATGTGGACAAGCTGCCCCCCATCTCCTACTATGATGTAATTAACTCCGTAGAAGAGTGCGTACACCATGGAGGAGCTCCGTCTAAACCAGGGGTCCCCAAACTTCTTCCTGTGAGGGCCACGTAACTTTTCCCTTCTCTGGTGGGGGCCGGAGTCAGTTTGTAACAGAAAAAGTGTTACACGCTTATCACCTGCGCTGCCATTTCTAGATTGATTTTTACCTAGAAAGCACATGGGCAAAAACCGTTAGTGAAAAAGTCACTGGGACTGACTAGTATATATTCCATTGAGGGAAAGTAACATAACGGCTTGTTTTGAAGTATAAGCTGCTACTTATAGGCTTCGAAGAACTCAACCTGGAATGCAGCGTTCATAACAAACACATCTGCTCTACCGCTAGCAAACAACCGTACTGATTAAATACTAGTTCCCTAGTGGTTGAAGTCCAACAGATGGCAGCAATGCACCATGAAAAACAAAACACCCACAGTTCACAGGACACACAATATATGAAAAAAAATCTGAATGCTCTCTGGTATTGTTCAGGGGGCCGGACCAAATGTGGGGCGAATAAAAGCCTTGTAGAGGACGTACGGACTATACGTGTGAATAACAAGGTTCTGGTGACAGTCAGAGTAAGTACGTGTGGTGAAAGATGAAAGCTATCTTAGCTAAGCTAATTTTGCTAGCTCGGCAATAAGTACTACAGTAAAAATCACTCATATGTATCTTAGTATTACACAGAGGTGGGTAGAGTATTCAAAAACTGTAATAGAGTAATAGTTGTAATGTATATTGTTTATAAGTTGGGAACGAGGCACGAGCTAGTTCTAAACTTGTAGCGTGTTTATTGTTGTCATAGCAACTTCCTCCCAAGATGGCTGCCACTTTCAAAGTTCACGGAAAGGCAACCGGGGAATCGGTTAATCTCGCATCCGGTTTTACTCGCGTCGTATTCCGCATGGTCTCACCTTACCGCATCATATTTGTGTAAGCCATCATGTTTCACTCAGAGTACACAGGGAGCGGTGACGGGATCCTCTCCCTCCTTATTCCGTCATTAGTATTCAGGACGTGTTGCCTTCCTTCCTGCTGTCCGCCGCTCGTTCCCCTGACGGAGAATCAGCCGGCGTTGATTAATTTCAGCCTATTAGCACCCCTCGTCCGCCTCCCCCGGCTCCGCCCAGGTTAAGTCCCCGCGCACACCCATGTGCATGCTCGCAGGCGGGGGTTGCTGCTGGGTGAGCGATGGCGGACAGGTTGCCAGGGAACCGGTTGTTGTCAGAGCGATATTAATGAGCGGGTTGCTCCGGTGCCGGTTGTTCGTGCCAGCATGTTTAAGTGTTTGGGTGTTGGCGTGCCAAAAGAAAGAACGAACGGCTTGTTTTTTTGTCCGTGCGCCTTTACGCATAGAGATGCTTTTTTTTTTTTTTTTTTGTCTGTCACCGCCTCTGTGTGTGATATCCAGCAATGCCATGGCCTGAGGGACGCGGGCTTATGCGTGTGTTTGTGCGTGAGTGTGTGCGCTCTGTGGAGGCCTGTCCTAGTTTCCTGCTCCTCACCAGGGAGCCGGAGGATCCAAGGACTGACGCACATCACCTGACAGCCGCCCCGCTGCTCCCGTGCCCCGCACCATGGGTGTGTGAGTGTGTGACAGAGATGGAGCGCCTGTGTGTGTGTGTGTGTGTGTGTGTGTGTGTGTGTGTGTGTGTGTGTGTGTGTGTGTGTGTGTGTGTGTGTGTGTGTGTGTGTGTTGGCGGTCGATCTGTGCGCAGAGGCAGTCATACTTGGAGGAGGCGGGAGTGAATTTTCCTGCAGTGACCCCTTCAGGCGGATTGGGGAGGAAAAGATGTCACACAAAACTAAAAACAACAAAGCTACATGTGTTTTCCTGAAGTCCAGACACACACAGTGGCCCAGATTTACCGAGTGGGAGCACCGGAGACTTACAACTTTATTTATTAAAAATGTCTGCAGCTCATTACTGCTTTTATTACAATTATTGCAGATGTAAGTTAATAATTTAAAATATAATTTTATTTTAGTGATTCATTTAACTCGCTAGACAAATATTTTTTATCTATTTTTAGTGCAAATATCTTGGTGTACTTTAAATTACACAAAACTAACTTACAAGTAATTTTTAAGCAAAATTTAAGAGCTTGCATTGAGTTTCTAATGTCAATTAAAATAAGCACTAGTTTCTAGTAATTTGAATAACTCTTATCCATCCATCCATCTTCTTTACACCCTTGTCCCTCAGTGGGGTCAGGAGGTGCTGGTGCCTCTCTAGCTGGAGTACCGGGCGAGAGGCGGGGTCACCCTGGACAGGTCACCAGTCTGTCGCACGGCAACACAGAGACACACAGGACACACACTCACACCTAGGGGCAATTTAGACAGACCAGTTAACCTGACAGTCACGTTTTTGGACTGTGGGAGGAAACTGGAGTACCCGGAGAAAACCCACCATGCACAGGGAGAACATGCAAACTCCATGCAGAAAGACCGGGGCCGGGAATCGAACCCAGAACCTTCTTGCTGCAAGTAAAATATTCTACTAATGGAACATTATTAAAGAAACGTATTGCTGTTTTTCTCCATTTTAATTTTCTTCGTTAGTAGAAACTTGCGTAGTGAACGTTAAGGGACATTGAGATGATTGACCCGGATGTTAACCTGAACAATAAAACGTTCACTGCTGTGAAATAAGTTCCTTGTTTTAATGAATAAACCTGAAACGGAGAACAACACCAAGAAGTTTATTCAGACTCTAAAGAGTCTCAGTTGGGGCTCAGCGATGTGGCATAAAAATAAAATCTGTTTCTTTTTTCACACCAAATCTGATTTCTGATAATCATTTTTTTTTCTTTAATAAAGATTGAAAATTACAGTAAATATTTTCCAAAACTTGGAAATATTTTCCAAGTTTTGGAAATGCAGCTGCTGGCTCTACTGACTCCATTTCCCAAAATGTAAATTACTGGCAGGTCGATCTCATGACCATTAAGAAAAGTAAAATAAATTATTTTAAATAATAATCAAGAGAGAAAGGTGGCGTTTAGAGCATTGTTGTAATTCATCTCCTGCAGAAATCATTTTGTTTATGATTCTCTGAAAATCTTGATCTGTTTTATTTGAAAACTACATTTTTATAGGTTTGCACCTCTTTAATTTAAACAAAATGATAGAAAAATGATTACTTGTTTTGTTTTTAGTAGTTTTTTTCCCATAAAAAAGTAAAAGTTTGTCTCTAAGGTTTTAGTTCTTCAGGCCTGAATCTCTTCAGTGAAATATTTTCACATCGGACTTTGATTCGATGTGAATTCAAAGTCCAGCTTAATACGAACTGAAAAGTCCAGTGGACTCGGTTCGATTGGAACCAAAATGGTCCACTTCCTGTTTCTGGAGCGGTCGCCAGTCTGCTTGGCTTTCATATGCATTCAAACCAAAGCAGAGTTTTGTCAGTGGACCAGAGTTCACTTTGTTGGTTCACATCGGAGTTTGGTTTCACATTCACACCTCACCAAATGAACCGGACTTTCTGGGCAAACGGATTTGGATTAAAGTGAACTAAACTGGAAAGACTGTAGATCCTGGGTGGGCTGGCGCTACTCTGAATTATGCAAACCCAAGGAAAAAATGAGAAAAACAACAATTTCACAAAAATGTAATCTTCACAAACGGAACATTTGATTAATCAATACAGCTGATTTCTCGCCCAGACCTGATCGCAACATAACATTTGTTTTAAAAGAAATTTTGTCTGAAGTTTCCGTGCGGCAGCAAGTTTCACCAAAATGACTCACAGATGTAAAACATTTCCCAACTTTCAGCTGAAAATGTGAAAAACTGAGGACAAAATAAAAGGTGCAACAACTAAACGAACTTGGTGACAGATTGAAACAGGCGAACCTAAACCTGAGAGGAGCTTAACTTCCATCCACGTCTGTCTGTCTCGGGTGAAAGGTCAACTTTGATGAGTTGTAAAATATCCATAATCACATATTCCAAACCTCCTCTGACCTCCTGAGTCGCAGCTTCATATTCATAGTTGCTCAGGTCTGCAGACACAAACCTTTGCAGGCCCGAGTGCTTTATTAGGAAAAAAAAGTCATGAATTTCTTATAGGCTGCTAATGCTGTGAGATACGTTAGGATCTGAACACATTAAAGTTTCAGACACTTTAGATTGTTGAAGACAAAGAAAAGCGAATGAAGGTAGTTGCTGTTTGTTGAGGGTTTATTCTTGTAAGTCGGTGAAATGTTGAATGTCCAGCTTCTGGAAACGCAGAAACGACAACACAAACAATGAAACTGAGAAAGTAAAGTTTCAGTCCAGTCAGTCCAGAAGTTTCCAGGAAAATGAGACGAGCAGCAGAGTGAAATCTCAATAATTCAGCAGCTCTGATGTTCTGCGGCGTGCAGCAGGAGGGTTCTCTCTCTGACCCTCCCATCGCTCGCCAGTTTTCCTGCTGAATCCGGAGTTTGGAGTTAGTTTCAGTTCGACCGCCGCTCCCCGAGATGCTGACCTCTGAGTTCGGATCGTTCCCGCAGAGACCGGCCTCCCACCTGAAGCGGACTCTGTGTGGCCTGAGCGCCAGTGTTTCGTACCGCAGAGGTCGTGACCCCGCTGCCTCGAGTACATTTGTCTTCCTCTGAATGATTACATATTAACACCGGCGCACACACACACTCGGGCTGATCGCTGCTGAGTGATCCTTTAACCTCCAGCAAGGAGCAGCTTGTTCTCCTGATGGGAGCAGGGACCTCACCCTGTTCAGCCAGGGTGTCCCTGCATCTTTAAAGTCTTTAAAAGTCTTAAATTCATGTTTCTAAATTAATCTTTAAATGTCTTAAGTTCATGTGAAAAAGCAGGTTATTTTCTTTTCTGTCAATCAAAAGTTGGAGTTGCACTCGGAGAGCTTCACTGGGTTCTGTGACTTAAAAAGAAACAACTTCATTGATCCCACTAAGCAGCTGCTAGCATAGCTAGCTAAGTAGCTTTTTAGCATCTGTCACGTCATGGGTGAGTTCAAATTTATCCCCAGTTGCCTGGACAACATCTGTACATTGCTGTGGAGACATAGATCTTAAATTTTATTCATAATAGTCATAAAATGTCCTAAATTGGTGCATCTAAAGTACGGCCTTAAATGTCTTAAATTCAATAACTTTTGACTAGACATGTCTATTTAATCTCTGGGTTCGGCGACTCAAGATGGCCGCAGAACGCTAACTATCTGCTAACACAACTTGCTAGCTTTTTGGCTTCTAATTTAATGGGTAAGTTCACATTTATGGCCAGTCGGCTGGACGATGTTTGTTCGTTACTGTGGGTCTTAAATGAATCGGAGTTGGTGAAACCTGCAGAAACTCTGCCTTCTCATCCTTTTCACTACTTTTTTCCTCATTCTGACCTGTTTTTCTCGTGCTTGGAGAGATAAATTCCCGTTTCCTTTGCAGGTAAAAGATTTCAGGAGTGGGTTTGTGTGATTCTGTGCCTCTTCCTCTTCGTCATCAACTTCTTCTTCCTCCTCCTGCACTTCTCCACCGTTCACATATACAAGATCATCCTCGGCATTGGTAAGAGAACAACCAGAGACTTTTCTTTTTGTCCTTTTTATTCATATTTTTTATTACATGACATACTTTTTCCTCTACTCCAGTTTTGGGAATAGTGACGGCGGATTTTGCCTCGGGGATTGTCCATTGGGGAGCCGACACCTGGGGATCCGTGGATATTCCTGTTGTCGGGAAGGTGAGCAGAAAAAACTGAACTTTAAAATACTTGATTCTCTTTAATAAACAGAAACCATGTAAAGAAGCTTCTTTACATTGAGTTTTAATTTCCCAAAATGTAAATTACTGGCAGGTCGATCTCCTGACCATTAAGAAAAGTAAAATAAATGATTTTAAATAATAATCAAGAGAGAAAGGTGGTGTTTAGAGCATTGTTGTAATTCTTCTCCTGCAGAAATCATTTTTGTTTATGATTCTCTGAAAATCTTGATCTGTTTTACTTGAAAACTACATTTTTATAGGTTTGCACCTCTTTAATTTAAACAAAATGATAGAAAAATGATTACTTGCTTTGTTTTTAGTAGTTTTTCCCCATAAAAAAGTAAAAGTTTGTCTCTAAGCTTTCAGTTCTTCAGGCCTGAACCTCTTCAGTTTCGGTTATTATTCTTTGTTTACATTATTTTATTCAACGTGGGAATTTTCTGCTTTACTCTGAAACGAAGGCCTTCAATTTTGCTGGACAACAAATTGTCCCAGAAATCATTGCTATGCATGAAAATACTGTTATTTTGAGACCATTTTCAACTAATATAATAATTATTATCATTTTTATTATCATTCTACCCACTGAAACATCAAAAAACTTTCATTTCTACAGAATATTTTACACCGGAAAACCTTTTTAATATCTAAAGTAAATAAAATTATTAAAATCTTTTATTATTATTATTATTACTAAAATACAGAGACTTCATAAAATGGATTATAAAATCTCTGTGGCCAAAATTGCATTTCAAAAAGTAACAATAATTGAGCTCTGACAGGGAAAACAGGCAAAAGAGGCAGGAAGTGTAAACCAACTACATCGCACTTCAAAATGGCGGCTTCTCAACAATATCAAAGACGATTGTTGTCCAAATTATCGCTCTCATTTTAATTAATTGATTTATTGCTTATTGGTCGTCATAATCTGCTGTTGGTTAAAGATGGCTTCACCTACTTCGCACTTTAAAACACACATTTTCCAACAAAGCCAATTAGATTAAAGTTCATCCACTTAAAATCGGTGATCAGGTGCAGCAAGCAGGTCGTTTGTTTTGATTAATACCATCAGATTTTCACGGTTTGTGTGTTGCATTTATGTTTTATTCATAGTGAAATAATTTGTTGAAATGTTAAAGCTGATGTGCATTTTTACAGCCTGTGTGCGCCAATTAGAGCGGCTGCCGTTTGTGTTGTTCACATATATTATCAATGCATGATTAGTAATGAGTTTATATTAGTCAGAATTTGATTAAAATGTATGAAACATGCAAAGCGTCGTGTTGAAAGCTCGATGTTGGAGATGAGCAGGATTTATTTTCTGAGTTTAGGTCAAAATTAAGGATTTTATTGTTTGTCACTCGTCTGTCTGCAGGATTTCAGATTTTTCTGCTTTTAGATTTTAAACAAATCCTCCGTTTTCAGACGATCATCATTCATCCCTTACTCGGTTCCTTCCTTGCTTCCTTCCTTTTTTCCTTCCTTTCTTACTGTTCCTTCTTTTCTGACCTTCCTGTCTCTCCTTTCTATTCTCCTTCGTTCTTTCCTTTTTTTCTGTCCTACCTTCCTTCCTCCTGTATCCTCGTATTTTACCTCCTTCTGTTTTATCCATCCTTCATTCTTTCTTCTTATTTATCCTTATTTTTCTCCATCATTTATTCCTTCCTTAGTTGTTCCCTTTTTCTTTTTCATTCTTTCTTTACTTTTGATTTTGTCCTTTCATTTCTTTTTTGCTTTCATTTGTCTTAATTTTTCTCTTCTGTTCTTTCTTCCTTTCTTTTTTGCTCTTTCTTCTGTTCTTTATTTCTTTCTTCATTTTTGTTTTGTCCTCTATTTCTTTTGTTTAGCTCTCCCTTTAACCTTTTATTTCATTCATTTGTTCTTCATTCCTTTTTTATTCATTCCTCCTTTTGCGTTCTTTCTTTTGTCCTTTTACATTTTCTTTCTTCTGTCTTCCTTTTATCCTTTCTAACGTGCAGTCTTTTCTTTTTTCATCCTTTTGTTTGTTCTTTTTCTTTCTTTTGTCCTTTTTCATCCTTTCATTTTATCTCCCTTGTTTCTTTCTTTACTTTGCACCTTTGTCTCCAACTTCCATTTTTCCCTTCCCTCCTTGTTTTCCCTCCTTCCCTCCTTGTTTTCCCTCCTTCCCTCCTTGTTTCCCCTCTTTCCTTCCTTGTTTTCACTTTCCTTCCTTGTTTTCCCTCCTTCCCTCCTTGTTTTCTTCCCTCCTTGTTTTCTTTCCTCATTTTCCCTCTTTCCCTCCTTGTTTTCCCTCCTTCCCTCCTTGTTTTCTTCCCTCCTTGTTTTCTTTCCTCATTTTCCCTCTTTCCCTCCTTGTTTTCCCTCCTTCCCTCCTTGTTTTCTTCCCTCCTTGTTTTCTTTCCTCATTTTCCCTCCTTCCCTCCATGTTTTCCCTCCTTCCCTCCTTGTTTTCTTTCCTCCTTATTTTCTCACCTTCCCTCCTTGTTTCCCCTCTTTCCTTCCTTGTTTTCACTTTCCTTCCTTGTTTTCCCTCCTTCCCTCCTTGTCTTCTTCCCTCCTTGTTTTCTTTCCTCATTTTCCCTCCTTCCCTCCTTGTTTTCCCTCCTTCCCTCCTTGTTTTCTTCCCTCCTTGTTTTCTCACCTTCCCTCCATGTTTTCCCTCCTTCCCTCGTTTTCTTTCCATCCTTATTTTCTCTCCTTCCCTCCTTGTTTTCTCTCCTTTCCTTCAGTTTGACCGTCATGGCCGACGGCTCCCTTTCTTCCCCTGAAAGTCAGAAATTAAACGTTAACAGTAAATAAATATGGAGACGTCTACAAGCTACATCTTAGAGTTTTACATGAAATCCTTCAGTTTAATTCAGAGCCTGAAGTTTCCGATGTTCCCATGTTTCATTTTTCTTTACAATAAAACTTTTTTCTCTCCTGCATCACATTTAGCTTGACTGGTGTAATTTCCATGTTTTTTTTTTCCCCGAGGGCGTAGCGTGGGCGGAGGATGTCCATGTATGATGTGGCATTTATTGTAGCTGAAGACACAGCGGCGTATTTACATGGCGTGTCCGTCGCCGTAGGAGAGCCCCAATAAATGCATTTAGTGGAAAGAAGAATAGACGTTAGCGGAGAACAGACGGGCTGCGTTGATGTGTGTTGATTTGTGTGTGCGGTTACCTCAGTGGTGGCTCTGAGCGGAAGAATAAAGCAGGTTTGTGCTTCTATATAACGTTAGTTTGAATATCAAAGCCTGACTGGATGCAGAACACCCGAGGCTAATGGAGCCACTTTCATTCTTTGTTTGTTTCCGTTTGCTGCCGTGTGTACGTCTGGTGTCTACATGAGCTCGTTCTGACTTCACCTCCAGCTCCCTTTGTTGTCCGTAATTGTTGGGACATCTCTGAGGACGTTGCTCAGGTTGAGAAACGCACCGAGTGCAGAAGCGTTTATGCTAACTGTCTTCAGACCGTTGAATCTGTACGTGGCTCCCAGAACGACGAGTCCGAACTCTCAGTCCGCAGGTTTAATGTTTCTGCTCCAAACCTCCAATGCAGAAACACCGCAGGTTTGGTGCCATTAGCAGGAGCTACCTGCTAACGGCAGGTAGCTACCGCCATTAGCAGGAGCTACTGCCATTAGCAAAAGCTAACGCCATTAGCAGTAGCTACCTCCGTTAACAGGAGCTACCGCCATTAGCAAGAGCTAAAGCCGTTAGCAGGAGCTACCGCCATTAGCTGCAGCTACCGCCGTTAACAGGAGCTACCGCCATTAGCTGGAGCTACCACCGTTAACAGGAGCTACCGCCGTTAGCAAGAGCTAAAGCCGTTAGCAGGAGCTAACATGAAATCTAAACAATTGTAAGATTATGAAGTAAATATTTTAAAGTGACATCAAAACAGCACAGCAGAGAGGATGTTGGGTGATTGACACCGCTAAGACCCGCCTCCTAGCTGTGATTGGCAGAAACTGGAGCTCTTTGCATCAGTTTCTTTCTGGATTAACATCTTCCAGCAGCAGACATCCTTTTCTCTGACTCTCCTCTTCATCCATTTGGTCCTCCTCATCTTCATCATTTCTCTTCTGTCCGGCTCATATTGAAGCAACTGAACGTGACTCAATGTGCAAAAATGACTTTTAGCTGCACGTTGCTAGCACTGTAGCACCTAGCATATGCAATGTACCCAGGATGCATTGCAAAGTAAGCAACATGGCGACGTCCGTGTAACAATATTATATTTAAATTTAGAAAAACTAAACAGCCTACAGCATTTTACTGCACTGTTTATCATCTGAAATGAACTAATCAATTTAAATACATATATTTGTTCAAGTTATTTAATGATCTACATTTCTGGCAGAAATCAGATTTGAGTATTTTTAATTTGAAAAGAAAAAAGGTGATTTAATCAGAGTAAATTCATATTTTAACAAGAGGAAACTCACTTTTAAACATATGTTTAGATGACCTGAAACATTTAACAAGCATAAATGAAGCGACACGGCGTGGGGCTGTGAATTACTTTTCATGTGAGGTTCGAAGGTAAATGAAACTTGAGCACATTAAATAAAGAGCGTTTGGGGAAAACAAAACCATCCGATATGATTTTAAAGAAACTTACAAGGGGAAACTCTCCCATTCATCATCAGAACATAAAACGATTTATTTTGAATTCAGCCCATGAAGCGGGTTTTCTTTTGTCTCCACAGAACTGGAGTTACAGCCGCGTTTTAAGACGAGCTGCACAGCCTCCCTGCAGTGCTCAGAACAATTCCTTCGCGAGGCTTCGGGCCACGCTGTATTTTCTTTAGTCTTCATGTCGTTGAGCTTTAATTGACTCAACAAGGATTTCGCAGTCCTCTAATGAGTCTACTTTGAGGACAAAGTCACGCTCATTAGTTCCCAATGATGCTCGATTCACTCTGAAATTTGCCAGATGTGCTTCCAGTTTAGGAGGATGTGTTTGAAGATCGTCCGTCCCAGTCTGCTCGGCGTCTCGTTGTTTAAAAGCAGCTTTTCTTCCTTTTTTTTTTTTTTTTACATCTTTAACAAACATCTGCAGCTCTCTGCGAGGAGGAATGTGAATACAGACACAAAAAACTGGTAGAACGAAATAACAAGAAATGAGAAAAGATTTTCTTTTACTGAAATAAATAAAAACGGTAATTAATGGGAAAAACTGGAAGTAACTGAAACTAAATTGTTTATTTTATAAAGCTAACAAAAACGTACTGAAATTATATTTGTGATATGTTTTATGTTCATATTTATGGATCTGTTTTTCCAGCTTTTGAACTGATGTGAAATTTAAAGAAATTGCACAAATGGAAATTGCACAGTGGTGCAGTTGGTAGAGCTGTTGCCTTGCAGCAAGAAGGTTCTGGGTTCGATTCCCTGTCTTTCTGCATGGAGTCTCCATGTTCTCCCTGTGCATGGTGGGTTTTCTCCAGGTACTCCGGTTTCCTCCCACAGACCAAAAACATGACTGTCAGGTTAATTGGCCTCTCCAAATTGCCCCTAGGTGTGAGTGTGTGTGTGTGTGTGTGTGCATGGTTGTCCTGTGTGTCTCTGTGTTGCCCTGAGACAGACTGGCGACCTGTCCAGGGTGACCCCGCCTCTCGCCCGGAACGTCAGCTGGAGAGGCACCAGAAACCCTCCCAACCCCACTGAGGGACAAGGGTGCAAAGAAAATGGATGGATGGACAAATAGAAATTACTGGTACATGGAGGCGCTTTAATAAATCCAGATACACCTCAGAAAGTACATATCTGCAACACCAGAAGCAGATTTTAAATGCCTAGCAGACATTATTTTTTCGCCATATTCTGGCACCCCCTTTAGCACAGCGCCTCTGTGCTGCACATAGTGCATACCAACCTTTTTCACCCCTCAAAGTAGAAATTTCTCCTCAAAATACAAGTAAAGGAAGAAAGAAATCTGATAAAATGAGATTTAGGAGGACAAAAAGTGGAGCTCCTCATTATGCTTCTCAGACAGAATTTCCTCTTTATTCTGATGATGTTTTAACATAATATCATATTTTGACGCAGTTTTTCTTTTTACTAGATGTTTCCATTTATTTTAAAGTTGCACAAATTTTAATATATCCAAATACACCTCAGTACGTATAAGCACCCACTCAAGCAGATTTTAGATGCCGATTAGAAATTATTTATTTCTGGCGCCCGCTCTAGCACAGCACCCAGTTATATGTGTCGCATGTAGTGCAGACCCACTTTTTGGGTCCCTTAAACTAAAAATCTCTCCTAAAAATAAAAGAGGAGAAAAATCTGTTGAAATAAATGTCAGAAGGACAAAAAGTGGGGGTGTTGGGGCGTGTCTGCCGGAGCAGTGGGACGGCGCCGGTTGCCGGGGCGATGGGCGATGTGAGCCGGTGATTAACGGGCGTCGTGCCACGCAGGCCGCTAAACGGTGTGGGATTAGAGGACACGCAGTGACCGGCGGCCCGCCGTTATAACTGGGAGCGCCGGAGCCGCCCCGCTCGGCACGACCTCCGCGGCTTAGCCGGCCTTTCATGTGCCTGGGGGCCGCGGGGAGGGAGCGGAGAGGGAGCGGAGAGGGCCGATTCGGCGGAGATGGGGACCTAATTGCACAGATATCAACAGATAGCTTCAGAGTTTGCAGTGGCGCCCATCGATGACGTGCACAGATCGGCGGCGGTGATTGTTTCGAGCAGCAAACCCGACGATAATGAGTTTTCATGCTGATGCTTCCATGCCTACACACACACACACACACACATGCAAACCTTCGCTTCTGTCGCCTTTTCTTCCACCTGGGGAAATAAATTACCTTTATCCAGCGTGTGCTCGTGGGTGTGTTTCCCTTTGTCCGCTTTTAAGCTTCTGAGATTCTGATTCAGCCTTTCATTTGAGACCCCTGCGCTCTCACAGACAGGTGTCTGCCTCTGCACAGCGCAGGTGGGGTTTCAGCCGCCTGCCTGCCTGTGTGTGTGTGTTTTGAAGCTGGTGTTTTTCAGCTTGTGTGTGTGTGTGAGCAGGTTGACTGCTGTTCTGGGCTTTATTAGGATGCTGGATGTGTGCTTTTGGGGTTGAGCTCGATGCTCAGCATTGCTAAGTGTGGTGAGAAATTCCTCCGTGTGTTTAATCTGCATTGTTTAGCTTTGCAGTTTATTGTTTATTATCCAGAAAAAGAAAAACACCAAAAAGCTGCAAATGACTTTCAGTGTCGGCTGGGTTTACTTCCTGCTGAATGTTTGTTAGCTGAGATATTTAATTGATCAACCCAAACAAAACACGTCAAATGATTCATCAAATGAATCCAGTCCTTCAAAATGCATGAAAGTAATTTAATCAGATTAATTTCCACAGCTCGACTTTACACAGCGAAGTCAAATATGCTTCTACACAAAAGACGGAGACGTCTGTAAAAGTCTTAACAGTTTGTGTCCAGGATGTGTGGGGTCTGCAAAGATGTTCAAATGTTTTCTCTGTAAGTATCGGTGGTCAGGGCACAGAAACAGGTCGGGCACGGGAAGACACGATCAGGCAGACAAATCCAGTCGATTTAAACTACAGAGCAAATCAAGACGAATGAATATTTAACCCCGAAGGTCTGAACAGTTCTCTACCTTATAAATACAACTTTATATTTAGGCAGAAACGAGGTCGAGTCCAGAAGCCAGAGAAGAATCCGACGTGGTCGAGGCAAGGCGGGGAAAACCGAGAGACGATAAACGTGGTCGAGATGAGGAGGTAGCGCTGGATCAATCAATCAATCAATCAAATTTTATTTGTATAGCACATTTCAGCAGCAAGGCATTTCAAAGTGCTTCACATAATTAAAATAAAAACAGAAATAAGCAATGAGAAAGAAAGAGAGATTAAAACAAAACAAAAAAAACATTAAAACGTCGAAAAGAAAGAAAAAGAAATTAAAAACATTAAAGACATAAAAACCTGGAAGACATCAAAACCGGCACTCTAACCCTAATTTAGCCATAAGCAACTCTAAACAGGTGGGTTTTAAGTTGAGATTTAAAAGCACTCAGTGTTTCAGCTGTTTTACAGTTTTCTGGAAGTTTGTTCCAAATCTGTGGTGCTTAGAAACTGAATGCTGCTTCTCCTCGTCTGGTTCTGGGGATGCAGAGCAGAACCAGAAGATCTGAGGGGTCTAGACGGTTGGTACAGTAATAACAGATCTTTAAGGTATTGTGGTGCTAAACCGTTCAGTGATTTATCTACTCGCACCAAAGGGCTTTCAAAAACCCGGCATCGTCTGCCTGCCTGAGTGCTGAATGTAGCTGCTGAAGGACAGGTGATGACATCATCACGCAGGAGAACCAGATGAGTTTGATTGGAGAGGCGAGAGCTGAGGAGGAAAACAAAGCAGGCAGACGGGCCAGAATCAGAACGGAGAGCTGCCTCACAGCGGCTTGTTTCACAGCAAATTTACTTTGCACTGATTCGTGTCCATAAAACCAGACCTTTCCGACGCGGGATGAACAGAAATCTGTCACTAAAATGTTGGCTGTAAAATATGGCTAAAGCTAAAGATGAGAAAATTACAGGTGTTTTTATGCATAAAGTATGTTTCTTTTCTAATTATAAATGTGTAAATAGTTTGGGTTCTGGCTTTTTTTATTATTAAATGTGGGATGTGCATTTTTAGACTTAACACAGTAAAACCATTTTAGACTGTAAACTTTGGTTACTTGTTAGCTTCAGCAGCTTTTTCCTTCTCAAAAATATACACAACTTTTTAGCATTTTTTTTGCAAAATTTGCAACAGTAACATTAGCAGAAGAGATGAAAACATTTTGAATTCACAGTAAACCCAACAGTTATGTAGGAAACACACCTTTAGCACATATACATGTGGTGATTGACAGCGCTATGCCCCTCCTCCTGACTCTCATTGGTTGTTTTTGCACTTCTTCAGACACCAACAGTAGTTCAGGGAGTTTAAGTTGTCAAAACATGGTGACGGTTACAACAAAAAGTATTTATTTTATTACCGTCACTGCAGATTTGCTGTCCAAGCAGAAGAGAAACACAACAACGGTTTTCTCTTTGCAGGCTTTCATCCGGCCGTTCCGGGAGCACCACATCGACCCGACCGCCATCACTCGGCACGACTTCATCGAAACCAACGGCGACAACTGCATGATCCCCATCCTGCCGCTCGCCCACATGGCCTACAGGTTCCTCACATGCACACCAGGTACGAACCGCTTCGGTTCCCGCCGCTGCTTCCAGCTGCACTTCGTGGCATTTGGAAGTGACTCTGAGGACTCCCGAAGGTCAGATATTCTCCAGACTGTCAGGGTCAGAGCGGAGCGGCAAACAGGAAGTGGCTCCGGCGGCAGTCGTTGTGCTCTGACCCTGAAGGGAGGGCCTGGAGGAGGAGCAGCAGCGGGAGGAGCAGGCAGAGCGCTTATTGAGGAGGTGACATCTCCACCTGTCATGTCTGCACTTCAACTGCAGCTCAAAGGTCGCTGATGGGAGGAGGACGGGGGCGGTGACACCAGTTAGCCGGGTTAAAGGCGGCGCTACGCGCGGCGCTGCGGGGTTAAGCTGCTGCGAGCATCTGGAAGAGAGTTTCTGAGATGGAAATCACGATGGCTGAGCAAAACGGCAACAGCAGCCGTCGGTTCATAAATGCTCCAGAACCGAGGCTCCGTCTGAAATTTGATCCAGTCTGGTCTCCATGGTTACGGGTCGGTTTCCTTATGCGTGAGATTATTGATGGGCAGAAAGTTATAAATTTCCTCGTTCGACATCAAGTTGCTCACATTCTCTCAGTTTCATGATTTGTTGTGTAAGTAATCAGTATGTTTTAATGTCATATTTGAATAATTGATCAAAAATTAGTGTTAACATTAAAGTAAACTATAAAAATGTAACGAATAAAAAATGTGTTTACCAGTATTATTACACTATATATTAGAGGTGTGCCGATCGATCGGCCACCGATCAGAATCGGCCGATTTCCGTGAAAAGGTGTATGATCGGTGATTGGCGATCATTGGCTCTTGTTGCCGATACCGATCACCTGCTTCTCATTTGGCAGCCTGCCTGTGCAGCTGGTCTCCTTTTTCCTTCAATCTGCACAAACGCACAGCAACAAATCCTAAGCGATGTGGAACTATATCTATAACGCACTGAGTGAATGGGGACGTTTGCGTGTTGCGGCGGAAAATTGAAGCACGTCAAAATGCATCAACACAAAAAGCTAATATGACATAAAAACAATGCCATACTTGACGGAGTTTGGCTACATCGAGGCTCACTGCAGTAAAAATGACATATAGAGGATCAGATGGCAGGTAAAGCAGCGCACAGCTACAAACACTCACCCGGATTAGCATGACGGTCAGAAAGCTAAACAAATAACCCGCAAAATTATTTAAGTCTTCGAGCTGCGATGTAAGACGCTGGTTCTGCTCTCGCTGTTGAACCGCTGCTACACTACAGGTAGTAATATTTCACAGACGGAGCGCCGCTTCTGCTCCACCTGGTAGTGACTCTCACACCGAACCTCTGCTTAAAGCCGCAGCATCTGACCTAAAAAAATACATTTTACATACGTATTAAAACTTTCGCTGTCCTAACATGAGACAGATAATCTCTGAAAAAATAATCGATATCCTCCCTGCTCTGCATAATTACTCCACTCAGTCAGAAACAGCCACTCAGAACTAGCAGTAATCAGCTAGCCGCCATGCTAACAGGAAGTTTTCATTCAGTAACTCAGGATTGTTTATTGTAATGGATCCTGTTTTTGCCTTTGAATGTTAAGTTTTATACTTGAATCTTTTGGCAATGTTGAGAAGTTTTATTTTGGCTCTTTGCATTATTTAGCCTCTTCAGAGCCTCCATATGTTATCAGTCTGTTAAAGATAGTATTACTGATAGCAGTACAATTTGCAGAATGCCTGTTCTGTTTAGTTTTCTTCTTGGAAAAAGCTATTTAAAAAACAAGTTTTTGTCTAAATTAAGGTGAATTCATGGTTCCTTTTTCCACATAATGTAACCGGTAGTGTTTGATTTTAAAAATATAAATTATGTGATCGGTATCGGCAGGAAAAAAACCTGATCGGCACATTTCCACTATAAATATGTATAATTTAATTTTTTTTTCTAAATGATTGCTATAATTATTTACAAAAAATAATTCATTCAAATTTTCTTGATTTTTTTTTAATTTTATATTATTTTTAATAAACTACAAAATAGTAATGTATAAATATTAAACTATATTAAAAAACAAAATATGTAATTATTCTTTATGTATAATTCCTATTTTCCTAAATTATTACTATAAATACTTAAAATAAATAATTATTTTAAATACTTACATTTTCTTGCATTTTATGCCAAATAATCAAAATCAGAAAATATGTTTCAACCTGGAGAAACAGGATTTTGTGACCTGGAGCTAAAAACAAACGGCCACTCTTCATCATGAAGGCTGAGCGTGAGGACGATGAAGGATGAGAGGACAGCTAAAGTCCACCTGTAGGGGACGTCCCCCCCCACCGACCCCCACAGGGGTCAGGGGTCACCGAAAGGGGACGCAGACGCAGCTACATGTCCGCCTGTCATGTCCGCTCCCGAAGAGGTCACCGCTAAGCGCTGGAGCCGGAGGGCGGAGACGGGGCGGGGGCGTCCGAGGGTCACGCAGCGGCTAGATGACATCTAAACCTGTCATGCCGACGCCTTGCCGTGTCACAAAGACAGAGACGCAGGACGATTCTGAGAGTTGACGTCTCCAGCTGTCATGGCCGCTCCTGAACCGAGGTCAAGAGATTGTGGTTTTTATATCTGCAGAGATGGAGAGGGGACGTGTTGAGAGGAGGACGGATGGAAGTCGTTTCAGCAGAAGACGGTTGGCGAGTTCATGCCTGTTGGATCAAACGGTTACAGAAATCAGGAGCAAAGATGCCGGTTAAATTCTGATTCATTTTTAAAATTAAATCTGCAGAAAAAAAACAAGAAGCTCCTGGTTTTATCATCCAGGGCTCAGTTTCATCAGCCGGCCTGCTGTTTCAGTTTCATTCAAGCCAGAAGAAAGAGCGAAAGATGGTGGTTGTGCCGAGTATTACTGGCAGTCAGTATCTTCCTCTGAGTATTTCTGGAACAAAAAGAACCAATTGATTAATAATTTGTCTAACAGTTGGTTATAGGAAACATGATTTAGTTCAAACCTGTGGTATAAATAACAATTTCTTATTTATTAAAATAAATTGTTTTTTAGGGGGCTGCACAGTGGTGCAGTAGGTAGAGCTGTTTCCTTGCAGCAAGAAGGTTCTGGGTTCGATTCCCAGCCTGGGGTCTTTCTGCATGGAGTCTCCATGTTCTCCCTGTGCCTGGTGGGTTTTCTCCAGGTACTCCGGTTTCCTCCCACAGTCCAAAAACATGACTGTCAAGTTAATTGATCTGTCTAAATTGCCCCTAGGTGTGAGTGTGTGTGTGTGCATGGTTGTTTGTCCTGTGTGTCTCTGTGTTGCCCTGCGACAGACTGGCGACCTGTCCAGGTGACCCCGCCTCTCGCCCGGAACGTTAGCTGGAGAGGCACCAGCACCTCCTGACCCCACTGAGGGACAAGGGTGTAAGAAAATGGATGGATGGATGTTTTTTACACTTTTGTTAAAACTTTCACTATATCTTGATAGTATAGTATGAGAGCTACTAATGCTACCAACCATAAACAACCAGGAGGCGGGTCTTAGTGCTGTCAATCAATCTCATGTACTCGCTGCTAAATGTTTCTAATGGCAGAAAAACAACTTAACATTACAGGAATTCGTTTATTCGCAGTTATCGGTGGCTATGCTAACTAGCCTTAACGTTCATGACAGGCTGTGTTGTGGTGAACCAGCTCTAGCGTAGCTGAGAGCAACGGGCAGAGTGTGAGCGGCGCCACACTGAGGGTGATTGACAGCGCTAAGACCCTCCTCCAGGGTTTGATTGGTTGTTTCTAGCAGAAAAGCCTGATTTTTTTTCCTCCTCCTTTCAAATTAATACTGTTTTAAATCAAAGACTAACAAGAATCAACCGTAGCGTTTTCTTACCGCACCGTAGCCTGAAACACGCAGCTCTTATTTTAAGATAAACATTTATTTTGAAGGGTTGTACATTGTTTTAAGGAGCTACATCTTCACCCAGGGAGTAAATGAAGCTTATGAGAACTGCAGTTATAATGGCATCTATTAAGTGTTAAAGGTTTTTAATTTTAACCCGTTTTGTCTCTCAAACCGTAAAATAAAAGCGTATTTGAACAGTTTCTCACTCGGAAGGATTTGGAGGTGTTTTCTTCCTGACTCCTACTTTTGGTTCACAGCTTTGCATCGCCGCTCGCTGTGTGAAATTCAGTTTCGGTGCCACTTTGTCACAGTCGGAAAACCACTTATCTGCTGTTCGCCGTCCCTCAGCTGAGCCGCAGTTTACCTGCATCAGAATATGGATAAACACACACTGTCCCAGGATGGGAAGGATGTGTGTAAAGGAGAGGAAATACGGAGGACTGAAGCATTTAAAAGTGGACGATAATGATGCACTGTCTTCCTTTTGACTTTTTCCTCCTGTAGCTTTCCACCGGAAACCAAAAACAAAGAAGAGATGAGATTAGAGAGGACAGGAATATCTTCAGGATCATCAGCAACTCATTAAATAAAACAATTTAAATCGTATTTAATGTATTTCTTTCACACTTCACCTCAAACAACTTGCATTCTGTGCATCTCTACTCGTTCACCACAGTCTGGGAGTTTGATTGCTAAATAAATGTAATTTATCTGGTGGATTAATCGATTGCTGAATAACTGTCAGCTGTTTTAGTGATCAGTTAATCGTTAACTGGCAAAATGCCATTTGTTGGGGCATTTTAGGCAACAAAACGGTAAAAACACGCATCAGTTTTAATCTGAACTGAATGTTCAACAACATGTCTGTATAAAAATCCTTAAGTATTAAAAAGTTTTCAGTTGCTGTAAGACAAAATTATTAAAAGTAACTGGGGGTTTTACCCAGAATGCCCTGCTCCACAGCCCGCTTGTTGCTCAAATTACTCTTAACAGGTTGTTGCTAGGCAACCAAAGAGTGAATGAGTTGCTAGGTAACCAAAGAGTGAATGAGCTCGTTGAGTCCACCAACCTAGCTTAGCTGGCTATAAGAGGTTGAGCGGCTAACGCCTTACCTCTGCCTTCATTTCCCAGAATGCTTTGCGGTTCCGATTGGAGTTCAGTGACATTTTATAAAATCCTTAGTCGTATTATCTACTGATCTATGGATCACGTGTTTATAACGACATATACTGTTGATTTGTTGTCCAGTCTAACCCTCTAACTACTCATAACTTTCCAAAGAACCCCGAGTCAGAGATGTGCAATGTCCCTTTAACGTTTATAAATGCTGCCCGAGTTTCTAAAACTGAAACAAAAGGTTGATCTGACTCATCATAGACATTAAAACTGTTACTAAAAACGTAACTTCTGGGGTTAATGTCTTTCGTTTTTCCAACAACTTACTGTTTTTAAAGTATTTGCTTCACAAAGTTTCAATGTGTTTCTGTCTTGACGAGTCATTGACTCCTGATTCTTCTCGTTCCAGAGGCCTTGGCGCCGTCCTACCCCTGGGACTGCTACGTGTTCGCCTTGGCGGTTTTTGTGACGCTGACCAATCAGATCCATAAGTGGAGCCACTCCTACTTTGGCCTCCCGCGCTGGGTCACTCTGCTGCAGGACTGGCACCTGGTGTTGCCGCGGAAACACCACCGGATCCACCATGTTTCACCGCATGAGACGTACTACTGCATCACCACAGGTACGCACCGCCTAAACCAGGCCGAGGTCTGGGCTTTGACTGGGCCATTGCAACACCTTGGCTCTTTGTTTTCAGCCATTTTGTTTTATCTGGGATCCTGGTTCTGCAGATGACTCAGTCTGGATCCCATGTTCTGACTCTAGAACATTCTGGAATCAGGGTTTTTGCACAACTTTTAGTGTTGAAAAGTAGGAAACTAAAGTCATTTTCAGGTTTGGAGAATAAATAAACATTTCGAAATATTAAATAATTGTTTTGATCAGTTACTCAGCACGGTTGGTCAGCTGGTTTTACCGCTTTATGTGCTGTACAATGGCTGCTGGAAAAGGCGGGTGTCTCCACTTCTGCTTTTCAAAGATGTACGATTGTATAATTGTGCGTCTGTTTGTGGCCATTTTCACGTGTGAGTTTAAACGTTGAGTTGGGGGGCGTGGCCAGCAGCAGATTATTTGGATTTAAAGACACATGGCTCCCTAAAACAGCTCATTGTGAAAGGATGAAACTAAAATCTCATCATCTAAGAATGCAATAAAATGTGATGAACATGTTTTGTATAGGCCACAGACGTGTCTTTAAAAGCTTATTAAGGACACATAAAGTCGGCCATTTTGGATGGTTATAACAGAAGGCGGTGATTCCAGAATAATTTAACTTTCCCTGCATATTCACATAAAATGGCGACTGTGTGTGTGGAGGCTTATAAATAACTAAAAGCAAATGTTGTGCTGGTGTGCGTGTAGGTCTTTGGAGACCCGAGGCCTCTGTCACACATCCACACTCTGTATTCAGCCTGCATCTGGGTGAGAGCGGGGGGGAACCTCGGGGGGCGGCTCGCCTCGTGCGTCACCCTGCGCCCCAGCGGACGCCAGATGTGAGCCGGAGCTGTCGGGGGTGGCACGGCGAGCGCTCCAGTACATCTGCATCTGTTAGTGCGCGCTGGTCGCTCTGACCTCCTCTCCGGTTCCTAACCTGTGCGTGTGGAGGAAGGAGGTGGCGGTCGGGGACGGCGGAGTCGTCCCCTGCGGTCCCCTGCGCGCGCTGCCTGGCTGCCTGGGCCCGGTTCGGGGGCCTCTGGGGGCCCGCCTCGCTGCCTTTGTGTTCGCCACCAGCTGACAATCCCCATGTATATTTAATGCTAACCTGCTGTCTGTTCTAACAAATAGGACTTCACAGGCAGCGGAGGGGAGGGTGGAGGACAGGGGAGGACGACAGGGAGGAAGCAGGGATTTAGAGGGATAAAAAAGGGAAAACATGGGAAAAATGCAGGAAATAAAACAAAACCTCTGGATACTTTACCATATTTAAACCAGTGGAGGGTTTCTGTTTAATCAACAGATGCACGCTCACTCTGTCTATAATAACTCTAGGTGTTCACGTCTGCGCTGCTGCTGCTACATGGGTGCCATGCATTCATTCATGTGTACATGTAAATGTATTTTGGCCTGCAGCCACACATCCATGAATGTGCTTAACTCAGAAAGATAAATTCAGCTGCTGGACTTCTGTAAACATCACAGGAAGTGAGAAGCTGTGTGTGTGCGTGCGTGAGGTTAAGGATGTCTCCTGGGATGGCCGTCCATCTTTCTGCTCATGCTAATGAGAGTCAGACAGGAGGCTTTAAATTTAAAAATGGAGGCATTATGATTTGAAGTTCAGGTGATGGCAGCTTGAAGCCTCCTGCTGCCATCGCCATCATTATGTGTCCAGAGTTATGCTAACTGAAAGTTATGCTAACTCTGAATGCTAATCATAAATCTAAGTTCAGCTAACACTAAAGCTCTACGCCAACCCGGTATTTAGCGTTAGCACCAACTTCAATTCAAAAGAAACTCTACAACCCTGAACCTTAATTTAATATTGCATATTTATTATATTTTGTTCTCTATTTTCAGTGTTTTATTTTGCTCTTGTATGTTTCTTGTTTGAAATAAAGTTAGAGGAAAATGTGAGGACAGGAAATGGAACTGCTGTCTTCCTCCACTTCAAAATAAGAGCATGTAAACAAACGGCTAGCTACTTGAAGAATTCTTAACTTTCGATAGCGAAAACTTTGACACGGATGTCAAGCTTTATTCAACTGCAAGTTTACCAAACAGCCAAGTAAATTATCGCTTTAGAATTTATCTAAAAAAACATTTATTTAAGGGGAGCTAAGTGTGCACAGTTAGCAAAAGCGCTAAATGAAAAATGACCTTCACCTTCTGGGAGGTGCAGTTTGCAGGAGTGTTGGAGAAAACCAGCCTCCATGTTGGCAGTCCTAAGTCCTCCCTCTACAGATATGATGAAGAAAAAATGGCAGTAAAAGAGCCAAAGCTATTCTTCTCTTTTACCAAATATGATTTAAATAATTATCCTCTTTTTTTTATCTTTCCTATCTCCTTCTGTCTTCAGGGTGGTGCAACTATCCACTGGACCAGCTGGGCTTTTGGAGACGGATGGAGTGGCTGATCGAACAGCTGACGGGCCAGAGGCCGCGATCCGACGACATGGCGTGGGCCAAGAAGACCGACTGATGGACAAACCCAGTGAAACCAGTAACGGGAGAATCCGGCGTGTAAATGCAAATATGCTGAGGTAGAAATGATGGACAGATGTTTAGAAACAGAGCCAAATTTTTTTTTTTTATGGTATCGCTGCACTTCTCGCTTTTTTTCTGCTTCAGAACAAACGATGTGTTCAGAGAAAGAAGAACTTTGATGTTGGTGTAAAAGCTTTCTGGATGCTCTGCGTCCATCGGTTTGTCTTTAGACTCCTGAGGTGTTTGTTTAGTGGTGGTTCGGGTTTCTGGAGGTTGGGCTCTCCAGAAGAGACGCTGAGCTGTTTGGGACCCGCAGCTCTTCACACCAACACACAGCGAAGGGAAACATTCGGTTACCGTCTTTATTCTATGTTTCTTTCTTGGTTTATTGGGGGATTTTTTTTGTCAGGATCCACAAAGCAGGTGAAATTATGTTTTAAAAAAATGGCTACATTCTCACAGAGGA
This sequence comes from Poecilia reticulata, assembly GCF_904066995.2. NCBI lineage: Eukaryota > Metazoa > Chordata > Actinopteri > Cyprinodontiformes > Poeciliidae > Poecilia > Poecilia reticulata. Next base: position 29,259,880 of record NC_088835.1, on the reverse strand, counting down.
GTAAAAATCTGCTAATTTTATGATCTAATATTTTGGGATCTATATTAACTTTAAAGATTTAGAATCCTAATAACTCCAGTTGGATGTTATGATTCGAATTCAGATGTTTGTTAGATTAGATCAGACTTAGACTTTAAGTTTTAAGATTTTAGATGAATCCATACTTTGCCAGAAACAAACCACATTGGGATCCAGAGGAGTAATCAACGATAAATATCCATCCAACTCGCATAAAAATGGGTAAAAATTAAGTGTTGGTTCATCACTTCATCCATTCACCTAATCATCGATCAATCAACCCCACCCAAATACATCATCCAACCAAACCAACCCCACTTAAATCTATTAACAAACCAACAAACCCCACCCACATTGTCAACCAAATCCTAAATTTCCAGAACGAAATTAAACCAAATCAAGTTGCCATTGTTGCAGATGCTTGTAATGACAGACGCAACTAACTAGGTGGCACTCTTGTCAAACAGAGTAATATATTTTCATTTATCAGTAATGTAATGTCAATCTTTTCATCTATTGACAAATGATACGCTTACAGATGTTTCTACATTTAGGTAGATCCATCAAAACGTGTAGCGTTTTATTTAATATGACGTCGGCTACGTTTTGCAAAAAAAAACCAAACAAAAGGGGAAAAAAAACAACTACAGGATGTTCTGTATTAAAAATAATGTGATTTTGATGAAATAAGTAGAAGCCCCTCCCCCTTTTTGGGCCTCCATATCTTGGCCCCGCCCATTTTTTGAGCTCTTTACTGCTGACACACCAGTGGTGATGCCAGACACAGGACAGAAGTGTCTAATTTTACACTCACTGATGTATCGACGGCTCATACAGTCGACACATCAAAACGTAGGTATTTCTGTCTCCATTCACCCTGTGTTTCTCCCGCTGCTGTCGGACTTACAGTTTTCCGTCAGATCAGCTCAGAGTGCAGAGAGCACTCACCTGTAATCTAATTCACCTCCATTATGTCTTTCTAAACTGGAACATACAGTCTCTGTAACTTGTTGTATTTTCTACATAAAACTACAAACTCTTAAAAATGTACATGAAGGTCCTGGAGCTCCTGGTTTAGCGATTTTTTTGATACGACTTGTAGTTTTTCCACAGCATCTATTTGTTTGAGTTTTAAATTTTCAGTCTCTGCTCTCTGGCAGAAATCGCCATAGCAACCAGTGACTCAGCGTTTTCTCCGGTTCTTTTGTATTAACCAATCGGGCTTGGTCACATAGACCGTGTTATTGTGACTCCTGGTTAAAATTGATTAAATCAGGAATTGAGAGGTTCTTAGGAAAAGCAGGAAAAGGGTTCTAGCTCAGACTTTCAAAATAAAAACTCCAGACAGCTGCAGTGTCTCTTCAAAATTTGTGTTAACATTTTATTGATCATGAATCAGGAGCTTTTATTTCCAGCTTTTTTTTGTTGTTGCTTCATTTAGAGAATGTTGTGGAATTGGACAGGTTGGTTTATTATGAAAATAATGTGAATAAAGCTTTTAAGATCTTCCATTTACCAAATGAAAATCATGTTTGTTTCAGTTGAGACTTCTGGGTTTACAGATTTATCAGGTCGTCGGGACTGAAAGCAAATTGTAAAAGTTGATCTTTGATCCTGCTTCAGATGTTTCCATTAAAGTGATCGCTTTATTGGCAGCAGAGGGACTCCGCCTCTGACCGAACCCGAGCATGAAGTCTATTTTCTGGGGGAAGAAATTCCCGGCTCCGCTCTGACGCTCAATCAGATGAGAAATGGGGAAATAAATCTTTGGGTTTTTTGCTTCTGTAACCGTCCGCTGCAGAGTTGAGCTGCTTCACTCTTGGCTTTATAATTTCTGAAAGCTGCTCCAATCACAGATCAGCAGAAACATCAGCAGCATTTCAAACGGCGTCTTGAACGCTTCACTCACAGATGATGCATGAACACCGACAGAACGACTCTCGGTGTTCTGTTGTCTTTTTCTGGCTTTATAATTTTCTATTTTTTTATGAACAGATCGAGCCTTGTTTGTTTGTTTGTTTGTTTGTTTGTTTGTTTGTTTGTTTCCATTTCGCAGCTCGCTGCTGGTTTGCCTTAATGTTTTTATCTGCTGTTTGATTTGAATAAAGATTTAGTAACTCCTGATGTCGCCTCAATGCTCTGATCTGTTTGCAAAAACTTTTATTAAACTAAAGATTTTCTCTGTAGCTTTGAACTGCAGATGATTAAATATTTAAACAATCAAATCTTATAATCCAGGAAGTCGCCTCCGCTGCCTCAATGTCTTGTGATTTTTTTTTTGTTTTGTTCCTGTTTTAGATTCAGTTTTCTTAAAATATGGATATTTTTTCTAAACAGGAGCAGCAAATGGCTTGTTTATATAGTACATTTCATTTTTAAATGTGTTTTTCTGCTGTTCCAAACGCTGAAGTGCTGAAGTTAAATGTCAAAGCTAAACCAACAGCGCCCTCTAGTGTCTGCTGTTTAATAAATCTGTCAGTATTTCACAATAAAATATTAGTTTTTAAATGCGTTTATTTATGAAAGTTATGACGTTTTTAGTAAACTTTGAGAATCAGATCTGCCTTGTAAATCAAAAGGAAGGAAATATTACTTTGAGGGAATTACTTTTAAATTAAACTTGAAAGTTTTAACGCTAAAACTTTCCACTTTTTTATTATTTCCCTAAATCACAGCAAACATCTGATCTATTGGCAGATTTATTTTGTATAATTTAATCAAGATAATCCAGTTTAAACTCTTTCCCAGAGGAATTAGACTCAGTGAAAACGTCTAATTAAGCCAGATGATTGACTTTGATCAAACTGATCAAACTGATGGAGCTGATCAAGCACAGGGCGACAGTGGAGAGGAACGAGCTCTTTGAGCAGAACCAGAGGTGGGTCAACTGGGTAAATATTTTAGTTTGACATAAATAATAAAGGAAATAATAATAAAAAAAACTCCCAAAGCCCCCAGCAGCCTGTGCATGTAGCAGCAACTCTCTTCTGCCTGGATTGAATTGGTGATTAAATCAATAAAATTTGGACAAATAAATGCGACAGGGTATTAGGACCACACTAATAAAATAAAAAATAAAACGAATACAAGAAGAAAATTGCAATTTATTCTCAAAATATGATTTTATTTTCAGCATTTTGACTTTATTCTTGTAATAGTCTAACTTTATTCTCAACATATATTATTTTGCCTTTTAGTCTCATACAACTTTATTCTTGACATAATTTATGTGTCAAAATATAAATCATATATAATATTCTTATATATGATATACACTGCTCAAAAAAATAAAGGGAACACTTAAACAACACAATATAACACCAAGTAAATCAAACTTCTGTGAAATCAAACTGTCCACTTAAGAAGCAGCACTGATTGACAATCAATTTCACCTGCTGTTGTGCAAATGGAATAAACAGATGGAAATTATTGGCAATTATATTTCATTCATTCAGATCTAGGATGTGTTATTTGAGTGTTCCCTTTATTTTTTTGAGCAGTGTAAATGTAATGTATATTATATACAATATCATGTTATTTTGACCTTATAAATAATAGTCAAAATAAAGTCATTATTTTTGACTTTATTTTCATACTTTATTCTTCTAACAGACTTCTTGTAATCGTATGACTATTCTTGTAATATTCTGACTTTATTTTATTATTTCGACTTTATTCTCGTAATATTATGACATCTTGAAATAGCATGACTTTATTCTTGTAATACTTTAAGCTCGTAATTTTATGATAATTGTCATTGTATCTGTTTGATTTTTTTCTCATTAATATACTCCTCTCACGCTGGTAACTGAATACATTTGAAAATGCAGCAGAAAGCCGATCAATAATCGTCGGTTTAGTGGAAACAAAAGTATCCTGATAAATTTCCGCGGTGCTGCGTGAAATCCTCCCCCCGCCGCTAATCATCATGTGTCAGACTGTGTCGCCATCACAGCCCGGCTCTCGGTGAGGCTGATGAGGCTCTAATAGCTGCCAGCGTGACGCCCTGATCAGTCGAGCACATCAGCCTGGTGAGTGAGATCCAAGATGTCACCGCGGGCCTTGTTAGCGCGGCGGAAGTGACGAAGGCGCTGTGGATCTGTGGAAAATGATGGAGGAGCTGGGCTGCGTGTCGCGATGAGGGATGTTTACATGCCGACTGTTGGGTTGTTTAGTTACTGTAGTAACTTTTTTCGTAGTATTTTTACTACGCTGTACTTGTTTACTCGAGTAATTATTTGCTGCTCTTCAGTAAAACTTCTGGATTTTCTACCCACTGAATGGAAAACAAACTAAAAATTCGCCAGACACAGACGCACCCGCAGTTTTTGTTAAAGTTTTAAAAGTTAAAGTTTTGAAACTTTTTTTTTTTATTGCAATTTTCGTCCATAAAATACCAAAATGTATGGTATGGTGAGCAGAGCATCCAGAAACTATTCAAGTAAAAGAAAAAAACCATCCAAGAAAAGAGTGAAAAAGTATTTGGTAAATAGTCTATTCAAGTACTGAGTGACTGATCAAATTATCAGTCATTTAATATTTAAAAATTGCATCATGAGACGGACCAAAATATAAAGTTATGTGGAAATTTTGGTATTTATGGACGAAAATTACAGTAATTCATAAAAATAACAAATAAATAAAATCAGGCAAAAATATTTATTTTTCCAAATCAGTTTATTTGATTTGGAAAAAGTTTCAAAACTTTAACTTTTAAAACTTTAACAAAAACTGCGGGTGCGTCTGTGTCTGGTGAATTTTTAGTGCGTTTTCCATTCAGTGGACAAGTGGACATATTTAAATGAGACCATTCTTTCAAACTGGAAATGGGAGTTTTGTTTTTTATGTTTAATTATTATGATCTATGTTTTAGTTTTCTCTGACATCTTACTTGTTCCAACTAAAGAAAGAAATGCAGCTGCTAGCTCTTGTGCGTTAGTACAGTGCTTTAGCATTAGCATTAGCATTAGCATGAGCAAACGTTTATGATTATGGTTAGCCAGATGAGAGTTCCCAAAAACTACTCAAGTATGAGTAAAAAGTATTTGGTAAAATGTCTACTCAAGTACTGCGTAACTGATCAAATTATAATTTAATATTTAAAAATTACATCATCAGACGGACCAAAATGTGAAGTTAAGTTTTATTTTGGTATTTTAAGGACAAAGATGACAACAATTCATAACAAAATAAAACACAAAATCACTCAAGAACCTTTTTCCAAATCAGCTTCTTTCAATAAAAACATTTATGAAACTTTAACAAAAGCTGTGTGTCTGTGTTTCTGCTGAATTTTTTATTAAAACATGTTTGTTTTCCATTCAGTGGGTCAAAAATCCAGAAATTATACTCAAGTTAGAGAAACTTCATAGTAAAATTACTCAATTGAAAGTAAAAAGTACAGTTGGGTTTTAAAAAAAGCTACTCAAGTAAATGTAATTGTGTAAATGTAGCTTTAGTTGCTACCCAACTCTGGGGTTTAGCGCAGCTAACCTGTTAGCTGAGGGGCCAACAGGTTAGCGCAGCTAACCTGTTAGCTGAGGGGCCAACAGCTGCTCTGTTCCTGCCTGCAGGTGGAAGTGATGTTTCCGCCCTCAGAAAGTGAAAACTTTGGACAAGAAAACCTTAAATCTTCAAGGACAAACAGATTCTTCATAAAGAACAAAACAGAAGAATGAGACACAACCAGCATTTAAAAGAAGAAATGTAAACTCCTTTCCACTGTAGGTGAAAATCAGTGGCTTTATTTTTAAGATGTACAGAGAATCTGTATTTTTTTTGTGTGTTCATTTCCCACTCTGGAACCGCGGTCAGATTAGTTCCCAATTAGAGGTAAATAAAACCTAATTGGGCTGATCACAGCTTGGCACAAAAAATCCCAGAGAAGTCAGCAAGTGGAAGTAACGAAGAGCTCCGACTCTCTAATGACATGTGTAAGTGTGGCAGGCAGCAGGTGACGTCTGTCAGACGAGGTGTGAGCGTCGTCTTGTTAAACGTCAAGGTGTGCTCACACTCCTGTCGCCGGCTCGCGGTGCGCGCTCGGTTCTGCACGTGCAAGAATGTGTTTCAGTTTCCGCCTGGTGTGGACGCCTGAACCTGCATGGCTCTGCGTGTGTCGCTCTCACCTGCAGGTGCTTCTGCAGGTGAGAAGGCCAATTAAGTCACTGTAGCGCTTGTCAAGAGGCTTGACTGGATTCTGAAGCTTTCTAATGGGTTTTATTAAGAGGAACAAAGTATTAATTTTACATTTTCCTTCTTAATTTTCAATATGCAACACTAAATTTTAAGTTTGCAGAGAAATAACAATGACAAGTTACTGAGCACTTACAGGTGAGGTTTGGGAGAAAACTGAAAAATTACGTTTTGTAAAATGTTCAGAATTCTACGGAGGCCCTGAAGTGCAAACAAATCACTAACCACAACTACAAATGACAAAAACACAACATATTCAAAAACACAATAAGCACAAATATAAATTAAGAAATCATGACGATAAATAAGTTTTCAGTAACTATTTTCATGTAACATATGTTCATATTTTCAACAAATGCACAAAAAGCCGGAATGTTTTCCGATTCTAAAGCCAAAAATGGAATCATGCAATCAGTGATATTTTAGGTTTACCTCCTCCATTTTGTTAATGTCATTATGTTTTCTTAATTTGTAGTTTTGCTTTATGTTTCGATTTCTTAATTTGTAATGTTTGCTTATTGTACTTATTTTTTTCAAATATTGTAGTTGAATAATTTGTAGTTGTGTTTAGTGATTTGTTCATGTGGTTTGTACTTCAGAGCCACCATAGAAACCTATTTTTTTCCTAGAAAGTGTCACTTTGTGTTGCAGTTCTCTAAAAGTTTCTTATAAAAGGTCATCTGTAAAGCACATGTGTCCAACTTAGGGCCCGGGGGCCAAATCCGGCCCGTCCTATAGCTTTTTTATTCAGCCCCCTAAGCTAGGAGTTTATTTTATTATTTATTGTGAACACTTCCTTATCATGATAACAATTTGGATTTATCTTTGTCGTGATCAATTTCAGTTCTTGATGGTAAATGGAAAAAAAACAAAGGAATGTTAGCTGTTTCAAAAACCTCCTGAATGCCAAGTCAAAATTGAGGGAACTCAACTGTTACCTAGCAACCACAGCTGAGCCTAGTTCGTTACCTAGCAACCCAAGCAATGCTCCAGCACGTTTGGTCAGCTGGTAATAGCTGCTGGAAAGAAACCACTTGGCTGCGCAGTGCCCATCAAATGTTACTCAGCAATTTGGAGGTTTTTGAACTGACACATTTTCTTGACACCATAAAACATTCACTTATTATAAAATAAGTGCTTGGTCTGTGTATTTAGAAGCAGTAAAAATCCAAATGGAAGCATAAAGATGTGCTGCTATTTAAAAAAAAAAACCTGAATGTGGATTTTTTTTGCTGTTCTTGTTTTACTGAAATTGAACAAACAACCTCAACTAATGAGTCGATTCCTTTAAATCTCCTATGTAACATCGTCATATTTGTCTTGTACAGTTTAATTTCTTGACCAAACAAAGTGACCCTTTACCTATAGTGAAACAAACCGTAACTTCATTGGATGTTTATTCTGTCGGTGGGTTCAGGGGGAATCTGGATGTTTCCAGTGTCCTTGTTAATATCTGACATCAAACTGCAGGAACCAGCTGACAAACTGTCCCACCACTCCCACTCCCACTCCGATATCTGGCTTGTGCATTAGTGTGTTCTGGTGAAATAGAATGGAAATGAATAAGTTGTTGCTAAAGTTGTTTTCCCGCCTGATAGTTTGGTAGAATCGGTTCGATCGGGGATCAAACTTGCAGCATTTGTTACGTTTCCACCTGCTGCGGTTCTCTTTCACGCTGCAAACGAACCATCCATCCATTTTCTAACACCCTTGTCCCTCAGTGGGGTCGGGAGGGTTGCTGGTGCCTCTCCAGCTAGCGTACCGGGTGGGAGGCGGGGTCACCCTGGACAGGTCGCCAGTCTGTCGCAGGGCAACACAGAGACACACAACCATGCACACACACACTCACACATAGGGGCAATTTAGACAGACCAATTAATCTAACAGTCGTGTTTTTGGATTGTGGGAGGAAACCGGAGTACCCGGAGAAAACCCACGCATGCACAGGGAGAACATGCAAACTCCATGCAGAAAGACCCCAGGCCGGGAATCGAACCCAGAACCTTCTCGCTGCAAGGCAACAGCTCTACCAACTGCGCCACTGTGCAGCCCTCGCAAACAAACCAACTAATTTAAAAACCTGTTCCCCTCCTTGCCTGTGGGGGCGCAACTTCCTTCTTCCTTCTTCCTTCTTAAACAAAAATGGAGTAGCGTCAGATTTCAGCGATTACCAGATTTCTGTTTTATTTTTGGTAAACGACCGTGAGCCATTTCTCCCACTAATGCTAGAGACTCTTGCGTTTGTTTTGGTTGCATTTACCCAAAATGCTCGGCGCTGCAGTCCACTTCCTGTATTTGGATCGGTCTTGGTGTTCACAAACTGCACCAGAATTCACTTCAACCGAACTGGACTTTCTAGATTGAACGTTTTTTGCATTCACACCAGCCCTGTTTGGTTCACTTTAATTGAACTCCAGTTCGTTTGCGTAGAAAGTCCGGTTCGTTGGGGATGTGTGAATGCATAATAAGACTCTGATCGTCCTACAAACCTCAGTCTCCTCGTAAAAGACTTTCCGAAAACAACCAAATGTTGTGAAAAGCAGGAAATGTTTAACAGCCCACCCAGTGCTGTTTATTTTTCTTTCTTTTCACAGTCAGTCGTTTTCAAAAGCAGCCCAATCTGGCAACACTGAGAGTAATCACGACTTAGACGTTTACCTCCATGTACAAACTAAATGCATTTACTGATAAAAGTTACAAATATATACACTGCTCAAAAAAATAAAGGGAACACTTAAACAACACAATATAACTCAGAGTAAATCAAACTTCTGTGAAATCAAACTGTCCACTTAGGAAGCAACACTGATTGACAACATGGACCCTCGTCGGGTCAATCAGTGTTGCTTCCTAAGTGGACAGTTTGATTTCACAGAAGTTTGATTTACTTGGAGTTATATTGTGTTGTTTAAGTGTTCCCTTTATTTATTTTTTTTGAGCAGTATATATATTTAAAGGTGCTACTTCAAAATCCTTTTTGAAAAATCCTTCCAGTAAACGTCCAGCAGATGGCAGCATTGGATCTCAGATTCTACCAAATCAGACCTCAAACACAAAAAACTCAAAAAGGTGTTTCAATCCTTCCTGTTTTCTCTTTTTGTTCCCAAGATTCCAAGTTTTCCTGTTAATAAATGTTCTTTTCTTCTTTAACTAACTCTTTTTGGCGCCACTGTCGTAGTTTTAACCTCCTCTGCTGTACTTCAGCCACACTTCCTTCCTTCCTTTACCCATCTGCTCGGTCTTCCTTCAACCATTCATCACTCATCTGTGAGATATTCAGCTTCACCTTCCTCCATCTGTTCCGCCTCCTTTTTTAATTTTGCGCAGTAAAAGAAAAAAGAAAAAGAAAGAGAAATCATGCTGATCTTTAAAAATAGAACAAGAGACGCGTGTTTGTGTTTCTGCAGACGTGGGGAGAGGGGTTTACGCACAAGTTGCACTGATGTTATTTCTGGATTAATTTAAAGCAGATTGGGAAAAAAAGAAAGGAATAAAGGTGGCAGAAGGAGGGGGTGAGCATGAAGTCTGAGAGACAGGAGGAGAGGATGAACGCAGAACAAGGAATAATAAACTGCGGGAACAAAAGGAGGAGAGCCGTCTGTCTGTCTGTCTGTCTGTCTGTCTGTCGGCTGGAACAACGTGGGCTGCTGTTTTATTTCCTCTGTGGCTGCACAACAGCAGCCCTGTCTGTCTCAGGTGCTGACACAGCACACTTTCACACAAACACACACACACACACACACACACACACACACACACACACACACACACACACACACACACACACACACACAACACGCTCGCAAACAAAACGGTGCTTTAGCACAAACTGGAAGAAAGGTCCGACTTTCAGTTACAGTGAATCCTCAGCGAGGCGTTAGCAGGACTTTCTTCGGTCCAGAGTACAGATGAATTGTAAATTAATGGTTTATTAGATTAAAATGAGAACAAATCGATTAACTTATAATGTCTTAGATTAGATCTGTTTTAATGTTGTAGTTTGGCCGCCATCCAGCAGAGGGCGCCGCTAGTCATCCTTAAATGGAGACAGTTGATACCGCAACAGGGCTGCACAGTGGCGCAGTTGGTAGAGCTGTTGCCTTGCAGCAAGAAGGTTCGATTCCCGGCCCCGGTCTTTCTGCATGGAGTTTGCATGTTCTCCCTGTGCATGGTGGGTTTTCTCCGGGTACTCTGGTTTCCTCCCACAGTCCAAAAACATGACTGTCAGGTTAATTGGCCTCTCCAAATTGCCCCTAGGTGTGAGTGTGTGTGTGCATGGTTGTGTGTCGTGTGTGTCTCTGTGTTGCCCTGCGACAGACTGGCGACCTGTCCAGGGTGACCCCGCCTCTCACCCGGTACATTAGCTGGAGAGGAACCAGCAACCCTCCCGACCCCACTGAGGGACAAAATGGATGGATGGATGATACCGCAACAAAGATGGCGGTGGGGGGGATAACAGAACCGGAAAGAGTAAAGGTCCAGAGTCCGGTTTTGGATGCAAAATGCAATTTAAATTTTAACTCTCAACAACCTCAGTTAAGTTTCTTCATTTATCATCTTAAGGCGAATAAATGAATAACGCAGCAGCGTCGGGTTCTCATCCAACGATTACTGAAGTGCAACAAAGGTGAGAAAGTAAAGATTACGACCTTGTATAAACAGAATAAAAGTCCTAAACTCAGAAATGTTAAGATTTTTTTTGAAAAGAAGAGAAAATGGAAAATTTGAGATTTAAAAGTCGAGAATTGACTAGAAAAATCTGACACGTTTTCATAAATCTCAGAAATTTTCTAGAAAATAATCAACACTAAAACCTTTATTTTAACGTTCAGTCGCGTGTTTCCAACAGAAATCTGCTCCATAGTTCCACGTAATCAGGCTGAAAACCAGCTTTAAACGTGTCTGAGTGGAAACGTGTGCAGCGTCCCTGGGGCCTGGCGGCTCTCCGGCTCTAATTTGACCAGGCAGGCGGTCGAAGCCGGGCTTCAGCAAATATAAGTGTGTGGGCCGGCCCTGATGTTGAGGTGAGGCAGAGATCAATGCTGAGGCAAACAGAAAGGTTGGGACCAAACTCACCAGCTTCCTCCTCCGTTTCTCTTCAGATCTGCTCTTTCCTCCCTCCAGTCATTTCACAGAAACAATATGGCGGCTGGTGATCGATTGGAAACGATGCTGTCAGATTCAGGTATGTACATGAACGCAGCATTTCTATTCAAGTTAATGTTAACTAAAACTTACTAAACAACTAAAACCGAAATTCAGAAAATATTTTTGCTAGCTGAGGTAAATAAAAACGGTAATTAATTTGGAAAAACTCTAATCGCAAATTTATAAAACTCAGATATTCTTCAGTTTTGTGTTTATGAATCTTTTTTTAGCCCTACAAACTGATGAGAAATTAATTTTATTCCCCACAAGCAGTTTAAGTCAGCTGTCGGCAAATTACGCTAGAATTACGCCAGTCCGGAAAAATGGCGGCAGCAAAAGTTAGGAGAAAACAACAGAGTCAGCTGGTTGTTCAAAATGTGATTAAGTCCAATTAACTAATTACAATCCCTGCAATTAATTAACCGAGTTCCACCACAACTAGAAACACTAATATAATATATCACCGCACCTTTATTTCTATTTCCAGACTTCCAAGAAAACCTGGTGCGATCAAACTAAACATCAACCGGATTTTATTTTCTGCTCACGCAAAACTGAAATATTCAGCAGAGATCTGTTTGTGATGTGTGTGTGTGTGTGTGTGTGTGTGTGTGTGTGTGTGTGTGCGTGTGCGTGTGCGTGTGTGTGTGTGTGTGTGTGTGTGTGTGTGTGTGTTCTGGTTTTGAAGCGGAGCAATCGTAGAGCTGGATTTGTGTTGTACAAGGTCACACCTCGGGGTATCTTTGCTGACACGCACACACCTGCGGTGCTGACTCTGATCATGTGACTGACTGTCATGGTAACCTGCAGCAAGCACAGTCACTGATCAAAGAGTTCAGTGTGAACACACACACACACACACACACACACACACACACACACGCACACACACACACACACACACACATTTGCACTTCTAGGAACATTAGGACTTTGCTTCCCTTCGCTTTGGTCACTGCATTTATGCCAAACTATGACGTTACCCTAAACTTAACATTCATCTGCATTTATCATAACATAACCTTAATGAAAATGTAATCATGCCATCGCTCTAATGTGGGCTTTTCAAAAAGCTCCCCTAGGGGGCGCCAGAGTTCTTCAACTGGAGGATAAAACATTAACAGCCAACTTCACCAGGCCTATGCCAGAGACAAAATTAATGGATTGTTTTGTACTTAAAGATACGGAAAGTGTAGCGCACTGCAAAAACGCAACATCTTACCAACTATTTTTGGTTTAGTTTCAGGTTCAAATGTCTTAGTAAACTTGAAGTAAGACAAAACTAACTTATAAGTAACTTTTCATCAAGACATAACATCTTGTTTTAAGTAATTCATTAAGATTGACAAAAAGTCTCAGTTCCACTGAAAAATCATGACTAATCTCAGCGCTACAGTGACATTAATCAGACCAGTGATAACCTACATCCTACTGGTGGCGTCAACATGCTAGTTGCGCTACATCCTAATGATAGCCCTCATGCTAACATTAGCCTTACAGTTAAAATGAACATTTTAGCAATTTTTGATATATTAGCCACATTCGACACACTGAATTGAGTAAATCAATGTACCCAACATGCTAGTGACACAATTGAAGCTAACCTTAGCATTTTAGCTCATTTTCAGCATCAGAACACTGAACCCCAGTCAGCTGGTAGTGTTAACATGCTAGTTACGCTGCATGCTAATGATGGCCGTCAAGTTAATGCTAGCTTCTCAGCTAAAATGGGCATTTTTACTAACTTTTAACATATTAGCTGCATTTAGCATGCTGAATGGAGTAAGTCAACGTACACCAACATGCTACTTACACCACTGCAGCTAGCCTTAGCACTTTAGTTGATGTTTAGCATCACGCTTTACTCCAACTGACATGCACTATGACAATTTGTTCAGGAGTTTTCTAGTTTGAATTTTGTAATTTTGTGTAATTCAGCAGGAGTGATGAGAGTTGAGTTGGTGAGAATTTTAACCTAAGAAGTGCAGCCATTTTATTACATTCTGCTTTTGAAACAAAACAACAAGTTGCCCATTTTGCATCAGATTCCATGAACTTTTTACATAAAAATTTCATGAAATAGCATCAGGTTTTCTGAGAAAACTTATAAAACTGTCTGTTTGCTCATCCTTGCAGGGTTTCAGGTTGACAAGACGGGCTCTGAGTCTTTGTGAATGTGTGTGAGTTTATCACATAATGTTAAGTGGCATGATTGATAGATAGCGTCTGCATTTATTTATTAATAAAATGTCTTTAAGCAGTGGAACATCCAATGCTAATTATTTTTTAATGAGAGAAAAATCACACAAAGCATCTATTCAGCGCTGCAGATGAATGGGAGGATGCGTCACCGTTTCTTCATACCCGAATATCTGAGGAGGCTTTTCACACGTGAAACTCTCGGCATCGGGTTGGAGATGGAGTTGCTGATCAGCGGATGGCAGATATCGATCCGATGCGCCGCGTTCTGCTTCCTGTCTGCAATCAGACGCAGCAGAAAGGTCAAGGCATTAAAGAAGCAGTCAGAAAAACTCGTTTTCAAAGCTTCCATCTGTTTGCTTCACTTTGTAATCTGAAGGATTTTGTTTATTATCTGTGCGTATTGTACCTGCAAGACGCCCTTGAACTCTTCATAACGGGAATCTTTACATTCTGGACAACAGTTCTATATGTTCAGGTTTTAGAAAAATCTGTATGTCTGCTTTTAACCTCTTATGTAGTTTTAATTAGCTAGAAATAAGGATTCAGTGATCCAACCATCCATTAGAGTTACAAACATCAGAGTGTTTTTGTTGTAGTTTGTGTTATAAACCTAAGGTTTAAAAAATTAACAACTTATAGTTTTGAATGTAAATTAGAAAATTTGTCATATTTAAAAGAACCACAATTTTTTTTAAAAATATACATTTATGTTTTAAAATGGAGTTAAGCATAAAAAAATAAATTTTCATCCAAAAATAATGTAATAAAACCAAGAAATGCATTTCCATTAACCTTATATCGGCTCAAATTGGAGTTACGAAAATAAATCAGCGTAATAGAAAAATGTCAATTTTTTGGGGGGGATAAAAACTAGCTTTTTTGATAGAATGAGGTGGATTTTTTTTCATATTAAGATTCAGAAAACTGCAATGGAAACACCTTTCACATCCCACAAGTCACATGATCAACAACCGGAAGTTACTACTGGCAGAAACGACAAAGAAGACAATGGGAAGTGGTAGGAGCATGATGCTTTTTAACAACTTAGCGCAGGGAAAACCTTAATCACATGGCATTTTAATCGCCTCTCTAATTTAGTGGAAGCATATCAATTGCAAAGTTTTTTTGTTTTTTTTTACATTAGCAGAATGTTGACAACGTTTTGCACACATTTATAATGGAAACACAGCTGGTAACAGTATGCAGCCAAGTAACTGCGCAAATTGGAGTTACAAAAATAAATCTACTTAACGGAAACAAACTAATTTTAAAAAAAGAAAACAAATGTTTTTCGATAGGATGGTGAGTTGTTGTTTTGTTGTTGTTTTTTGGCTGCATCACAAAACTGCAATGGAAACTCACACACGCGGATGTTACTACTGGCGGAAAAGACGAAGAATTTGACCAGAAGTGGTAGGAAAATTATTTTTAGCAACTTATTGCGTGAAATCATGTATTCACATAGGATTTTAATTGCGTTTCTTATTTAACTTAAACACCGCAATTTCGAAATTGTGTTGGGGTTTTTTTTCCCGATATGTGATTTTTGACCAAGTTTGGGTCACATTTGTATCTGAAGCGGCTTGTGTTGGATCTTCCTCCAGCGCTTCCGGTGTCGTCTGACAGGAACCTCCCTCATCTCGCAGCGCGAACACCTGCTCCTCTCTGCAGATCGGTCCCGGGACTCGGGCTCCCCGCGGAGCGCAGCTCGGGTTTGATGCTGTGGAACTGAGCGTCTCGGCCCGATGATGTTCATGTCACTCGTCTCTGTCTTCGGTTTTCCCCGCGGGCCGAAGAGTTTCGCTCTTCCCCTCGTTTTCTTCCCCTTGCTTTCTAATTTCCTCTCCACTGCAGCGCCGAGTCCCTGTCGAGTCTAGCGGATGAGGAGAGGAGGGACGCGGTGTCACTTCCGTCAGGGCCTCTCATCTATCCCCCCCCCCCCTCATGTGAGAGCGTTCATCCCAAACATGTGGAGAAAAAAGACTTGCAGCCCGAAAAGCAAACCTGTGTTTTTGTTTTTATCTCTTAAGCTCACTGGCATTTCACTGCCTTGTCTTTTTTTATGTCCTCCACATGCAACCTTTCCTTTGTTTCTGCATCACTCCTCTGCTCACATTTCCAGCTTTCAGGTTTGTTTCTCTCTCCGGCTCTTCGTGATTCTCTGAGGAGGTTCATCACTGATCACAAAACAAATGAAATTAAACGGACGAGACGAAAGGGAAGCGCTTCAATCCTGAAGCTTCTCACAGGCTGCAGCATTAAAGGAGAGGATATTGTGCAAAATGCACATTTTGCATGTTTTTGTGCTACAACAGCATATTAGAGCCATTAATTAAAGAGAGGAGGAAGATATTTCTGCCAAATAACTCCAGAAAAAATTAAACATCTGAGTTTGAGAAGTCAAAAATTTGTTAGAAAAAATTTTGAGATTAATCTCAGAAATGTTCTGGAAAAAACAAAAAGTGGAAATTTCCACATTTTGTATTTTATTACAAAGAAAAAGGAAAGTTCTGAGCTTGAGAAGACGAAAATTAGCTTGAAAAAAATCATAAATTTGATAGAAAATAAAATTGAATTTCAAAAAAAAAGTTGAGAATTTGATAGAAAAAGCTTTGAGACGTTTTCTTGAAAAAACTTGATTTCCCTGCAAAAGCTTTAAGATCCACCCACCCTGACGCTGCATGTCTGCTCTTCATCATCATCATCATCATCATCATCATCATCATCATCATCATCATCATCATCATCATCATCATTCTGCCCGGTTATTGAGTCTCTTCCTTCACATATCAGCCGTCCGTCTCTTTTCATTCCTTCATGTCTGTTTCAGCACATTTCTCCTCCAGCTGCCTCTGTTTTCCTCTCTGAGCTGTTGGCAGCATCGCTAAAGTGCTGTCAGCGCCGACCTTTACCTGCACCCCTCTCTTTCTCTCACTCACTCACTCACTCACACATGCGGTGAAGTCTGAAATCCTGATGCACATATACATATACAGAAGAGGACAAAACACTGCATCAGTACAGGACAAAGAGGTGGAGGACAGTTAGTGAAGGAGTGACAGAAAACGATGGAAAACAAAGCAGGAGAAGTTAAAAAGAAGAGAAGTAATCAAAAACTTGACGCGAAGGTATTGATATTTTTAGACTTCCTGATAATCTGAGAGATTTGGTTCAATTTGGGGCCAAAGTTGCAACATTTGTTTCATGTTTTGGTTGTATTTACCCAGAATGCTCTACGTTTAGCACACTTCCTGCTTTTGGAGCAATCTCCGGGCTGCTTGGAGTTCACACACGTATTCAAACTACAACAGAATTAAATTACGCATTCATACCTCCCCTAACAAACTATTATGCTTCCTCGAATATGTTGGGATAGCTCTATGGCCTATACAAAACATGCTAATTACATGTTTTGTTCAAATCATTCTTGGTTAATGAGATTTTGGTCTGCTCAGGTGAGCTCCTTTAGCTGTTTTAGGGCGTCTTGTCACATTAAGTCCAAATAAGCTGCTGCTGGCAGCAACCCCCAACTCAACATTTACTCTCTCACATAAAAATGTTTGCAAACAGAGGTGCAATTATACAACCGTACATCTTTGAAAAGCACAAGACGAGCCTCCTGCGTAACCAACAAGATTGCAGCAAGTGGTTTCTGGATGGTTAGTCCACAACAAAACATGTGTCTTTTTCAGCAGCCATTGTACAGCACATACAGCGTTCAAACCAGCTGACCAAACATGCTGGAGCTCTGCAGGGGTTGCTAGGTAACAGCGCGGTGTCTCCAAACTTGTGATGTTTCAAAAATTCTGGAGGTTTTTGAAACGGCTCAATTTCCAGACACCAAAAAATATTAACTTATTGCCATGAAACTGCTAGATGGATTTAAAAAAAAAAAAATTTTTTTAATCTTCGGCTATTTTTAGAAGCAGTAGAGATAAAATTGGAAGTACAAAAATCTAAATGACTTTGGATTATAGACCCCTTTAAAAAAAAACAACCTCTGTCTTACATTGTACATTTTCTGACTCTATACGGTCCGAGAATGATGTACATGTGACTTTTACATAATAAGCTCTTCTGAAGCGTCCATAACCTGGTCAAATGGGCGGGGGTTGCTAGGTGACGTCGGAACTCTGCTGGGGTTGCTTGGTAACAGTGCCTGCTGATTTGTGATGTTACATTCGGAAGGGTTTTGATAGGGCTCACTTTTCAGACACCAAGAAACAGCTGGGTGGAATTTGGGCTGTTCCTAGAAGCAGCAGAGACCCAGATGGAAGCAAAAAGACGACGCGCAAAATGTGAATTTCGTGCGATAGGTTCCCTTTGAGATCAAAATAGCAAGAAGTGATCTTTTGTTGCAGAAGCTTTGTTGTGATTTCTGCAGAGGCCTGATAATGAACCGTCATCTGGTTCAGGGTGAGAAAGAACGACAGCGCGCAGGATGGAGGCGCTGGAGGCCCGACTTTTGGACGCCTCCAGGTCTGGATGCGCGCACTCCAAGGGTCCTCTCTGGGAATAATCAGGCCCGTAACGTGAGCAGACAGGTGTGAGCGCGCGCCGCTTTGCACAGATGTCAGCCTTCCTGTCGGATCACCGCGGTGATTTTTCACAGGAGAGACGGAGGGGAGGCCGTGACCGCCAACGTGGCTCTGCTGAAGCTTTCTGCCGGAGCGCGACGGCGCTAAACGGCGACATGACGGCAGGAAAACGGCTTTAATGAAGACCCAGAGGGACGTCAGGGCTAGAAGATCTGCAAACACAGGTTTCACTGCGCTCGGCATAAAGCTGTAGAAAAATAAGTACAATCTTGAGTATTTTCTGGATTTCTGACTCAAATGTTTACATATACCGCCACTAATACATTGTCAGAACCAGAAGTGAACTAGTTACATTTACTCGGTTCCATTTACATTACTAACTTTTTAAAAAAATAGTAAAAATACTTCATAATAAAATGACTCAAGTAAAAGTACAGAATAGTAAAAATACTCCTAAAAGTTACTCAATTAAATGTGAGTAAATGTAACCAGTTAGCCAACTGGGCTAAAGACCCAGAGGTTTCACTGCACTTGTTCATTAACCTTTAGTAAAATAAGTATTAGGTGCACAATTTTCAATATTTTAAGTTATATATAACTAAAACTTATAAATATATCCAAACTAATAACCTGCACGTCATTTCTTTGTAGCCTGAATGGATATTTAGCGTCTCTTCTTTCCAGGAACATCAGTTTCTTGGTTATACGGCAAACATCTGTCTAAGTAATAAACCAGATTTCAGCAGATCAAGGTTGCCCAAACTGTGGGCCGAGGGCCATTTGTGGACCTTTTGGTCAATAAATTTGAATCTATTTAAATTTAAATAAATTCATCTAAATTCAAATACATCTTAATTTTATTTGGATAAAATTATTATTTTTTAACTTAAGTTAAATAAATGCACTAAGTTTTATTTATTTAGTTAGATTATTCAATTTCCTTTTGGGAGGAATAACATATTTTTGACTCTGACTTTGTAACTGAGGCGATTTTAATGAAACATTGGCTGTAAATACATAAATTCTTTATTTTTACATTTTTCTGCCCTCTCACCCTTTTCCCCCTGCATGTTCTGTATTTCTTTCCCTCCGTCGTCGCTCCGTCTTTTCCATTAACAGGATGCGACCTGAAGCTAAGTGCAAGCCCGACTCATCCTCCGTTTTTAAATAGCTCCACTTTTCACCAAACTCTCCGTCTTCTGAGCTCTTAGCGTCTCCCCGCCTGATGTTACTGATTTTATTTTCAGCCTTTAGCTCTTTTCTTTTCTCTCCTTTCATACTTGTTTTTTTTTTTTGTTAGATTCTTATGTCTTACTGGTGGAAACAAACTTTACATTACAGTCGTAATTACAGTGTTTTTGTTCTCCTTTTGCTGTTTTTGGTTTGGGGAACATCGAGTTTTGGAATCCTGCAGATTCTCCAGGTTTATTTATTTAATGTTCTTAGTTTTCTTTCACATCCCAGCAATTGAAAACATATTCAGTTTTACATTTAAAGCACTTTAAAAAGAATATATATATATATATATATATAAACATGGATAAATATTATTTTTGTGTCATTCTACAATGTATTGGGTCATACCAAGAAAAAAAGTAAAATTAATTGAAGACATAGTCATATTTAAAAATATTCATAGTATTGCGAGAATAAAGTAATAAAATTATGAGAATAAATTAATAGAGTTATGAGAATAAGGTTGTATTTTGAGAATAAAAACCTAATATAATGATGAGAATAAAATTGGAACATTTTGAGTATTATATGTGTTATTTTCATTTACTTACCGTGGTCCTACCACATTTATCAAACTTTCTTTTATATATACATACAATAAAAAAAGCTGGTTTAGCTGTTTTTTAATCCTTTCTAGTCAAGAACATTATGAGCCACTGTGGTCAGGTCTCCAGTCCCTCATTTTATAAAATATATAAACAAAAATAGTTTTTCTAGCTGAAACAAAAGTTAGGACACCCTAAAATAATCTCTAGTTTGCAGAGTTCTGTACACAAATATGTTAAATTTGTATTTTCTGCACATGCATGAACCTGAATATAGATAAAAAAGTGGTTAACAGGTGTAATTTTTAAAAACAAACCGCAGATGACTGGCGCCGACGTATCGAGCAGCTTTTTCTGTTTGACTTGTTGCTTTTGGAGCGAGACCCAGCCCAGGCCTCTGTCTGCTCATTAATGATTCAATTATGGGACCAGGCCGGCCAGACGCCCCCCCTCCCCTCCCTCTGCATACATTTAAAATAATTGGGGGATGTGAGGAGCAAACTCAAATTCTCATCTTCACAAATTAAGCGTGTGCCTTTAGCGCAGCAGCAGACAGCGATATAGATACACACTGAGAGTGATAATTAGTGTGCTAAGCCACTGAGCTCAGAGGTAAAAACAGCAGCACAGGAATGTTTTAAGATTATCCTGCTTAATTTATGTATAAAACCCTCAGTGATGTTGGCGTCCGATGGCCAGAATGTGTTTAATGCAAATAATTTTATTCTCCGCGTTAGAAAAGGGAGAGTTGAGGGAAACGTTGCCGCTGTCTGGGATTATTGTAGAGGAATTTTGGCTTTTAACGATTTTAACCAGTTTGAACCAAACGCACTCTTTTACTCTTAAGATTGCTTTTCACACTTGATAGTCGGGTAGACTCGGCTCGATTGGGGAACAAAATTGCAACATTTGTTGCATTGTCAGCTGCTGAGGTTCACTTTCACACAAAAATGAGCCAAAACCTTTAAAACATCTGTTCCCCTCCTCGCCTGTGGAGGCGCTGCACCAAGAACCACTGGAGAAAACAACACAAAAACCTCAGAATAAAACACAGAGCACAGCTTCCTTCTTCACAAAATGGAAACAAAAATGGAGTGGCGTCCAGTTTTAGCGGTTTCTCTTTTATTGTTGTTAAAAGCTACGAGCCATTTCTCCATCTAATCCCAGAATGTCCTGCGTGTAGATCGTTTCCTGCTTTCAGAGCGGTCTCTGGGCCGCTTGGCGTTCGCATCTGCATTCGAGTTCACTCTAACCGAACCCAAACTGATGTTTGTAAGCGGATAAGAGTTAGTTTCTTTACATACACATCAGAGTTTTATGTATTCACACGTCCCCAAATGACTTTGCAAACGGACTGGTGTTGGATTAAAACGGACAAAAGATGGTTGGTGTGAATGACCGTTGGAATGCTTTCACACCTGATAGTCGGGTAGATTCAGTACGATCGGGGACCAAAACAGCAACATTTGTTACATTTTCAGCTGCTGTGGTTTGTTTTCACACAAAAATGAACCAAAAACTTTTTTTAAAAAAACGTTCCCCTCCTCGCCTGTGGGGGCGCTGCACCAAGAACCACTGAAGGAAACAACGTAAAAAAAAACCTCTGAAGAAAACATGAGCTCAACTTCCTTCTTCAGAAAATGAAAACAAAAATGGAGTGGCATGAGATTTTACTGATTGTAGGGTTTCTGTTTGTCTGGTGAAAAACCACAAGTCATTTCTTCTGATAGTGCTAAGCAAACACACATGTTCTGGTTGTATTTACCCAGAATGCTTTGCTCCAACAAATCAGGTCTGCAGTCTTTTTTGAAAATTGCCATGTTTGCATTAAGCAAATTCCGATGATTATACAGTCAATAGAAACGAAGCCTCAGCTGTTCATGTGTTCGTTTT
The DNA here is from genome assembly GCF_904066995.2 of Poecilia reticulata. Lineage (NCBI taxonomy): Eukaryota > Metazoa > Chordata > Actinopteri > Cyprinodontiformes > Poeciliidae > Poecilia > Poecilia reticulata. The sequence continues at coordinate 29,238,108 of NC_088835.1, read as the reverse complement.
AATCTTTTAATCAGACCCTAAAGACGCCTCCTATTTAGGTTAATGTAATGTCTATTTGTTATTTGGACCAATAAAATAAACAGGTATCAATGTTTTTATTGGTAGATCTCAAGTATTTGCTTATTCCAGCTTCTGCACATCAATATTTCACATCGAAGGCTGGCATCATAACATCATAACAGCTGGACTCTTCTGAAATCTACTGAAACATCCATGGGTTCATCAGATCTACTGAAAGTTTTTAAATAAATCATTTTCTTCCACGTTGAAGATCGATTTAATTATCCTTTCTGAACGTTCCTGGTTTCATCCTGTTGCTCAAACAGCCTTTGTCGCAGTTTCTTTAATCTCCAAACACCATTTTGAGGCCTTTTCTTTCCCCTTCGCAGACATGAGTGTCAAATTGAGGCGATATTACAGGAGGAGACTGGCTCCTTTCTCTCTCCCTCAGACATCAGCCATCGATCTTCAGAGTCAACATGACACCCTGAGCCTCTCTGATATTTACACGCAGACACAAACAAACAATGAAATCCTCAAATGCAGAAAGAAAAGACTGTGCAACCTGAGAATATTTTTTCCTTTATGTAAACAGACTCGTGTGTAAGACGACATTAGGGGCATTGTAGACAGAAAAGAAAGAAGAGGAATACATTTCTGCTCAAAAGTTTTCTACAAAAAACAAACATTTCTGAGTTTGATAAGTTAAACATTTTCCAGAAAAAGTATTTTGAGATCAATCTCAGAAATAATTTTCTGAGTTTCAGACATAGAAAAGTTTCTAGAAAAAAATGATGAAAGTTGTAGATCAAGCTCAGAAATGTTCTACAAAAACTTGAAAAATATTTTTATCAAGTAGCTTCTCTTGAGTAAAGTTTGAAAAGTCAAACATTTTCTAGAAAAAAAGTTACAAGTTTGGGGAAATTTCTGGAAAGAATTAGGAAATTTCTGAGCTTCAAAAGTCAAAAATTTGCTACGAAAAATGAGGAAACCTTGAGATTAATATCAGAAATTTATTTCTGAGTTTGAAAAGTTCAAAGTTTAAAACTTTTGTAACTAAAATTTCCAAGTTTTTTCTTGAAAATTTCTTAGATTGATATATATTTTTTTGTAAATTTGTGACTTTTTAAGCTCAATTATCTACTTATTTTTTCTAAGCAATTTCTGAGATTAGTTTCAAAATATTTGCTTTTCTTCTAGCAAATTTTTGACTCTTCAAACTTAAAAATTTTCTTTTTCTTTGTGGAAAATTTCTGAGATGTTTTGGCAGAAATCTTCTTTTTTTTCCATCTCTGTTGCCGTACATTTGTCCTCTTCACCTTGTTGGAGACGGAGAACCTCGCCTGCTGTCTTCGGAGCAGAAAATCTCGTCTCAGAGTAGAAGTGAGCATCCTTTCTCATGTCGGTGTGCTGCGTACCAAATGTTCTCCAACATGTCTGGCTTCCTTCGGTGAGCACTACAGCGATTCTCACTGCCTGCCCACTTTACACCTCCCATTCAGGTCTATTTAAACCGCCGCTCGCCTTTTCAGCAGCTTGTGGCGCAGGAGGTCCGGCTATTTCTGTTCCACGCCGTCTCTTCTTGTTACTGGCCCACTTCAAACCTCATCGGTGCGAGCGGAGGATTGTTAACCCAATCGGAGGAAGTGTTGAAGTTAAAGGTCTTCTTACTACATATCAGGAAAAACACGAGGATAAACTCCTCTCTCGTGTTGCTGCTGGATGAAATCGTCACGTGTTGTTCAACTTTATCTGCCTGGTTTTCCTCTGTCTTCCCGCGATACTCTCACCTTTAATCATCATCTTCCATCCATCCTCACAGCGTTTCTGTGATGTTTCCTGCTCTCTCGAACAAACCAAACCACTACAAATCCAAACCCTACCAATAAAACATAACGGTTTACTGTCCGGTTTAGTTCTGCTTGTAATCTGAGCAGGTTAGGTTCCGAGGATTTTAATAATGAAGCGTTTTAATTAAAGGCAACCAACAAACATGGAGACTTGACAGAGAGCAGCAGAAGGAACCAGTGGAAAACCAGAAGAGCTAATTACAGGTGAATGGATGCAGAAAGTGGTAGACTTATTTCAACTGGGGACCAAATTTGCTAATTGTTTTTACATTTTCAGCTGTTACAATCCAAAACCCTTGAAAAAACCTGGTTCCCTCCTCGCCTGTGGGGGCGCTGCACCAAGAACTACTGAAGAAAAACGTCTGAGGAAGAAACTAAATGCAACTTCCTCCTTCATGAAATGTAAACAAAACTGGAGTGGCGTCAGATTTTAGCAGTTGTAGGATTTATTTCTTGGCTAAAGACAATGAGCCAATTCTCTCGCTAGCGCTAAGCTAGCATGTTTGTTTCGATTGCATTTACCCAGAATGCTGCGCTGTACTTCACTTCCTTCTTTTCTCCAGTCCACTTGGCGTTCAAACTGCATCAGAGTTAATTTTCAATACCAATAACAATACTCACCTTGGTGTTGATACATTCTGGTATGGATGTCTACCATTAGCTGTCAGCTTGTGAACATAATGAGCTAAATATTAAACGTATGTTGTGGTCCGTGTTTTTCTGTGTAGTTATTTTGATATTTTCTGTGTTTAGTCCTGTTTCCCTGTGAGTCTCTGTCCTGTCTTCCCTGTTGATTGATCCCAGGTGTGTCTTGTTCCTTGATTATCCTCCCTGTGTATTTAAGCCCACCTGTTGTCTTTGTCAAGTGTGAAGGTTTGTCAGTTAGTCTAGTCAGTCGGTCGTCCACAGTGTGACTGTGAAGTCCTGTGGCGGCTTCAGCTCTCTATGCAGTCGTTAGCCAGTAGCTTCCAGTGTTAGCGTCGCCTTCGCTCCCTGTGCTACCTGCCTGTCTAGACTGTTGAGCTGTACTCCTATCATTAAATCATCATCTTCCATCTGGGTATCTGCATTCTCTCTCACCACCACAACCTCACCAAATCATGACAACGTATGCAAGATATGTCAAAGAAAAAGGGACGCAGTGTTTTTGTTCTCCTGTCTTTTTGGACCGGTTCCTCTGGAGGAAGTGGACGGAGACGGATGGCCGGGTGGAGGTTTGCTCTGCTGATGGTCATAAATATTTACTCTGACTACCTGAGCGGACCGACTCCACCTGTTCTGGGTTAAAAACCAGCAATGATCCGGTGAGTCTTACGCTGCAGCACGAGGGAGGCGGGCGAAGCTGCAGAGGTGAGAAGGAGGACGGGATGAGAGAGGAGGAGAAGTGATGACAGGTTATTTTTCACCTTTTCCCTCCTGACAACTGATGTTGTTTCCCGTCCTCCTCGGACGCGCGGCAGATCCAATCTCAGGCTTCCCTGGAAGGCCCTTCTGACGCCGCGTAACCAAATGAAAACCTTTATTACACGAACACGGACACACCGAGACCAGAGGGAGGCTGCTAAAAATAATAACGCGCCGCATGAATACAGAGCATCGATATGACACTTTAAGACATGCAGGTGTGCCGCGCCCTGGAACAGCTTCACTCTCTCAACCTTTTTACCCTTTTAATCGTTTTAAAGTTTCTGGTGACAAAACTCAAAGTAGCGCACAGATCGTTTTAATTAATCTATAATTCCAGCTGCTCCCTGAAGGCCTCAGGGTTTTGTTAGGGAGAACAACCAGCTAACCATAAAATACATTTTTGTTTAAATGACCCCAAGATATGGTATTTCCACTTAGTGTCCAGTGATTATAGGAAGAGTACAGTGTGTGCAGCATCACGTCTATAGTAAATTATCACATGTTACTGTTTGCACTTTGACAAGATGATGGCTACAGAAAAGGATTTTCTGTGAATTTTCACAATTCTGACTTTTTTTTTCTCAAATTTGTGACTTTTTTTCCCCAGAATTATCGGAGTTTTGACATTTTTCTCAGAAATTTGACGCATTTCTCAAAATTCTGATAATTTGTAGAATATTTACTGAACTCCGATCCTAAATCGCACAGCATGCTGGGGGATGTAGGCAGAGAAAAGGCTTTAGCTGCTCAGCCTCTCGCAGCGTTTTGTCAGATTATATAATTTGGACGTTTTTCAGAATTATATCTAACCCATTTTTTCTAAATTTACTGAATTCTTAATTTTTCCACATAATTTTTCTTAGAATTCTCAGAAATAGGACTTTTTCAGAATTTTGACATTTTTTTTATCTTTGTAGTGGCCCTACATTTTTTTTTTATAAAGAACATGTTAATGTTTGTGCTTGTGAAGATGACAAATCATTTTTAAACGGACTGTTTTCTGTGTAAAACGTAAATCCCTTTTCATGCTGGAAGCCGCTGGGACTCCCATCAGCTGACGGTTTAATTCTTATTCTTATTTCTGCTCAACAGCACGAAGCTGCAGAGCCGTAAAAATAAAAGCCACACAGCAAAGAACCGTCAGCTTTTTAAATGATTTTTATTCATCTCTTTATCCGCCTGCTCCCCCTGCAACCTCCATTAAACCTCACAGTGTTTCAGCTCCACAGGGAGGCGGCGGGGCCCGAAAAGAGAACCGTGACAACTTGGAAAGATTTGAAGAGACGGTGATTCAGGCGAAGGTGAAGACGAGGCGATGGCAGCTAATCAGGTGGGTGTGAAGCAGGAGGGTCAAGGTGAAAGTTCCTCTTAATACGATTCGATCCTGTCGGGTTATTTCAATCTATTAATGCAACAACAGAGGAGTCGCACCCTGGGAGCGGTGGGAAATTTAGCTTCTGCGCGCGCCGCGCTTTGGAATGGAAATGAGAGGAAAAGGTAAAGGTCAAAATCAGCTTCCCTCCGGAGACGTTCCTCTGCAGTCTCTGCTGTACTTCACATCGTCTCAGATTCAGTTCAGCGATTTATCAGCGGACGGAAACGTATTCAGCTCCAGCTGCGATCACGTCGAGAGCTTCTGCTTTTTACTCGTGTTTCTCAGACTGATATTTAATGATTCAAGTTTCCGTAAAGAATTCAGGCTCATTCTTCTCTTAAAAACTTTGTGGAAAACAAACAACACCCAACGTTGTTCACTTCCAGTTGCCTTTCAGAAAAGGCGGGAATCACCATGGCAACCAGTCAGTTCGCTGGTTCTGTCTAATTATCCTTCGTGGCTCCCCTTGTGTTAGCTTATCAGTTAATCAAATTTTTGGTTTTTAAAGATTTAATGTTTGGAAAATCATTATTTTATTTTTATCTTTTGGACTTGTTGGGTTTCCATTCCTCTTTTGATTAAATCTTGTTTATATGGTTGAAAAACTTATCAGAATAAAAGTGTTTCATATCAGTCAATACTGATAATTATTGATTCATTTATTGTTTCAAATATTTGAAATACTACCCAACTGGTGGGGTGACCTTTCCTGTTGTATCCACAGTTTTCACTTCACACCATTGTTTATTTTTAAGCATTTATGAAGAACTGTGGTAAAACTTTAAACTGCTGCTGTGCAAGTTACTCAACTGGTTGTTGCTAGGTAACCAAATGTGGGGGAACTTGCTTCTTACCCAGCTGGTCGTTGCTAGGTAACCAAATGTGGGGGGACTTTCTTCTTACCCAACTGGTCGTTGCTAGGTAACCAAATGTGGGGGAACTTGCTTCTTACCCAGCTGGTCGTTGCTAGGTAACCAAATGTGGGGGGACTTTCTTCTTACCCAACTGGTCGTTGCTAGGTAACCAAATGTGGGGGAACTTGCTTCTTACCCAGCTGGTCGTTGCTAGGTAACCAAATGTGGGGGAACTTGCTTCTTACCCAACTGGTCGTTGCTAGGTAACCAAATGTGGGGGGACTTTCTTCTTACCCAGCTGGTCGTTGCTAGGTACCAAAGAGTGAGTAAGTTGGTTAGGTTGGATGCTTCCAACCTAGCTTAGCTAGCTAAGCTGAGAAACTGAGCATCTCAAGACTTTCTTCTGCCTATATTACCCAGAATGCTGTGCGGTTCTGGCTCAGACTTCAGTTTATGTTCTATAAACTGAATATTGATTATTCTATCAGCTGTATTATATCAGCTGTATCAGCTGTCGTTATTTATATATATATATATATATATATATATATATATATATATATATATATATATATATATATATATATATATATTGTTATTGATTTACTGTCCACTCCTATCAAGACTAAAAGTGGGTTTATTAATTGGGTTCTGCATTTATGTCTCTGTATCTTGTGACTCAATAAGAAAAAGTCCTTGAGTTAAAGTTCTCTCTCTTTTTTGTTTTTCTCTGCAGTGTTTTTCAGCAAGATTATAAAAGATATTCAATGCTATTTATTAAATGAAGTAATTTCTTAAAGTTTGGATCTGAATCATTTCTATAAAACCAGAACCATAGACTATTTGTCCTTGGCTCAACATTATGCCCTTTCAGAGATGCTGAAAAATATTTAAAGTAGAGCCAGAGGAGGTTTCGCTGCTCTGTTGAATCTGTTCTTCACATTTTTTTGTGGAATCGATTTTGAAAAACAGTAATTCAGGTTTGATTAAACCTTTTAACCTTGAGTTTCTGCAAAGGTTTTCGATAAAATGAAGCCAAACACTTGGAACAAACAAGTAATCTACTGGGAATAAAGTGTTTTCTTTCTGAGAATGACAGAAATGTGAAAGAGGAAATATTACATTTCTGCAGAAATTAAATAAAATCTGCTTTTTGCACTTTGAATTTGCTCACTGAAAATAATTTTACTATTCTTGTGCATTGAGATTGTGGCTTTGCTGAAATTTATATTGCTTTTGTTTACACAATTTCTTTTATTGAAAAAAAAATAGAGTTTAAAAATCTCCCTAAAAAACAAAAGACTGGATACAAACAATCTGTGGATACAAATCATGGCTGATTGCACAAATACCTTCAAATATCAGCCAATTATGACAGATTTATGTATGATCTACATTTGTAGAAACTTCCCACAATAAAAGAGCTCTAAAAATTTATTTCTTTTTTATGTGAGCAAAGTGCACTTAAATTTAATTTTTTCCTTACATGAGTAGTGAAAAAGTATTCTTATTTACATTTCATGAATTTTAGTGTCTTCTGAGGTTTGCCTGCCGTTTCCTGCAGTGGTTCTTGGTGCAGCGCCCCCACAGGCGAGGAGGGGAACAGGTTTTGCAAATTGTGGAAGAGAAGCTGAAAATGTAACAAATGTTGCAGTTTGAGTCAGGTGCACAAAAAGTCTTTCTCTTCCAATGAACTGGCAACCTGTTCAGGGTGTTTCATGCCTCTTGGGTTCTGATTCAGCAAAATCTATTTCTAGAAATAACTAAACATTTCTCTGCAAAGGCACAGTAGTCACCCAACAAATGAATAATCCACAATAACAGCTTTTCTCATCATCCTTTGTTGTGTATCTAAACTGCAATAAACCCATTCATCCTCCCCTCTTGACTTGGCTTTGCTTATTTTTTCCTCCGTTTGTCACGGATATAATAACTGGTGTGACGCTGAGCAGCGTCTTGGCGCACATGAGTCACAAAAAGTGGTGAAACATGTTCACAAATCCTCTCTAATAAAAGCAACATAAAAAACACACATGCTCCTATGAATAAAAACCGAGACAATGTCTAAAAGCTCAAACCAGAGAAAGAGAGGAAAATGCAACAGAAATGTCTTCATCGTTCATGTTGTAGCTGATCCTTCATACAGATTTAAACAACTTTGGTCTGGTTTTTCATTTAATATCTAAGCTTCAAGCATAGATATGAACTAATGGTCCGGTTTCAGGCATGGCGCATGTCTGTTCCTGAGTGGGTTTACTTTGCTGCCGATGGTGGATGGAGGTCATGCAATATTTACAGCAGATTTCCCTGAGATTTTCTTGCTTGTTTTCTCTGAGTGCTTCCTCCTAGCCAAAAAGCAGCATACCTAAAATAACCACTTTCTGTACATCGCAATGAAATGAACGTTTTTGTGAATCAGAAGAACATAAAGTTCATCCAGGGTCACTTAAGGTCGTCTTCCAGAGCTTAAAATAGGTCCTGATAAAGCAATATGCCAATACAAATTCAGCTTAAAGGACCTTTTGAACTGAACAGACCTGTGTTGCATGTGGCAGGGGATCGATGCAAATTAGAGACAACAGGACAAAGTGGTTCTGTAAGACTCAACTTGCAGTTAAAAGGGATTTTTTATAGTAGCTTCATAGTTGTTCATAAAAGTGAGTCAAAATCCATCCTCAAGGACTAAACTCTTGTTCAACACTTGCATCAAAAGGTGATTCATTATCAGGCCTGTGCAGAACTTTAAGACAAGCTGAGAAGGTATTTGGACCTTTTGAATCAGCTGTGTTGGACGAGAAACTTATCAAAAACTGGCAGGTCATCAAACCTCGAGGAATTGTGCTGGACATCCAGTAGTCTACAGTCCGGTAGACAATTGAAGATACTTACAGCTACCTATTTTAATAGTCCAAACACTAAAGATAACTTATTTTGTATCAATATACTGAGTGGAAACTGTCTAAAAATGCAGGGATTTCTTGATTTTTCCACAATTGGAAGGAACTGATTGATGTAATTTGGCATCTGGAGTCTTTAGGGCCACATAAAGAGGTACTGCGGGCTGATTTTGGCTCCCAGGCCTTGAGTTTGACACCCAGTATCAAGTGGAGACATACCGAAACCCAACATCCTAACAGCTGGCTTTTAAACAGAGTGTTAGGGCCACTGTAGAAAGTTGGCTAATTTTTCTGTGAAGGCAATTTGGACATCTTCATCCAGAGATATTCCTCCGTGTGAGGAGCTTCTCAGTCAGACTTTGTGGGTCTTCATTATCATTTAATGAGGTGAAAACGTGCTGAAATCTCAAAGTTTAAGCTTTAACACGTGTTTGCAGCTTCAAGATAAAACACAGAAGCAGCTGTTTTGTGTTTTTTTCAGACATCTCTGTCTTTGCTGCAGTCGGCAGGATGACTGTTTCAAACGGGACGTGACAACCTTGCTGTGCACTTGGCAGTCTCGAGCCAGCGACCGTCACATCTACCAACGTCTTGTCAACAAAATGCAATCATCTCCTGAAAAATCAGATTACAGGCCGTGCTTCACATTTCTAATTTGATTATTTCATCAGAGCACTTGATCCGGAGACAGGCGATAATTCACTTAATGGCAGCCACACTTCAAAAATACACCCGTAATAGCAGGAGGATATGGTAATTAATCTCAAGCCAGGAAAACTGTGTTTTAAGCGACCTATTAGATTCGAGCCGGCTTGCCTGATATATCGCAAGACGATGAGGAGCAAAATAAAGCTGCTGCTGCTGCAAGGTGTGACAAAAAGGTCAACAACCTGGGATCAGAAACTGCTTTATAATACAGAAACAGAAACACCAGATGCTGAAATATTCCAAAGAATTGTGGCTTTACCTTTAATATATTTATTTTGTGCAGTCCTTATCCACACACACAAGATTCAGAAACCTGCTCACTGACGATGACTAGCATTGGTTTTATCTGTCAAGTCGTCAACATAATGCGCTAAACCTTAAATGTGTCTGTGATATGTAAAAGAAAAAGGGGCACAGTTCTTTGCTGCTAATTGTCAACACTAAAACAACTAGTCAATAAAGTCAGAAAAAAGTTTTAATTAAAAATTATAGCAATGGAGAGGAAAGTAGTTCAGCTATGCTAGCTTGACTTTGGCACTTTGACTTTAGATGTGCTGCAGAATTCAGTGTTTCAGTTCAGTTAAAAAAAAATAACAAAAAGGGAAAATAAGTAAACCCACATATTAACACTCTCACAGAAAATCAGTAGAGCAGGTGTTGATATTAGCTAATTAATCACCGCTCTGATCAGACAATCACTTATTAATAATCGCCAAATTCACATCAAACTTTAAAACTGTAATGGACTGAATGTTCTGTTTTTGTGTGGGAAATGTTTGCGTGTTTTTTGGTGTTGAATCCTGATACATTAGTGGCATTGTTGCCAGTTATATTTTATAAAACAAACAGGTGGGTTTGAAACCTTGATATAAAACTGCAGTACGTAATTTTTATAAAACGTGTTTTTAACAAAACTGTCACCATGCCGTGACAGTTTGTTATGAGAAAGATAATCTGTGAAAAGACTGATCTCTTCGCTGAGCTACTATTGAATAAATGCTTTGCTGTCAACCAAAACAACCAAGCAGAGCCAGGAGGTGGGTTTCAGTGCTGTCAATCAACCTCATGTATGCGCTGCTAAATGTTGGAGAAACAACTTAACGTTACAGGAAAACCGTTTATTCGCCATCATCGTGGCTATGCTAACCTTAGCTTTCACAAGAGGTTGCTAGCTGCAACATAGCTAGCAGCACAGCCACACTGAGGTCTGATTGACAGCACTAAAATCTGCCTGCTAGCTAGTTTTACATTTTGTTTTGAGCTTGTTTTGAGTACATTAGTCTTTAATATTTTATTGTTTCACTTTACAATATTTTTTTCCCATTTTACAAGTGAAATAATATGCCAGTGGAACTTGTACTTTAAAAAAAAATCAGTATTTAGGAATTATTGGCCTAAAATAAGCTTCTATATGTTGCTGAAAAGTTACTTTTAAGTTAGTTTTGTCTTATTTAAAGTGTAATAATGTATTTGCATAAAAAACTAGACAAAAATACTCGGTAAGTTTTAGTGTTTTTGGAGTGCTATACTGTTCTTGAACCCATTTTAAAAGCTGCAGCTGCAAATAAGAATCATTATTTATGTTTTTTCTTTTAAATAAAGATAGCAAACACCCGGAGTGCTAAATTTATTGTAAAGATCCAGAGAGAACTTTTCTCTTCCAGTTTTTCTACTTCTTTGTGATTGTAATATAAAAAACAGAGCACAGTAATGGATAAAACACTGCAGTCAGAAAGCAGAGGTGTGGCTTTATTATTCTGCCCCATTTATTTAGACTAGATGAGAGTCCAGCGTAAACACGCTCACATGATCCCAGGAGGCAAACCTCCAATCAACAGACAGCTTTACCTGCTGATTTCTGGTCGAACCTTCTCGCTCTGTGTTTACCTGCCTCACTGTACTCCAGTCGATCTGAGCAAGCTCAGTGCATCTGTGTTGCTCTGCAGCATAAATCTGGGTTTCTCCTCTTAGGCTGTCAGAATATTATGGATAGAAAATGAGGAAACCTCTTCTGATATTTGATGTTTTTAATTAGAAAAGGTTCGCATGTTGATGTTTTAGTTGTACACAACTAAATATTTGCTCAGTGAGTCACAGGAAACTTACATTTTTGAGTATTTGTACAGTTTACACAGTAAGAAGTTTGAATTTGTATTGAAAAATGTTGATGTTGCTTCTTTTAAGAGTCTAATATCATTTTCCCCCTCACTTTCTATCAAGTTACAACAAATTGTGATTTTATTCACTGTTTCCAATGCATTTGAATGGTATGGAAACACAAGATATTACACACTGCAATATCGCATGGACATCGCATGGATGTGAAAACCCTTCTCCTCTTCCTCCTTCTCCTCCTCCTCCTCCTTTCCTCTCCCATAGAGAACTTCGAGACAGTCTCTGATGGATCTGACTGAGAGACTTTGAGAGATTTTTCTGGACTAGCAGACTGGGGTGGTGGTCCCCCTGTTCAAAAAGGGGGACCGGAGGGTGTGCTCCAATTACAGGGGGATCACACTCTTAAGCCTCCCTGGTAAGGTCTATTCAGGGGTCCTGGAGAGGAGGGTCCGTCGGATAGTCGAACCTCGGATTCAGGAAGAGCAGTGTGGTTTTCGTCCTGGTCGTGGAACACTGGACCAGCTCTACACCCTCAGCAGGGTCCTGGAGGGTGCATGGGAGTTTGCCCAACCAGTCTACATGTGTTTTGTGGACTTGGAGAAGGCGTTCGACCGTGTCCCTCGGGGGGCCCTGTGGGGGGTACTCCGGGAGTATGGGGTACCGGGCCCTTTGATACGGGCTGTCAGGTCCCTGTATGACCGATGTCAGAGTCTGGTCAGCATTGCCGGCAGTAAGTCGGGCTCGTTTCCGGTGAGAGTTGGACTCCGCCAAGGCTGCCCTTTGTCACCGATTCTGTTCATTACTTTTATGGACAGAATTTCTAGGCGCAGCCGAGGTGTTGAGGGGATCCGTTTTGGTGGCCTTAGGATCGCATCTCTGCTTTTTGCGGATGATGTGGTCCTGTTGGCTTCATCGGAACGTGATCTGCAGCTCTCACTGGAGCGGTTCGCAGCCGAGTGTGAAGCGGCCGGGATGAGGCTCAGTGCCTCCAAATCCGAGGCCATGGTCTTGAGCCGGAAAAGGGTAGAGTGCCTTCTCCGGGTCAGGGGGTCGTCCTGCCTCAAGTGGAGGAGTTTAAGTATCTGGGGATCTTGTTCACGAATGAGGGAAGAAGGGAGCGGGAGATCGACAGGCGGATTGGGGCAGCGTCTGCCGTGAAGCGGGCGCTGTACCGGTCCGTCGTGGTGAAGAGAGAGCTGAGCCAAAAAGCGAAGCTCTCGATTTACTGGTCGATCTACGTTCCCACCCTCATCTATGGTCATGAGCTTTGGGTCATGACCGAAAGAACGAGATCACGGGTACAAGCGGCCGAAATGGGTTTCCTCCGCAGGGTGGCTGGGCTCTCCCTTAGAGAGAGAAGCTTGGTCATCCGGGAGGGACTCAGAGTAGAGCCGCTGCTCCTCCATGTCGAGAGGAGCCAGTTGAGGCTCGGGCATCTGGTCAGGATGCCTCCTGGACGCCTCCCTGGTGAGGTGTTCCGGGCACGTCCCACCGGGAGGAGGCCTCGGGGAAGACCCAGGACACGCTGGAGGGACTATGTCTCTCGGCTGGCCTGGGAACGCCTTGGGATTCCCCCGGAGGAGCTGGAAGAAGTGGCTGGGGAGGGAAGTCTGGGCCTCCCTTCTGAAGCTGCTGCCCCCGCGACCCGACGCCGGATAAGCGGAAGAAAATGGATGGATGGATGGATGGATGGAAACACAAGTTTTTATAAGAATTTAGACCTTAACTCACTTCTCTGAACAGATTTTTGTTATTTTAAACACAACAGTGCATCTTTTGTCATGCCTGATTTCACTGTTGCTTTTCCAAAATGCGTGAACATGTAACTGAACTCTGCTTCGTGGTCTTTTACCAAAATCAAAATCTGATGCCACTCCATTTTTGTTGGGCAGTTTTGGTGTCATTTCTTTCAGTGGATCTTGGTGCAGCGCCCCCACAGGCGAGGAGGGGAACAGGTTTTTCAAAGGGATTGGTTGGTTTGACATAGTGCAGTGTGAAAGCGAACCGCAGCAGCTGAAAATTTAACAAATGTTGCAACTTTAGTCCCCAATCAAATCGAGTCTACCGGACTATCAGGTGTGAAAATAGCCAAAGACTCAGTGACGCCACGGTGCCCACAGAGCAGTGTGATCCTGGGAAAGAGCAAGGAAATGAGGATCTGTGTTTGTCTGGAGGAGAAAAGGTGGACAGACGGAGAGTAGATGTGGCTGGTCCCCAGCGCCCGGCATCACACAGAAGTCTTTCTGGCCTGTCACTCACCGTCAGCTCATATTAGACGCCGAGGGAAAACCCACTGGGATAGAGACAGGGATGAAAACTGCAGGATTGGAGGGAGACCAGGGAGCTAGAAAGTATGACAGAGACTGGAAGGGCCTGGAAAAATGATAAAACCCAAGAAATAATGGAACAACGGGGCAGAAAAATAAAACACGTGAGATAAATACAAATTCCTTGATATGGTGAGTGGTCAAAGAAGCATTTCCTTTTCAACAAATGTACAGTTACTAAAACAACTCACCAGGATGCAAAAATTATAACTTTCCAAAGCAGTATTTGATCAAAACACACATTTTTGAAAAGTGGACGTCCAGACGACTTCCAGCATGGTACTGCCTGGAAAAACCCATCACCTTTTCTTGGTTAATGAAGTTATTCAGTCATTTGGGTTGGCATCCACAAGTTGTCCATTGGCTTTATAGTCACGGTTTGGTACATTTTCAGCTTGTTTCAGTCAAGAGAAACCAAAAACAACTTCTTCTATAGTGAACAAAAGATGCTAAACATCTTCGGACAATTCTGGTTTTGTCCATTTTGGAGTTTTGAATCATTGTTTTGCTACATAACCTTAGTGTGTCCAAGTTTAAGACATGATTTTTTTCACTGTTAGACATCGTGGCTCATCATGGTTCTAGGCATTGAAGCAGCAAGCTAAACTGTCAATCTACCACCATGTTTGACAGTATGGAGTTTGATACGGTTTATTTTGTGCCAGAAGTTACAGGACAGGTTCCATTTTTCCTTGCTATGCTGCAGGATATTTTCTCAAAAGTCTAGAGGTTCCTCAGGATTTTTTTGGGAAGTGTTTGGTTAGCAGTGATTTTCACAATATAACTCTCTTCAATGGTTACCATTTTTGCCCACTTTCTCTCTAATAAGTTAATCCCTTTAGCACTTTATTTATGGTCCTTTTGGGACTTCTTGGATGAGTGGCTGGTGTGCTTTTGGAGTAACTTTGCTAGTTCTGCCTTTTGTTTGTGACTGTTTCTCATTTTTCCATTTATGGAGCCCCACAGACTTACAAATGGCTTCGTAATAGTTTCAAGATGAATCTCAGATCATTTCTAGAAAAATCTTGAAGATTTCTGAGTTTGGAAAAATAAAAATTTACTCAAAAACTAAAATTTTGAAATTAATCTCAGAGAATTTCTTGAAAAATCTTGAACATTTCAGAGTTTTATAAGTCAAAATGTATTCACTGAATTTCAAAAGTTGAATTGTTTTTTGCTTTTGAAACACAGAAAAGGTCCAAAGGTTGAAAGAGTTTTGAAACTCAGTGAAAAATGTTGTAGAAATTTTGAAAATTCCATATTCTGTAGAATGTTTTCGTCTTTAGAAACTCAAAATATTCCTACTTTTTTCTAGAAAAATTCTTAGATTAATCTCTAAATTTTTAAAGATTTTTCAAGAAACTTTCTCCAGAAAGTGATCTCTTGATTGTGTGAAATATGTGAAACAAAAAAAAGAAGGAAAAGCATCAACTCCGTAAGGATGCAGATAGTTTTTCATAGATGGAGAGATAAAGAGAACTGGGATTGAGTTAAAGGAGGAGGCGAAGGGCGGGAAAAAGGGGCGGTCGGCACGCGCTGATTGGAAAATCTCACATACGCGCACGCGCCAAATCCTGATGAGTTGTCGTTTACCGCGGGAACGGAGGGAGGGGTCTCCTCCTCGCGAGCCTTTTGTGTTTCGAACTCTCACATCTTTGCCTATCAATAATTGAGGCGCGCGCCAGAGAGCAGACGGAGCTTCCCCTCCCGCGCGCTGCTGCTATGAGTGCTGCTGTCCGCCCGCTCGGCGCGCGACTCTCCCTCTGTTTGTTCCGGAACAGGAGCCGCTGACAGGTGCGTCAGGAGGAGGAGACCAGGTGAGAGCGACCGGGACTGGACCGGAGCGAACACCAGCGAATCCATCCGGGTCGGAGTTTAACCGTTAACCGCAGCAGAACGGAGCGGCTCGCGCAGGTTTAAACTTCTGCTATTGTTGGGGCTTTTTTTTTCTTTTCCTTTTTTTTTTTTTCTTTCTGGTCCGGAATGTTGGTGCTGTGCCTGCTGAGTGCCGCCTGGCTCGCTGCTGGCCCGGTTCGGGCTCAGAATGAGACCGAACCCATCGTGTTGGAGGGGAAGTGCCTGGTGGTGTGCGACTCCAACCCGACCTCGGACCCGACGGGCACGGCGCTCGGCATCTCGGTGCGCTCCGGCAGCGCGAAGGTGGCTTTCTCCGCGGTCCGGAACACCAACCACGAACCGTCCGAGATGAGCAACCGAACCATGGTCATCTACTTTGACCGGGTGGGTCTAAAAGCATGTCGTATTATGGTTTTTTTTTTAACGGTACCGGGGGGTTGGCGTCAGCTGGTTTTGGGTCAGTTTACAGAGAAAATATGTTAAGTTTGGCTTAAATAACTAAATATTTATTATAATTATTAGATTTTTCTGTCTTACGTTGATCCGAAGCTGTTCCGATTTGTCTTTTCTCTTAAAACTCTAAATAAAATTTTAACTCTGCAGAAATGATGGCGATGCACATTTTTTTTGTCCACCTCATTTTTTTTAATTGAATAAAAAAATACAGTAAATATTTTTGTAGATGTCATGTGTTTATCTATAAATAAAGTCCAATTCTGTTAAAATTAAATTAAATCAGACCAGTTCTTTTTTCTTGTGTGGTAAACATGGTGAATTAATGATGGAATCTGCTAAATCGAGGGAATGTAAACTAATACAAAGTCTGATTATCTTTATTTTTGTTGTTTAGAAAACTGAATCCTTATTATTTCAGTTTTGTCAGCCTTTCCTTCTGGATATCATTCTTTAAATTGTTCCCAGTTTTGCT
Source organism: Poecilia reticulata (assembly GCF_904066995.2). Lineage (NCBI taxonomy): Eukaryota > Metazoa > Chordata > Actinopteri > Cyprinodontiformes > Poeciliidae > Poecilia > Poecilia reticulata. Next base: position 29,221,790 of record NC_088835.1, on the reverse strand, counting down.
TATTCTGCCATAAAAGATGGAAAAACGATTAATTTTTCCCTTAAACAGCATCTCAGTCATCATTCGTAAAAGCAGACAGGCAGTTACAGAAATGAACGATCTATTATGATTTTTCTTTCTAAATTTTCCGTAAAGTTTATGAAAGAACGTAAAATTTGAGGTTATAGCCTCAGGAAACAGTTTTGGTTTAGAAACACTTGTGATCATCTACATTTTGAGATTTAAAGTGAGTTTTTCTTAAGTTGGGTTGAAAAAAATTCACTTTTTTCTTCTATTTTAAGTGGGTTTTTTTTACTCAAAATGTCATCATGTTCTCAAAAAACGTTTATTTTCACAGAAGCAATTTTATAATATGTTTTTTCTTTTCTTCCAGGTTTTAGTAAACGTTGGGAGGAATTTTGAGGAGGAACGAAGTAACTTCATCGCGCCGCGGAAAGGGATTTACAGTTTTAACTTCCATGTAGTCAAAGTCTACAACCGCCAAACCATACAGGTAGCTCTTTAATAAGTCTAAGTGTGTGTGTGTGTGTTACATGTGCTGTGCATCCGTTTATTTTCTCGTAAAAGTTTTACGAGAATCTGGTTGGAATCAGGAGAGCCGTGATGAACACGAATGGAAAAGCTGTTTTTTATCAGATTTTAGTTTAATCAGACATAAACATGAAATTTAATGTCAAAATATTTGTGTTTTGCACCTCCATAGATGCTCTCTTGATTCTTTTGATGTGTCAAAGCGCTAAAATTCATTTTTAGCCTTTGACGTGCTGCGCTAGAAACCACCCAGCAGAAATTACAATGCATCTCTCGCAAATTATATTGCAAGAAATGCAATACAAAGTGGTTTGACTTTATTATTAGGGACCTAAATGAATGAGCGGGCGATAATAAACTGGAATCCCCCAGTCATGACTGCTTGAGGTAATTAAGACTGTATGGATTGTGCAGAAAATGATGATTTCTGTCTCAATCTGCTGCTTAAATTTATTTAAAAGGGCAATTCAGTTTTACTTTTACTCAATCTCCTGCTTGGACGGCATCTCTCACTTCATTTTTTTGAATATTTAAGCGAGCAGAAATACTTCAGTTCTCGACATAAACTGAAATCGTGTCCGTCCAACGCGCGCCGCCCGTCATCCGTCCTGCACATCTGCTGCGCTGAAAACTCCCACCGCTTAATTGCCTGAGAGGCGGCCACCGTGGAGCGTTCAGGAGATGAGAGGCAGCGGGAGGAAGAGGAGAAGAGACGAGGAAGAATGGAGAGCAAACGTGGGGGGGGGAGCTACAGGAACCAAGATATTGGTTGAGCAAATAATTGGAGAAGATGGAAGAAGAAGGAGAAGGTTCAGAGAGGTTTCAAGAAGGCCACACATCTGGAGAAACCATTGATTAGCAGGTTTTGGATGTGGAGGGAAGAATAAACGGTTTTCTACCTGGATTTCTGGATGAAAATGTGAAAGGTTATAACAGCAAGCGGTTTTCCTACCAATTAAAACAAAAATGTTGCAAATGAAAGGTATCTGATCTACCTGCGATGTGACCCTTCAGCTCATATTTACTCTACTTCTGCACATCTTCCTTCAGATGCAACTGTTTTCATCTCCAGTGCCATGCCTCAAAAGACTGGAATAAATACATTCACTGACTTTAGATTTGATATTCTATAGGGCTGTCGCAATAAACAATACATCAATTAATCGCCTGACAAATTAAAACAAGCTCAATTTCCATTTGCACGATTTATTGTTTTCTCTTTTCTCCCTTTCTGCCAAAACTGGTCTTCAGTTTGGTGCTTTGATCTTAACTCGCTCTTTTTTGAAGGACGGTTTTCTTTCAAGACTTCATAATTCATTTTATTTGTTGTTTCTGTTATTTTATTTGTTTGTTTTTACATTTAAAAATGTCTTCCAGTTCCAGTGTTGAATGTTCAATAGAATTTAAAGCTTATTGGTCTTTGAGAATGTGCTCTTGCATTATTATGCCATTACTATAACATGACTTGGAAAAAGGTCTCAAAACAACAATGTTATCGTTTATTGCAATAACTTCTGGGACAATTTATCGTGAACCTAAATTTGTCGTGACAGGTCTAGTCTTCTATCAATTCAATAATTTCTTTAAATTGATTCCTTTTCTGATTCTGACCTCTTTAAAATAAAAATCTTTTCCAAGTATAACATTTATGATAAAGTTTTCACCAAAACTGCAGCATTGGGTTTTGAGATTAGACTTGGACTTAAAGTTTTATCATAGCATTTTGTGGTACTATTGTGATAATGATAAAAGTGACAATAAAAACAGTTTACTTTTGTAAATAACTGCATGGCACAACAATCATTGCTCCACAAACACAATGTTCTTGAACCATTTTAAAAGCGTAAAGTGGTCTATAGTGCACGGCGTAATAAAACGCTCTAGTCTCACGCTAGCGGAAGAAATGGCTCATGAATTTTACCAAACAGAGAAGAAAAATCCTCCAAACACTAGAAATCTGGACCTACTCCATTTCTGTTTACATTTCATGAAGCAGGAAGTTGCTCTCAGTGTTTTCTTTAGAGGTTTTCATGTCATATTCATTCAGTGGTTCTTGTTGCAGCGCCCCCACAGGCGAGGAGGGGAACAGGGTTTTCCAAGGATGACAATAAAAACAGTGCACCGTGTCAAACTGTGGTTCATTTGACTCTACAGTGAGAAAGAAAACTGCAGCAGCTGAAGATTAACAAGCGTTGCTATTTTGGTCCGAATTGAACCAAATCTGCCGGACTATCAGGCAAAAACACCCTTTATGTTGGTCAATCCACAAACCAGCTTCCTGTGACTTTTAAACACTTTATCTGATGGATTTAAGTTCAACTGAGTCTCTTTGACAACAGTATGTGCTGATGGAAGCAGCGGTACACTGATTGCAGTTTTTATTTTTTTGGCTGATAAACTATTATTAAAAAGCTGGTTTTATTTTCTTTGGCCAATATCAATTTATTTATTTTTTGGCTGGAAAGGCGCTACATATAGCATCTAAGTTAACAATTGGGTTAACTTAATGTCTGATTTCCAGACCAGAGGTAGATGAGATTGGTTTCTCATTGACCACTTGCGGATATCCCAAAATTAAGAAAATCAGACTTGACTTATTGGTGCACTTCTAGTTGAAAGCACTGCAAAAACCGGGCTTTGGTAGATTCTCTTACCACGGGAACAAAAAAGCGCTTTTTGGATGCTCCAGTCAAGCTGAAAACTTATTTGTTTGTAACTTACCACAGATATTTGACAAAACTAACTGAACCATCAGTGTCCACTAATCACCCTTATGGTTCAGCGATTAAAGGATTTCTTCTGAAATTAGATAAAACTGACTCAACATTTACTTTTTTTTCCTGGAAGGTTTTGTGGTGAATTGGGAATATTTTTGCAGATGTGTTGTAAATGCCGGCGCACTCGGCATTTACATCTCGTGTTAATGCTGGGTCTGAGTTTTAATTGGGAGTTTCAGGAGGAAACTTAAACGCCTCCCATCCTGGGGGCATTATGGATCTGAAGGAACTGCTTCTTCATACACCGCCCTCATAATAACAGCGTTTACAGAAGGTCATTCTGTTGGGACTGTAACATCATTACATGTAAACAATGAAGCTCTACATCTCTCCCAAAAACCAGCGAAATGATTGTGGTTTCTATTATTCCCTCTATAATTCACATGCTACTTCATTCTGATGTGGTTTCTGAGTGGGCCAAACAAAGCATGCTTTCTGTAAAATGTCAGAAATATTAAGTTGTATTCATGTGTTTTCAGTTGTTAAAACAGTCTAGAAATTAAAACAAACTTAATTTCCATTTGCATAATTATTTGATTTTCTCTCTCCTCTCTTTCTACCAAAGAGTGGATGATTAAAGTCTTCAGGCTGGTGCTTTGGTCTCAATGAGGCCTTTTCAGGGACAATTTTGCTTACAGACATTTCATAATTCATTTTATTTGTTGTTTCTATTTATTTTGGATATTTAAAATGTCTTCCAGTTTTGATTAAATGTTTAGTAGAATTTAAAGTTTAGAATGTGTTTTTGCTTTGCTATGCCATTACGGTTATATTACTGAAAAATGGACAACAATGTTGTTGTTCATCACAATAACTTCCAGGACAATTTATTGTTCAGGAAAATTTGTTATTGTGACAGGATGATTGATCCTTGATTCCAATTTCTATTTTTTTTTTTCTGAAATCAGTTTTTTGCGTGGTCATCCATGCTACTAAATAAACTTTAGTGTGAACGGTTTATGACTTATGACTTCGAAGCGATCTGCAGAAGAAGAACATTGACGTCACACAGCAGCGCTCGGTACACGGACGTAGTAATGGACACCGCCGTTTACAGATCGATTTTAAAGTTGTTGAGCGACGGGAGCTGACAATGTCGTCAAAAGATCGTAATAAGACTGACCTGGTGCGGTTCATAACAAGACGAAGGAAGCTCATGAAGACCAGGCTAACTGTCGACCCTGCTTGCTTCAGCCATTGTTTACGTCCCGATTTACTGCATCTAGTTTCTTCTAGAAGTTCAGCGATTTGCAGCTTTCTGGGTGATCACTGATTATTAAGAGTGACCAATTAAGAGTGACCTTTTCCTTTTGGTTTGAAAAGTCAGTAAAAATGGCAACAAAGTCAAGTTGACAGGTCAAGTTGGCAAGTCAGACTTCTGTGAGGTGTAAAGATTGGAATATGGCTGTTAAGACTTCCATGAAGGAGTTGTTAAAATGTTCCCATGCTTTTGACCATTTCTGTCATTTACTTTCCACTTCTTTTTGGTATTTTTTGTCCTCCTTCATAGCTAAAAATAGTTATCATTAGGATTGGATGATATGGCTGGAAAAAGTAACACGATATAAGCATTTTGTATAAGTCAATATCAATAGTTATTGATTGGTTTTGTTTTAAATATCTGAATTACTGACAAACTACTGGTGTGACTTTTCCTGATTTTATCCAGTTTTCACCCCACTACGTTGTAGCAAAACCTTAAAACTGCTGCTGCGCATGTTACTCAGCCGGTTGTTGCTAGGCAACCAAAGAGTGAGTGAGTTGTTGGGTAACCACTGATTTGATTCCACCAATTGGTTAGCCGTGAGAAGCTAAAAGCCTTTCATCTGCCTACATCTCCCAGAATGCTGTGCGGTTCTGGTTCGGAGTTCAGTGAAAGTATTGAATATTCTATTGGACTCATTTTCTATTTCTTGGTGTAAGCGAGCGTCATCGTGCAACACACAGCCTTCGGGCCAGTCTCAGATGTTACAACGTTGCCATGTTTTCATGTTTATCCACGACTTTTAACGTTGATGAAAAAACGGCAAACAAAATCCTCTTTAATCCTGTTTGACTTTAGTTCTGCCTTTTGTAGGGGAAGAAGTGATGCGATAAAAGGTCAATAACAATTTTTGTTCATCCTAATGTTGAGATAAATATAGTTTATATAATATTTAGTACCTTTATTTTATGTCTAGTAATGTTTCTCTTAGAGATCCGATGAGATTCATGTTTCTATCTGAGATAATTTTGCGTTTCTTCGTGGATGGACTTATAGATCTATGCTGCTGCCTTTTATCTGCCAAACATCATAATATGGAGCCATACTTCCTGATCTCTGCAGAAAAGGTCATGGTGATCATACATAACATGTAAATTGATATTCATTGATGGCAACACTAATAAGAATCCAGGAGTGCAGAACAACGCTTCGGAAATTATCCCGAAAGGTCAAATATAAACTCTCACCTTTCGGTCATGTTCATTAGGTTCTTCTATTTTATTTTAATAAATCTATTTGTAAGTAAAACATGGTGGCTGAGTTGAGTGAAATTCTTTTGTCGGGAGATAAAGGCTCAAAATATATCAATGCAAAAGAAGAGCGTCTTTTAAATCACGTGTAGCAATTAGAGACAAATAACTATGATAATTATCTTATAAAAAACATTTCTCTGCACGGTTTGGAATGAGCGATAACGGAGAAGACGCTCTTTAATTTGCTTTCATCTCATTACTGGAGACAAGCTGTGCAGCTAACTAACTGCTGCTTATCTAAATGTATCCTCGGTCGAACCTTAAACCAGAATCTCTTCTCGGAATTGATTTATTTTCCTTGCCGGGACTTTATTTTTGCTGCCAAAAGAGACGTTAGTTCCCACAAGGTGTCTGCATGAACAGATTTATGTGAATTATGAGTAACGTAGACACACAAACAAACAGAGTACAAGCCAGATGCTTGGTTTGGTTTTTATCCAATAGATGTGTGTTCAGTTTGGCAGAACATTACAGAAGGTTGATTTTTGCTCATATGTGAAAAAGATTAGATGATGATGATGGTGGTGGGAATGTTTCTTTTTTTACATTTAATGTGTTTAATCCCATTAGGTATTATTTTCAGGCGGGAGGGAGCTGGTAGCTTTCTGCATGGTGTTTGAATTTTCTCTTCCATTTCAATTTTCAGTTCTTCATCTAAGGCTCGTCATTTTGGCCAACATTATGCTGTATTTTAGTAGGAATCGAATTCATTTAGTTTTTGGTATAGATGGAGAATAAATCAATATATTCTATATTGCGATAGACAAGAGATCAAAATCAATATATAATACTCCCGATAGAATATTCACTGAACTTTGATTCACACAAGCTTGACAGTATTTATGACATCTAGAACAAAAAAACAAACAAATTATTAACTGATGGTAAAATCAACAATCCTGATGAAAGGACAGTTTTTGAGGTTTCAAATATCATTACTTGCAATTTATGGTGACGGTAAATGAAACATTTATCACGATAAATGATAAACTATACGATAAATGCCCACCCCCTCATATTGGGATAATTTTAATCCTCCTATTGTTTATAATTTATTTTTTTGTAATTTAATTTTTATTTTACTATTTATTTTTGTTCCATTTCTAATTTTGGATTTCATTGCCAGCAGCAATTATTTCTGTATTGATTAGTTTTCCATAATTAAGCAGCTCTAATTTGACCTAACATGCGATTTAAAATGCGACTCCGTTTGACAACAAAGTGAAGCATTTCTTCTGGGTTGTGTCTTTAATTTGGGTCACACAACCCAATTTAAACACAGGAGACGATTTTTGATTTCTGGCCACAAGAAGCTTTCCCTTGGGCGTCACCGTGGCAACCACTGACTCGGCGACCGGTGACTCAGCAGACTCGCTGGTTGTTGTTATTGCTCAGCATTAATCCAACTGACAAAAGTTTAAATTTAAGATTGAACAACCTGGCTGATGGGCAGCTTTCTGCAGAACCTGGTGACTGATTAACAGCACTGATTATTTGTACTGTTAATCAGAACCAAGAACCAATCAGTTGCGCTTTTTTTAGGGATGCACCGATATAAAAATTTAGACCAGTATTGATCTCCGACATTAATATTGATATGGCTGACTATGGAGGGCCAACGGGACAAAATTAAACGGATACATCATTAAATAAATCTATTATAATAAACCTTTAACTGCATGTTTAGATAATTTATTACATGTCCTGTAAGTAATTAAAATTCAATCTTGAAATATTTTTTTTATCAAACTCTCCAATAAAAGTTGAGGGGCTAGTCGTCCAAATCAGCTGTCTATTAAATAAAGTATTTAAACATCATGGTCCATTTAATCAATGATGTATTTAATTTTGTCACTTTTGGTTCTCCATACATAACCAGTATTTTTGATATTATGTACATTTCCCTAGACTTTCAACAACCACACCGGTAATGTTGCTTCTTTGCTCAGTTTTACTTTCCAACATTAATGCAGATGTACTGTACAGCCCTACTATTTTATTAGTAAATCAAAACTATTTGTCAGCAGTATATTTTATTTGAGCCATTGCTTCTCAGTGTGTTTAGTTTTTTAGAAAGGAGGGCTGCTTGTTACTACTGTTTTAAACTGGGATGATGGCATCTATTACAATTACCTCCATTTTGACAACAAAATGTAGTTTTTATCATTGTGGCCTGTAGAGTTCAACCAACTGGACTAATACATTTGATATTCAAAACATCAATGTCTAACATCTGTAATACAATAGCCAACCAAATATTACAGCCAAGTAGTCCTTTAAATTAGTAATATTTATTATTTTACCATTCATTTCAAGATGTGCACATTTCTTTAACACAGTCATGTTGCAGATGTTGTCGATCGCCATTCTGGTAGCCATGTTTTGTTTAAAAGTGTTTTCTGCCTCTGTGGTGCATTGAATCGTGAGTCATCAGTGGCTGCAGCACTGAGGCAAAATCTGTTGCTTTGGGAATTTTTTTTTATTTTTATTTTTTTTGCACTTTGTATTTGCAAAAAGTGAAATATCTGAATATCGGATATTTATATCGTATCGGAAATGAAAACAGTGGATGGGTGCATCTCTAGTTGTGGAACCAAATTATGGTTTGTGTTGAATATTAAAAACAGATTTTTCAGTTGAAGAAGACTACATGTCATGTTTCCCTGTTTAAATGAAGGAAACTTTGATATTTTATTTATTTATTTTTTTTCTGGAAGCAGAACCTGAGACAAACTGTTGGCTTGGATCCAGGAGGTTGTTCCATCAGACCAATAAGAATGACTTCTTTGCATCCTCCAGAGGGCAGAGAGCCTTACTGCAGAGGGACATTGTTATTAACAGCAACAGCCTCCAACATATGGAGGACAGTCTAAAACTGGAGAAAGTGTTGTTTGATTGGACCAGCTGTGCTTTGGCAGAGACTGTCCTCACTGTGTTCTCATTTCACAAATCCACAATAAAATTCCCAAAATTCTCAACCCATTTTCTCCATTGTCAAAGTGTAAATGCAGAAGTTGACTTTGAATTTAATGAATTCACTGCAGATACTTCTAAAAAAGGAGAAATGAGTGGTGGGATCGTTTGTATGGTAAATACAACATGATATTGATATATTTAGTCTCTGGTTTTGTGATTTTTATTTTTTTATTAGCTCATATGTAAATAAAGACAGTTGATCCTGTCTTTACCAAGTGTTGGGTTGTTGATGGCCGACTCCCCCTAGTGGTCTGGAGGACTCGCATTTTATGGAGCGAGTTTGCAGAGTTTCATAGTTGCTGCTTTTGTCGTTTGCAGCATTTTCCCTTCTATTTTCTCTGGTTGCATCATTTTACTGTTGCTTTTCTTTTTTTGAGTTTCTTTTGGATTTTGCATTATTCATGTGTTTGCATCTCTCGACCTTCGTATCTTAAATGTAATCTAACAAAGATCATATGTGGGGTTCCTCAAGGCTCCATTTTCAGACCACTTTTAATTAGATATCTACATGCTCCCCTTGGCTAAGACTGCAGGGTATTTCAAAGAAGTACTCCGTTATGTATCTTGAGTAGTCCATTTGTGGATGTGGGAGAATTTCCTCCTGAATTTCTTTTATTTCTTTCTATGTATTTAATGCAAAAAACGTTACTGTTGTTTTATGCTTTGCTTGAATGGACAAATATATCGTTATTAACATCGGTTTTGGACGATGCAGTTGTTTTTTTTTTTGCCATACTGGTATCGGTCATAAGTAGAACCAGACTGATATTGATAACCAGCGTTGATGTCCACTTTGTTGCCGTTTGGGAGTTGGTGCTGTGGTGTTTGTGATGTGACAGAGATTGATGGAGTTGCAGGCTTGTGGGGGTTTTAGCTGAAGCAGAGAGGTCATGTCTGCAGTGTGGTTGTTTTTTAATGGCGTCTAAACATCAGGTAATAATGTCTGATATCTTTAATTATCAGTTATCGGCCAGAAAAGCAATAGCATTTATCTTTAAATTGTTCTTAAGTGTTTCCTGCATCGTTTCTGTAGTTTCTTCACATCAGTATTTGTTTTCCCCAGAAGGTTTCACTCTTATTTTTAAATGTATCTATTTTTTTTTTTTTATGTTTACTCTTTGGTCACTTTCTCTGTACTTTTTTATTCCTACATCAGAGGTAAAGAACGTCTCCCTTTGAAGGAGTCCATTGTCTTTTTAGTCCTGGTTTTGTGGAGACAAAAGATTTTAAGGAAAACTGCTCAGAAAGGAAAGTGGAGAATCTAAAGGAGAAATATGTGGATCTGAAAAGAGATGATTTGGAAATGAAGGCGAGAAGACAGGTTGTGAAATGCGAAACCAGAAAAGCATTACTGTCACGTCAAAATCTGGACAGGAAGTCGTGATGCAACAGGATGTCATTAAGCATTAAGTGCTGCACCGAGATGTCAGATTTTTCTCTTTAGTACATTTTGAATTTTTCTTTTTCTCCACGTCCTTCTGCCTTTTGTCACTCTCCTTATAGCCCCATCCTCTTCTTCTTTCTCTTTTTTTCTGTTACTCGGCCTTTTCCAATAATGAATGCAGATGAATTGCAGTGCCTCACGTTCATCCTTTTTTTATTTTTATGGTGGTAATTTTAGATTATCTGTGCCTCTGCGTGTTGGAGAGGAGGTAAACAATCACAATGTGGGGTTGATTCATGCAGGCGATGACCACAGTTTCATGGTTTTATTGCTGCTATACATCACTGCCATAACCTCACACACTCACCCCGAGCAGCCGTGGGTGTGTGTGTTGAGAAAACACGGGTGAATCAGAACTTTGTGGAGCAGGTTATGGTTTGGATCATGGAGATTTTACACCGCCTGTTACAGCTAACCTTTGCGATTTGAATCGACTCGAACTGGAAATGTCAACGAGAAACATGTTAGTGGATAATAACAGCCTGCAATTTCAAACCGGATCGTTGTTGGTGCTGAACAGCATCTGTGTTTCCATGTGAAGTTATGTTGGCGTTATTGACCCGGCAACGACTCGTCAGCCAGAGAGAATGGACTAAATGTTTGGGCTGTGTGAAGACGGTATGTTTCTTTGGCTTCCAGATCTTAAAAGTTGTTTAAAATGTTAAATTAAAACGATCCCTGTGGATTCACGACCATCTAACAAGCTAATTAGTTCGTTTCTGCCTTTGTTTTAAAATACACACTTTAACTTTAAAGGACGCTTATATGTCGTTTTCACAAATATGGGACAACATTCATGCTCAACTTTTTTTCGTTTCTTGGACAAAACAATCAAAAATAAGTATTACAGATATGTTGGTGTGCTTGATAAAAATATTACTTTGGTTTGATAGTGATTTAATAACAATAAAGAGTAAAATCTTTGATTTTGTATCTGTTTTTAACTTTAAGCGTTTACTCCCCAGAAGACATTTTGCTTGACAGTCATTTTGAGTATTTACTCATCCATTCGACTTAATCGTTAATATATCTATACTTTTATTTTATTTTGGCTTCTTTTGATCTTCTAGTCATGTCAACAATTTTCTTGTCATTTTGATGAAGTAACTGAAGTTCAGTTACTTCTTCATTTCACTTTTATGTCATCTTACTGAGTATTTTCACATATGTTCAACTTTTAGTTTTTCAGCTATGTTCTTGTAATTTCAACTTTTTTCTCATCATTTTGACTCTTCATTTTAACCTTTTTCTCTTGTAATTCCAACTTGTCCAGTCATTTTAACTTTTTTTCTCTTCTTTTTGAATTTTATTCTCACCATTTCCACGTTTTTTTCTCATATCAATTATTTTATGATAATTTTAAACTTCTCCTAATTTCCAAGTAAGCAACAGGAAAATGTTTCCTCCTATTTTTTTCTAACTGACTAATACTAGTAGTCAAAAAAGTGAAAATCAATGATCAAGTTGTACCGAACAAGTTTGTTGATTTGCAGGTATTACAAAGACAGAAACTTGCAAAAAGAGCCTAAATTTTACAAAAACTAAAATCAGAAATCTGGAAGTTTGGACATTTTGATAAACTTTTGTTTTGCTTGAGACATCTGATCCTCATTTAGATTTAAATCTGGGTTTGTGTGTTTTCCAGTGTATGCAGCGCTGCTTCGACACACTTTGCTAAAGCCAGAAAGCCATTATTTAGGATAACAGTTTTAAACATTTAACGCCTGAACAGCGTTTCTAACCCAAACCTCAGAGAGCTGGTGTTTGAGGTTTGATTTCCACCTGAGTGACCCGGACGCAGGTGTGTCTGAGCGTTGTGGGACGCAGTTCTCTGCCATCTCTGTCTGGAAGCAGTTTTTGCACTTTGGACAGAAACCATGTCCCAATCTCCCTCAGCCTGTTGTTTCCACTGCGCCACTTTTGTTTTTTACTGCTGCTTTCTTTTTTTTTTTTACCTGCCTCTGTATCTTTCTGTCATTCAAACCAAAGACTTTTCTTTTCGGGGGAAAAAAAAAATGCTAGTTTTGATTTAATAATAAATCTCACAGCATAATTGCCATATTTTCAACTCTAAAATGTCTGTGATTACAAAACGTGTTCAGATCAATTTTGTGTTGCATGAAGATGGAGTAAAACTCTGTCTCTGTCTCTTGGTGGGACATTAGTCCTTCAGTTGTTATTCAGGTGACAGAAGACTGAATTTTTAACTGTCTTTATGTGGCTCTGAAGGTTCAGGTCTGAGTCCATCGCTATATTTGGACATAAATGTGTTTATAAAGTTTAAATTAATTGGTGAAACAACCTTATGGTCAGGTTTGTACATTATTTACTGGATTTTTGTTTTGTATCTTCTTTAAACTGTACATCACATCTTCATCCTTCTTCCGTAGCTGTAGTTGTTTTACAACAAAAATTGAAAAAACTAATTTTTTTGTTTTTGTCACAGGTCGTGACAAAAACAACTTGTGACCATTTAGCCTTATTGTGGAATAAAATTTAGAATAATAAGAATTCAGATTTATTGGGACAACAATAAACTGATTGTTTCCAAAATCTCAAAACTGACGTTTAGATTTTAAACAATATTCCTCCCAAGATGGGCGTCACAAGAACAATGTGATGAAATTGTTTGAGAAACCACTAAATGCAATTATTGTGTACGATTAGAGGTGGGAAGAGCAGCCTGCTGACACAATAAATGGCACAAAGTGAAAACCTTCTCTTTATTATCTTTAGCTACATCTTTCCAGTAGCCATTAAGGTAACACTTTATTTGAAGGGGGGTGAATAAGACTGTCATAAAAATGACATAACACTGTCATAAACATGACATAACACCTGTCATAAACATGAATAAACCTTCATGAATATTTATAACTGTTGTCATAAAGCGTCATTCGGTAAATTATGACACTTTTAATACAAAGTTGACATTATTCAAAATGTCTTTATTGACAACTTGACATTTCTTAACCAATAAATCATTACTGATATAAATTTGTTATAAAAGTATTACTGATTGTACTTTAAAAATTAGGTAACTTTGTTATTAAAGATAAAGTTTAAACAGTAATGATTTATTGGTTAATGTCAAGTTGTCATAACAGAGACATTTTGAATAATGTCAACTTTGTATTAAAAATGTCATAATTTACCGAATGACGCTTTATGACAAGTCATAAATATTCATGAAGGTTTATTCATGTTTATGACATGTATTATGACAGTGTTATTCACCCCCTTCAAATAAAGTGTTACCGCCATGAACATTAAGTCTTAGGGTCCGTGGACGTGGATGCATGTTTTTGTATTTATTTTTTAAAACTTGTCTGATTTGGGATGACATAGCAGCAGGACTCAGCCTCCCTAAGTTTCAATTTCAACTTGTGCTTAAAGTGCAGATTATAAACTACACACCAACTTTTAAATGAACAGGGCAAGTAAAACTGAAGTTATGCTAAAATAATTAAACCATCTTTTTTTTCAGAATATGCTTAAACGTCTATCCTGTAAATATGAAAGGGAAAGTGCCAGTTTGAAATCCCTTTGCTGGAGGGAATCTGGCATATTGAACCGTGAAATTGGCAATAAAAATTGTCCACAGCTTGTTTCTGAAGAATGGGGGAAAGTTGCACATGTAGCAGCGCAAAAAGAGTAACAAGGAAATGGAGTAGAAACAAGAATGGAGTACTGGGAAAAATGGTGAGATAGCGAAACTGACAACACATTTTTATTGTGGAGTGATTTGTGACATCCAGTTTGTGATTTTTGTGATATTTATTGGTTTTTGTTTTGTAGGTGAAGGATGAGCATTGGTAGTTCTTCTCACTGCCCAAAATACCTTTTTTTTTAATGTTTTGTTTTTGCCTCTGCAATAGTGAAGACAATTTACCACAATGCCAACAAAAATACAGCCAGCAGTTGGTTATTAGGGAGGAAATCCAAATGGACTGACCTTTGAAGTGGAAGATCTACGTGTCTGTAGAGTCGCTCCCCTGTATTCAGGACTACTGGAAACAAAATAATAATTTGTCTGCGTCCCTTCCTCACAAAGTCCCATCATGTCATGGGTTCTGATCAATATTTTGGAACATCACCAGATGGAAAGAAGTGATCAACTGGACATGACAAACTGTTAAGAGCCAGGCCTCTGATTGATGGCATCCTCACTGCGTGCCAAGCTTATTTCCACCCCAGGAGTTTGAGGTCAGATTGTGGCAACTAAGGCAAAGACTGAAAGAACGGTACATGTGGGACAAGCCAACTAAATGGGGAATAAAATGTTTGTTTTGGCTGAGTCGAGCACTGGCTGCACCATCAGGTTTAGTATGCACACTGGCAAAACTCTTATGAAGGAGTCATGAACCTCATTCACACGCCTGGTCTTGGCACCATTTTTACATGGACAATTTTTATTCCAGTCCCAAAGTGTTCATGGAGACACACAAGGTCTCTGTGTGCCGCCGTCCATCCTGCTTTCTCTGGAAACGGTAGTTAGAAGGGTGAAGGATGGAGAAGGACCGTCCACCCCCAGCTGTGACCTGCAATAAAAACATGGGAAGACCTTTCAGCCCAGCTTGACCTGAAAAACAAATCACTTGCACCAGACCTCTCTGCTGCACTTTCTGGACATTGCCACAGGAAATGCCTTCATCTTACACCGTGAGATGAACCCGGCCACGGCCTAACAAACACGACAAAGTGTCTAATGATGGAGGATGATGAGTGCTAAGTATCTACCAGCTATTCCAAGAGTTTGGAGCTTTTTGAACACCAAAAATCTGCAGGAAGCTTAACTCCTAACAGAAGACTGATCACCACACCCTTGATCCCAAAACATGCCATCCCATCCAGAAGATTTGCACAAAAATCCACATTTAGATCCAAATGCATTTTTTTTTTTGGTGAGTATAGTAACATAAATGGAGAAAAAAGTGAAACTATTTGACAGCAGCTTCAGAAATATTCTTCACACATCTGAAATGGTTTGTTCGTGGACGTCTACGTGACGTTATGTTGAAGGAAACATATACTTTGTAGTTGAAAAGCAACATTTTTTTGGCAAATTTATATCCTCCAATATTTTTCAGACTTAAATGAATACATTTTCAAGATATTGAAGTGTCCTTTTTTTGGCCCTGACCTTTTCTCTTTTTCTGTTCTGACAATTGGAAAAAAATAATTTAAGTGTAGGCTGAGTGTTTTTATCAGATTCATACACGAGCTGTTCAAAGCAGCACACACACACACACACACACACACACACACACACACACACACACACACACACACACACTCATCCAGCCCGAGTGAGTCGCCAAGTTCAGTTTTCTATTAAGAGGAGTGCCAGGCCAAGAGCGCTCTTGACTCTGACAGGCTCTCCATCTCCTGCCCACACACACACACACACACACACACACACACACACACACTGTTCTGACCATCAGGCCAAATGAGCTGGTTAAGTGTATAATTATGGGATGTTTATGACTTCGCTCCATCAGTTAGTGACAGTTTTACAATTGCGTATTTTCGTGGGGTGAAAGGAAATATTTTTACTAATTTGGCGCTCAGGTGAGAATTTGAGGGAAATTGGTTCTGCTGTAAAAGGCGTCATGTTTTCATTGATATAAAGAAGCCAGGAAAAAATCTACATCCTCAAACAACGTCATTCTTCGAGAAAGGAGTTTGATGTTTTTATCCTTGAACATGTAAGTGGACATAAAAGAGGGCGGCTTATTGAGTGCTTTTCAATAAATGTATACAAATAAAATGTTTTTATCATGACTGCGGTTATAAAACTGTCTGAGCTGCCTTTAAACTAAATCCACTCAACTATTATCCAAACATAAAGGCCAAATAAATTACAAACTTTTTCCAATAAATGTCTGAGACCAAAAAAAGCAATGAAGCAGCTTTGTCAAATGCTCACTAAACACAGTTTATAGCTTCCTATGCAGGGATTTCCTTGTATATTTCCTTTTATACTAAAGGAAATGCAACTATATCAAATTAAAATGGATTAAAAACGTTTTTGGCATCTGGACTTTGTCTTAAACATTTCAGCTCCCTTGATTTTTTATTTTTCAGTCATTCTGCTGTAGATTTGTCGCTGTGCTTGTGATCATTGTTCTGTTGATGACCCAGTTTGGAGCAAACCTCAGCCATCAAGACAGATGGTCTCCATTTTTACTCTACCATACTTTGATGTGCAGAAGAGTTCAGAAGTTGTTTTTAGTTGCTGCTGTTTGATATGACCTTTGGTATGAATCTGCTCCATATAATTAAACTGAACTGGACTGAGTAGCTGTGTTTCCATCAACGTATGTTGATGTACATTTTGAAGAATCGCAGTAGGAAAGGTTGACGGGAACAGCAACATTTGAAATAACTTGCTCAATTTCGCAAAAAAGTCGACACATCCTTCAGGTGGTTTTAGGCTTTTCTCAAAAAGAGTTAATCTGCTAAAGCAAAAATGGAAACGCGTTTCCCGAATGTGATGGTGGAAGGATCCCATCCCACCCGTACCTTACCAGAGGCAAAAAACTCAGAAAAAACTTGAAGTGCCAACCGGTGGCTGAGAGGAGGACTTTCTCCGCTTGAGATGCTGTCCATGCTAGTTTGCCATCTCCACACCTGGTTTTTTACTGCCCTCTGCCAACATCTGATGAAACTACGCTTTCCTTAGTCTGGTTGACTCGCGCCACACCAGTAGATGGAAACACCTAATTCATGATCAACTGGATGCTGCCAATGGCGCAAACCAAGAAGAAGAAGACAGGAAGTAGTTGGAGCAGTGGTTCTGAACCTTTTTTAAGATACCGAACCCACCAGTTTTATATGCGCATTTACTGAACCCTTCTGTAGTGATAAATAAAATGACCCCCCTCACCCCCCCCACCCCTTCCAAACCCTCCCTCAAATTCAAGACATAGAGGTGACCCAACTAGACTCTAGTTGGGTCACCCCAAGATCACTAAAGTCTTCTTAAAAGGTAAAGTCTCTGAGAACAGTTCTTCAAAATATTGTCAGTGGTTTCAGCACAGTTGAGCTGACTGTCCAGGAACGACCCAATTAAGGCATTTAAAATTTGCCAGTTTCAACAGGTTGGCCATCGAGAGAAACTGGAACCACTTTAAGGTCTTTAGGTGTTTAGATGATTTAATTAGCTCTACATTCTTAAGAGAATGAAAAAGTGATGATAAATAATAAAGACTTTGCGGTATTCTGATTTAGTAATGTAATTATATTAGTTGTGTTACCACCCCCAGGCCACTAGAGGCAGTATCAACCCTGAAAAGATGCGACTGAGGAGCAGATTTAGAAGTTCACCGAAAGCTACAGAATTTGGTAAAAACTGTGAGCTTTGCTGAAGTAAATAAAGGCACAAGTTCAAATCCATACTGAGAGTGGAGCTCCTTCAATCAGGGCTCCTCCGCAGCTCTGATTGGCTAAGCAATGTAACGTGATCCTCTGCAGCAAGTGATGGCAAAGCGGGGCGTCATCACGACTTTTACACAAGTGTGTCTTTACCTCCGCGGCAGAGGCTCCGCCGAACCCCTGAGACCGACTCACCGAACCCCTGGGGTTCGATCGAACCCAGGTTAAGAACCACTGAGTTGGAGGATGACGGCGCTGCATGTTTTTCAATGACTTAAAGTTTGAACAACTTTTAAGTCATTATTTAGCTCATTTATTGGAAACGCATTTTGTCACAACTAGCAGAATTTTGACAAAGTTTTGTGCACATTTGTTATGGAAATGCAGTTACTGTGACGGGTGATTGGATGCAGCTGAAACGGGGGATGAGACGATGATTAGCAGCTGGAAAGGGGAGGGCCATATTATGAGTTTAAACTGCAGAAACGGAAAATTAAAGAAAACCGTAAACAAATAAAGACGAATCAAATCGAAACACAAACTAAACACAAGGCATAAAATATAAGAGCAGGATATAAAAATCAAAACAGAAAACAAATAACTTGTTTTTTTCTGTAACTCACTATGAAATTATCGAGTAAATTCTCTCCATTAACACCGATGTGTTGATTTATTTCTTTCATGCCTGCTTCATATGCAAACTTATTCTGATCCTTTGTGCTGGAGACGAAGCTTTGCCTCAATCCCCCAAAATCTGAGCTAGAGAACAAAAAAAAAATACAGCAGCTTCCTCTACTTCTGTACATTCTTGCAGAAACATGATTTGTACAACCGGCTGTAGAAATTAAGTACAAGAGAAACCGTGTTGTTCCCTTTTTCCCATCAGGAGGCTCAGCACCTTCTCGCAGGACGGCCTGTAATCCCACTCGGCTTATGAAATGCATTCCTGCATAAAAACGAGACGTTTCCCCAGCATTCGTTTCAGTTTGTTTTACTACTGCGCTGCTACCTGAGCCGGCACAAAACAATGTTGTTATTTAAAGTGAGGCATCAGAAGGGGAATCGAGTCCCGGGAGACGCCGTGTTTCTGTTGTAGCTCCAAAGAGAAGTGATGAAAGCTGCTGCCTGTTTAAAGAAGAGGGGAAACGTCTCTGACAGACGCTGCTTTCTGTACCAAGATGTTATTCCCTATTGAAATATTTGTTGAGTCAGACGCACTGCACGTCTTTTTCCTTTTCTCCGTCGTCGGCTCTGTGGGGTTTTGTTGAATTCAGGAGGAAGAAAGAGACCCTCCATCTTGGCAAATCTATTAATAATGTGCTGACTGTATAAAACTGCTGTTCCAAAATAATAACCACGTAATTATTGGATGTGTTGCATAAATGTAGAGCTAATTTATTTGATGTCACTGTTTGTAATAATCCCTGGTCTGCATGTGGACCAGTATTGTTAAAAATCCATTAATGTACTAAATTAGCCTGTCACAGTAAAAATATTTCTGCAAGATAAATTGTCCCAGAAGTTATCGCAATAAACGATAATATTGTTGTTTGGAGACCATTTTCCAGTAATATTATTATTATTAAGGCAAAAACACATTGGCAAAGATAAATAAACTTTAAATGAACATTTTAAACTGAACTGGAAGACATTTTAAATGTCCTGAAATAAACGGAAACATTAAATAAAATTAATTAGAAAGTCCAAGGCACCAGACTGAAGACTTTTATCCAGCTTTTGGTCAAAAGAGAGAAAAGAGACAATAAATCTCCCAAATGGAAATTATTGATCTGCTTGTTGTAATTTATCATGCGATCAATTGATTTCTTGCTGCCGTGGCAGGCCTGGTGCCACATTACAGCCTCTTTCCATTGTTTACAATCATGTAGAAAGAGAGTTTCTGTTTAATTTCAGAGTTTTTCAAGCTATAAATTAAAAATCTTATGTGTTTGGGCATCATTATGCCATTACCACAATATTACCTGAAAGTGGTCTCCAAACAACAATATTATAATTTATTGCGATAACTTCTGGGGCAATTTATTGTGACAGGCCTAAAATATCAAAGATAAATATTCGTGCTGACAAGTCTTTAAACTCCAGAAATGCTCCTTTATCACATCTTTAAAGGCCACATTTATTTCTGTAGCCTGACCCGGCTTGTGTTTGTCCTGGTCCAGGTGAGCCTGATGCACAACGGCTGGCCGGTGATCTCTGCGTTCGCCGGCGACCAGGATGTGACACGCGAAGCCGCCAGCAACGGCGTTCTGATCCAGATGGAGAAGGGCGACCGGGCCTACCTCAAACTGGAAAGAGGAAACCTGATGGGCGGATGGAAGTACTCCACCTTCTCCGGGTTCCTGGTGTTCCCGTTGTAGAGAGGAGGGAGGAGGAGCTGGGGATGGAAACAAAGGAGGAAGACGGAAAGTTCAGAAGCGGAGAGAAAAGGACAAATGAGCTGGAGGAGGAGGAGAAGAAGAAAAGAGGGCGTGACAACGGACGATGATTTAAGATGAAGTTTGATTGTAGGAATTAAGAAAAGCCGGTACATGAGAGAAAATGGCCACCTTCTTCACTTCCTCCTTTCATCCATCCCTCCATCCATCCATCCTTTTCCTCTCTCTGTTTTCTTTGTGGCTTGACTGCAGCTTTGGACAGCCAAAACTTTTTTTACTCTGCTGAAAAACGCAGCTGATCATCGTATCGTGGCAGATGTAAGAACCCCCTCTTTCCTCCTCACTCCTTCACCCAGCCATCCGTTCATCATCCCTTCATCCATCATACATCAACTCTGAAGAATGTTTCTCAAGGGAAAAACTCGCGTTTTTATGCAGCTCGTTATTTTTTATTTCTGTCATTTAGGGCAAGATTTGTTCTTGGTTTCATTTACAAAATGTAATTTTAAACACAAACGTCTGGAGACGCTGGTTTACTTTTTCAATATGATTATTGACTTTAATGTTACTGTAGTGAATTATCCCACATTTTCTCTTTTGTAACTTATCTCTAAGTCAGTATTTTCCTCCATATCACAGATGAAACCTTTTACATTTTAAATTCCTTCCAAGTTTATTATTATTAAAATTTAAGACCTTAATGAATTAAAATCTCTAAGATTTCTTAAGATCTAGTTGAACAACATTTCCACTGTAAACTTTATGAAAACACAATAAACGTTTTAACCAAAACTAATTTACCGTAATGAAGCAAAACATGAAAACTAAAATCCAAGACAAACGTAAATGTACGGAAGAAGATTAGGGCCACTGGGAAAAAAAATAAAACAAACAGTTCTGACTTTAATCTCAGAATTCTGAGATTAATGGCTCTAATCCTCTTCCGTATAAATGTAATTTAAAATACAGTATTTATTTATTTTAGAAAATAAACCCTGAGTAAGTAAACGTAGATCACGCTGTTAAAGCTTCGCTCTGGATGAGACTAAACGTAGATATTCGATGTTTCTCGGAGTTCGCTCTGTTTAATAAAAGATGTTTTATGAATATATTTTACCGTATTGATGCTCGGTGAGCGAACACGTGTTGATACGTTTGCTGCTTTCCACTAAAATTCAGGAGCCAAGGAATGAATCAGTAAACGTAAAAATTTACATTTAGCTTTTTAGTAAACGTTAAAGTATTTTAACTCCAGGTTGTATGGAGGGCCAAACGTGAAAAGTATTTTTTGCCCTAACTAAACAAATTGTCCCAACCTTGATGAAAAACATTATTAGACGTTTTTAAATCACCAAAATGTTTGGAAAGTTAAATGTTTTAGTAAAAGTAGTTTTACTCCAAGATGACAAATAAAAATAATAGTTAAATTTATTTCATTCCTGTTTTGCATGTTGGCTACATATGTACAGACGTAAACAGTGTAGAAATTAAAGGTTGAATCAATTTATGATTAATTATATGGGTAAAATAATAAAGCTCATCTTACCGAGCTCCTAAGTTTTTAGACTCTTGTAACAAACAAAACAAACATTTTTTATTTCAACAAACACTCGTTACCCTTTTCTCGTCTCAATTTCTCATTTCTGTTGAGCTCAGGTGGAGTTTTGCTTATGCAACTCATTCCTGCTGCGGTTCTTCAGAAACAAACCCGCCCGTCTTTTGGACCCTCCTCTATGCTGCTTTCCATGACGTTCACATTTCATTGGGTTCATTTTCCCACCACATCCCCTCCCGACCCCAACAGGCCACCATTTTGTCCCTGGACCGCCGGTGTTTGTTCGCTTCGAAGCACGGACTGTCCTTCGCTTCTCTTCATGTCGGACTGTGACCTCTGAACCCTGCTACCATGGAACTTTAACAGTATATATATATTCACACACACACACACACACATATTACTATATCAAAGCCACTGTTTTTATTCTCCTGGTATTATGATGATAATAATGGTACTACTAGGTAATGAATTTGACTGATGACTATATTATCTGTATTTCCGTACTTGAGTGTTATATAAAAGAGAAACTGAAACCTAATATTGATTGTGTGGAAAAATCTGAAGCTGCCATTCTGCTGATTAAAAACATGCTTCTTGTTTTTGTTTTGTGTCGAACAAATTGTGGCTAAACAGCTAAAACTACTACTTCTATAGAAAATGATAGCGTAAAAGGACTATTATTATTATTATTGACTGTAAAAAGATCATATTTAGACTTTGCAATTATTGTTTATTAATTGAATCAATTTATGAAGTTTTTTTTATTTGCTTTGAAGAACTCAATAAAATGAAATTGTACTTTTATTTTTCTTAAACCAAACATGCGTCTGTCCTGGTAGTTTGTTAAAACGCCCAGAAACCTGCACGCAGAAGGAGGTTTTTCTGGTTTTTTGTCGTTTTTACGTTGTTTCTGTTAAACCCGTCAGTTTGTCTGCAGCCTTCCTCTGGCCCCCCTCAGCTCTTTCTCTCCTGTTCGTTTGTTTTCCGCGTTGTTTGGAAAGCTCACACCTGCTTCGTGTTCCTCCGTCTCCACTCTGTTGGGTTTTTTAAAGGTTTTGTGGATCGTTTCTCTCCAGACTTTAATGAGCTCCGGGGGGAAAATTATTGCTGGAATAACAAGCAAACATTAGCTCCCACTACGCTTACGCGTCTCGTCTTGTTCAGTTGGATTTTATTTTATTTCCCTCAGTCTCGTTTTTCCGTCGCTTTCTTGTCGTTTCTGTATTTGCGCTTTGCGAGTCTGACCTCTTTGACTTCCTGTCCTGATGTCAGTATTTTTCAGGACTACGTATGCAAACGTAATTTGTATTTGCAGACTGTTCCTTATCCTTTCATTTCTTCCTACCGTCTTTCCATCCTTTTCCTATCTCTTATTCATTTGTTTTTCCTTTCCTTTCTTGTGTCCTGGTTTCTTTCCTTCCATGGTTTCAGTCTTTCTTAATTTTTTTCCCCCGTTTCAGCATTTATCGCTAATTCATAACAAATATCACCATAAAGATATTTTGTTAGCCTTCACAATTCTGCCTGATTCTCATCTGAGATTTCTCCCATAGAGCTGGATTGTCTCCTGCAGGATTTCTTTTGGGCCAGTCGGTGAACACAAGTTGTGAACGATGACATCAGTTTTCTGTACCGTTTTAGAATAAATGTAGTTTTATCAGTGAAGTACGTGAACAAAGTCGTACAGTCCGTGTTACGCTTTAAAATATTGAATTAACATTAACGGCCATTTTGTTCGGATCTCTCTCCGCAGTGGAGGTTGGTTGTTTGTAGTGATGGAGTATTGGGGCCAAACTAACAATAAATAAATGAAATAATGAGAACTAAGTTATAAAATAACGAGGATATTCATGATATAAGAATAATAAAAAAAGTAGGCCAGTTATGCATATCTTTGCATCCTCCGTTTCTTTTTTGTTTTCCCATATTTATTCCCCTTTAGCTACTTATATTGTCTCTTAAAGAAAATATCAAAGCACTTTTTAGCAGCCACTTTCTTAGTGTTTTTTTTATTCTGTCAATATTTGCCAAGTAAATCTAAAATTGGGTGTTTGCTGTGACTTATAATTGTTGGCTGCTTCATACATTTTAAAACACAAGGGTAGTGGTTCTTAACCTTTTTTGAGGTACCGAACCCCCCAGTTGCATATGTGCACTCACCGAACCCTTCTTATTCCAACCCACCCCAAAAATACTTTGCCGTATTCCGATTTAGTAATGTAATTATATTAGCTGTGTTACCACCCCACACCACTAGAGGCACTAGCAAACCCGAAAAGATGTGACTAAGGAGCAGATTTAGACTATAGAATTTGGTCAAAACTGAGCTTTGCTGAAGTAATTAAAGACACAAGTTCAAATCCTTCCTGCTGAGTGGAGCTCCTTCAATCAGGGCTCCTCTGCAGCTCTGATTGGCTAAGCAACGTAACGTGATCCTCTGATTGGCTAAGCAATGTAACGTGATCCTCTGATTGGCTAAGCAATGTAACGTGATCCTCTGATTGGCTAAGCAATGTAACGTGATCCTCTGATTGGTTAAGCAATGTAACGTGATCTTCTGATTGGCTAAGCAATGTAACGTGATCCTCTGATTGGCTAAGCAATGTAACGTGATCCTCTGATTGGCTAAGCAATGTAACGTGATCCTCTGATTGGCTAAGCAATGTAACGTGATCCTCTGATTGGCTAAGCAATGTAACGTGATCCTCTGATTGGTTAAGCAATGTAACGTGATCTTCTGATTGGTTAAGCAACGTAACGTGATCCTCTGATTGGCTAAGCAACGTAACGTGATCCTCTGATTGGCTAAGCAATGTAACGTGATCCTCTGATTGGCTAAGCAATGTAACGTGATCCTCTGATTGGCTAAGCAATGTAACGTGATCCTCTGATTGGCTAAGCAATGTAACGTGATCCTCTGATTGGCTAAGTAACGTGATCCTCTGATTGGCTAAGTAACGTGATCCTCTGATTGGCTAAGTAACGTGATCCTCTGATTGGCTAAGCGACGTAACGTGATCCTCTGATTGGCTAAGCAACGTAACGTGATCCTCTGATTGGCTAAGTAACGTGATCCTCTGATTGGCTAAGCGACGTAACGTGATCCTCTGATTGGCTAAGCAACGTAACGTGATCCTCTGCAGCAAGTGATGGCAAAGCGGGGCGTCATCACGACTTTACACAAGTGTGTCTTTACCTCCATGGCAGAGGCTCCGCCAAACCCCTGGGGTTCGACCGAACCCAGGTTAAGAACCACTGCACTAGGGTTTTTTAAATATATACTTTTATCTTTGCCATGAGTCTCATATTTCAGAACTTAAACTAGGAGAAAATATCAAATTGTTCTCGAAGGGCTTTAAACTAAGAGTGACTGAGAAAAGTTTAGATTTTTTACATGGATAAAAAATCTAAAGGATTAAAGGAATGTGACCAGTTTTTGTTGACCGAACAACATAAAGGCCGATTTTCAGGTTTGTACCAGAAACTCGAGTTGAACTTAGGTTTGAAAAATTAAAGACTTCACCCTCGACTGTGATTTGTGCTGCGAAGACTTTAAAAAACCTTTTTCTGTCTCATGTTGGCTATGATGTCGGTGTTGCTTAAGCTTTTGTAGCTTTCCTCGGTCAAATCCATTTTATCCTTAAAATATCTTGAATCAGCCTCATTCAGCTGGTGATTCACTCCATTCAACACAAGGCAGGAAAAAGCTCTTTTGTTGACAGAAATGTTTTTCTTTTATTTAAATTTTGTTTTTATGACTGGACTTCAAATCTCCATTACATGACCTATTTGTCCTATTTTTAATGTCTTATCTAAACTTGGCTTAAAAAAGCTGACCAAACTCAAAATCACTTAAACTTCTACAACATTTTTTTTAGTTTGTTTTGCTATTTTAGATGGAAATTTGCAGTTTTAAATTCACCATCCCATAAAACAAACTTCTGCAGTTCGTGACTCAGATATCGGATGTTGGTACACAGAAGGGAATTCTGCTAAGACAGGCTAACGTGTTCATAGTCGGCTAATTCTGTTTTTATTCACATTTTCGTCCAGGTTGGATCTCCATAGAAGATGATGAGTTTTTCTGTATGTCTGGAAAAGAAAATATTGAAGATCATAAGATCATAACTTCTTGCTTCAGCCATTGTTTGTCTGGATTTTCCACGTCTTGCTTGTGCAGATTTATTACTCAAGTCTCCCGATGAAAAACGATCCGACTGAAATTGTAAAATTCTGATTTTTGGGGGTGAAAAACATCAGAATTCAGATTGCCCTGAAAGTCAGTCTTTGGTAAGAATGATAAACAAGCCTCCAGTCACTAGGTGGCAGTAATGCTCAAACTAATCAACAGCCTGCCGGTAAAAGAAGTAGCCAACTCCGACACACCGGTGTTCACAGAATCGGAGAAGTTTGACTGAAACGGCGGCAGAGGCGAGCAAGGTGAGTGACGGGAGCAAACCAAAAAGGTTTTTTACTGTCATTAGTCTAAAAATGCCTGTTGCTTTTCAATCATTTGTAGTTTTTATTTTTTAGAATCACAGGTAAAACAGTCTTGATTAAATGTCACAAATTGAGTTAATAAACAAAGTTAATAAACTTAAATCATAAATAAGTTTGTTTGAAAATTCAAAAATTTTCTAGAATTTTTTTTTTTTTAATCTGAGCTTGAAAAGATGGAAATTTGTTTGAGGAAAATAAGAAATTTTGAGAATCTATATCAGAAATGTTCTTGAAAAACCTGGTTAAGTTTGAAAAGTTGAAAAGTTGATAGAAAAAAATTTATATTTTCTTGAAAAACCTTTGAAATTTAGACTTTACAAGCTTTGAAATTTCCAGATTTCTTTCTAGAAAATTTCTAAGCTTTGCTTGCCAAAATTGTTTTTGTAAATGGAGTTTTTCTGAATGTCTGTGGAAAAGAAAATATTGAAGATCATGACATAAGATCATAACTTCTTGCTTCAGCCATTGTTTGTCTGGATTTTCCACATCTTGCTTGTGCAGATTTATTACTCGAGTCTCCCGATGGAAAAACTCGGATAAAATGACAAACATGACCGATCCGACTGAAATTGTAAAATTCTGATTTTTGGGGGGGCTGCACAGTGGCGCAGTTGGTAGAGCTGTTGCCTTGCAGCAAGAAGGTTCTGGGTTCAATTCCCGGTCTTTCTGCATGGAGTTTGCATGTTCTCCCTGTGCATGGTGGGTTTTCTCTGGGTTCTCCGGTTTCCTCCCACAGTCCGAAAACATGACCGTCAGCTTAATTGGTCTGTCTAAATTGTCTCTAGGTGTGAGTGTGTGGTTGTTTGTCCTGTGTGTCTCTGTGTTGCCCTGCGACAGACTGGCGACCTGTCCAGGTGACCCCGCCTCTCGTCCGGAACGTTAGCTGGAGAGGAACCAGCAACCCTCCCGACCCCACTGAGGGACAAGGGTGCAAGAAAATGGATGATTTTTGGGGGTGAGAAACACCAGAATTCAGATTGCCCTGAAAGTCTGAGTCTTTGGTAAGAAGACACAGACCTACAGCTTTTTGTTTGTTTCCAAAAAACAACAGCCAAGTTGTTGGTGTTTTTGAAATGTGTGCTGCAGGATGCATCTTTTCCAAGACGCTGTCTTGTTGTGTCTTATTTCCTCGTCCTCCAGCAGTAATTTGATTGGGTCTGAGTGAGGGGGATGTAAATGTCTGAGGGTCGTGGCGAGCCAAACCAACTGTGTGTGTTGTGTTTGCATTCATCCTCGTCTCCTCTCAATGTCAGGAGGAGGCTGACAGTTGGACCTGATGCAGCATTATATTTTCTGCTCTATGGAAATTCACGGCCCGTTTTTTTCCAGCAGCACACGCTTCTAACCCCGGCGCCCTCTCACTGCAGCCAGATGGGCGTGAAGACGCGTAAACAACGGAAAACAGAGGCGGTGGACTCAGACTGACGAGAACAAATCAGCAGTTTTTATTCAATACGACTGACGGATGACCTTTGACTTCGGATTCTCTACCCTTTTCACATCATATGACATCTGGCAACAGATTGAGTATCAAAAAACATGCAGTCATGCAAAAAGCGAATCCATTATCTCCTAATTCCAGTTTTTGAACATTTGTCATCATTGCTGCTTCAACTGGATTTAAAAGAGAGAGTGTGTAATGATTACCTTTTCATTATCCGTGGAAAACATTAGAAATCAGGTGTTTTAGTAGTTTGGTAGGCAAAAAACTGCTAGCTAACGTTTGGCACCACTGGTTTTAGCTATCAAGTTGTCAACACACTGAATCTTAAATTTATGTCTGATACACAGGTCCTTCTCCAAAAACTAGCATATTGTGATAAAGTTCATTATTTTCCATAATGTGATGATAAAAATTAAACTGTCACATATTTTAGATTCATTGCACAACAACTGAAATATTTCAGGTCTTTTATTGTTTTAATACTGATGATTTTGGCAAACAGCTCATGAAAACCCAAAATCCCCGTCTAAAAAAATTAGCATATTTCATCCGACCAATAAAAGAAACATGTTTAATACCAAAAAAGTCAACCTTCAAGTAATTATGTTCAGTTATGCATCAATACTTGGTCAGGAATCCTTCTGCAGCCTTCAATGCGGCGTGGAGGCCATCAGCCTG
The DNA here is from genome assembly GCF_904066995.2 of Poecilia reticulata. Classification (NCBI taxonomy): domain Eukaryota; kingdom Metazoa; phylum Chordata; class Actinopteri; order Cyprinodontiformes; family Poeciliidae; genus Poecilia; species Poecilia reticulata. The sequence continues at coordinate 29,193,589 of NC_088835.1, read as the reverse complement.
TGGCTCTGCTGAGGTGTCATGGAGGCCAGGATGCTTCGATGGCCTTAAGCTCATCCAGAGTTTTGGGTCTTGCGTCTCTCAACTTTCTCTTCACAATATCCCACAGATTCTCTACGGGGTTCGGGTCAGGAGAGCTGGCAGGCCAACAGCAGCACCATGGTCAGTATACCAGTGGTTTAGGCTCTGTGAGCAGGTTGTGCTGAAAAATGAAATCTTCATCTCCATAAAGCTTTTCAGCAGATGGAAGCATGAAGGGCTTCAAAACCGCCTGATAGCTGCTGCATTGACCCTGTCCTTGATAAAACACAGTGGACCAACACCAGCAGCTGACATGGCTCCCCAGACCATCACTGACTGGGGGTACTTGACTCTGGACTTCTGGCCTTTTGGCATTTCCTTCTCCCCAGTCTTCCTCCAGACTCTGGCACCTTGATTTCCGAATGACATGCAAAATTTGCTTTCATCCGATAAAAGTAGTTTGGACCACTGAGCAACAGTCCAGTGCTGCTTCTCTGCAGCCCAGGTCAGGCGCTTCTGCCGCTGTTTCTGGTTCAACGGTGGCTTGACCTTTGACCTGGGGAATGCAGCAGCACCTGTAGCCCCTTTCCTGCACACGCCTGAGCACGGTGGCTCTGGATGTTTCTACTCCAGATTCAGTCCACTGCTTCCCCCAAGGTCTGGAATCGGTCCTTCTCCACCATCTTCCTCAGGGTCCGGTCACCTCGTCTCGTTCTGCCACACGTTTTCCTTCCCACTGAGGCGCCTTGATACTCTGGGAACAGCCTATTGGTTCAGAAATGTCTTTCTGTGTCTCACCCTCTTGCTTGAGGACGTCAGTGATGACCGTCTGGACAGCAGTCAGGTCGGCAGTCTGACCCATGATTGCGGTTTTGAGTAATGAACCAGGCTGGGAGTTTTTAAAAGCCTCAGGAACTTTTTGCAGGTGTTCAGAGTTACTTCATTGATTCAGATGATGAGGTTAGCTGCTCGTTCAGAGAACCTTTTCATGATGTGCTAATTTTTTGAGACGGGGATTTTGGGTTTTCATGAGCTGTTTGCCAAAATCATCAGTATTAAAACAATAAAAGACCTGAAATATTTCAGTTGGTGTGCAATGAATCTAAAATATGACAGTTTAATTTTTATCATTACATTATGGAAAATAACAAACTTTATCACAATGTGCTAATTTTTTGAGGAGGACCTGTGTAAAAGAAAAGGGATTCAGTGCTTTGCTGCTACATGTCAACACTAAGACAACTAGATAACGGGGTCAAGTAAACACTTTAGAAAAATATAACGAGGGAGGAGGAAGGAGGTCGGTTACGCTAGCTTGACGTTTGACAACCTCAACATGAAGACATGATGTGGAATTTGATGCATTTTAGTTCAGTTTTCTTAAAAAAAGAGGCAAATCTCGAACACATTACTAGAGCAGTTGTTTAAATTGGCGAATCACTCACCGCTGTGATCATTTATTAATAATCGCAAAATAAATATCAAGCCTGAAAACATGAAACTTAAACGGACTGAATGTTCTGCTCTTTGTGTTGGAAATGTTTTACTGGTTTTTGGTGCTGAATCCTGATGCATGTAGTGGAGCTGCTGTCAGCCAGTTGCTACGGCGACGGGTCTGTGTGTAGGTTAGTAAACTCGGAGCGAGAAAAAAGAAGAACAGGTTTCGAGTTGTTTTTTGCGGTTTTTCTGCACTTTCTTTCTCTTTGCTTTGATGCTCTGCACTGAATCAGTGGTACCTTCGTCTCCAGGTTTCATTTTGTTAAATAAAAATGCAAGTAAAAAAAAAAAAAAAAAATCGGCTTTTTGCCCTCCAGCTATGCGCAAATGTGCAACATTTCAGGATGTAATCAATAACATCCAACATGTCTGTAAAGTCATTTTCGAAAGCCTTTAAAGACCAATGTTTCGACTCCATCAGAACCTACAGAGCTCAGAAAAACGACCATCTCCCGTCGCCTCCCTCCAGTGGAACAGCCTCCTCTCCTCATCTCTGATGTAAAATATCGTCCAGGCCTGGAACCTGTCAGGCTGTGGCGGCGCGACATGACAGTAACTCCTGTCGCACAGCACATAGGAAGAGGCCGGACTGTGTCTGCAGCAGGATACTCTGATATGACTCCTTGACCAGGTTAGGGCAGGTCTGTAGTCCATACAAAACATGTTTATTACATAATTTTTGTACAAAATCATTTTTAGATTATAAGATTTTAGTCTGGGCAGTTCTACCTCTTTTGAGCTCTTTTCAGAATGAGCCGTTTCAGGGCGTCTTGTCACTTTAAATACAAATACGCAGCTGCTTCTCAACTGCGTTTACACTCGCATGTCAAAATGGCTGCAGATACTCAATTTCACAACCATGCGTCTTTGAAAAGCAGAAGTGGAGCCTCCTGCTCAACCAGCAAAAATGCAGCAAGTGGTTTCCGAATGGTAAGTCAACAGCAAAACACTCGTCTTTTCCAGCAGCCATTGTACAGCGCATACAGCGCTAAAACCAGCTGACCAAACGTGCTGGAGATCCACTTGGGTTGCTAGGTAACGGGCGGATTCTGCTGGGGTTGCTAGGTAGCGACATGGTTGCCTCTCGAATGCGACTTGACAAATCAGGAGGTTTTTTGAAACGACTCATTTTTCAGACACCAAAAAACATGAACTCATGCGATTAATTGATTTATTGCTTGTAGGCCTGCGATCAGCCCCATCTGTGGGATTTTCTAAGCATGTAAACGGGACAACCAAACCTAATGCCCCCATAGTGTAAGAGCAGAGATCAGTCAGTAAAAGTGCTGAAGCTCATCCTGAGTTTTGCTTCTCAATACTTAAAGTCGGTCTTCAGTATCAGTCCGAAAACATTCATCTTGGGTTAATTGGAGGCTCTGAACCATTTCCTACCTGAATCAATTTTAGTCTTTTTTTTTAAATAACTCGAAGTTACAGAAAGGAAACAGAAACTACGTCTGAAGGCAACTCACGCCACCAAAGAATATATTTGCAGTTAATATGAAATGCATTCAGCGCGTGTTCCCCTCTGAACAGCGGCTGAATATATGCTGAGAGGTTTCATTATGTTCTCCTCTTCGGCGCGTTTTGTGTGGTGGTAACTCTGTGTTCTGGTCCTTCGCTCCCCCATCAACTGGGCTCATAACGCAGAATCAACACGGTCAGGATCGGCTCGTGACATTGCACCTACAACGTGCTTCAAAGGAGTCAAACATATCACATCCGTCCGATCTCAGAGGCGACTGTCTGGCTTTTAATGCAGCCTGTGAGGCGTTTCATAAAACACAATAAGTCGCTTGTTGAGGGAAAAGTTGCTTCTGTGATCTTAAACGGACCTGGATCGCTGCAACGCTCAGAAAAGCTTAAATAATTGACTGAAATAGTTGCAATATTTCAAGTTTGTATTAACCAGATTTACGAAGCCAGTAAGTTTGAGCCAAAAAACTCACATTTTTTGATTCATCTCAGAAATTTTCTCAGGAAATCTTGGACATTTTTTGAGCTTGTAAAGTCAAAAATCTTTGATTTGAGTTTCAAAAGTAAAAGATTTTTGACTTTAGGATCTCAAAAATTTCCACGTTTTTTTTCTGGAACATTTTCTTGCCAATTTATTTCACAAATTTTGGGAATATTACAGCAACCAGATGCTCCTTCTGGCGGCTCTTATGCTGGTCCGTAAAATGGCGACAGATGAAATGTGAGATAAGCTGGTTATTCAACAATAATCCACTAAGGTGTCAGGATTCAACACCAAAAATCACGTAAACATTTCCCACACAAAGAACATTAAGTCGTTACACAGTTTTACTTTTTCAGGCTTGATGTTTATTTTGCGGTTATTCCTCAGTTATTAGCTACGTAGCATAGGTAGCTACGCTAACTCTGTGCTGGTTGATTAGCTAATTTGAACTCCTGCTCTGCTGATGATCTGTCAGTTTGTGTGTAACTCCCGTTTTTCTAATTTTTTTTTAATTTGAACTGAAACACAGGATTTCACAGCATGTCTACATGTTAAGATTGTCAAAATCAAGCTAGCATAACTGACCTATTTCCTTCTGCTATGCTAATTTTCTTAAATTAAAACTTTCTCCTGTCCTTATCTAGTTGTCATAGCGATGATGATTAGTAGCAATGCATTGCGTCCCTCTTTCTCCTATACATCACTCATACATTTAAGATTTGGCGCGTTATGTTGGCAGCTGGACATCTAAAACCAATGCTAGTCGTTTCTGGCTAGCAGCTTTCTGCCCTCCAGGAGGGAGATGGAGGCGGGAGATCGTACGTGTGTGACGTCAATAATTTCACCTTTTTCAATTCTGCACCTAAAAATTAACCCAAGAATGAAAAAACTAAAACTACGACTGTAACTGATAAAAACTAAACATTTAACTAATAAAACTAATAAAAACTAGCAAACACACTATTAAAAACAAAACTGAATTACAGAAAAAGCCAGAACTAAAACTATTCCTGATGCTTTCTGCGACAGTTTCCCACGTATGAAGACATTTATTTGCAGTATGATGATTTCTTTGGAGGTTACCATGACGTCATCGGTGGCGACATGCGATACGTTGACAGAACGCATCATGCTGCATGATGAGCCTCAGCTTTACATCCCTATGCAGATAAAATGACTAACTGTGTGTGTAGACTGGAGATTTGCTCCAATAACTGCTGATCCATGAATAGTCCTGCTAGCTGCTTCGCCACATGTCCTGTCATTGAGTGCCTAATTGGCACAAAAAAAAAACACACACAGGGAGATAAATAAGTGCTTCGAATGTGCATGCACACTTTTTTTTTCTTATTTTCTAATATGGTACAGCCAAACACACAAACTAGTAGAAACAAACAAATAAAACCACCCCAGCAATCCAAGGCAGATAAAGAAGAAAAGACAATTAGAGGAGAAAAATGTCAGATCTGCGGCGGCGGATGGGATTCTTGAGTGAACCCTCACTGTGCTGAGACGGGAATTAACGGCGACTGTTGTCCCAGGAAAGCTGGCCTCTGGTCACCGCGCTTCCCTTTAGGGACGCTTTCAATCGGCAAAGTCTGTCAACGCTTCAAACAACAGATTTATGCTGCAGAAGCTGCAAAAACGTGTAATGCTGCATTTATTATCGCTCTGTTTTTGTACTGGCTTTTGCTGAAGTGTAAATAAAATGAGCTTTTACTTTTTCACAGATGGGGTTAGTTATATGTTAGTCCAGGGCTGTCAAATTAAGGTCCAGTTGTGGCAAAACAAACTCATAAAACTGCAAATTCAGCTGTTAAAATATGAATAAATAGGTGTCTGCATTTGATGAGCACTTCTTAAATTTTATAATATTAAACTTATTTTCACGTTAATGTAATTTGGCGGGAAGAAATCTTATTTGATTGGATTACTAAAATAGTATTTATTCACATAATTGTGTATTTATGTGTTTATAGAGTCCAGAGGCCCCATAAAACATTGTGGCGGCTGGATTTGGCCCCTGAACCTCGAGTTTGACACGTTTTAATCCAGCATTTTGCTCATTTCAGCAACAGTGCAAAGTGATTCACATCATGAAATCTTAAAAACAACACACAGTACAGTCACCACACTGCAAAAACACAACATTTTACTAATTTTTTGGGTTCAGTTTCTAGTGTAAATATCTTGGTACACTTAAAATATGACACAGTTAACTTTTCAGCAAGAAATGTGAGCTTGTCGATGAAAAAGTCAGTTTTTCATTGGCAGATTATTTCACATTTTTTCCCATGTGAAATAATCTAGTCATTTTTAATGAATATGAATTAATTATTGGTTTGAAACGAGCTCATATTTCTTGGTGAAAAGTTAGTTTTCTCCAGTGTATTAAGATATTTGCACCAGAAACTAGACCAAAAATCCTTGGTAGGATTTTGTGTTTTTTACAGTGTAATTGAGAAACCAGAGGCAAACGTTACATTTTGTCGAATGCCAACGTCAGAATCATCAACACGTCAGATAATATCAGTCACCGTTCGATTTGTTGTGGTTCAAACTCTAAACAGTTCAGAGCTGAGTTCCAAGACACTGTCGCAGTAATCGATGCAACTAAAGATAAACGCATTAGGGATGTATATCGGCACCGATGTTGATCGGTATCGGCCCGATCAATAAAACCGGGTTGATATTAACAACTGATATTTATTTCCATCTTGTTGCCGTCCGTTTCTGGTCGTTTTTCTTTTCCAAATGTGTCAAAAAGGCAAAAAAATACATACAATATCTGTAAATATTGGTTATCAGCCATAACATCAATATAAATATTAATATCGGACATTGATATCGACCCATCTTTTCATGTCGTTGCATCGCTACATCACATGTTTGAGTTTCTCTAGATCTTCCTGTGACGTTCGTCCTCTAAGCCTTTAAATGTCCTTCAGGTGACAGAAGGCTGCATTTGTAACTGACTTTATGTGACTCTGAAGGTTCAGCTGAGGTTGATGTTAATGTGTCATATAAACAAACTTTGGCTTTATTAATAACTGACTCCAGATGGGCCCAAATATTATTTCTGTTCATCTGGATAAAGTTTTGGCTCCTGATTGGATCGATCCGTTCAGTTCGGACGGACGGACGGCATCATGACGTAGAGCAGAGCGTCATCTGCGCAACATGATAGTCGAATTTCATGGCTTCATCGAGGAACAACCGTAACAATCCAGTGAAGAAGAGGAAACGCTTCCCCTCGGGGAGAAGCTGAATAAAATGGTGGAAACGGCTGTTGGACCCCTCAATCGGATTTTACTGAGTTAATTATGAGAATCTGAAGAGCTTTTCAAGCTGCTGGCAGCTGACGGTTCATTAACGACGCGTCACCGCTTTGTTGCCCGAGCAACTCCCGGGGATCGATGCATAATGCACTTTTTGTTTATGAAGATGGAGGGGAAAAAAGGAGCAGAGAGGACAAACTAATTGAGTTCCCATAATTATGATCCTGCTGGCCTCCTGACCCCGGCGCAGAAACCCGACCTGCCAGTAATTACAGGTGTTTTTCCACCGCGGACGGGATCAGCTGATTCCGTCACAAAGCCTCCCGCCTCGTGACAGGAGGAGGAGGAAAACGCTCTTCTTTCCTCCTCTTCCTCATTCCTCCACAGGTGTAATTGAAAACAACAGTCAGCTGTTAGTCCAAGCAAACAGCCCTAATATGGAGTCACACCCTGTAATTACAACCCAGCCTCGTTTTAATTGCTCCTCTTCCTCCTCCCGGCTCTTCCTCCTGTCGCTCCTCACTGTGTTGCATTTGAAGAATAATCGGCGCTAACGCCGGCCCTAATTGGCTGTCACTGTGTGCTTGAGAATGTGAAGCCACTTCCTGGATATAATCATGTTTACACGCGAGCGCCGGGTCCCAGGCTGCTGGCTCGCCTCTCTTCGGCTTGTTTACGGTGTAATTTACTGTAAAATTGGAGATGATAGTCACACACACACACACACACACACACACACACACAACGAATTACAGCCACTGCATATGGACAAAAATAAGAGCGAATTCAGGAGAAAAATTCCAGAAATTTCCTGGGAAGCACAAGAACATTTCTGAGATATAAAAGTGGAAAAGTTGTGGGGAAAAAATTCTGAAATTTTGCCAGTAATTATAGAAATATTATAGAAAAAACAAAGACATCTGAGATGCAAGTCAAAAATGTGTGTAAAAAAATAACCCAGTCTCAAATATTTAGGTTTTTTTGTCAGAACTTCTTTCTTAAAAATGAGAATTTTTCTTAAAACTCTCATTTTGGTGAATGTTCAAAAGTATTTTTTCTCACATTTGTGACTTTTTTTTTATCATAAGTGTGAATTTAACTATGTAATATTATTAAAATGTGTAAAATTCTGGCTCTAAATGCATAATTCAAACCATTTTTCTCAAAATTCACATTTTTTCTCAGATTTCTTCTTTTCTTTAAATTTTTCTTAATCTTTTCACTGCAGAATTCATGCTGTTTTTCTTACTTTTTCTCAGATTTGGAGATTATTTTTCTCAAAAGTGAGAATTATTTTTTTTAAAAAACCACCTGGTGAATGTCCAGAATGATTTTTTCCCAGTAAATGTATGTCTTTCCCAGGCTGAGGTTGTCTAACAGGTGGGTAAAGTTTGGCGTCTATCTGGTGGGAACTGTCTCCTCCCCTCATGCAGACTGGAGGCTGTGGGATCAAACCTCCGGGCAGCCAGCAGGTGTTTCCTGTTGGCCTGTTCTCGTCTTTAAACGCCTCGGGCTCCGTATCATTCATTCTGTAGCGCCGCACATCTTCCTCGCTGCTCCGCGTCCCCTCTGTCTTTCCGGGGATGATGTTTTTAATCTTGCTGCTCCTCACTTACGTGTGTAATTCTTATAATTCCCATGTTAAATGCAACATAATCACAGTAGCACTAAAAGGCAATTCTCAGAAAATGAAAGTAAGAAACGGGCGGGGGAGGGGGGATGACCCTGCACAGGTTATTGCTTTCTGTTGAGCGTGCGTCAACAACTCTTGAGTTTAATGCGTTCCCGCGGCGCGGCGTGGCGCGGCGCGGCTCTCCGGGGAAATAAGAGCATGCAGACATTAGGGGATTAAAGACGAGTAGAGGAGGAGAAGGGTTTACATCCACTGGACATAATCAATGCTGGGCGGGTCTTAATGACTCCAGTCGCGGTTTATCAAGCTTTGAAATGACAGAACCGACCCAAACCGCGCTGTAAAACCGGTTCCGATGAGCCGAGAGGGGAAAACGCAGCTCACCTCAAAACTGGCCTAATCCAGCGGATCCAGTTGTTAGAAATATCTGGATTATAGCGCAATAAAAATCTGAGTCAGCAGGTTGTTAAATGTATGGAAGAAGATTATGGCCAAGACGATCTTTTTTATAAGAAAGCCGACTTTAATCTCAGGATTCTCACTTCTTTTTTTTTTTTTGTTTAGAATTTTGACTTTCTTCAGAATTTAGATTTAATATAAAAATTTAAATAAGACATTTTTTTCCATTTTATCAGTGAAATGATGTAATGCAGATCTCCATCAGTGTTATGGAATTACAGACTTATATCTTCAAGTGTACAAAGATATTTGTACTATTAATTAGACAAGATTTTGTGTTTTTTCAGTGTAATCTTCGTATTTTAATGGAAATCCATAGAAAACGACAAAATAATCTACAGTTTCCATTCGATAAACCTTTTCGATGTAAATTTTTAATAAATAATGATGAACTGCTCCAGTCACGTCTCCTTCAAAAGACAAATATGAGACTTTAAAGGGAACATCTACTAAAAATCTACTTTTTTAGCCCTTAAATACACGTTGTTGTGTAACTGGAGTCTCTTGGAGTGCAGAAAAGTTTAATTTAGTTCACATATCCCACACCATAGTTCACCTGGGTCATTTCGCAGAATGTTCCACTTTCTCTGTTTCCTACTATGTTGTTGAGCAGAGCAGGATTTGTTGCAGAAATGTTGCAGAAATGCTACCACCATTTTTGAATCCACCATTTTTATCTCTCTTTCCAGTTCAGGTTTAAGGAAGCCAAAAGCTGCAAAATGTTTGCTGTTGGGTGAATTAAACCACAGGATTCTTTACACCATCAGAACCTCTTCGAAGTTCTGGATTAAATTGTATTTTCTTGGAAATGTTCCCACATCTGGAGGGAAATCCCTCTTTGTTTGTGTGAAAGGTTTCGTGAAAGTCAGTTTTTTAGTATTTTATGTGTGCTTAGATATTTGCACTAGAAATTAGACCAACTGTACTTGCTGTTGTGTTTTTGCAGTGAAATCCTTCCACTTTATAATACGCACTACATTATGATGGTGCATCTCCTACAATCCAAATAAAACACAAGTGAAGGGCGAATACACAGCTTTAAAAACTGTTTTATTTAAGACGTTATCCCAACAAAAACAGTGTATAAACCACCGTTTGTCAGCTTACCGGCTCGTGTTTGTCTTCCTCTGGATGCTGAAGCACTTTAATAATTGGTTGAGAGGAGCGATACTTAATATCTCCTGAATATCCACTCTTGCACACGCAGCATTACAATAACATGCGGCATTAGAATATTGGGTTTACAGCCCCGTCGTTTGTCAAGGGGCTCTTTAGGGGCTGTAAAACTGTCTGAGTGCAGGGATTTGTCATCGCCACTAAGGCCTGCTCCTTCTATTAGTCATAAAATATACAGCGGGGGCAAATAAAGGCTGTGATGAAGACGCAGCAGCGAGACGTAGTGAAATATAATGACTGAGTCGCCGAAGCCGATCCACTGAAGTTTTGTTGCTTCTTTGTACAAAGTGACAAATGAAGGGAGAGCGAAGCAGATCCTCAGCTCGGTTTCCTCCAAAACGGTTTTCTTTCACACACGGCTGCAGAGCCGGACAGAGTTTCTATGAAGAAATATGACGCCATTGAAGGCGATGACAACTCCCATCTGACATTTACTAACCTTTTGAGGAGAGAGATGGCGATGGAGGAGAGGAAAGAAAAGAGGGATGGACGGATGAGAAGGTCTGGGAGATGAAAGCCAGCGAGTTTGCATCCTGTTTTTATTTTTTTAGAGCCCCTGCATTGTGCTCAGCTCCCAGTGAAAGCTTTTGTTGGCGTCTTTTTGTGTTTTCAGGTCAGCGGCATACAGATTGGTTTCTTAATATTCTGCAGATTTTCACGTTTTTCTTCCTCAGTCTCATCCAGGCTGTTTTCCCACCTGACAGTCCGGTAGACTCGGTTCGACTGGGGACTAAAACTGCAACATTTGTTACATTTTCAGCTGCTGTGGTTCTCTTTCACACTGAACTGGGTCAAACAAACCAAACCCTCTGAACAAACTCTTCCCTTCCTCACCTGTGGGGGCGCTGCGCCGAGAACCACTGAAGAAGAAACTGAGTGGCGACAGATTTTAGCGGATACAGTTTTTGGTAAAAGACAACGAGCTGTTTCTGCTGCTAGCGCTAGTACGACATGTTTGTTTTGGTTGCATTTACCCAGAATGCCCTGTGCAGTAGTCCACTTCCTGCTTTTGGAGTGGCCTCCGGTCCGCTTGGCGTTCACATATCCCACACCATAGTTCACTTCAACCAAACGGAGTCAGAGGTTTGTAGGGGGACCAGTTTGCTGTTTGGTCCAGTTGGACATTCACATCGCCCCGAATGAATCGGACTTTCTAGACCAACAGACTGGAGTTGGATTAAAGTGGATTAAACAGGTCTGGTGTGAATGCAACCTAAGAAACCACCGGTTTCACCCCTCATAGTCTGCTAGGCTGATCTTGCACTGCAAGGTGTAACTCTCTCTCCTCTCTGCAGCTTTTCTCCTTCATTTGACAACAAGCTGAGCAGTGAAGAAGAAGTCGAGCCACTTGGTTGGTTTATATCTCTCAGGTCAGTGTAACTAATGTAGCTCCTGTTAGCCAAGAACTTTAACTGCATCGCTAGCATCACAACTTGCGTCTCCTTTCTGTTATTTTTCCTCCTGATCGTTTCTGCCTGCATCAAATCGTGCGAAAGTGTCCAGTCTGCCGCCATGATGTGGTTTAATATTTGAATCTCTCAGGAGAAATTAGTTTTTCACTGGATTGCCATGATTGCTAATGTTTTCCTACGCTGATTAATTAGCCTTTTACCATAATAAATGCCCATTAGGAAAGACAATGTGCCACCGGATCTGAGTGATGTCTTCTGTCTGCTTACAGAGATATTCCATTAAAGTAATTAAATATTATTAAAGATTAATGGCTCCATTATACATGTTTTACATTCACTACCAATCTGAAACACTGTCAAAAGAAGGAAGAACTTCTGGCATCACAAACGGATCCCAACACCTTAAACCCAGGTGTCCAAAGTCCGGCGCGCGGGCCTTTTGTGGCCCATTGTCTGATTTTCAGCGGCCCTCAACTTCAGTTCAGGAATGATACAAATTTGTTACAGTGCATAATTTTCTCATTATAGAAAATGTTAACTCAGAGTATTCATATTTTTATAACCCATGTTTTACAGGCAGTAGAACCACGTGTTTACTGAGATTTTTATTTTTATTTCACACAAATCAGCTTTTATTTACTTTATCAAACTTGGATAAATCTCAGGAAGAGTTTTGAAAGAAAGTGACCCAAATCCAGATCTGAAAATAAATTTGTTCAGTCGAGCCCAAAAGAATTCGAAAATGCGCAAAATTTCCTTGTTTTACGTTTTGAATCTACGGCGAATAACATCCATCCATTGCCTAATCAAAAATAAAATAAAAGGAATCTGACCACTTTATTTGCTTGATTTTATTTTTATTTTCTGATTTGATGTAACAGTGGGGGCTGCACAGTGGCACAGTTGGTAGAGCTGTTGTCTTGCAGCAAGAAGGTTCTGGGTTCGATTCCCAGCCCCGGTCTTTGTGCATGGAGTTTGCATGTTCTCCCTGTGCATGGTGGGTTTTCTCCGGGTACTCAGGTTTCCTCCCACAGTCCAAAAACATGACTGTCAGGTTAATTGGCCTCTCTAAATTGCCCCTAGGTGTGAGTGTGTGTCTCTGTGTTGCCCTGTGACAGACTGGCGACCTGTCCAGGGTGACCCCGCCTCTCACCCGGAACGTTAGCTGGAGAGGCACCAGCAACCCTCCCGACCCCACTGAGGGACAAGGGTGCAAGAAAATGGATGGATTTTATAGTGTAAAAGTTTGTACACCCCTGGATCAGGATCAGCTAGCTAACACATGGATGCTGTTCCAGATTCACATAAATCAGGGATGCATGTGGATGAATGTCTCACTTCGTGTGTTTTAACCAGTTGCAGTCTGGAGTGACTTGCAGCAGCAGCATCTATCTGGCTAAACGTGCGAACACACCTGGGATGCTGCAGCCACGCCTGGATGCTTCTCTGTGGCGTTGCTGCTTTAATAATCATTTTTAATGAGCTTCATGGCTGATATTCCCTCCAGCGCGAGTCTCTCTTCCTGCATCTGTCTCCTGTCCAAACAAAGCTCAACTTATCTCTGATTCAGCCTCACTGGGAGCAACACTCTGCACCATTACTCTGGTGGTTCAAACACCATTTTGAGGAAATTATGACCTTTATTTGTGAAATAATAAACTTATAAAGATACTGTTGCTGTAGTCACTGCGGCTAAATATGAACGGATGGATGAGTTTCTCCAGATATTGTTGTGACATTAGTCCTTCAACCCTGGAAATGTTCTTCAGGTGACGAAAGGCCGACTTTGTAACCGTCTTTGTGTGACTCTGAAGGTTCAGGTCTTTTAAAGCTACAGGATGTAACTTTTACAAAACTAATTTTCATATTTGTCCATATTTGTTAAAACTGTCACCATAAACTATTCTGAGGAAATGCACGACTCTCGACCAAAAACAACCAATCAGAGCCAGGAGGTGGACCTTAGCGCTGTTAATAATCCTCATGTAAGCGATACTAAATGTGATAATGATGTGATAACAACTTAAAGTTACAGAAAAATTGTTTATCTGTCATTAACTTTAACAACAGACTGCTGTGACTGATTGACAGCGCTAAGATCCGCCTCCTTGTTCTGATTGGTTGTTTTTGGTTGGCACTGAGAGAAGACAGAGGAGGTCATTTTTTAAAGTAATTCTGTCTAATACCATACTGTCATGACATGGTGACAGTTTCAACAAATATGTAACATAATATTTTTATACCAGTTACACACTGCGCCTTTAAGGCGTATTTGCCACTAATGTGGACATACTGTGCTTTTAAATCAGTCAGTTGTGGTCAATATAAAGTAGAGCTGCAATGTTTTGATTTTAATTTCTCATTACTGAAGTGCCACAGACATTTGATCTGACGTGAACTTATTTTTATGTCGTCTCTTTAAATGCAAATGAGGCACTTCAAGCCCCGCCCCCTCCAGGTCACATAGGATTCCACTCTTCCCCCTTCGGCCATTTTTGTAGTTTGACAGCAGAGATACGATTATCTAGCGGAGCAGAAACTTTTTTCCCGTCAAGGCGATAAAAAGATGTGAGCAACTGAAGGCTTGTTCTTCCAACCTCACATGTTCGAGACAGAAAACATGAATGAACACGTGATGTAAACAAGCCTCAACATTTGTTAGCGATTTAGCTAATGCTAGCACCAAGAACGTCGCTGAGTCAATTTGCATCGTGGGTTTCTCAAAACGAAATGCTATAAACAAACTATTTATGCTATAAACACAGAGTAAGTATCAAGAAGCTAACAATTAGCACACAGCGCTAACAGTAGCAGAAGGCGTGATGCTACTGCTAGCGAAACAACGGCTAGGACGTCACATCAAAACAAATTCCTGCCTAAAATAAAGTTTGTTTCTGTCTTAGTGTTTTCTGCAGCTTGTCGCTTTGCTGCGTCCTTCGTTTCCACAGACAGAAGAATAAACTGGCAGATTATCTCACTGGAAACATGGAAAAAAGTGAAATAATCTGCTGGTGGAACTGATAATTTTTCAACAATATTAACAAATTATTTTCTTAAAACAGGCTCTTATTTCTTACTGAAAAAGTTACTTGTAAGTTAGTTTTGTTTTAATTCAAAAGTACTAAGATGTTTGCACTAGAAATTAGTGTAATACTTTTGTGTTTTTACAGTGTAAATGCAGTTAATTAACTTGATTAGGCTCCTCAGGATGGATGGATGGATGGATGAAAAAACAGAGAATTTGAGTGTTTTGCGGCAGAACGTCGCCCTGAAAAGCGTCTGTTCTCCATCGGTGTCTGTTGTGTTTGCTGCATGGTGCTAACCTCAGGGAAATCTAATATATTGTATAAATTATGCAGCATTATCTGATTTTTAATTGTTTGTCTACATCCAGGTAACGTGGCTGACCTTTTTAAGGTGGTCGTGATTTATGAGGCTGCAGCGGATAATTACTGCCGAGATGAAGTGAATAATTTATCTGGTTTTTGGAGACCGAAGGCGAAGCGAAGGAGCAGATACGTTTATGTCATATTTATTTGTGCGGATCTTAATCACTGCTGAGACTCTGAAGGAGCATCACACTGTAAAAACTGAAGCAAGCCGGGGAATCGCATTCACAGATTTTATTTTGATACATTTGAGTCAGACATTCGTTGTTTGGGGCTCAAAGTTAAATGAAGACGAAACAGATAAAACTGACCAAAAATGAAGAAGTTTACTGTTGAAAAATTCAAAAACCTCATTATATTATTTTGTTTCTTGTTAAAAAAGGATGTTATCATATATCCAAATGTTTATTGCTAAAACACAAGTACTTTTGTCTGCAAATATCTCAGTACACTTGAAATGAGACAAAACTAATTTAAAATCTGTACAGTAACGATAAGTTGTGTCTCCACCATTAGTACATTTAGCAGCGCGTTCATGAGCTTGATTGACAGTGCTAAGACCCTCCTCCTGGCTCTGATTGGCTGTTCTGTAATGATCCTCCTCTTCAGGGAGGAGATCAGTCTGTTCACAGATTACGTGTCTCATAACAAACTGTCACAACATGGTGACAGTTTTAGTAAAACAATTATTCTTTATAAAAGTTACATACTTTAGCATTAACATCAGTGTTTTTGTAAAATCCAACGTTAGAAATCTAAAAATCTTTACCCAGCCAGGTTTTAACTAGACCCTGGAGCAGTGAAAGTATTTTTAAAGGGGCAGTGTCGTGTAAAATCAACTTTAAAAAAAACATCAGATCATAAAGTCATACCCTCATCAAACCCTGGAGTGTTGCCTTGATTCATTCCTTTAGTCTCCATGGCAACCATTCACCTGGTTGGACGTAGCTCTGCCTTCAAGGGGCTTCAGTTTGCAACTCGGCTCCTTCAGACTAGCCAGCAGTAATTAGCAAACACCTTTTGGACCCGCTGGGCTGATTACAGCAGCTGCTTCTCAGAGCAACACTGTAAAAACGTTAAACGGTTAACAGAGGAGCCATGTTGTGACGACTTCCTGAAGGCGGAGCTTCAGAAAGAGGAGGAGCCTCTTAAAGAGACAGAGACCAAATTTAAAATTATAAAGTCGAATTTCCTTTAAGTCATATTTCTAGCTTTTTTTAACAACTGAAGTTAACACATTTACTTGATTATGCTATAAAATGCTAGGAAAACAGGTAATGCTGCTGCTGTGACCTTTTATTTCATCTCTGTAAACTTTTAACGGCTCCAGTTTTCTTTTCTCTCAGGTTTTCTGAATTTTTCTTTGTTCATTTCTCTGGCCAGCAGGCTGCCTGACAGCCGCAGCGTTTAACCTTGAAAAGATGAAACATCTTCATCTTTTCTTCTCTCCCTCCTCGCTGCAAACATTCCTTTCCCTCCGTTTAACCACGTTTTCTCCTCCTCCTCTTCCTCACCTGTTTCTCCTCCTCCTCTTCCTCGCTAAGTGATGAAGTCGTGTTTTTACGTGAACTGACAGAGTAAAGAGCGGCATAAAGGTTACGCCGGTTTCCTCTGTGACTTTTCACACACACACACACACACACACACACACCGTCTCGTACTTTATCGCTCGGCGCTTCGATGCCGGTCGTCTGGCTCCCAGTGGGTTCAGCTCCATTACTGCCAGTTCATACTGGGATCTTCCCAGCTGAAGGTGGTGAAATCCAAAATCAGACGAGAATTTGGAATAATTCAGGAAAACAAACAAACTAAATCTGGAAAAGTTTCTGTTCTGGAAAGTTTTGATAAAATATCAGTATTTATAAACTTTATTCTGTGTTTTTTATTGTTTCCTTCCTTCCTAACGTCTTTCTTTGCTACCTTTTATTTCCTTTCCTCATTGTGTCTTTCCTTCTTTATTTCCTCGTGAACTTTCTTTTCACCTTCCTCCATTTCCCCCTCCTCTCTTTCCAAATTTCCTTTTATCATTTTTACCTCATTCTCTTTTTTCTTTTTTTTTTTTAGAAATTCAGAAGTTTAAAAAGTTTTTAATTTTTGACTTTTGAAACTGAGAAAATTTCAAGATTTGTCTAGAAAATTTCTGAGATTAATCTCAAAATTTCTGAGTTTTTTTTCCAAGTATATTTTTTCTTTACAAAACTTTACTCAGAAATGTCTATGTTTTCCTAGAGATTTCTGAGATTTTTTTCAAGCAGATTTTTGACTTTTCAAACTCAGAAAATTCTAAAAAAAAATAAAAATTCTAGAAAATTTCTGAAATCAGTCTTAAAACTTTGGAACTTTTTCAGATTGTTGATTGTCAAATGTGGAAAATTCTACATTTCTCTAAAATTTCTGAGATGAATCTAAACATTTCTGAGCTTTTTGTTGCAGATTTTTGACTTTTCAAACTCAGAATCTTCTACAGTTTAAAAAAAATTCTTAAGTCAATCTCAAAATTGTAGAAGTGTTTTGATGGAAATTTTTTACTTTTCAGCAGATTTTCGATTTTTCAAACTCCGGAATTTAAGCTTTTTTTTTTCTTTTTGATAAAAATGAACTAATCTCAGAATTTGTGAACTTACAGCTTTATCTTCAATGTCAGCTGGTTCTACTGTAAAGAGAACCAGCTCTTTGTAAATCTGCAGATGACAGAGGGAGAAACTCTGCTTTTCATAACCGGCCTCCTTGCCAGTCACTCTGAACTGATGCTTATTTGTCAGCCGTCACATAAAATTCACAGAAGAACGCAGGAGACTCTGCAAAATGCATTAAGAGCCAGAACGTGTGTAAAAAGCCCTGCAGCCGGAGGATGGAGCCGATCTGGTGACGGCCTGTCGATCGCGCTGATGAAAGAAACTCAGAGCTGTTCTCTTCCATTCTGTCTGCCAGGCGTTTATGAGAGACGCATCGAGTCGCCGATCCTCTGCTGGGATTCAGATGCAGGCTCCGCATTTAACAAAGAGGCTCTTCAACAAATTGAGTTTTCGAAGAAGACGCAGCCGAACGTGTTTCTCTTATTGCGTTCTCGGTTTTGAAGTCAATCTTTCGTGAGATCAGATGTGAAAAGTGACGCTGGTCCCCCTGAGAATCACAGCAGATTAGATTATTTCAGAAATTGGCTCCAACCGACATTAAACAGCTTCTTGTTGTTTATTCAGAAACTTTTGAGGCTTTTTTTTTCTTAACCTTTTAGTAAGGGTGTTCAAAGTGGGGCCTGCGGGCCATTTGGGACACCTGGACAGACCAACATTCAAGAATAAATTAGAGCAAAACTACAACTTTTAAATTGAAATTCACTCTCAAAAATGTGTCTCTGTTTACATATTTTAGGCCAGAAACCCCGTTTAGTCACAACTGATGGGCACTGCGTCGTTGCCTAGCAACCCCAGCAGAGTTCTGCCCATTAACTAGTAACCCAAACGGGGCGCGGCCAGCAGCAGCTTATTAGGATTTAAAGGGTGTATTCATACCAGTACTGATTAGTCCACTTTACTTGAACTCCAGTCCGTTTGTCCAGAAAGTCCGGTTCGTTTGGGGAGGAGTGAAAACATCAAACTCTGATTTGGACCCAAAAATCTAACTCTGGTCCACCTACACACTTGGGTTTGGTTGAAGTGAAGTCTGGTGCGGTTTGAATGCATATGTGAACACCAAGCGGACCAGACGCTGCTCCAAAAGCAGGAAGTGGAGTACAGCGCAGGGCATTCTGGGTAAATACAACTGAAACAAAAGCGCTAGCTACCTAGCTAACGGCTCATGTTCTTTTATCAATAATAAAACATAAATCTTACAAACGCTGAAATCTGACGCTACTCCAGTTTTGTTTGCGCTCAGTGTCTTCAGAGGGTTTTGTGTCATTTCCTTCAGTGGTTCTTGGTGCAGCGCCCCCACAGGCGAGGAGGGGAACTGGTTTTTTCAAATGTCGGAAAATGTAACAAATGTTGCAGTTTTGGTCCCAAATCAAACTGAATCTACGTGACATTACGTCCTCACACAGTTCAATCAGAGCTCAAAATAGGCAGGAAACCTCATTTTCTATGAATGACTGTGCAAAAAATGCACAAATAAAACAAGGAAGTTCAAGGAAGCATAATGGATCTGCTTTGTTTTTTGTAAACTGTGTCATTAGCGTCACATTCACACATATATAGTGCAAGGAGCCCTGAAGGACCCTAAACCCTCGGACAGGTTCAGGTGTGACGCTGTGAGCGGAGGCCTGGCGGCGCCAGGTATTTCTGTCAGTGTGTGTTATGTGAAACAGAGTCTAATGTGTTTATAATTGACTCCAGCTCCAGCAGATTGGCTCAGTGGGCAACAGATGCCACAGTTGATGCTGCGCTGACACACAAACACAACGCCCTGCTTTCAGAGCGTGGCTTTACTAACTGTAAGGGTGTGTGTGTTTTTCCTGCTCCTCTTTTTCTTCAGCTGTGTGTGTGTGTAAAGCGTAGTCGTCTTTATTCGTTTCCAGTTTCTGCTGTGATTAATCTAATTTGTTTCTCTGGAGCAGATTGTCTGCACTGCTGCAGAAGAACAGACGTGAGAAACAACGTTTTGGACTCAAACTTGGGATTGTGTTCAAGATTCACAATTCAGCTCCATATGCTGAACGTAAGATCCAGGGAGGGAGCTGGGCTTTAAAACGTGTTGCTAGGTTTTGTTTTTAGTGTCACTAACGACATTTCTGGGTCCCACAACTCAAAGCGTTATGGGTCTCATTTTTCTTTTGTCAGTTTCGATCCGTGTCTGTGTGTTTTCTGTTCCCTGAAGGTGTTTTTTTTTTGAGTCCACAGAGGAAACGTGAGGTTGAAATCAGACGTGAATGTCGTTTTTCTGATAAGGAAATGTAAAAAAGCTAAAATTTGTGTTTGACGCCCAACTTAAAACTTCTTAGATAAACTGCTGCTGAATGTTCAGTTGGTTAACAGAAGATTTAAATATAAACATCATCGTAAAAAACAGAATACTGTAATCAAATACAACTGACACATTTCAAGCATTTAATTAATTAAAAATAAAACGGAACATTTAGATTTTTACCAGAGAAAACAATTTTTCTTTTAGGACAATTTTGTTAATTTGCTTGATTTTCAGGCAAAGAAATTTTCTAAATTATATTTTGTGTTTTACTGACATGCAGATATAACTTACAAATTGGTACAGTAAAGCATAATTTATTGAATTTATATTGGAAATGATTTCATTATTCTTCCATGGACGAAGTTTTCTTATTATTCATTGTCACTAATATGTAGCGGTAATGTTAGCATTAGCATGCTAATTGTATCATGCACTAATGAATCACAGTAAACCAAAATAAACAAAATATGTGAATTGTTTTGTATTCATTTATGCACTAAAAACATTTTTGTTGATTTTTGTGCTCTGATCAGAAGCAAAAAAAATCATAATTTACATCTATTTACATATATTTCTGAATATATCTGTATTCAGAAATATAAAACTAAAGTGTTTTTCTTCGTCATATTTTATATGCTAGCTTGCTGAGACAATCGTTAGCATCTTCTGGTTTTGATCTAGTTTCCTATAAATTAACCAAATTGAAACAAGGTTGGTGAAAAAAAAATTACCTAATCCAGCAAATTTACTATAAAATGTTTGATATGTATTGCTTGATGCTGATAACTGAGTTTTTGAGCTAGCATTAGCATGCTAATCCCAATACTGCAGGTATTTTCCGACAGTTTGTTGCCTTATTTGAACCTGAAAAATGTAAATTAAAACTTGTTTGCAAACTGTTTTGTTAACAATAAAGATGCTAAATGTGGACTAAAATACAATATATAAAAAATGCTTTTCAAAGTGGACACATGCTACCATGCTAAACAGCAACATAGCACCATGCTAAACAGCAACATAGCACTTATCATTTAACTGTTTTCAATGGGTAATATCAATATTTTTATGTAACTGACACTAATATACTTACAGCTTTGGTCTATTATTTTTGTAAGAAATGTTTGTAAAAATTAACACCTGGTTTGTCCCAATATGTCTGTTGTTTCTGTCATATATAGTGTTTTATTGGGCCCATGTGGAGGTCTTCTGTGCTGAAATGATTAGAAACCTTTCGTTGTGTTTTCGTTCTCTTTTGCAGGTTTGCTGTCTGTTTCCATGGCGATAGTCTTTTATGCCAAACACTCAGCTTTGATGACCTTATTTTCATTTATCTTAATCCTTTATTGAACCTTTGATGTTTCCGCGTTGACCCATTACCTAAATTAATCTCACATCGCAATAAGAAGCACTTAGAATAACAAACATGAACATTTATTGGTATTTTTTCCACCACCAAACACAAACATGAGAGATTTCCATAAACATTCCTGTTATAATCAGATTATTGCCTCTGAAATAAACTTTTGGTTTGTTTTTATTTTCTATCTAACATCTGATGTTCAAATCTGTCAGTAAAACATTTTGGGTTTATTACAGTTTTGATTAAAAGAGACTGATTGGTCATTTTTAATGCAGTTCATTCAATATTAAACACAATATCCAAAGTTCAGAACTTTCTCTGGTCCCTGTTTTTCCCTCTTCATTCATTTTACCTGTGTTCTCTACTCCTTTCGTGGCGACACCCTACACTTCTGTACAAGTTGCATTTTAATAGAAATATATTGTTTATGAACTGAGGATCATAATTGGATTTCACCTCCTCTCTCTGACTTCATTAGTATCGACCCGTCTCTCAGTGATGATGTCACAGGCGGCTGCTGTTGGCAGCCCAATGATTTGAAGTTGAAATTGGGTTTTAGTTAACGAAATCCTGAAATACGCGCACACACACTCGCACTTTCTACCACCATCGTGTCTTTTTTAATTCTTTTTACTCTTAAGTTTGATGAGAAAATGTTTAAACCACAATATTTATCTGTATAAAGTGAATAGTTTCAATGAAAACTAAATATTGTGGCTTTTTCCACCAATGTGTTTCCGTTGCCAGGCTTGTTTTTTTTTCCCAGTTTGAATCCACATCATCACGTAACTCCAGATGTTTCTTCAACTGTTTATTCCTGCTGTTTTGTTTGTAGTTTATTTTGAATTACCTCTTGTAAAAAGATGTTTAAATATAACTATTTGTATGTAAAAATGCTGTTTTAATGTCATTAGTGTCTAAAAAACTTTTTAAAGGTGAATTTCTGCATCATTTCCAACCAATAATTGAGGCTGAAATATCATACATCATGTACATTTTGTCCACATGTTGACAAGAACACTAAGTAATGTAAATATTGGTAACTTAACACTTGAAATGTTATTTAACAAAACAAAACAGATTATTGAAAGTATTTTTTAAGTCAAAAATCCTGAGGGCTAACAGTGAAAATGCAAAAAAAAAAAATTAAACATGGTCAGGGAATAACATCCATTATGCTGTTTATAACGTAATGATCGAAAACAAATAACAACAAACCATATTATACTTATTTCATGATTAGCTTTTTGTGTCTTTTCAGAAAAAAGAAGATATGAATTAATTTAGCTTTATTTTGCCAAGTTTATTAAATCAGCCACTGGATGTTTTTGTTCCTTATTACTAATAAATCAAATTAAAGACCTGGATGAATACTGTGAATACTTTGTGTCGCACCTGTTTCTTGTTTCTTTTTTTAACATCAGTGAAAAGTTCAAGTTCAGGTTATTCTTGCATTGTAAGCAAAGGCCGACCAAAATCATTTGAGGGCCACAAATGGCCCGCTGCCCGCCCTTTGGACACTGCAGTGACCCCTACAGGTCGTACACCAACAGAATAGTTTCTTGTTTCATAAATTAATGCGATATGATGCAAAAAGGAGGAAGATAAAAGTAAATACTTTAAAATAATTAATAATGTGAGAAAATGTTACCATTTAGATTCTATTTGTTTATAACTAGTTTTTCTACATGTCCACCACTCAGTATCTATTGTTCTCCAGTAAAACAAAGAAATAGAGAGCATGATATATTCTTCTTACCCATAGATACATATTTTTAAAAACAAATAAATGCATGAGCAAATGTGCAAATTACTGTGTCATTATGTGTTTGTCTTTCAGAGTCTAAGATGTGTTGCAGCAGTGATAAATGTATGCAATATGTGTGCATGCCAGAGGGCCTCCATCAGCGGCGTATGAAAACTCGCTTCAGCATGATTCATTAGAAAGAAAGAGAAAAAGAATTATGAGATAAGGAAGAGAAGAGGGGACAGAGTTTTAGATGTAAAGGTAACTGAGGGGGCGTTTACACAACAACGATCCAACAAAAACGGAAACTTTTGTTCCGTTTTTGTTTGATCGTTTACACGAAAACGTTTTAATTACGATCTGTGTTTACACAGTAACGGTACACATCGAAAACGTGTAATGCTCTCGCTGCGCCTAGTTGGTGCTAGGTTCTTTGAAACTGAGTGGGCATGTGTTTAAAAGAAAGTTCAACTTGAAGGCATGTGGATTCGCGTTTCCCCAGCAGGTACCGTTCTCCCATAGATTGGGAGAAAACACGCATTGTGAGTCTGATTAGGGCGCATGCAGTTGGAAAAAGTGGGATAACTTTGCTGAAACACGTTGTTTGAGCTTTCCCGGTGTCCGTAGCGGGCCCCGGACTGGAAGCTGTTTATTGTTTTTACCTTAGAATGGCCAACAGTCTGTTTTTCCTATATCAATTTGATAATAGGAGCTCCCGCACTTCCCATGTCCGTGTCCTCTGTCACCTTTTTCAGCAATGAAAACAGTTTAATTCGTTGTTAAAAAGTCGTAACCTGTTTTTCTGAGCCGCCTTCAAACGCAACATGAACGCTGAGACGCTCGCGCTGGGTTTACACCTGTGAGGCAGCGAAGGAGACCTGCTGCTGCTGCTGCTGCGCAGGTGTGTTAGAATTATGGCAGCAAAACAGAAAAACGTAAATATCTTTGCAGTTTTTTCCCCCAAACTAACCGACTGAGTTGAGTAAAGCTGTTGGATACAGGTAATGATAGCTAAAAGATGACTAGCTAGCTAATATCAACACAGCACGTTAAGCTTATTAACAAGTAGCCTGTAGGCTACTGATGTTATCTATGTTCAGCTACGTAAACTCATAGCCCCCCCAAAATAAGTCGGTGCCCCCCTGTTAAACACGTCTGGAGCCGGGCTGGTCCTGGTCCGTAGTTCTCTAGATAATAGCGCTGAACAAGCAGCCTGTATTTTGCCACCTGGGCGGTGCGGAGCGGTGAAGAGACGCTGAGGGAACCGTATCTGATGGGGAAACAGTAACACCAGCATTGTGAGTAGTTTCTTCTTCTTCTGTGGATTGTAGGAAGCAGCTATGTTTTGCGTCATACTGAAGAACAGATCCGTTTTCTCGGTTTACACGACAACGGAAAACGGTACGTTTCAGAAACATCGCACTCTGGAACCCGTTTTTAATCTGTGCCGTTGTCAGAGAAAACATTCGGTGGTTTCGTGTAAATGCGCACTACAAACGCAACAAAACTCTTCCGTTTTCCCCCGAAATCGTTGTCGTGTAAACGGGGCCTGAGTAAACCCAAATGAAAATACAGAGACTACTAATAAGAGCAGTTTAAATCAAAACAGAAGCACAAACTGTCGATTATTAATCAAAATATAATAATTATCATGGATCAAAGTTCTTCTTACTGCAGACAAAACCATGTAATCAAACTCCAGTCCGTTTCCTTAGAAGGTCAGGTTCGTTTGGTGAGAAACTGAACTAAAAATCAAATTGTTCTGCCTAGAAAACTCAATCCCAGTTTGGTTAAGTGAACTCTGGTGCCGTTCCAATGCAAATGTGACCGGCGGAGACCGCTCCAAAAGCAGGAAGTGAACTAAAGCACAGGGCATTCTGGGTAAATACAACCAAAACAAACATGCTAGTAGGACGTATGGCTCCTGGTCGTGCAGAAATCCTACAGGTGCTAAAATCTGACACCACTCCATTTTTGTTAATGTTTCATGAAAAAGGAAGTTGCGCTCAGTGTCTTCTTCAGAGGTTTTCGCGTCATTTTCTTCAGTGGTTCTTGGTGCAGCGCCCCCACAGGCGAGGAGGGGAACCGGTTTTTCAAACGGTTTGGTTGGTTTGACACAGTGCAGTTAGAAAGTGAACCAGAAAATGTAACAAATGTTTCAATTTTGGTCTCAAGTCGAACCAAATCCACTGGACTGTCAGTGAATATCGGTGTGTAAATCTCTTTTATTTGACCTATTAAAAAAATACCTATTCCATTTTGTAATAAAGATGTTGTACTATCATAAATAAATCTTATCCATTCGTCACTGAACAGCACATAGCGCGGTAAAACCAACTGCTGGGTTGCTAGGTAACGGGGCTGGGCTGGCTGTGGTTGCTAGGAAACGGCGCACTGCCTGTGGAATGTGACATAACATTCTGGACGTTTCTTAAACGGCTCACTCTCATAAACCAAAAAAAAACGGCTTGGTGTTTAGTTTAGAAACAGTAGAAACCAAAATGAAAATATACAAACATCCATAGTTAATTTCTTTTAAAGGTCTTTACTTATAAAAGGTACTTTTAATTTGACAAACAAGCTTCAGTGGAACAAATACTGTTAATTTCCTGAAAAGGACAGAATGTGAAATAAAGAAGTTTATGTCTGAACCCTTTTGGTTTGAATTTAATGCACCGAAACATCGAGACACAAGCTTGAGGCGGACAGATCATCTGTTTGTTGACTGGAAGCTATCTGACCTGTCTTTGCTAGACTGCAATTTGATAAGAAATAATACCTTGTGTGTGTGTGTGTGTGTGTGTGTGTGCGTGTACGTGTGTGTGTGTGTGTGTGCGTGTGTGTGTGTGTGTGTGTGTGTGTTCATCAGCGGCAGGTCTGTTTCCAGGTTGGTGGCGTCGCCCGGCCTGGGCCCCATTACCGCCTTGTCAAACCAGCTCACATCCGCCACAGGACAAACAGATCCAGCAACACATTTAGGAGCCGACAGACAAACGAAAAATGAGCGAAACGAGTCGAATTCGCTCACTTTTTCCCCTTATCTGTGTGTGTGTGTGCGTGTGTGTGTGTGTGTGTGCGTGTGTGTGTGTGTGGTAAACCTCGCTCCGATTTGTTGGGGCGGATTAGACACAACGGCTCATCAGTTAGCGCTTAGCGCCACACCCACACTCCTACAGCTGAAATCGGTTAGACTCCCCGAGGTTCATTTGGAGCTAGCTCATTCTTTCAAAGGTCATTAACCACAATTTACACACACACGCACACACACACACACACTTCCAGCGCAGATTAAAACCTGCAAACACACTCACACAGACACTCTCAAACTTCCACACCATTAGGCTCTTGAACCAGGCGAAGGACATGTCAACTGCTAACGCGAGAAATTAATTCCAGACAAAACACTCGTCGGTTGGCAAATCAGGGAGGTATTTAAATGTTTAATTTAAATCCTAATATATTACACCCACGTGCAGAATTAAAGCACTCTTCTTTGTTTCCAAGGAAGAAAAGACACGATATCATCCAGCGGCATATTTGCTTTTTTTTTTTGTTCTCAACAATAACACTGGAAGTTCTATAAAACCTGAATAAACACAGATTTTCTGTTTGGTTGTAAATTGATTTTGCACCTGCCGTCACGTCGCAGCCCAATATCAGGGCTGAGAAATGTTTCCGTTGCCATGGCGAGATCAGACTTGGCTGGAGAAAGGACACGGCGCCATCGGCTGCAGGCTCCAACAGGATGCTCCGCGGAAGAGGAAGGAAGTGATGCAATAAAATCTAATTGTTTCGTGCATTTCTTCTGTTTGGTCTTTTATTCTAAGTAAATCCAGAAACATGCGTATGTAAAGCAAAGTACTCCCTGAAAATCAAACATTTCAACAAACTTGACTCCAATTAAAATTCATACCCTCGTTCCATTCTTGATTTCTTTATGTCTTGTGATGTAATTTCTAGTATTTTAAAACTTTCTTGACAACGTTTTGCTGAAACAGATACTTAGATTCACAGAAATTTTTTTTTATTTTTTTTCTCACTTTCTGAAGTTAAATCCGTCCAAACTTCTCCTGTTTGATGTTAGTTAAAATCATTCATAGTTTCTAAATGCCAGGAAACATTTTGGAGATTTTGTTGTAGCTACAAGGCGGAGCTAGGTCCAACCAGGCGTTTTGCTCAGCTGAATGGTTGCCATGGAGATTAGATGATTTCCCAAACACCCATGAAGGAATCAAAGCGACTCTCCAGGTTTGTTTCTGGTGAGGAAATAACATTATAACATGATGGAAAGCTAAAAAAAAAAAGCTGATTTTACGTACAATTACTGACTAAATGTATCTACACTGCAAAAACACAAAATCTTACCAAGTAATTTTGGTCGAGTTTCTATTGAAAATATCTTAGTGCAGTTGGAATAAGAGAAAACTAACATATAAATAACTTGTAGCTTGTTTTAAGTCAGTATTTTATTAATATTGATGGAAAAGTTCTTGTTGCACTTTCAGATTATTTCACTAAAATATGTTGTTATAAGTGAAATAATCTGCCATTCCAATCAGCACTGCTTTATAATCAATATCATATTTCTTGTTGAAGTTATTTTTAAGTTAATTTTGTCTTATTTCACTCGACCAACATGCTTTTGCAGTGCAAACTTCTGAATACAAAGAAAGTTACAAAAAAAATATCTAAAAATGTTCTTACCAAGTTTAGCGAACAGAAATAATTTTGTTAATTCTGCCTGAACTAAAAAAAAAAAAAAAGTTTGTTTTTGATTTAACTTCCGACAGTAAGAAAAAAAAGAGCCTTTTTATCCAGTTTATGTAAGCAGTAAGGAACATGCAGATGCTGAAGCCAGATGTTAAGTTCAATATAAATAAATAAATTTGACGTTGAATGATGTGAAACAACTTCTGGAGAAAAAAAACACAACTTCTCCTTTTTCTAAAACGGAATGATGTTAGTTCTCACCGTCACTGGAGCCGTTATGAGCTGCATTCATGTCGACGTTTCTTTGTCTTCATGAGGTTTTACTTATTCAGTTTTCAGTTTTATATCTAGCAGGTTTACACACGTCAGCGTGAGCTCAAACGTTTTTTTAATGATGGACCCGACCTTTTCATAGTTCTCTCTGTCTGCAGTGAAAAAACATCCTTGGGTTGAGCTCTAAATGAGAGAAAAACCTTCCCCAGGTTGAGCTCAGAGGTTTTAGAGGAATAAAGTCTTACAAAGTGAAAACCTACAAGGGCGAATTCCACCTACTGATGAATTCAAAGCTGAAATTGTGTGCAAGGTTTCCTGACAAAGGCCGTTAATGTGTCACACAGCACATCGATGTCCAAAGGAGGAAAATTAAAGCGACACGCATTTATGAAAAGCTTCTGAAAAAAGTCCTAGAAGTCGTAACTCTTAAGCAAACCGGAAAGAAAAGTTACCCAGTTAGACGAATTTTCAGAAAAGGACGAAGAATGTGGAGAAAGAAGACAGAGAGACAAAGGCATTACCTCCCATTTTCCTGAGCAGATGACAAGGATAAAATAATTATTATCACACAAACAATAATCCGTCTTTCCGGCGCCGTCTCCCCGTAGTCGCATCCATAGCTGCAGGCAGATAATATACTGGACTGCCTGAGATGCATTTGAATATTTCTTTGGCAGGAAATCACATTACTGGCTATTAAAAAGTAATTATTTGTACATAAATTCCCTGCAAGTTTGAGCCTAGACTTGGCAGATGCTTGTGTGTTTTGTTATGTGTGTGTGTGTGTGTGTGTGTGTGTGTGCGCGTGTGTGTGTATGTTTGAGCTCAATGCTAAGGCAGTTAGCGTGTGAGGCGTTGTGGTGTTGTGTTTATTAAAAACGCAGACAGCCTCTCCATCATCAGCAGCAAACACACACACACACACACACACACTCTCACACACACACACTGTGTCAACGAAACTATATTTCATAGGCGCATGATAATGTAATTACCAATACTTAGCATAGACTCAGAGGAAGAATGGAAAGAATAGCTACAAAGAGGAAGCAGAGTAAAAAGTTTTAAGTGAGACGTTGTGTGAAGAAAATGTTGCAGAAATGATTTTGGGTAAGAAATTTTTAAAAAAGTTCTTAATTATGAGTTTTTGGTTGTTCTGAACAACAATAAGCTGTCAAAGTTAGCATTAGCATTAGCATGCTGGTGTGAAGGCTAGTCCACACACGTAGCTGGATATCTGGGAAAATAGATAGATTTCACATGAAATCTCTAAACATGATTATAAAGTTATTTTAATGTCAGTTTCCACTTTGACTTTAAAGCATAACGCAGATAGACTATAAATCGCGTCTTCAGGCGCCATTTTATGTTTCAGTGCAAGTTGTGACATTTTGGGGTAAATTCTGCAATATTTGAGCTAAAATCGTCTCAGTGCTGCCCTCTTTGGGTGGAACAGTGGCTACGTCACACAATCCTGCATTCGTGTGTAAAACTATTTTATTTAGACACTCAACCTGAGTTGGAATTATGAGCATTAAGCACAAAAATAAATAAAAACGTCTCCCGTAACACACACCCCTCTGCGTATCTTGGCTCCGCCCACTTTCATGAACATTTCCAATGATTATCTGTGGGCTATCCTTCCACAGGGAATTTAATTAACTTTAAAAAAAGCCTTTTAATCAAAAAGGCCAAATTTTGTTAGTCAAAATTTATTTGTAGAAGCAATAATGGGTAAAATATCTAAGGGTTATTTGTATTATGCGACAGAATATGGTGTTCCTCAAGGTTCTGTTCTTAGTCCCTTTTTATTTTCTTTAACTTTCTCCTGGTTAAACAACATCAGGAAACGTGAAGTGTTGAAACCAGCTTCATGTCCATCTACAGCAAAAACCTCTTAGTAAAAACGTAATTTTTTTTTTAATTGGTGTGTTTCTGTTAAGCTAATTTATTTTCATAATTCCATCCATCCATCCATCCATCCATCCATCCATCCATCCATCCATCCATCCATCCATCCATCCATCCATCCATCCATCCATCCATCCATCCATCCATCCATCCATCCATCCATCCATCCATCCATCCATCCATCCATCCTTCCTCTTATCCGGGGTCGGGTCGCGGGGGCAGCAGCTTCAGAAGGGAGGCCCAGACTTCCCTCCCCAGCCACTTCTTCCAGCTCCTCCGGGGGAATCCCAAGGCGTTCCCAGGCCAGCCGAGAGACGTAATCCCTCCAGCGTGTCCTGGGTCTCCCCTCCTCCCGGTGGGACGTGCCCGGAACACCTCACCAGGGAGGCGTCCAGGAGGCATCCTGACCAGATGCCCGAGCCTCAACCGGCTCCTCTCGACGTGGAGGAGCAGCGGCTCTACTCTGAGTCCCTCCCGGATGACCGAGCTTCTCTCTCTAAGGGAGAGCCCAGCCACCCTGCGGAGGAAACCCATTTCAGCCGCTTGTATCCGTGATCTCGTTCTTTCGGTCATGACCCCAAAGCTCACGACCATAGATGAGGGTGGGAACGTAGATCGACAGGTAAATCGAGAGCTTCGCTTTTTGGCTCAGCTCTCTCTTCACCACGACGGACCGGTACAGCGCCCGCTTCACAGTAGACGCTGCCCCAATCCGCCTGACGATCATAATTCCAATTTGTGCAAATATATATAGCGAATTGAATCGCAGGTTATGTTGCACCTCCAATAAAAACACAATAAAAGTTACTTAAATCTCCTTTTCTCCACAATTTTGATTCTTGATTTAAAGTCCAGGATGCAGAAAATACTGCATGATTCATTCAGTCGCTGCCATATGATTGTTTTTGTTGTTGTTGCTATTTGAGCTAATTAGCAAATAAACACCTGTACCTGAAGATGTGTAAAAACTTTCAGCAGATGTTGAACTCAACTTATAACTAGTAATAACTAATAATAAACAATATTTAAAGAAAAAGCAGTGAAACTTGTCCGTCTTTCTGCGTTTTGTGTTTCCTGGCTGTAAATCAGTGTCATGATCCGTGTTAACATCTCCCCTGCACACGCTAACGTTAGCGTTAGCGTGTTCAGATGAATACAGTTCTTTCTTCTCGTCACAAACCTTCCTGACCTACACGAGTCGAGTCATGGTGGTTCAGCCTCACAGGAGCTGTTTTTCTCATTAAAATCTGTTTGTTGCTCTCTGGTGGGAGGTTATTGCAGACAGATTGTGCACAGCCTGCTTTTTCTTTGCCGTCTTTGTTATTAGGTGTCCCTCCATCTGGACCTCCCACATTAATAGCCTTTATTAATGTTTAATAGCGGGATTACTCTGGCTGGCTTTATTTGGCTTGGTTTGGGCCCAAAATGAAACTGGACTGCTTGTGTTTACAGTGAACTTTGTTGTCCTGAAATGTCCTTTAAACTCGTCGGCTTTTTCAAAAGGTTTCAGCTCTGAAAGCTGTGAAGATGCAGCAGCAGAAGGACGAGAAAAACAAAACAGACTCAGAAAAACGCCAGGGAAACCTGAACGTGAAATTTTCTGACAGAGAAAAAGAGCCATGATAAAAAATAAGATTACGAACTTTATTATCATGTTACTTTAAGTTTATTGCCATATGACTTTATTATTATAATTTTATTGCATTCATTTTCCTAGTGTGGCACTAATACTCATCATACATCATAACAGAGAAAATGATTAGGACTTTTGGAAAAAATGAATTCCAACTTTAATCTCTGAATTTTGACTTTTTCTCAGAAGTTAAACTTTTTTCTTATGTTTTTAATTAAGTCATGACTTTTAGTTATGCCTAAGCTCTGAATCTTTTCTCATAATTATAATTTTAACCTCATCATCCTGACTTTTTTCTCAGAACAATTCTTTAGGTTTTTCTCAGTGGCTCTAATCCTTTCTAAGTGCTCGAATCACTACACTACATTGTAAACTAATTTGTAGATAGACTTTTGCTTCATGTTTTATAGATTTGGGTTTCATCTGTGCGAAGAAAAACCTTCATAAAGATGAGAAGACAACAGCAAAGGCCTTTGTAGACGCCATTAGCAGCATGAATGAAACGAGAGGATAAAGGACAGTAAATAATGGAAGTGGGGCAGCGAAGGAGTGAAGGCAGAGGAAGACGGAGGCTGGCAGTGTTTATCATCAGGGGTCCTGTTGGATATCATTCAGTTTGGAGCCATAAGGCTGAGCTGGCAGCGAGCTGGATGGCTGTCACACCGCTCTGATTAGGAGCTCGCTGCTGCATGAGAGATGGACTCTCATGGTAAATCGGCTTTGTTGGGATAATTACTCGTTCCTTTCATTTCATCTGGAAATAAAACATTGTGTGTTGCTGCTGCATATGAGAAAACTGATCTTCTTGTGTGTTTTTTTTAAGCAGATTTGAAGTAAAAATGTGTTTAATGGCGAAGACCAACAGTGAGACGAGCAGCACCAACTGACTGGACCTCTGTTAATTAGGTCGGTCAATGAATGTCAATGCTACCACACATTTTATGTTACATACTGGGAAACGGCTAACAGGACAGATTTTACTGACCCTAAGTGGTTGCCATGGATACGTATCGTTACTGCTTTTACCTGTTACATCTACTTTATCAAATGTATTGTCTGGACATTAAGTTAAGTTGGTTGTTGCTGTTGCTTCATTGCTAATATTGGTCACTTTTAGCTTCAATGCTAACGTTTGTTAGCATTTTGTTTCAGTGTTGGGCTTTTGGTTTTGTGGCTGTTAGCTTCGGTGCTAATCGTTTTAGCTCCATCATCAGTGCTGCCTTTAATTACCTTCTAGCTTTAGAAGGTAATTATTCAATGCTAATGTTCTCAGGATGTAGCTTCAGTGCTAATTTTTTTACCATTTAAAATGAATACAGTTAGAATTAAGACTCAGTGCTATTGTTTTAAAGATTTTCTCCGGGTTTCTTTATAATCTAACGTTGTCTCATCTCGCAGGGTGTTGCTAGGTAACCACAGAATAAACAAAGAAAAAATCTACCGTTCTTTAAAATTAATGCATAAATTAACCACTAGGAGTCACTGTTGGCCCAATGAACAAGGAGAATTTTCCAATTAAGCAGTTATTTACATTTTGCATCAACTGTCATTATGCCGTAAAAATCAATTTGCATTTTGACATTAAAGGGCAACTGAACCACAAAACAACTGATTTATGCGGATAAACTGTATAAATTGGACCTTCGGGATGCTGTCTTTAAGTTTCAGTGCAAGTTGTGACATTTTTGAGTAAATTTGTTTAATTCTGCAGTATCTGATCTGAAATCGTCTCAGTGCTGCCCTCTTTGGGTGGAACGGTGGCTACGTCACACGGTCCTGCGTTCAGCCATGAAACCATTTTGTTTAGACACTCAACCTGAGTTGGAGTTACGAGCATTGAGCAAAAGTCTCAGATAATAGAAAAAAGTTTCTTTGCTGCTCGTCGCGTTTTTGAAAAGATTGTCTGAAAAGTTGCTAAATGTAGCAACAAAGTGAGTAAGTTGGCAACAGTGCTTTCCCTCGTCCTTACTGGGACGTGCTGGGCGTGGCCGACAAGGGGCGTGGTTAATGCATGACCACGCCCCTCTTTGACTCTTGGCTCCGCCCACTTTCAAAGATGATCTGTGGGCGTGGCTGAGCTTCCACAGGGGATTGAATGCAGGAGGCAGGGGGATTTTTTGAGTATAAAATATCACTTCAGACATAAAATTAATAATTAATACAGATAATCTGAATAATCTTGTGGTTATTTTGGGTAAATAATCATTTAATCTCCACATAGATGGAGAGCAGGCAGAGTGGGGATCCGGTACCTGATGCTGCAGCACGCTGACCGGATTGTTTGAGCTGATTGGACTCTGGAGATTCTGGGTTCAGAGGCTCGAGGACGGGGACGGACGGGCAGATGGACGGATGGACACTGGATGTGGGCAGATGTACTGAGACCTCCAAAGACCCTCAGAGGAACCGAGGCGGACCCAGAGGCTGGCAGTGTGCCGCAGGTCAGCAGGTGGGAGACGGATCGGCACAAACGGTTATTTATCAGAGAAAACAAAAGCTCATCGTTAGCTGGGAAAAAGGAGACGTCGCTTTAGATCGCTTTTTTTCCCAAGGTTCCAACTGGTTTGTTCAGTTTATCAGCATGCACTGATTCAGGTGAAGGAGGTTTTAGTGATAAATACATGTTAGATTTCCTAACAACTTGCCCACATGCACAATTGGGAGGTGTGTGTGTTTCTCCCTGTGATGGGAGCCGTATTCCAGAAAGAATGCATTAGGTTTGGTCTAATCATTGGAACAAATTTTTAGCTAACCAGCTTTTGATTCTTTAGAATCAGAAGACTGATTCTAATGAGACTAAGGCTGTTTTCCAACCTTATTGCCCACAAGACTCAGTTTGATTGGGGATCAAAGTTGTAACATTTGTTGCTACAATCCAAACTCTTTGAAAAACCTGTTCCCCTCCTCGCCTGTGGAGGCGTTGCACCAAAAACCTCTGAAGAAAACCTGAGCTCAACTTCCTTCTTCATGAAATGTAAACAAACATGGAGTGCCATCAGGATTTCTCTTTTGTCTTCAGCAAAAGACTACGAGCCATTTCTCCTGCTAGCGTTAGGCTAGTGTGTTTGTATTGGTTGTATTTACCCAGAATACCCTGCGCTTTTGGAGCGCTCTCTGGACCACTTCTTGTTCACATATGCATTCAAACTAAACTGAGACCGAGGTTTTGTAGGTGAACCAGAGTTCGATTATGCATTCACAAATCCCCAATCGAATCTGACTTTCTATACAAACCGACTAGAGTTGGATTAAAGAGGACTAAACATGGCTGGTGTCAATGAACTCCATGTTTCTTCCAGAAAATCTGCGTCAGAAAACCCAAACATGACAAACAATCAATGTTATTGGATTGTGGGACAAAAGCCTGAATACCTGGAGAAAAAGCAGACAGGAAAGAGTGCTAACAGCTTTTGTTAGCAGTAAGCTAACAGAAGGTCTAACAGCTACACAGCCTGCGACCCTTAATTAAGTTCTCCAGAGACAAATCCAGGCCATATCTCATGAATAAGTTTCCTCTGATGTTATTATGCAGCAACCAGACGTAGAGCCAACAGGATAACGAACCGTAATGGGGCACCTGGTGTTCATAATGGATACCAGAACACGTCACCATCCAGGATCAGTTTTAACTTCATTGTGTGTTCTTTGATGACGCGCCTTCTTACATCAAACCTTTTGTTTTTACATAAAAGACAAGGAAATACATTTATTATAAATAAATACCTCGTGTTTCTCAGGTTACCTGCTGTTACTTTGGGTGAAACTGCCACCAAACTCTCCTGATGGTGAAATATAAATACCATCCACCGTTTCTTATTTTTATTTTTCTAACAGAGCAAAACAAAAGTAGAAGCAGACATTTATGTGTCGCCCACAATTTTGATCTTCAGTTGTCGTCAGACCTCTAAACATTTCCACTAAAATAACTTTTGGACTCTATAACTGAGAAGGTCTCAAACCCTTTTCCTTTTGAGGTTTTTGGAAAGCAGAGACATCGTCAGTCTGGGCTGGTTTCCTCCTGTTGGCATCATTAGGCAAGAGAGAGACAATCGTTCACGTCTTCCTGACAAGGCTTGGACGGCTGTCAGAAACCGAGGCAGAGATTGGAGCTCAATCTGAGTTTTTTTTTCCCCATCTAGAAAGTATCACAGAGACCTGCTTAATGATTGTATGACCAGAATAGACCAGAGACACAGTGACCCTGTCGTCCGTCCCAAAACACATACATTTGGCTGCTTCAGACAAATTATGCAAAATTCATATTTTCCACAGTTTTGTACTTCCATTCAGCCCAGCATTGAAAAAAAAAAAAAAAACAGCAAGCTGTTTTCTTTTTTTGCAATAAATTAATGTTTTTTG
Organism: Poecilia reticulata; assembly: GCF_904066995.2. Lineage (NCBI taxonomy): Eukaryota > Metazoa > Chordata > Actinopteri > Cyprinodontiformes > Poeciliidae > Poecilia > Poecilia reticulata. The sequence goes on along the minus strand of NC_088835.1, from coordinate 29,157,872 downwards.
GTGTCTGGAAAATCAGCCGTTTCAGAAACCTCTGGAATGTGATGTCACAAATCAGCAGGCACTGCCCCGTTACCTAGCAACCCCAGAAGGGTTCTACCCATCACCTAGCAACCCCAAAAGCGTTCTGCCTGTTACCTAGAAACCCCAGCAGAGTTCCACTCGTTACATAGCAACACAGAACTCCAGCAGCTGGTTTACCGATGGATGTGCTGTACAATGACTGCTGGAAAGACAAGTGTTTTGTTGTTGACTTAATATCTGGAAACCATTTGCTGCATTCTTGTTGGTTGTGCAGGAGGCTCCACTTCTGATTTTCAAAGATGCACAGTTGCATAATTGTGGATCATTGCGCAGCCATTTTCACTGTAGGCTGCAACGGTTCAGTTGGGGGGCAGCAGCTTAAATGGATTTAGAGCTGCTGTATGTAATTTTCACACAAAATTTATGTTTTTACACATTTGTTTAAACTGTCACCATGTCGTTTGGTTTGAGGCAGATAATGTGTGAAAAAATATCAAACTCCTCAGCCTTCTCCCAGCGCCAACGAGAAACAACCAATCAGAGCAACGAGGCGGGTCTTACCGCTGTCAATCATGCAGCTCCATGCAGTGCTGCTCATTCCCCCATACCTTCTGCTGTTTTCTTGTAACTGTAAGTTGTTTCTCCGCCATTAGCATATTTAGCAGCATGTACATGGTGTTGAGTAACAGCGCTAAGACCTGCCTCCTGCCTCTGATTGGTTGTTTCTGGTCGGGAGCTGTGCATTTCTTCAAACGGCGAAGTAGCTCTGGGATCATCTGTCTCATAATAACCAGTCTTGACATGATGACAGTTTTAACGGATGCGTAAAAAACATGTTTTATAAAAGTGACATAATGCAGCTCATCATCTAAGAGGATGATTTTGTGCAAAAAATATAATAAAGATGTTTTTTATTACATATAGACCTTTCCTAACCTGTTTTAGGAAGCAAAATAAAACACCTTTAAGAAGAGCAAAGCTGAATAAACTTTATTTATTCCTACAGTGTTGTGTGTACGTCCAAAATATCTCTGGCTTCTGTAAACATGCAGTAATTATTGCCGTTTCTGTTGTATTTCCAGCTTCAGTTCTCAGGTTGCTCCTCCTGCAGAAATCCTGCTGCCGTCTGTTGAGAGTTTGTGTGCAAACATGTCGTATTGGCAGCCAATCAGTCGGATTTCTTCCGCCGAAACGTGGCAGGAAACCCAGCAGTCTGTCTCTGAGATCACAGCGAACGCTTGTCATTTTCAAACCCGGACCGTTGGAGAGTCCATTCAGCAGGATTTATCTTTGGACTTGACACAGACGTTTTGTTTATGTGGCAGGATCGTTCTGATCAGCAGTGCGGCCGGAGTATCGGATTACCTTTCCTCAGTCCTTGAGCCGACGTTTTCCAAGAATAAATCGAATTAAATTTTCACTTTTCCGCTCTCAGCAGTGGGTGTAATTATTTAGATTTCTTGTCATAACACCTATCTGACATGTCCTGGTATCAGTTCTGCCAGTTATGTGTCAGATTTGCAGCCTAACCTTGGCCGACTTGATGCGTTTATTAAACACACACTCAGCAGACTGTTTTATGAAATGCCCCGTCATTCAGTCTAAATACTGCAACACAGCACTTCCTGAGTTCAGATGGGACGTTTGGTGTTTTGTCCCTTGCTGCTGCGAAACATTCATCCATAAATTAATGAATGTTTTATTGCAGCAGAAGGATCTCAGAGTGGAAATATTTAGAAAAGTAGCCATTAATTTGTGCATATTTACTCAAAAGAATCCCAGAGAGAGATTTGTTTTCGTTTAACAATAACTGTCATGTTTTCTATTAATACTTTCTATAAGAGAAGGGCAGTAGCTTTCAGGATGTTTTAGATTTGGTTTGATTTGGGACAAAAGTTGCAACATTTTTTACAATTTCAGCTCTTTCAAACTGCACCGAGTCAAATAAACTAAACAATTTGAAAAAACCTGTTTCCCTCCTCGCCTGTGGGAGCGCTGCAACAAGAATAACTGAAGGAAACGACACAAAAACCTCTAAAGACGTCAGCACAACTTCCTTCTTTAAAAAATGGAAATAAAAATGGAGAAGCGTCACATTTTAGCGTTTGTAGCATTTTGCTTTTGTCTTCCGTAAAAAACTGCGAGTCGTTTCTCCCACTAGACTTTAGAGGCGGGTTTCATTTTACATGTTAAAATCTTTTGTTGTATAAGTTGCTTTGTTTGTTTTATGTCAGTTAGGAGGACAGTCCTAATGTTTTTGTGCTGGGTGAAGGTGTGGGACTCGATCTCTATGATGGCAGAAAAGAAAGGAATAAATATCCGCCAAAAAACTCAGAAATTTTCTAGAAAACAAAAAAAGTTCCAAAAATCGAAAATTCGCAAGAAAAGCTCAAAGTTTGAGGTTAATCTCAGAAAATTCTAGAAAAACAAGGAAATTTCTAAGCATCAAAAGCAAAATAAACATTCACAAATCTAGAAAAACTTTTACATTTCTGAGTTTCAAACGTCGAAGATCTTCAGCTTTTGAAACTCAAAAAATATCCAAAAGTTCAGAATTTTCAACTCGGCAAGATAAATTTCCAATTTCCATCCTGCATAAGTATTTATATGATTTTTAAAATTTACCTTCAAATGCCAAGGCCAAACTAATGAGCTCAAGATCAAGTTCAGCAGTTTCTAGCCAACTGGATTACGTTCCTTTAATCATCTGTTAGCTGGTCAGCTAACGGATAACAGGAGCGTAATTTGATTGGCTAAAAGCTGCTCGACTTCATCTGCAAATTTTTGCAGATGAAATTTCAAAATAATTTCTTTGCTAGTGAAAAAAACAACTTTGTAAATCTGTAAATCTGTTTCAAAATTTGGAAATTTTTGACAGAATTTTCTAAATTGTTTTCTAAAAGGTTTCTGTTTTTTTTTTGTTGGAATTTGTGTTCAAGCAGCCTGTAATCAAATTGTTTAGTTGCGTAAAGTTGCCTGTTTGATGTAAACAGGATTTATGAGCATTAATTATAATAATTGTGGTTTTTAACAGCTTTAACAGCAGTTTTGGAAAAACGTGTGAATCTTTTGAAAAACAAAAAGCTTGTTTCAGCTCCCAGAAGTGATAATGACACAAATTTACATGTGTGCCCCACTAACTGCTTGTTTCTGTTGTTGCTCTTAATTTTCACCTCTGATCCGTCTGTTCAGCTGATCTGGAGAAGTTGGATGAAATGATCTCATTCTGTAAAACAAACAGAATCCTGGTTTATAAACCCCATTGTGACGTTAACTTTCTTTCTCCAAAATCAATCATAAATAAAGCTTTGAATTTTATTATTTTTCACGTCACCTTTTTGTAATTATGTACAACCAAGTTAAATTTGGTGAATAATAATTATCATGTAAATTATACTTAACATATGACTTGTGTGACATATCACATTTACAATATTTGCTATTATTTTAGCCTTCTGTTTTCTTTCATTTTTTGTCCTAGAGCATCTGCCTTTCTGTTTGGCTGTTGTGGCTTACAGGGAGGAAGTCTTTTATTTTGAAGAATGCTTAACAGGATCTAGTTTTGTCTTTTGACACTATCTAGCCTTCTGTTGATTTCGGTTGCTTGGTTACGGAACAGCCGTTGCCGTTGTTCAGCAAGTGTACTGTTAAAAAAAAAAGAAATCTGAACAGAAAATGTTCAGCAAATACATCTGAGCCTCCGTTCTAATCGCTCTTTAGCCATTTCCCGAATCAGACGCTACAAACGGAAGCCAACTTCAGCTTCGATCCAGACAGTCAGGAACGCCGCCACAGCTAGAGAACCGAATTGACGTTTCCTTCTGTGCAGCCCCGTTCTGTTTAGGATCCTGCTCAGAGTAGCATGCTGTTAATGGTTTTAACCACAGTACAAAGCAGCATCCATATCCGTGTAGACCAAACATGAAGGGAAACCTGACCAATTCATGTTAGCCACTGTAAAAGCCTAGCATAATATCGCCACTTCCTGGACATAAAATTATCACGTTTTAACAAGATACATATCACGTTTTAACAAGATACATATCACGTTTTAACAAGATAGGTATCACGTATTAACAAGATACGTATCACGTTTTAACAAGATACGTATCACGTTTTAACAAGATACGTATCACATTTTAACAAGATAACTATCACGTTTATACAAGATACGTATCACGTTTTAACAAGATACATAACACGTTTTAACAAGATACATATCACGTTTTAAACAAGATACGTATCACGTTTTAACAAGATACGTATCACGTTTTAACAAGATAACTATCACGTTTATACAAGATACGTATCACGTTTTAACAAGATACGTATCACATTTTAACAAGATACGTATCATGTTTTAACAAGATACGTATCACGTTTTAACAAGATAACTATCACGTTTATACAAGATACGTATCACGTTTTAACAAGATACGTATCACATTTTAACAAGATACGTATCATGTTTTAACAAGATACGTATCACGTTTTAACAAGATACGTATCACGTTTTACCAAGATAACTATCACGTTTATACAAGATACGTATCACGTTTTAACAAGATACGTATCACATTTTAACAAGATACGTATCATGTTTTAACAAGATACGTATCACGTTTTAACAAGATAACGATCACGTTTATACAAGATAGTATCACGTTTATACAAGATAACTATCACGTTTTAACAAGATTCATAACACGTTTTAACAAGATACGTATCACGTTTTAACAAGATACGTATCACGTTTTAACAAGATAACTATCACGTTTATACAAGATACGTATCACGTTTTAACAAGATACGTATCACATTTTAACAAGATACGTATCATGTTTTAACAAAATACGTATCACGTTTTAACAAGATAAGTATCACGTTTTAACAAGATACATAACACGTTTTAACAAGATACATATCACGTTTTAACAAGATAACTATCACGTTTATACAAGATAGTATCACGTTTATACAAGATAACTATCACGTTTTAACAAGATACGTATCACGTTTTAACAGTATCACGTTTTAGCAAGATACGTATCACGTTATAACGTGATAGCGCTCGAAAAAACATTTTTCTGCGTGATAGCAATGCGCTTCCGTAGTTTTACTCATGTAAGTAAAAAAAGTAAAAGTTTTGAAATGTACAAAAAGTAAAAAGTAGTTTTCACCTTCAGGAATTCAAAATGGCTTTCAATAAATCTAAAATACTGAAAAAGTTCTCGTCGTAAAAAAAAAAAGTTTGTTCTTTTGCTCCGTGTCGATGTAGAAACAAAAAAAATACGGTTTAGTTTTTCTTCAAACCAAATCCCAATCAGGATAATCTAGATTTCACCGGTAATCACTCTTTGAGCCAAAATCATTAAATTATTTTTCAAAATAAGGCCACAGATGTAGAATATCTGAATGTTTTCCTGTGTTGTTGCTCAGGGTAAAGTTGTTTTCTCTCAGTCTTTTCTTCTTCTGCTGCTTTGCGTTGGTTGAATCCATCTGAATGGTGAATTATCAATACTATAACACACCTGTTTTTCCATCAAGTCATATTTGAAAATATAAGGAGTAGAAAGTAGATATTTCTCTTAAGATTAAAAGAATAAAAGTAAAAAGCTGCCAAAAAGATAAATACTCAAGTAAAGTAATGATACCTGAAAAATCTACTTGAGAACAGTAAGAAAGTACTTTTACTTCTTTACAGCTCTGCTTACGGGAAGCATTTTGTCTCCTCAGAATCATCCGGAAGCGGTTCGGTCTTGATTAAATGTGGCTCTTTGTGGGATCTCTGAGGTTGAGCGTCCGCCGGGTCCATCGGGTGAGCCAGGCAGATAAAACGATATTAAAAGCAGAGCCGGAGAGAACGGTGACGTTAGTGGGCGGAGGGAAAACTTAAAGGCTTACCCGAAGCTTCGGTCCAATATGAAAACACGGATCTCATCATGGCCTCGCTAAATCCAACTTAATTGACTACAAATCTTGGCCCAACAATCCCCGGCTCTCCATCGGTTTGCCTCCTTCCTCCCTCCACCGAATTATCCTGATGGTTTTAGAGACATTTATTAGATCGGAACCAACCTCTCTTTGTTTTTATGAAAGTTCCCATGTTTACGATCTTCTATGAATTTATTCTTTTCAGCGGTTCGGTGTGTGTTTGAGTGTGTGAGACAGAGGCTTCACACTGGCCTCTGTATAAATGAGGACTGCTCGTGTTTTGATGGAGAGAGCAGCTCATTAATATTCATGAGCCGAGGAAAACATCAACCCAACACTTGACTCGGCCCTCACAGGACTCTGCGTGCGTGTGTGTGTGTGTGTGTGTGTGTGTGTGTGTGTGTGTGTGTGTGTGTGTGTGTGTGTGTGTGTGTGTGTGTGTGTGTGTGTGTGTGCGTGTGTGTGTGTGTGTGTGTGTGTGAAAGAGAGAAATGGTCAACTCTTCAGCCACAGCCCTGCTTTAACCTTTGAGCTTGTTTTTTCCAAGGTGCTTCTGGTTTCACTTGTTCTTTGAGGCGTTTGGTAGAATATTACTGGAAAACAAAAACAATTAGGACAAACAGACGGTTGAAGGAGTCGAGGTCGGCATAGAATAAAACTTTGGAGTGAAACCGGCGTAGTTTTAACGCATTTAAACAAAAATATAAATAAAATTATTTTTTAAATCACATTTAATCTCATTACAGACATTTACATTCAGTCTTATGACCCGTTATGCTTCATAGAACAGGTTAGAATAAGTATATAATCTACACAAAATATGTTCTCCACATTTTTGCACAAAATCCTTTTTAGATCATGAGATTTTAGTCTGGTCAGTTCTGCCTAGTTTGAGCTGTTAACAGCGTATTGTCACTTTAAATCCAAATAAACTGCAGCGGTAGAAGCAACTGGCCAATTGTACTGGAGCTCCTCTGGGGTTGCTAGGTAACGAGAGGAACTCTGCTGGGGTTTCTGGGTAACGGGCGGAACTGCTGGGGCTGCTAGGTAACGGGTGGAACTCTGCTGGGGTTTCTGGGTAACGGGCGGAACTCTGCTGGGGTTTCTGGGTAACGGGCGGAACTCTGCTGGGGTTGCTAGGTAACGGGTGGAACTCTGCTGGGGTTACTAGGTAAAGGTGAAACGCCTGCATATTTGTGACGTTACATTCTAGAGGTTTCTGAAACGGCTCTAGAAGAGTTAAAAGTTTCAACATTTGAGATTCAGAAATTTGCATGTTTTTATGCGAAAGAACTAAGTTTATTCTCAAAATTTAAGAGCTGTTTTTCTCAAATTTTTGAGTTTTTTAAAAAATTTTTTATTTCTGAGACTATTCTCAATATGTCGTTAGTTTTTAGGTACACTTTATTTGAAAGGATGTGCATAAGGCCGACATGATGCTGTCATAAATATGAGAATTTTCAGGAATGTTTATGATTATTGTCATGAAGTGTCATGTGGTAAATGATGACATTTTAAAGAAAAGTTCCATTAAAACTTACATTAAAAGCCCATTACAAGTGTCACCATTTACCGAATGACACTTCATGATAAGATTCATGAAGGCTCCTGCATGTTTATGTCATGTTCATAATGTCAGCCTTATGCACAACCCTTCAAATAAAGAGTTACCCTCCTTTCTTTTCTCTCTACAGTAAACTGTCAGACATTTTCCAGACATGAAAAAACATTGACTTGTTGCCAAAAAACAGCTGGGTGTTTGTTTTTTTAAACGCTGGGATGTTTTTAGAAACAAACGTAGAAAAACCTGCAAAGAGAATTTTTAAAAATACGTCCCCCTTTAACGTCTAAGCAAACTTTTATGAAAAACTTCTGTTTAAAAAAAATGCTAAAATCCAAATTCAAGGCCGTCCTGAAAACAATAACGTTAGAGCTGAAAGATGATTTTACTGCTAAACGGTTTAAGGTTAATCCCTCAGCTTTCTTCCTCTTCCAGGCCCGGTTGTAACCTGGTTTGTCTTCCTCTCGGCTGCCGCCTCCTCCATCATCTCTACGTGTGAGAGTTTGTAGGACGTTTGGAGGAGAAGCCGAGCACAGCTGCACAGTTTGAACTGTCCAGAGGGAAGAGCAGCAGATCAGCAGTGCACAGCTGTCCGCACACCGGCCGGCCGAGGACAGATCAATTGTGAGCATAAAGAGACGGAAAACGGGCGAAGAAAAAAAACAAAATGGGAGCTTAAATTTAAATATAGGGTTCATGTTTTTCTCTACCCTTGATTTGAGTCATTCTCAATTAGTCATCTTTTTGCCAGTCTCTGGGAAATGAAGTGAAGTCGGTGTGTGTGGAATCTGAGGAGCTGAAACGTGTGTGTGTGTGTGTGTGTGTGTGTGTGTGTGTGAGTTTATTAGTGATGCAGACGGGATGGAGCAGCTGTCAGTGAGCTCTGACTCCCCGCTGTCAGAAAGCAGTGATGGAGAAGCTGCAGCGCGCCGACCTGAGCAGCCGTGCAGCATGAAGAGACTCCAGTTGAAACAAAAAGCTGCAGAAAGTCGTGGGACAGACGAGGACACCTTCCTGCAGGACGCGTCTTAATGTCTCTACCTGTGTTTCCATCAACCAGAAAGCTGGAAGCTGTCCAGTTTACACAGCTGTAGTCATTATAGTCGACAAAACACTTAATCTTAACTTATTATGAATTCAAAATATTTAAATATAAACACTTCAGGACAAGCTTTTAGAGCCTCTTACATTTTAAACCATGTTTGATCAAACTAAACAGCCATGATGGAGTACGTATGTCCACCATTAATTCCTGTTGATGCTTATTTTACACATTGCAGTAAATGTAATTTAAGCCTTTTTCTGCCATCTATTGGTTGAAATTATTAATCACTTAGCTAATTTGTATAAGTGCTGTGTTTAAATTCTTGATTTAAATGTAATTTAGAGTTTAGCAAACAGATTTGGTGAAACATTTAACCCACTATAAAGTGGAATTAAAGATATTTTTGCAGTACACAGAGGAAACAATCTACTGCTGCTGTTTAACAGAAAAACTTAATTTGAATTCCCTTTTTCAGGTGGTGCATGTCCACCACTAATTCCTGTTGATGTATATTTAACACGCTCCAGTAAGTGTATGGGAAGCACTTTACTGCCATCTAATGATTTAAATTACGAACGACTTGGCTCATTTGCATATGTGCTGTATTTAAATTATTTAATCTAAATTATTTAAAAGGAGGATTTTTGTTTAAATTCCTTGTTTGAGTTTAATAAACCGAAAAAGAAGCTTAAACAGACAAAAGAGAAGCAGAAAGTTCTAAATGAAACGTTACGTAATGTGTATTAAATATCAAAAGAATGACGGTACCCAGTCGTAATGGATCAGAACCAGCTCTGCTCGGCTTATTAAATAAAATGTTCCTTTTGTTATATTTCTGTCTGTTCTCAATCGGTTTGTATCAGGATGTGAGAAGTTGACAAAAGAGCCGGAAGGTGAGAAAACCTGGTGGGTGAAACTGGCTCCAGTCTTCATCTTGCTGCCAACTCACACCTTCTTCTTCTGCTCCATCATCTCTCCGCCTCCCTTCTTTACCTCCCTCTGCATCCATCCATCCATTCTGCGCTCACATTTCATCCTTTCATTCATTCCCCTTCTTTCCTTCCAACTCATCTTTCACTTGATTTTTTTTTTTATTTCATCTAAAGCTGCTTTTGTTTCTTATTTAGCGTCTCTGACTAAAAAAAGACAAATAAAAAACGCAGTCTGTGAATCTTTTTGTTATAATTTGTTCTGGATTCTAGAAGATTAGGAAACCTGAACTGAACTCCGCTCTCTCCATGAAAACTCTCTCTTGGAAAAGTTTTTAAATCCTTGAACATCGGCTGAATGAAAATCCCTGAATCTGCCAAAAACCTTAACCCAGAAAATCCTGAAAAATCCAGAAAACAAATTCATTATTTGGCTCCTACACTGCAAAAACACAAAATCTTCAAGTATTTTTGGTCACCAGTATCTTCAGTACACTTGAAATAAGCAAAATTAACTTAAAAATATATTTTCAGCAAGAAATATGAACTGGTTTTAAGTCAATAATCCCTTATTATTTATGAAACGTTGCTACTTCCATTATTTCATTTCTAACAATATGTTTCCCATGTTATATATGAAATAATCTGCCAATAAAACTAGTAATTATATTTAATAAATATTAAGAAATTGTTGACTTAAGACAAGCTCCTAAGTTACTTCTGAGTGAGTTTTGTCTCATTTTTAATGTACTAAGATATTTGCAGTAGAAACTGAACCAAAAATACTTGGTAAGGTTTTGTGTTTTTGCAGTGTAGTTGGGTCTTCTGTTGGTTCCTCACCTGGGTTACCTGGACATTTTAAATGGAGTCCATTTCCTCCATGAAAAAAAAAATTTAACCCCAAGAGGAATCATGATTTCAACTTTTAAAGTCATAATTATGAGATATGGGAGCAAATCTCTTTAAATCAGGGGTCCCCAAACTTTTTCCTGTGAGGGCCACATAACTTTTCCCTTCTCTGCTGGGGGCCGGAGTCAGTTTGTAACAGAAAAAGTGTGAAGATTGCAGGAGAGCCTACATGTAAAAATTTATTGTTTTCCAGAAAGCACAATCAAATAACATTCTCTGGGTTCTTCACAGAAAAAAATCCAGGAAATAACACTTTTTATGAAATAAATACCGTATTTTCCAGACTATAAGCCGCAGATATCTCTGCCGCTCCAGGTTTTCCACAACGATGCAGCAGCAGCAGAGGGGGGCGGACACCCAACATTTGAGTCATAACAGGTCAATTGAATATCACATTAATTACGAATGAAAAAGAAAAAGTTGCCAAGTTTAGATTTAACTGAACTGATTACGGTAGTTTCCGAACGGTAACTGTAACAGTAAAAGTGCTGATCCTTCATGTTGCTACTAGCATGTGCTAGATGAAAATAGGAGCTTTCTTCTTCTTTAGATTTCAACGGCAGCTTGCATTCATTATTGTTGCACTACTGCCATCTACTGGATCCTAATATCTATACCTCGAATTCTCATAATGATCCCAGTATTATTAAAAAAAATTAAAAATCTTCTTTTTCCCTCTCAATGCTATTTAACTGATCAACAACATTCTCAAATTTTAATTCCCCATTAAAACCTAATTCCGTTTTAATGGGCGCTTTGTTCTTTTATTTCCAATTTTGACCTCCAATGATTCACTTCCTGCTAAAGAGCCCCCTGGTGGTTGAAGAAAAATCCACATATAAGCCGCATGGGTCAAAGCTTAGGAAAAAAGTAGCAGCTTATAGTCTGGAAAATACGGTATTAAAAAAAAAAAATCTAAATGCTCTCTGGTATTGTTCAGGGGGCCGGACCAAATATGGAGGCGGGCCGGATCCGGCCCGCGGGCCGTAGTTTGGGGACCACTGCTTTAGAGAAACAGCCTGACTTTATATCTCACAATTATAACTTTGTATTTCATATTTATCAACGCATCGGACATTTTTGTAGTTTTATAGAACAAATACAAACATCTAGCAGGTCATAAACGTCACTAAATGCATTTGGATGAAGAGAAAAACCAGTAAAAACAAACTGTTGATGTAATAATACGATTGGGTTTCATTCTCAAAGAGCCAACAGCTAGCAAACAGAGCTAGCGTTAGCAGAAGACACGATGCTAACGCTGTCAAAACAACGACCAGGACAGATCAACATTTCAACAAATTCATGTCTTATTTGCAGCTTAGCGCTTTGCTGTCCGTCGCTTTCGTAGAGAAGAAGCTGATCGCTCAATCAGACGAAGTCGTTCAGAAAATCCCTCCTGATACCAGCAGAAGTTTCTGAAACAGTCGTCCTCGAAGCTCTTCTCTCAAACTAGGACGACTTTCCCCACTGATTCTGGTACATTTCCATGAAAAATCCAATTTAATGGACATTTCAGAGGTTCTGAATGTAAAAGCTTTGGTGGCTTAATTCACCCAACAACCTAATATTTTGACTTTTCCACTTTAAGGTTCAACATCCTTGAACTTGTTCTGCAAAATTTACAAGACAAAAAAAAAAAAGGTGGATCCGCAAAATTGTTTACCTGGAAATCCATGATTAGCAGCTCCACAGTAAATATGGCAACATAAAAGTAAAAAAAAACAATCAGGAGCAGAAAAAACTGAACAGACTGAAAAACAAAGACATCTATCAGAACTGGGAGAATAAATTAAACTTTTCTAAACTCCAAGAAACAAAGAGCACAAAAAGTATCTTTAAGGACTTAAAAAGTGGAATTATATTTTTCCTTAAATACAGTCTTTATGTTTTTTTTCAGCCCTTAAAACACTCGAGCCGGTCAAAGAAAATGTTTTGCTGGGATGAAATGTAAAACTTTAACATTCATAATTCCTTTGGGAATCAGCAAATATGAGAAAAATAAATTTTCCAGCTGAAAACACGACCTTTTCCTTTTCCACTTGCTGGGATTTCCTGACCACAGGAAAGCAGAAGCAGCTCTGAGAAAGTGAAGTTATTGACTAAACTGTTCAGATTTTGGATTTTTACCCCAAAGCAAAACAAGTTCAACTCCAAACTGCAGAACAGGTTATGTTTGTTTTCCCCCCCAAACCTAAAACTACTTTAATTTTATTCATTTCTTGACTTTTCCTTACCTTTATCGGCATTCAGAGCTGCTTAAAAAATCGGATCATATTCAATCAAATCAGCTTTGCTTGCAACTTTTTGAGTCCTGAAACTTTTCTTTGAGAGACTTACTGTAAACTCCACATCTGCCAAAGGAATAAAGTCTCATTTTGACTCGGGTCAGCGCAGAAAGTCCAGCTCAAGGTTGAAGGGTTGGAGAAGCAAAGGCGGCTCATTACACCGACTCCCTGCATTATTTTACACCTATCCTGTCATCTGAGGGCTTGTTGACATGAACACGAGCAATAAAAAGCCCCCATGTGAACACTTTGACATACAAGGACACCAAACACACACGTGTGGAAATACGGAAATGGTCTGGAAACACGCCTCTCTGTCAGGCCAGGCTTTAATGATGCAGACGGAGGAGGAAATAAGACAGAAGCGTGAGCGAGCGTGAAATTCTGCGGCAACAAATGAAGCCGAGGTCATTCGTTTCTAGGCGCGGATGGACGGATGGAGGGGAGGACGGAGGGATGGAAATGCAGTTTGTTTTTTAAAAAAGAAATCTGCATAATTTGTGGCAGATGATTGGCAGGACGGGATGTGGAGGGAGAAGGCGAGCGCGGACGGAGCTGGGCTCTTTAAACATTCATCCTGGGCTCCGTGAACAGGAAAACCGGGAGACAAACAGTCAGAGGAATCTGTGATGTTCGCTGCAGTCGGGCCTGTCACCACAACTAATACCGTAATGTTGCCGTTTTGAGGCCGTTTTCAGCTAATGGTAATAATGCAAGAATCTCAAAGATCAATAAACTACTTCAAGTTCTAATTAACATTTAATAATGGAACTGGAAACATTTTAAATATCCAAAATAAATAAACAAAACAAACAAGACCAACAAATAAAAGGAACAATAAACAAAACTTGAACTAAAGGAATAGTTGAGACCAAAACACCAAACTGGTAGAAAGCAAAAAGGAGATAAATCATATAAATGGAAATTATTGAGCTTGTTTTAATTGATCATGCAGACTGAGCTGCAATGCCCTGTGTTATCTGTCATGGTAAATATGTTTAAATAGACTTAAAATAAGAGGAAAACAGCCGTTAGTTTGAGTTTATGTGGGGGAAATAAACTCCAGATTATGAAAAAATAACTCAAAATCATTCTTTACATACATCTGTTGTCTAAAACTTCTCATCCTTGCAGGTTGCTGGAGGCTTTCAGGACAGGACAGTCATGCAAACCAACACTGCTAATAGCAGAGCTAATTTTCAGCTTAGCCGTTTTTCAAAGCTAAAACTCAAACACTCATTCGCTCACATCTTTCTGGGTCTGGATTTCCCAAAGTCCAAAAGAACTTTGTTTGCTAAAATCTGAAAATGGTTTGTCCTTCAGCAGGATAGTCATCCAAGAACCAACACAGAAATGGTTTAGCGAATGTAAATCTTACAGAAAACCAGAGACAAGAGCATAAAAACCGACCCAGAACTGAGCGAAGGTCTGGTCCAGTCGGCCTTCATCGGGTCCATTCAGCTGTTAGGAAGCTGCTTTTCTTCTTGTTCCAGAAACAAAACTACTAACTTCATTGACAAAGATCAGCAGATTATCCATACGGTTCAGTCTCTGTGTGATGAGACTTTTGTCCTCAGGTGAAACCAGACCAGGACAGGATCTCCAGTTCTCCGCTCTGCGACCTCGGCTCACCTTCCACATTTTCTCTGAGGGACTAAATTACCTCTCTGGACATTTACTAAAAGGCTAATGTATGTCACCACTCTATTAACCTTCCCACTCAGTTCCATTTTCCCACAGGATCATTAGCGGATTCCTAACAGGGAACCTCACCAGCAACACATATTTCAGCCTGACTGCAGTTAATACAATGCAGGCCTTTAAGGTAAATATGGAAGCTGCAAATAAAGAGGAGATGGAGAAAAACAAGTTAAAAACACAAAAAGGGAGTATCTCTTTTCTTTTTGTGTCCAGTCTAACTTGGATTTAGGCTGTTTTCACAACTTAGTCTGGTAGTCTTGGTTCGATTCAGGACCAAAACTGCAACATTCAGCTGCTGCGGTTCGCTTTCACACTGCACTGAGTCAAAGCAACCAAACCGTTTAAAAAACCCGTTCCCCTCCTCGCCTGTGGGGGCGCCGCACCAACAACCACCGGAGGAAAAGTCACAAAAATATCTGAAGACGACACTGAGCGCAACTTCCTTTTTCACAAAATATGAACAAAAACGGAGTGGCGTCAGATTGTACGATTTTTCTTTTGTCTTTGGTAAAAGCTTACGACCCATTTCTCCTGTTAGCGCTAGGCTAACGCGTTTGTTTTGGTTTTACTTACCCAGAATGCTCTGCGCTGTTGTCCACTGCTTTTGGAGCGTCCTGCGGTCCGTTTGGTGCATTCAAACAGTGCCAGAACACAGATTTAGGTGAAACACAGTCCACTTCTGTAGGTCTCACATTCACACCTCCCCAAACGAACCGGACCTTCTGGGCAAACGGACAGGAGTTGGATTAAAGCCGATTTAACGGGGCTTTACGTTGGTCTGACGATGAATGCACCCTGTGACAAACATAAATAATTAAATATTTGTCCTGATTCTTCATTTACTCAAAGTATTCCAGTCACATCTTTGGCTGGTATTTGCAAAGCAGCCAATCCGGGAGTGGCATTCGTTTCCCTCTGCACTGATTGGCTGAAGCCCAAACAGCAGAAATAAGGAAAATATCGATGTTAATTTCTGCTCTAGAGCTAAACTTGCATAAGCTAACATCCACATTTTCTGATGTTTTAATGAGTTTTAAGGAATATTTGGTGATTGGAGCATAATAATAGGAAGTTACATGTGTTTTTAAACGGGGCTTCAGGTGTTTGTGGACTTCAGAAATTATTTTACAAACCAAATTCACTCTGATGTTTGTTGCAGGAAATACACTGATGGGGCTAAAACAAAACCACTGACCTACTTAACTTCCAAAAGAAGGAGGTTAAATTGCATTTGTTTGCTCTTTTTGCAGATTTTTAAGTTAAATATTCTCATTTCTCAATTAATAAATTGTAATATTAACAATGACAAGGAGGCAACGTGGCAGAGAGTCGAGGACAAACAGGCGAATAGAGCAGCTTTCAGTCTCCTCCCAGCTGGTAATGGGCTTCAAAAACACACTGAGAGGGTTGTGTTGTGCTAAGTGGCGATTGATCACCGGGTGAGTGTGTGTGTGTGTGAGTGTGTGTGTGTGTGTGTGGAGGAAAACACAGCGATGGTTTAACTGATCCCGTCAGACACACACAGCCGTCTCACTTTCGTCCTCGCCGTTATCTTGGCCCCCCTCCTCCTCTCCACTTCTGGGTGAAGAGTGGATGTGCTCTGCGTCGCCCTTCTCCAATCTGCCTCCTCAGTGTGTGTCCGCCGCTGCCATGGACACAGCACACACACACACACACACACACACACACACACACACACACACACACACACACACGTTCTCCTCCTCCACTTCCTTCCTTCCTCCCTCCTTTCCTTTTCATCGTCTCCACCTTATCTGTCTCTTCATTAAACCTCGGCCATCTCCTCATCGCCTCCTGCTTAGCGCTCACTTATCAGAGCCGCTTTCAGAGCGCGGGGGATCTGAGGAGAGGCGGCTCAGATAAGACCTGCGAGACAGGAGTGTGTGTGAATCAGAACCAGGAGTGTGTGTGTGAATCAGAACCAGGAGTGTGTGTGTGAATCAGAACCAGGAGTGTGTGTGTGTGTGTGTGTGTGTGTGTGTGTGTGTGTGTGTGTGTGTGTGTGAATCAGAACCAGGAGTGTGTGTGAATCAGAACCAGGAGTGTGTGTGTGTGTGTGTGTGTGTGTGTGTGTGTGTGTGTGTGTGTGTGTGAATCAGAACCAGGAGAGTGTGTGTGAATCAGAACCAGGAGTGTGTGTGAATCAGAACCAGGTGTGTGTGTGAATCAGAACCAGGAGTGTGTGTGTGAATCAGAACCAGGAGTGTGTGTGTGTGTGTGTGTGTGTGTGTGTGTGTGTGTGTGTGTGTGTGTGTGTGTGTGTGTGTGTGAATCAGAACCAGGAGTGTGTGTGAATCAGAACCAGGAGTGTGTGTGTGTGCGTGTGTGTGTGTGTGTGTGTGTGTGTGTGTGTGTGTGTGTGTGTGTGTGTGTGTGTGTGTGTGTGTGTGTGTGTGTGTGTGTGTGTGTGAATCAGAACCAGGAGTGTGTGTGTGAATCAGAACCAGGTGTTTGTGTGTGAATCAGAACCAGGTGTGTGTGCGTGTGAATCAGAACCTAATCTTGGTTTGAGAGGCTTGGTGTCGGTCGGCTCTGTGAGATTCGGTGAAAATGTGTTTTCCTTCAGCTCAGCTGGAACTAGTTGGAAGCTCTGGAGAAAATGAATGAATGAATGAATGAATGAATGAATGAATGGATGGATCCATTTATCATCCATCCATCTTTTGTTCAATTTGTGCATCAGACGAACCATCCCTCCATCCATCCATCCATCCATCCATCCATCCATCCCTCCATCCATTGGCCATTTAACGATTTATGGTCTGTTTTGTTGAATGTAACTCCTAATTATCCGCAGAAATCTGTGGATGTTTTTGAAGGAGATCAAAGAACTTTGAGCTTTACAAGATTAAAATCCAGCTGGTGGGAATCAATGCACAAAAGAATGAAGGCGTTTGATTTAAGACTTTTGCACAGCTCTTGCTCAAACTCCAGACAGAAAGTGAGTTTAAAGCCTACTGTGGTGCTGCAGAATCGGGGAAGCAGGAGAGGAGAAACGTTGGGGAGGGGAGGATGCGGAGAGGAGAGGAGGCGTAGGAAGACGTGGACGTGTTTGTGAGTTTCGCATTCAGCCGCTGGCCTTGGTCTGCTCTCATGTTCGCCGAAGGCTGAGCCTCGGGACGCCATGAAAGGACCCCAAGCAGGAGCGCCGCGCCTCTGTGTGTGTGTTCAGAGAATACACACACACACACAGGCACGTCTCCTGGCAGCCTTGGGTGGCTGGACCCACACACACCAAAAACACACTCTCCTTTTGTCCGTTTCAAACAGCTTCATAGAAAAGTAATAAAGATAGCTGAGCTCTGACAGCCAATTCCACATTTTCTGCAGCGAGTTTTATTTTTTCCATCTTTCTGATTCACACCGATCCTCGGCTCCGCTCACAAAGAATACAACAAACCAGCAAACCCCCCGCGAAAATACCCCCCCCAATATAAAGCCCCCATCCCCACCTTGCAATACAAACTTTCAGAAGCTCCTGGACCCCCAGAAACCCTTGGGAACCTCCAGACACCCCCAAGAACCCCCAAGACCCCAAGAAACCCCCAGAACCCCTGAAGCCCCAAAACCCCAAAGACCCCCAGGATCCCAGAAACTCCCCGAACCCCCAGAAACCCTAGAAACCCCCAGGAACCCAGAAACCCCCAGAAGCCCTAGAAACCCCCAGAAGCCCTAAAAACCCCCAGGACCTCAGAAACCCCAGGACCCTCAGAAACCTCCAGAAGCCCTAGAAACCTCCAGAAGCCCTAAAAACCCCCAGGACCTCAGAAACCCCAGGACCCTCAGAAACCTCCAGAAGCCCTAGAAACCCCCAGGAACCCAGAAACCCCCAGAAGCCCTAGAAACCCCCAGAAGCCCTAGAAACCTCCAGAAGGCCTAAAAACCCCCAGGACCCTAGAAACCCCAGGACCCCCAGAAACCTCCAGAAGCCCTAGAAACCCCCAGGACCTCAGAAACCCCCAGAAGCCCTAGAAACCCCCAGGACCCCAGAAACCCCTAGGACCCCCAGAAACCCTCGGGAACCTCCAGACACCCCCAAGACACCAAGGACCCCAGAAACCCCCAGGACCCCCAAAACCCCAGAAACCCCCAGGACCCCCAGAAACCATCGGGACCCCCAAAACCCCCAGAAGCTGCCAGGACCCCCAAAGCCCCAGAAAGCACCAGGACCCAAGAAGCCCCCAGGACCCCCAGAAACCCTTGAGACCCCCAAAACCCCAGAAACCCTCAAGACCCCAGAAGCCCCAAGGCTGAATGTAACTGAACACCAATGAAATTTTAAAATTTGGTTGCCAGTTTCTCCTTTTTTCTTTTATTTCTTCTATTTTCCCCTCTAAGCATCTTTCAATCTGCTTCTCTCTGCTGTTCATGCTGAGTTTGCCTCCAGCTCTCTGTCCTGGTGTCTGTCCCTCTCAGCCTGTTTTTCTTTTCTCTTCTCCGTCTTTCGATCTGTTTTTCTCCTCGTTTTTCTGCTCTTCCTGTGATGTCACCTTCGTCTGTTTTACGCCTGATCTTCTCTCCCATCTCCACCTTCTGTCTCTGTTGACCCATTTGATTTTTAAAATTTTTTAATCCAGGTCATAAATCCTAGTTTTTCTAACAATGTTTTGACATTGTTTCGATATCTAGTTATTTTTTATTATTTCCAGAACAATGAAAAAAATATGAGAACCTCTCCAACCAGTGCGGATGTGGATTTCAGCAGCTGCATTTCATCAATTTGACATTTTAAAAATAAATTACCTTCATATTTTGAAAAACTCTTGTTCTTTGATAAAATGTTTTCAGTCGTATCAACATTTTTGTATTTGTGATCAACAGCAGGATGTTACTACTGGCGAAAATGACAAAGAGGACAACAGGAAGTGGTTGGAGGATGTTTTGTAATGACTTTTCGTGAGAAAAAAAATATTCACGTCATTTTAATTGTGTTTTCTTTTTAATAGAAACACTTAAATTACAAAACTGTATATTTTTTTTCCACTTTAGCTGAATACCAACAAAATTCTGTGGACATTTGTAATGGAAATGCAGTTTTTGGATTTCAGTGGGTTTATTTAAATCTTCATTTTTATACAACTGTTTACATTTACAGTGGATTTATGCTGAACCATCAGAAGCTGTAAAGCTGCATGCTCCAGATGAATTATGTCATTTATGTTTAACTCAATATTAGTTGGGTGTTATGGATATTACAGCCTGAATGTGCAGCTCTAACAAATTCAAAACAATTCAAAGTAGTTTAACAAGAACTCGTATTAAAAATCATTGAAACCTGGAACTAGAAAAGATCTAAAGCTCATACAGATTTGGGAGGAAACACCTGTGAAGGTGTGAAAACATGTTGGGCAGACTTTCACCGATTACAATCGATTCTGTTGATGTTGGAATTCAAAGAACTGAAACAGCTTGTGAGGTTTAGATCCAGGTGTGTTTCATTAACTGCCACAGACTCAAACACCTTCAGGCGAGAAGACCTGAGGCTCACAGCGCAACACTCCAGGTACGAACACGTCTCCTCTTTCTTTTTCGGTTAAAACCCTCTGAAGGCGCTTCAGCTTTCTGTCAGCCACTAATGCAGGAAAGAGGGGCTCAGTGATGAGTGTGTTTCATTTAAAGTCTTATTGATCAGTGCAGGTAATTATGCCCATTCGTTAACCTGCCTCTGTCTATTTGTGAGCTGCAGAGAAACGCCGGAGTGGTGCCATTAAAGACTATTTGTGACCTAATCAACAGACGGATGAGTTTCTGCTCGTGCTTTCAGTTCTGCATGAAAACGTCTAATTCAGACTGAACGACGGCGATCCGGGTGTTTTAATGTGACATTCAGAACAGGGGCGGAGCTAGGACTGGCTAAAGGGGCCAAGGCCCCCCGGTTAAAGCTGCAGCAGGCGACTTATTTGTTTTTTATTTGCTAAAACTGTCACTTTTTGTGACAGGAGGGTAAGAGACAGATAATCTGTGGGAGGGCGGGGTGGAATGGATGAATGAATCAATCAAATTTTATTTGTATAGCACATTTCAGCAGCAAGGCATTTCAAAGTGCTTTACATAATTAAAATAAAAACAGCATGGGACATTAAATAAACAGTGAGAAAGAGAAAGAGATTTTGAGAAAGAGAAATAAAAAGAAATGAATAAATAAAAACTAAAGATAAAAACATTAAAAACATTGAAGACATCGAATGCTCCCACTTCGAACTAGAAATCAAGCTTGTGTACGCGCTGCTCTCTGCTATGCTACTGCTTCTTCCTGATAGCAGAGCCTGTTGTGAATGCTAAGGCTTGTTAGCATGGGCGGATAAACAGTTTTCTTGTAAGTTGTTTCTCCACCATTAGCACATTTAGCAGCACAGACACAAGCATGATTAACAGCGCTAAGACCCTCCTCCTGCCTCTGGTTGTAACTCTGAGTGGTGCATTTCTTCAGACATCAGCAGCGCACAAACCTAATCTATACTAACTTATTTTATATTTCTCTTCAGTCTATTTTGTTCTTAATTTAAGTAACATTTCTGTTTTTGTAATTTTTCTTAATATCACCATCCATAGTTTATCAGAAACATATTTTGAAAAACAACAATAAAACCCTGTAAAATCTTTGCAGCATCATCATGAAAGAGTAATACAACCTTGTTTACATCATGTTCATGTAAAATATCCCAGTTCTGTTTTCTCAAGCATCTTTTTTTACGTTTATATTTATTTTCACAGAGGTAAAAACCTCTTCAACGAAAAATGAAACAGGAAGACGGTCACTCATGTCTGCTGTCAGGATCCCACTCATCTTTTTCCATCCAGGACATTAGTGAAGATTTTATCAATGCAAATCTACTCAATGAGTTGATTAAATCACTGTTTGTATTCGGTTCGTTCAAATGTCCAGTGTCTATAATTACATTTCTATGAAGGAATGTTTGGTTATTGCCGTTTCTGTCAATATTTTATCAGTAAATACTTTGACACTTTAGATACACATTTTAATTTTCAGCCTGTTGAAGTTTTTTTTTTTTATTCTGGAGGATCTAAAACAGAGGTGTCAAACTCAAGGCCCGGGGGCCAAATCTGGCCCGCCGTAGCTTTTTATGTGGCCCTCTGGACTCCAAATTACATCAATAAGTCCTTCCAGTTTTTCACAAATCTGCAAAAATCACACAAAATCAACAAATTTCCACATTTTTTTCCCTGATTTTACTGCAAATTTTCTCAAAATTGGTCAAAAACATTAAATCCGTAACTGATACAGCGAGTGATAAAGAGTCACATTTAACATAATACATTAGCGTAAATACTGTAAAATAACAATTACAAATATTTCTTAATATTCACCACAAAATCTGTCATTTTGATTGCAAAAATAAACACTAAAATAATCTCAAACCCCGGAGGAACAGCTATTTATTGATATTTTAACAGTTTTATTGGTTTTATCAATAGATTCTGGTGCAACCGGCCCTTTAAGAACATTCAGATTTTTGATTCGGCCCAAAATAAAAATGAGTTTGACACCACTGATCTAAAAGCTGCAGGGCGTGACGGGAGTTACAGCAAATCCTTCAAACCCTGATTAACAACCAAACATAAAAAGATCCAAACCAAAAATGTGGAGAAGTAAGAGGGTCGGGAAGACGCAGTAAATGGTTCTGAATAACCAGAATGCCTCAGCTTGCTTGGAGAAACGCAAACAGCAGCTTCTCCGTTTGTTTCAAGGTAACATCCACGTGTTGCCATGGTGTTGGCAGAGAGCGCATCCACCTCTGTTTAACGTCTCATTTCTGTTTCACTCCTCTGCTTTACCACAAGATGAATATGACAAAAAAAAGAAAAACAGAAATGAAGGAAAAAATCATGTAAGTTTTGATATTTTGTGTTTTTTCAGAACCTACAGAAGGATCGTGGTATTTTGTTAAAACATCTGGTCTCTGTAGACGTTCACAAAACAGATTGTTTTAGTAACGGAGTAATCAAAATATTTGATTAAATAAAATATTGACTCATGGTTGAATTTAGCTAAATATTTTAAATATTTTATTTAAAAATGAGTAAGTTTGTTGTGTGTGTTGAAGTTTTGGTTACCAACTGTTATAAATTAGACATTTACATGCTCTTATTTTGAAGAGGGGTAAGTCTATGCAGCCGTTCCTGTTTCCTCTCTTCATGTCTGTCTCTTTTCCAATAACTATTTCAAACCAGAAACATACAGGACACTAGCGGAACAAGTCAGCGTCGGGCCGGGGGGCGGGCCAATTACCGGGCCCCTAACGAATCACCGGGCCCCTTGGGGGGGTTAGAAACGAAACTGAAACTGTTGACTTTAACATTAAATACACCTTTCTCAACAGGTGAGGGCGCACTTTTTCCATCTATAATCAGACATTTAAGCGACTTGAAACCATTCCTCCCTCCCTGGCACCTCCAGACCCGGGCCCCCATCCGGCCCGGTTCGGGGCCTATAGCTCCGCCCCTGATACAGGAACAAAATAAAACATGGGCATAGAGAACAAGTCATTACAACAATGTCTAAGGGCTGTGCATGTACAAAATTAAATTGGTGCTCAAGGATGTAGACTTTCAAGGCTAGTGTTAGCATTAGCTTCCATTAAATACCATTTTGGTTTAGCGCTGTAGCGTTAGCAGAAACTGTATTCATGATTAATGTTTTAGGGTTAGCATAAGTAGCTAACCCACCCTCTCGAATACATCATGACCTGTTTTCATGCAGATCACCGATTGCTGCTCTGCAGCCACAGGTTCCAAAGTTAATATCCCGACTTCCCAGTAATGGACACTAATTGCTTTTTCCACCCCTAAATGCGTGAGGAGTCATGCCTCTTCAACATCACTGACAGTCTGGACTTTGTTGTGGCTCAGCGGAGGAGAAATGCCACTTTCCTGAAGAGGCTGACCTTATCAAAACTCACAATCGCATCAGGAATGCTGCGTTATTATGCTGATGTTCTCCATCCTGTGGAACATGAGCTTTCTGAACCCGCTAATGCGTCACGTGGCTCTGTGGTCAGGAAACTGCCAACTCCACACCATCAGCACAACGTCATTATCATCTGCTCAAAGTGTGTTGTTGTTGTTAATTAATCCAAGAGGTCATTCTACTGTGATTAACTTTAACTACTGATGGTTATTTGGTTGCTGTTGGAACCCATTTCACAGAAAATGTGTCCTTTCTTTCTCCAACTTTAAGATGGATCTGATTGAAATGACCCAAACAATAAAGATCGAGCTTAAAGCAGGTCACTATATTTAAAACGGTTATTGTACTATTACTTATTAGGATGCTTTAAATTCAATTATTTGCTGCTGGTTACACCCGCTGGCTCAATGTTTACACTCGCATGTGAAAATTGGTACAAATAGATGCGCAATTATACAACCGTACATCTTTGAAAAGCATAAGTGGAGCCTCCTGTACACAGCCAACAAGAATGCAGCAAGTGGTTTCTGGTAAGCCAACGTCAAAACACTTGTGTTTTCCAGCAGCCCTTGTGCAGCACATAATGTGGTAAAACCAGCTGACCAAACATGCTGGAGCTCAGTTTTGGTTGCTAGGTAATGTGCTGGACATCACTGTGGTTGCTAGGCAACAAGCAGCTCCTGATTTGTGACGTTACACTCCGCAGGTTTTTGAAACGGCTCACTTCTATGATGGCATTAGGACCATTGAATATGGAAAAAAACTGAAAAGGAGGCGTAAATATGTTAGAAAAAAATGAAATGTTGAAATTATTCTCAGACAATTTTTAGGAAAAAGAAAAATTCAGAGTTTGAAAAGTAAAAAAAAAAACCCTTGGAATATTTTCTGAGTTACAAAAGCAAAAAACGTTCAACTTGTGTAGCATTGTACGGCGCACACGGCGGTAAAACCAGCTGACCAAATGTGCTAGAGCTCAGCTTGGGTTGCTAGGTAACGGGCGGAACACAGCTGCAGTTGCTAGGTAACGGGGAGTGGCTAGTGATGTGTGACTTTACATTCTAATTCAGACACAAAAAACATTAATTTATTGCCCAAGAGAAACACCTGACTGGTGTTTTTTAAGCGCTTGGGTTGTTTTTAAAGCACACCGCTGAATAATCTGGAAAATATCACGTGATGGTGTTGAAAGACTTATTTTCCACTGCAAAAGCAATACGCTTTCATGGGAAGATGCACCTTAATATTCTTGTTTTCTTGTCTTTCTGGATGGAAATACACTTTTAAAACACACAGTCTGAGTTAAGAAAACAATGTCATCTAAAGCAAACCCAGATAACGACGCACGCTCGGCTGAACAGGTGATTGAGACCAGATTGATCAGCAGCGCTGCTGCTGCTGCTGCGGTGAGGATGTTGGCACGAACAACAGAGCTGCAGAGATGTTCCACTCAAACAGTAAGAGACTGGAGATTCAGCTGGTTTTAATGAGGAGAGTCCATCTGCTGGATCTAAAGAAAAGAAACAAACGGTAACCTTGCAACAGATCAGTGCAAAGATTTTACAACTGAAACTCAGATACTTAAACAGTACAGATTTTACACGACACAATATGGCTTTACAGTGATCATGTAAAGCAGTAATTACAATTTCTGAAGGATTTTATATAAAAGCTAACAGGAAAACAAAGCATTTGTTCTGGTGCCAACAACTTAATTAGCAGAAAATTATCCTGTAAAACTTAAATATAAAGATAAAAACACACTTCCCCTGGTTTCCTCTGAGCTTTCATGTATTTTACGTTTCACTGCTTCAGTCTGATGAACTCCCGCTCTTTCACCTGAAGGTCAAGGTTCATGAAGAGTGGAACATCTCGTCTCATCAGAGCCGCCCGTCTCTGTTTTGCTTCGCAGCCAGCAGGATGTTTAGCTCCTGTTCGTTTTATTTTCCAGCACAGTTTCGTTTCCTCCGCAGAAACACTCATTGGTGAAGGAGGTTAGCACACCCTGACCTCGCAGGATAAGCTCTGCAACTCACCTCTGGCTGCTTTTGTTTGGGGAAAATTCAATTTATTACTATTCTGGGTTCATCTGCAGAGAAATTTAAGGTTCTGTCTTCGGTTCTGGTGATGGCAGAAACCGCAAAAGCAGAACCGCAGCAGAACTCTGCTTGCAGAAATCCTCTAATATTCATGTTCTGAAACATACAAACACTTCAGCTGTTTTACATTTTGCAAACTTCAGCATTAAGCTGCAACGATTATTCGAGATTAATCGATAATGGAAATAATCGTCAACTTTAGCAATCATTTATTTGAGTATTGAAATTCAAAAAAAGGGCAATTTGCTCAACGACCAACACAATCAGAAGTAATTAAGTCAAATATGTACAAACAATATGTACATTTTGCTAATGGCCTTCTCTGTATGGTCCAGTTAACGATTAATCGATTACTACAAATCAACCCTAGTGTAGTTTTTCAACACACTGATGTTGTCTGAAATAAGCATCTTCCAAACAAATATTTAAATATTATTTAACAGTCATTTTCAGTGTTTTTTAAAAAAAAAAAAAAAACAGAAAAATGTTGCATAAAATTAAAAACACAAAACATACGTCTAAATAAATTCTCTGTTTAACTTTATTCTTTAAGGCAATCAACTTTAAAAAGTATAAAAAACAATCCCAAAGACATCCATTATTATTATTAATACTTACTAGGTCCTGGTTTGAATTAATTACAGACTTACTTTATTGTTTTTTCACAAAAAATGGCAGCAAAAATATTAGAGTACACAGAATAAATACTGAAAAACAATTACATTTAAATATATAAAGGTGTTACTGGAGCAGGTAAAAAGAAAATAGATAATTTTTTTAAAATCTAGAAAAAATATAGAAATTATAATATGGTGACTAATATGTATAAAAGGGCAAATAAAAACTATACAATCAGTAAAGTTTACTGTTCTTTAGCAATGACGTAACTATTAAGATTTTATTTAATTGTTGATGTTTTTGATGGATTTTTTTCAGGTTTTCAGATTAAGTTTATGAAGATTATCCAGCTTTTCCATTTTAAATTTCATCCGTCCACTTATTATTATTATTTTAATTTTTTTGAGAAACGATGTAAGAATCCGGGCACCAGGGACTCGTTTTACGGCCATCTGCAGAAATCTGGCTGCAAATTTAATCAAATAAAATATCTGCCAAAAGAATGTTTGGTGGATCCGAAACAGCGCAGAAAATATGTTCCAAATATATTTAAAAAGTTTTTAAACCTGCACAAAACACCGCTTCAGCACATTGTTTTGTTCTGAGGAAGTTATAAACCAACAAAGCCAGAAACTTGGATGATTTAAGACAGGAGTACAGCCATCAGGATCAGTGCTGCTGCTGCCGTTTCCTCGCCTGCCTGGCCTTTCCACCGTATCGATCAGCGTCTCCGACAGCAAAACACAGACCAGAAAACGCTTTGTGATATTTTGGCAGGTGAGAAAGATGGAGGCAGAGAAAAGAAGAGCGCAGAAAGGGGAGACAAGGTGGGAAATGAGGTGAGGAGGAGGGGCTGGTCTGTTTGAATTTTCCATTAAAAGAATCATCTGCTGCAGCGCGGAAGAATAGAAACGGAGGGATGGATGAAGAAAGGAGGAGGAGATGAGTTAACATATCTCTATCAAACTCTGACGCAGCGGCAAACTTCATTCAGAGTCGATGAAAGCTCCTGGAAAGGCTGAAATGATTCTGTTAAACCCGAACACCTGGGTAGCCGCGGCGCCGCGAGTTACGGACGGCAGAGCGGAAAAAGGCCGAATGCTTGGAAACAGATGGCAAATATATGCTAATGGAAACCAGGAAGTGGGCGGAAAAGTGAGCAAAAATACAATATATATCTGTATAGATGTTTTATTTTATTTTAATTCATATCCAGGATGTAAAAGTGGGAAATAATCACCTGTTTTTATAATTCACACAGGAAATGGCACTAATGACATCCTGGCTCAAACTGAATGCAGAAGATGAAGCAAATCTGCTGTAAAATATAAAAACATGAACGTCTGCAGATGTTCCTGCTGTTTCTGTTGGTAAGCTGAACTTAGAAAGGCTCTTAAAATTCCTTAATTATGTGTTTTTATTAATCCCAAACTGACCTTTTTTATTCATCATTTAAGTTTTTATCAGATTTTCAATTTAGAAGTTGATGTTCTGACTATGTTTTCATTTCATTCATTTCCAATTAACCTGACAGTCATGTTTTTGGACTGTGGGAGGAAACCGGAGTACCTGGAGAAAACCCACCATGCACAGGGAGAACATGCAAACTCCACGCAGAAAGACCGGGGCCGGGAATCGAACCCAGAACCTTCTTGCTGCAAGGCAACAGCTCTACCAACTGCGCCACTGTGCAGCCACTTTTTCCACATGAAGATACAAATTTAGATACAGAATTTTATTTGTAAAAAATTATGAAACCCATGTATAATTTCCAGCCAAATTCATATTTCAGTTTCTCCGTTGCCTAAAATCCCATGAAGCTAAAATGTGTGAATTCAACCTGATAAAATGTGGAGACGTTCAGCGGGGTGTGAATACTTTCAGGTTTCTCTGCAGCCTCAGATGGGTGAATCAGGAAGCTCGTCTGATTTGAGCCGGTGATTCATGGAGCCTCCTGGGTTTCTCTCAGAAGCATCCAAATGACCCGATCGACCAATCAGCTCGCTGACATTAACGCGCCGCCTAACCAGCAGCGGCGTTCCCGGCTGCACCGGCAGCTCTGCAGGCGCTCGTCGCAGCTTACAGACAGAAATACAGTCACGGCCAAAAGTTTTGACAATGATTCAAATGTTAATTTTTACAAAGTCTACTGCTTCAGTTTTTATAATGGCAATTTGCATATTCTCCAGAATGTTATAAAGAGTGATCAGCTTAACAGCAATTAATTGCAAAATCAATATTTGCCTAGAAAATGAACTTTATCCCCCAAAACACATTTCAACTTCATTGCAGCCTTAAAAGGACCAACTAACATCGTTTCAGTGATTGCTCCATTAACACAGGTGTGGGTGTTGATGAGGACAGGGCTGGAGGTCAATCTGTCAGGATTAAGTAAGAATGACACCACTGGACACTTTAAAAAGAGGCTGGTGCTTGGCATCAGTTTCTCTTCTGTGAACCATGGTTACCTCTAAAGAAGCACATGCAGTCATCATTGCACTGCACAAAAATGGCCTAACAGGGAAGAGCAGCTAGAAAGATTGCACCTCAATCTATGGCATCATCAAGAACTTCAAGGCTCCATTGTTGCCAAAAAGGCTCCAGGGCGCCCAAGAAATACCAGCAAGCGCCAGGACCGTCTCTTAAAAGTGTTTCAGCTGCGGGATCGGGCTACCAGCAGTGCAGAGCTTGCTCTGGAATGGCAGCAGGCAGGTGTGAGTGCATCTGGTGAGGCGGAGATTCTTTTAGCAAGGCCTGGTCTCAAGGAGGGCAGCAAAGAAGCCACTTCTCTCCAGGAAAAACATCAGGGACAGACTGATATTCTGCAAACGGTACAGGGAGTGGACTGCTGAGGACTGGGGTAAAGTCATTTTCTCTGATGAATCCCCTTTCTGATTGTTTGGGACATCTGGAAAACAGCTTGTTGGGAGAAGACGAGGTGAGCGCTACCACCAGTCTGGTCTCATGCCAACTGTAAAGCATCCTGAAACCATTCATGTGTGGCGTTGCTTCTCAGTCGAGGGAGTCGGCTCTGTCACAGTCTGGCCTAAAAACACAGCCATGAATAAAGAATGGTACCAGAATGTCCTCCGAGAGCAACTTCTCCCAACCGTCCAAGAGCAGTTTGGTGATGAACAAAGCCTTTTCCAGCATGATGCAGCACCTTGCCATAAAGCAAAGCTGATAACTAACTGGCTCAGGGAACAAAACATAGAGATTTTGGGTCCATGGCCTGGAAACTCCCCAGATCTTAATCCCATTGAAAACTTGTGGTCAATCATCAAGGGACGAGTGGACAAACAAAAACCTAGGAATTCTGACAAAATGCAAGCATTGATTGTGAAGAATGGATGGCTATCAGTCAGGATTTGGTCCAGAAGTTGATTGAGAGCATGCCAGGGAGAATCGCAGAGGTCCTGAAGAAGAGGAGTCAACACTGCAAATATTGACTTTCTGCATTAACTCATTCTAACTGTCAGTAAAAGCTTTTGTTACTCATAATATGATTGCAATTGTATTTCTGTATGTGATGAAAACATCTGACATACACACATGAAAACCAGAGGGCAGCAGATCATGTGAAAATATAATATTTGTGTCATTCTCAAAACTTTTGGCCATGGCTGTACAAATACTCCGTCTGAACATTAAAAAACCTGCAAGAAATGTCAGGTTGACGGGGATCCGGTCCCCTTGAGCTGGATTATTGCATCTCCAAAAAGCACCGGGTTAATCCAGAATAAGTTACCTTTCATCAAATACAAATGATGCTCTATGATGAAATGACAAGGAGTTAATGCAGAAAACAGCAATAAAAATACAAGAATTATCTAGAATGTTCTGTTATCTAGAGTATTATCTAGAATATTCTGTGGCCCTGTACACACTTAAAAATGTCAGTATTAAATTAACACCCAAAAGTGTCTATGTGTTCAAGTCAGCAGGTGTTAAAGTAACACTTTTAAAAGTGTTAAAAGACAGACACCCATTTTTTTGTTAAATTAACATTGGTCTATAATACTGAAATGAGTTTAAGAAAATTTCTGTGTATTGTTTTGAATGTTTTCCACTGGATTTGATTGATTTTGACACCTTGTGGGTTAATTATTTTCTTTTTTAATTATATTTTGTGATCAACACTACACTGGTGTTACTTTAATATATTTTAACACCAGCACCGTTGTAAATGTTAATGTGACTCTGTATTGTTAAATTTAACACCAGCTGACTTGGACACATATAGACACTTTTGGGTGTTAATTCAACACTGGCATTTTTACTGTGTAGGCGTCTCCACAGGGCCACATAAAACCTCTTGGCGGGCCGGATTTGGCCCTCAGGCCTCAGGTTTGACTCACGTTCTAGATTAAAGCGGACTGAACAGGGCTGGTGCTAATAAACTTTAAGTTTGACTGAATCATTGGATCAGAAATGGAGTCGTTTACCTTTATTTGTAAAGATATTCCTGTTTTAATCAGGTTCTAAACTAAACTGACAAAAACAGACAACTTGAAACGGCGAATCAACAGTAAATCTGTTTGCTTTGAAGAAATAAGGTCACTGCTGACTGAGTTTCTTAGAGCATGAAGGAAATTAAGAGAATGATGCTGAAACTTTCTTTTTGTTTTTCTGATATTTGTATTTATTTACTTTGGGGATTAGGTTGTTTAGTGTAAATCTGTCACTTATTTTGCATTACATAATGTTAAAAAAACAAAAAAAAAACTGTGTTTGTTGATGATGTGGGAATCTTTTCCCCTTAATTTGTTGTCGGTTTAGAGGGACTTTCTGCTACTTTTGACGGCAGGAGAGTCTGAACCGGATCAAAACGAGGAATTATTAAAGATTCTGTCATCTTCTTCCTCCTCCTCCTCCTCTTCCTCCTCTGCCATCGGCCGGCCAGAACGGTCCTGAAATGTCATGTCCCGCTGCTAATGAGGTGGGAGCGTGTGTGTGTCTGCAGGGGTAAGAGGAGTTTAGAGCTCGCATGTCCACGGTCACACACACACACACACACACACACACACACACACACACACACACACACACACACACACACACACACACACACACACACTCTGACATTTAGCTGCACCATAGACTCTAATTTTGTTTCAGCGTCTGGCCTTCAGTCCGGCCACTTCTGTCGCTCTTTTCTCCCTCCATTAAAAACACTCTTATTCTGTTATTGCGTCTCTTTATTGTTTCATTGGTTTTTATCGCTCTTCGTTTTTATTAATAAGCAATCCGCTGCTTTCTGCTGAACGCCAACAGCCCATCGATTGCAGCGATATGAACATAAAGTCCAGGAGAAGCTGGTCTAGTTCAACTTGCTGCCGTTTTTCTGATTTATTCCTCAAGATTAACCGGATCAAACTTTCCCATGTCTATAATCAGAGGAATAACGGAAAGTTTTAAAAAGACTGAATGTTTGACAAACATCCGACACATTAACTAATTTTGCTGGAGAATCAATTTGCTGGTTATTCTCCAGCAAGTTGATTCTCCAGCACTGTGAAATGTTATAAAAATGTATCATTTAAAAAAATAAATTAAAGTTGTTTCATCAGTCATTGGATAAAAGTGTTCAAATTTTAGTTTTTAGATGTGATCTGAAGGGTTTTTATGCATCGTTACCAGCAAAGTTGCAGTAGTTACATTTACTGGAGTAACTTTTTTGAAATGTACTTTAATAAGTATTTTGTACTTCTTGCTTTTATTTGAGTAATTTTATTATAAAGTATTTCTACTCTCACTTGAGTACAATTTCTGGATTTTCTACCCACCAAATGAAAATCAAAAATGTTTAAACCAAAGATTTACCAGACACCTGCAGTTAAAGTTTCATAAGTTTGACTTATTTTCATTTTCATCCTTAAAATACCAACATTTTCACCTGACTTTATATTTTGATCCATTTACTCTGAACTTGAGTAGAATTTCTACTAAATACTTTTTTTTATTTTTAGTTGGTGTAATTTATTGGACAGATACTTTTTGCTGTTCTCTTCACATCTCTGTCTAACAGCAGAAAGCTGATGTTCTGCCTGCTCGCTCAGTTCTGTCACTGATTGTGTGCATCGATGACTTTCCGTACATCAGTGATCGCTCCTCTTGGACCGTTACTGTAAATAATGCTGCAAATAGACGAGAACAGAAGTCTGAGCTTCAGTTATGAAATGCTTGACTTTACCCATCTGTCTTTTTGATCTCCACCTCTCACTCTCTCTCTCACACACACACACACACACACACACACACACACACACACACCCCTTCATCCTTCATTGCTATTGTTCCACACATATGCAAGCCAGCACTTGCGCTGAAAAAAGGAAAATAAAAGGCTGTGGGAAACTGCACTTCCTCTCCATATGCCTCGCCTGCCCTCATTAAAAGTGATGGGTGCACGTCACACGTACATGCGTACACACACACGCATCAAATCACATCATCTCCAACTGTCATATTAGTAAAATATTAATGCTGAGCTCCTCTGCGTGTGCATGTGTTTCCTCTCGGGGGGGCGGCTTTGTGCCTGGGTGGGGATTAGTGACAAAGATCTGAGACCTGGGTGGTCATCTTGCACCGATTCGCAGTAATTGGCAAAAAGGGAAAAGGGAAGAACGATTCGAAAAGGTGACTTCTGAGAAAAAAACGTAAAAATGATGAAACAGAAACAAGCCGATGCTCGGTTTACGTTTCCATTGTTCTCTGCAGACTGGAAATGATGAAAGTATTTAGATGCAGGCGGGACGAACTGCAGCCTGAATGAAGCCGTTTCACATTAAATCAGCCTGAGAGTAAAAAACAACACATCAAGTGGTCAAAACTGAACCGATGTTAATGTCAGCACCGCAAAAACAAAAAAACTTACCAAGTATTTTTAGTCTAGCTTCTAGTGAAAATGTGTTTGTACTTTTAAAATAATACTAACTTATAAATAACTTTTCTGCCAGAAACAGGAGGTTGTGGTTTAAGTCAATAATAACAAAATGTTGTTATGGTAAAATACATAGAATGACAACGGCACCCAGATCCATGTCTGTGTGATATGAAGGTGATGAGGCGGTGAGCAGCGCTGCACCCCACACCGACTAACTGCATCTTGGCACCTAAAATAAAATGATCATTTACGCTGGGTTATCTGAAAGTAAAACATCTTCTAGCACATTATATTTATTCTATACTTCCACTAACATGAGGGATTCCCAAGCCGTTCCTTGCCCAGTCCAATTCTGACTGGGCACTCCAGTCCAATTCTGATCGATTAAAATCTCGCCTTCCACACAGTTTAGGCTTTCTTCCATTGACTTGGATTCCTCTGGTAGAATTTTTCCGCTGTTTTAGAATCATATTCTACCGTTAGTTTTAGTAATGGCACATATTTTCAATGAAATTTTTACCATTCTTAACATGTCCGGGGCCGCACACAATCATTTCAAGGACCAGAAATGGCCCCCGGGCCACACTTTGGACATCCCTGCCCTGAAGGTTTTAGGAGTTGTCACTAAAATCTCTAAGTTTTTTCTTGCCTGTGTGGAATATTACCAAAAGTCATCGCAGTTTGTGCCCCAATGGAGAAAAATACATCAAATGGCAAAAAGATCTTCAACACGACGCTAAAAAAAAAAAAACCCGACATTCTCCCTGCACAGCCGGATCATTTCTTTAACAGATATTTTTGAGAAGAAATGATAGTTATAACCCCAAACCCTATTTGACAAGTGACCTCTCAGGGATACACGGTGCAAACAACACTGCATCAATGGTTGCCATGCAACGCAGATGGCACCACAAGTAATAACAAGCAACCTTTCGAACGGGCCGGCTCACAGGGAAGCGCCAACCCCAGGGGCTGCCGATCGCAACCAGCTGCAGGTGAACATGGAGACAGCACATTTTTCTCAAACCTAATAAAGTCCTGAAGTAACACAAAGAGTAAGACGGATCAAGGGAAGCGAAACGGAAAGGAAAAAAAAGAGTTGGGAGAGAACCACAGAAGAAGGATGAGGGATACCTTGAAGGAGAAGCTCGGTTAAAGAAGACAAAGTGTTATTGCCGTTTGGTTCCACAGACCCGAGCAGGGGGGCCTCCATCTTTTTCCTTTCCTCTCACGCACACAAATACACACTGGGGGGCAGGCGGAGGACGGCTCTTTGGGCACCAAGGTCTTCCCTCTCACTAAATTAAAACCATTAATAACCAACTGGGAGAAGAGGAAGAAAGAAGGCATGAGGGAGACGGATGGACGGTGGAGAAACAGATGTAAGAGGAATGGTGCGATTAGAGGATCGAAAGTCTGCTGCAAGTGAGGCAAACTGATGGGAAACCTGAGGACTAAAGCAAGATGTGCGGAGAAAGGGATCAAAGTTTCAGGAACAACATGGTGCTGCATCGAGTTAACCGTTTTCTGGAGTTGATCAATTTGTTTCAGCAGCAGCAGAGGAAACACAGCTTCACGTGCAGGGAAAAACATCGTTAAAGAATCGGGGTATTTCAAAAATGGCAAAAACAGACGACCTCTCACACAAAATGGTCTCAAAGAAGGAAAATCAGGAAAGACGAAGAAAATATGAATGGAGGTTAAAGGGGGCCTATTATGTAAAAATCACATTATCCACGTTTTTATAACTCCATTTGAGTTTCTACTGATTATAAAAAAAAAATCTAAGTGCTTTAAAAAAAAACAACCAGTTGGTTTTTTGACAATAAGCTAATGTTTTTAAGTGTCTGGAAAATGAGACAGTTCAAAAACCTCCCAGTTGTTAAGTCAAGTTGCGCCGTTGCCTAGCAACCCCAGTAGAGTTCTACCCGTCACCCAGCAACCCCAGTAGAGTTCCACCCGTCACCTAGCAACCCCAGTAGAGTTCCGCCCGTCTCCTAGCAACCCCACCAGAGTTCCAGCCATCACCTAGCAACCCAACTGGAGTTCCAGCTGGTTTTACCGCTGCATGTTTTGTTGTTGACTTACCATTCAGGAACCACTTGCAGCATTCTTGATGGCTGTGCAGAAGGCTCTACTTCTGCTTTTCAAAGATGTACGGTTGCATATTTGTGCGTCTGTTTGCAGCTATTTTCAAGTGTGAGTGTAAA
Source organism: Poecilia reticulata (assembly GCF_904066995.2). Lineage (NCBI taxonomy): Eukaryota > Metazoa > Chordata > Actinopteri > Cyprinodontiformes > Poeciliidae > Poecilia > Poecilia reticulata. The sequence goes on along the minus strand of NC_088835.1, from coordinate 29,122,724 downwards.
ACGTTGAGTTGAGAGGTTTGGTCAGAAGCTTATCTTGATTTAAAGTGACAGGGGGCCCTAAAACATTTACTACAGCAAAAGTTTTAGTTTAGTTCTAGTTACAAACTTGGACTAGAACTAAACTTGGTTTATGAGTTGCTTGTTTCAGTTTAAATTTCTCCTTATGATAAAGAAATAAATATGACTGTTAGAAATTAGCAGAAATACTTGAAATTCTCCATCATGTTGAATCTTTTTGATTGAATTATTTAGTGATATTCTAACTTACCGAGTTGTTATAGAGCTTTTAAATCAAATCATTCTGTTTTGCTCCACACATTTAGTAATAGAAAAAGCACAAACTCAAAGAATATAACTCCCTGATAAAACTGAAAGCAACATTTTGGTAATTTACAACAGGTCAAAACAGATTCTAACCCCATTAGGGCCCCAAAATACTTGGTTTTCATAATAATTTAGATTTCAAATAGCTATTCCTAGTATCTATTAATGAAAACTGATACAGTGTGTACTTAGTAATTAGTGAGGCTGGTATAATAAAGCTTAGCAGGGTGTAAAAACACCTTTGCTTTCTTGTAGTAAAAGCTAGACGCGCAGATCAAGGTTAGCGATGTTGCCTAGCAACCGAAAGCCCTCCACATCACTTTCTTTCCTCTCTCTGTTGTTCACATGTTCATTTATGTTCATTGAAATCTGCCAGATAGTTCACCAGTTTCATAAGCAACAGCAACCTTGAGCCAGCTCACTGAGTTTTTCATCAACACACAAAACGCACCGACACACACACACACACACACACGCACACACACACGCAGAGCGTCCTCTGAGTGTGTTTGCTGCCCACAAAAAGATGTTACAGAGTGTCAAACCAATATCTGTCTCCTCATCGCTGCCTACCTCTCCATTTTCAGCTCAAGGACGAAAAAAAAGGGAAGCAGGAGGGAAAATAAAAAAAGTTAGAAAGTGATGGAGAGAGCAACCGACAGGAAGAAACTAATGAAAAGATGAGGTTTTCATGTGAATGCAGGCAACATGGTCAATAAATGATGAAGTTTCACTCATTCCACAGAGATATAAATGTGGGGCTCAAACCAGGCAACGTTTTAAAGAATTTAAAAACTAAATGTCTTTCATAATGGATTATTCACATGACTTTATATAAAAGGATGCAGTTGTTTGGTTTTTCTCGTTAAGACATTTTTGATCAGGATTTGAGAAAGAGAGATTTCCGTCCATATGTCTCCCACTAGCGCTAAGCTAACATGTTTGCTTTGGTTGTATTTACCCAGAATACCCTGTGCTGTAGTCTGCCTCCTGGTTTTGGAGTGATTTCTGGTCCGTTTATTGTTCACACGTGCACTGAAACCGCATCAGAGTTCACATCACCAGAACGGAGACCGAGGTTTGTAGGCAGACCAGATTTTGCTCTTTTGGTCCAAATCAGAGTTCGGTTAGCATTCATACCTCCCCAAGCGAACTGGACTTTCTAGGCAAATGAACTGGAGTTTGATTAAGAGCTGGAATTATTATGACAGTGAATTGGATCTATAAAAAATGTGTTAACCATTCAAGTTTTTTTATACATTATTAGAAACACATTAAAATATGAAAATATAAAAAAGATTAAATTCATTATTTAAATAAGAAAAACATTTATTGCCTAAAATGCAATAGCATCGTTCCTCTGGTGAATGTTTGGCCATTTGAAGTAAAGGATGCCTCTTCACCTAAAAAAAATACTTATAACTTTTAATGTGTAAATGTTTTTAGTTTAATCGCTACTCTGAAGATGTTGTGCTTTCAGCCATAGTTTGATTAAAGTGGACTAAACAGGACTGGTGTGAAAGTAAAAACTCACAATTGATGAGAAACTACGACTACAATACATCAAAATCTCTGACATTTCCACACATCTAGACCCATTTCTATCAGTGCGACAGCAGATTAGGAAGCTTAATCACAAACTAGGCATAAATTGTGTAAGTTTTATAAAACTATGTAGGTGTGCAATGACAATAGCTGGATTTCCATTACAAACTTAATTAATATTCCGCCAATGTTGAAAAAACACAATTTTTTCAACATTGCGCTGCTTCTGTTAAATAAGAAACAATTAAAATCACATGTGAATAAGTCATTAAAAACATGCATCGCCATCATCCTCCTCACACTTCCTGTCATCTTCTTCGTCGTTTCTGCCAGTAGTAACATCCTGTTGTTGATCATGACTCGTGTGTTTCCACCTCTGCAGTTTTTATTAAATACACTAATTTGATGCAAATGAAAAAACACCTCATCCCAATGCGAAAACATTTTACCCCAAAAAATGTTGTTTTTTTTTTTTTTTTCAATTGGTGTGTTTCCATTAAGCTAATTTATTTTCGTAATTCCAATTTGCTCGATTCTTTGGTGAATGGAAACTCAGCCAATGAAGCTGAACTGGAGAGAAAACAACTGGCGAGTCTCCAGATGGGGATTCAAACCCGGGACCTAAAACATAAAAGTAATTAAAAGCTAAAACAATCCAGTGTTTACCGCTGATTACATTACATCCTTAATAAAAAACTACAAGTTAAATGCAATTTAAGCTCACATTATCTACTTTGAATTTCCCAGTAATTTCATTTGTTTTATTTTATTTTCTGATTAATTTGAAGGAGCAGATGAGCAGTTTAATAACCGCTGTGTTGTTTACACTGTAATTAAAACAAAGTCTGCGAGTTATCGCTCTTTATTTGTGAGCTCCGCTTGTTGTCATCGGTCTTGAACAGAAACTAGAGAGGAGGGGGGAGGGAAGGAGCGACGCAGGAAAACAATTAAAACGGCACAAATGTCCATTAGCATTCTGCCTGCATTGTTTAGCAGCGGCGAGACGCGCCGTTGTGTGTGTAATTATGTTATTAGGCATTTTAAGAAACACATGCGCGTGCAGTCGCTTCATTCTGCCAGTGATGTGTCGCTGATTGCTGCACTCAGCCGTTTTATTAGGCCTAATTAAATTACCGGTATATCTGGGGCCCGCCGTCAGCCGGAGCAGAGGCAGCGCCACGAGGAGCACAAGGCGGCTGTGTTTACAAGCATGTGTGTGTTCGTTAGTCGCTGCTCAGCTCAGAACGAAGGGGGGAAATTTCCCTACAAGAAAGGAAAGGAAATCTTTAAATAATTAGATTTACCAGAACAGCAGTTAGGGTATAATTAGGAACAGAGAGATACACGGTTTCATCCGCCTCGCGTCATCCATCTTGATGACTTTGTGCAGCATCAATAGAAAGTGGGATTGCGAGCGGATCGGCGCATGCACACGTCTGTTTGTGTTATTAGCGTTGGGCCGCAGTTGTTTCTCTGTGTGAGCGCTGCAGGGACTCCCCATCATTACTCACTCCTCCTCTGGAAACTCTCCATCTCTTCTTCTCAAACTCTCCCTCCATATTTCTCTGCTTCGTGTTTCCCTCCTGCTGGCTTCGGTTTTTCCCCCCCACATGCGTCTGCTGCTTCTTCTTTGTTGCAGGCTTTGTACTTCTGCTTGTCTGCGCCGCACCAGGAGGGCAACACTGAGGCAAATTGGGAAACTAATTGAAGGCCCCCAAAGGTTTATTTATATGAAGTAACTGACTGCTTTATTAAGTATATATCAGCCCAACTACATCCTAATAAGTATCTAGTTATGCTATAAAATTTAAGACAACACTGAGAGTTTCACACTTTCGATTGGGGACCAAAATGTTGCATTTCCAGCTGCTGCAGTTTGCTTTCACATTACCCCGAGTCAAATGATCGAAACCAGTTGAAAGACCTGCTCCCCTCCTCACCTGTCGTGGCCCAATAAAGCTGGGTTTCCATTACAAATGTGCACAAAATGTTGTCAATATTCTGCTAATGTAAAAAAAAACACAATTATGCAATTGAGGTGTTTCCATTAAACAAGAAGCACAATCAAAATCAGACTTGAATAAGTTTGTTCATGCAATAAGTAATTAAAAAATATTCAGCTACATCGTCTTCTTACAACTTCCTGTTGTCTTATTTGTCGTTTCTGCCAGTAGTAACATCCGGTTGTTGATCACATGACTGCTGTGGTGCGAAAAAAGTGTTTGCGTTGGAACTGCACCACAATTCACTTCAACAAAACAGAGGCCACGGTTTGTAAAAGACCCAGAGCTGGGGGGTTAGCGTGTGCGCCAAGAGTGCATTCATACCTGCCCTGTTTAGCTTTCATCCAACTCAGGCTTGTTTGACTAGAAAGTTTGGTTCATTTATGGAGGAGTGAATGGCTTTGACAACATTAGCATGTAGATGTGCTGTGGAATAAGGTGTGTTTTGATTAGGTTAAATAAAAAAGAAAAAAAAAGTTGACCCACGCACCACCGACTCTGACAAGTAATCAATAATCTGGTGATTAAATTAGCCAGTCAACCACCGCTGTGTTCAGGCGATCACTAATTAATGATTGCAAAATAAACATCAAACCAGAAAACATAAAACTGTAATGGGCTGAACGTCGTGTTCTTTGTGTGGGAAATGTTTTTTGGTGTTGGATCCTGATAATTTGTGGCATTATTGTTAGTCAGTTGCTATGGGAACAAGACTGTGTGTAGCGTAACGACACACAGAGCAAAAAAGAATACGATTTGAGTTGAATCCAGTGTTTGTTCCATGTCGTTTCTCCGTTTGCTGTGGATCGTTGCACTAAATGAATAACACCGACATCTCCAGGTTTAGTTAACGGATTTGTTCTACCACAGCAACCAAGGATGGAAAAGATTCGTCCTTTTGCCCCCAACGTTTTGCACAAGCGCTAAATCTCCATACGTAAACAATAACATGCAAAGTGTCAAGTCACAAGAAATAATGTCTCAAGGAACGACAGGAAATTGTATTCAAAGTCAAGTAAATTCAATCGGTCATACTGGGAATGCATGCAGCGACAGTGGAGAGGAAAAACTCACCACTCAGTAACTCAATAACCTGTGATGACTTTCTTAATCTCCTTGTTTTGCTAGAGAAGCTGATGTTTTCTGAAGGATTTCTGAAGGAATGTATTTGTTTACAATACATTCAGTAAAGCCTGACATGTCAAACATGGAACATGAGTAGACGGGCAAATGTCACCGGAGTTCGCAGAGCCGCTGAGGTGTGCGGTGCGAGTCGCTGCTCGGAGACAAATCCCACATTCAGCACACAGACGCACACTTGTGACCCAGGGTGTGCCGATGAAACGTAGACGGAAGGTAATTAAACAGGGATCAGGCTGCTCTTTATCAAGGGCTCTTCACTGCTGGGCTAAATTAACCTCTGCCCACACACACACACACACACACACAGATCCTATACTGGAGAGCGTTGTTGAGGCGTACCGACACATGGACGCCGATCGTGTGCTTTTTCCTGAGGAGCTCTTATTTAATCATGCGATGAATAACCGTGTTTACTTTTTTAATTGTCTGAGTCTGAGGAAGGGAAGAGATTTACAGAGATAAAAAATCTACTTGTTGGATCAGGAGCCGCGTTCGGGAATTTTCCTCGATTCGATGCTGCGAGTTGCTCACAGCCTGACATAAGAAGCATCCAAGCATAATTAATATTCAATGTTTACTTTTGAATTGTTACATTAAGCCTTTATGAGCAATGAGAGACATTTTTATCTTATAAATATGCTTTTATTCTCAAAATGTCTATATAAATTTTTGTATTTTTTGTATTTATAGCCGTCTGCAGTTTTACAATGTTTTTTAAGTCCTTAACTTTCATGGTATACAAGAACATGTGTTAAAGTTGACCTATTATGAGTTTATGACTTATGCAGAACGTGTTATTACCGTGTTTCCCCGAAAGTAAGACAGTGTCTCACTTTCTTTTTATCCCCAAAAGCCCCACTATGTCTTACTTTCGGGGTATGTCTTATATTGGAAAAGAATTGTCGAATTTTTTGTTTTAACCATAAAATTAACATTTATTAACAACCTGAACAGTATTTTATTACTGTATTTTAAGCAGGAGGCGGCAGTGACAAGTGCAGGGGACGGTGGGGTGACGTATGGAGAGGGGGACGGTGCGGTGCCGTATGGAGAGGGGGACGGCGCGGTGACGTATGGAGAGGGGGACGGCGCGGTGACGTATGGAGAGGGGGACGGCGCGGTGACGTATGGAGAGGGGGACGGCGCGGTGACGTATGGAGAGGGGGACGGCAGGGTGACGTATGGAGAGGGGGACGGCGCGGTGACGTATGGAGAGGGGGACGGCAGGGTGACGTATGGAGAGGGGGACGGCGCGGTGACGTATGGAGAGGGGGACGGCGCGGTGACGTATGGAGAGGGGGACGGCGCGGTGACGTATGGTGACGTATGGAGAGGGGGACGGCGCGGTGAAGTAAGGAGAGGGGGACGGCGCGGTGACGTATGGAGAGGGGGACGGCGTGGTGACGTATGGAGAGGGGGACGGCGTGGTGACGTATGGAGAGGGGGACGGCGCGGTGACATATGGAGAGGGGGACGGCAGGGTGACGTATGGAGAGGGGGACGGCGCGGTGACGTATGGAGAGGGGGACGGCGCGGTGACGTATGGAGAGGGGGACGGCGCGGTGACGTATGGAGAGGGGGACGGCAGGGTGACGTATGGAGAGGGGGACGGCAGGGTGACGTATGGAGAGGGGGACGGCAGGGTGACGTATGGAGAGGGGGACGGCGCGGTGACGTATGGAGAGGGGGACGGCGGGGTGACGTATGGAGAGGGGGACGGCGCGGTGACGTATGGAGAGGGGGACTGCGCGGTGACGTATGGTGACGTATGGAGATGGGGACGGTGCGGTGACGTATGGAGAAGGGGACGGTGCGGTGACGTATGGAGAGGGGGACGGCAGGGTGACGTATGGAGAGGGGGACGGTGCGGTGACGTATGGTGACGTATGGAGATGGGGACGGTGCGGTGACGTATGGAGAGGGGGACGGCGCGGTGACGTATGGAGAGGGGGACGGTGCGGTGACGTATGGAGAGGGGGACGGTGCGGTGACGTATGGAGAGGGGGACGGCGCGGTGACGTATGGAGAGGGGGACGGTGCGGTGACGTATGGAGAAGGGGACGGCACGGTGACGTATGGAGAGGGGGACGGTGCGGTGACGTATGGAGAGGGGGACGGTGCGGTGACGTATGGAGAGGGGGACAGTGCGGACGTGGGCAGGAGGTGGCGCGCAGCTAGATGAGAGGGAGGCGGCAATACCCCCGTGTTTCGTCTTACTTTCGGGGTACGGCTTATATTAGCCGACCCCCCTGAAGCCCCCGATACGTCTTACAATCGGGGAAACACGGTACATATTTTGAACAAAATTATTCTGAGAAAGTGGGATTTGTGATTCTGGTTACATTCAGACCTGGGTGTGGCTAAAAAGTGATTGCTTTATAAAATGTTTCACACTAATTTAGGAACTGGCAGAGCATGAATCCAGCATGAATCCAGCATTTCTTTCATATTTAAATTGCTCCATTCTGTCACCTTTAGCTTCCTGTTTGATCTCGGTGGCGCCGTGGTTCGTCTCGCCAGGCCAGGTGTCTGTTTTCGTCGGAGAACTTTGCTGCTCTCCACAGCTGTCCGACCACCTGTGGAGGTGAGACAAGAGGGAAACACAGAGGTGAGGCGGGAACAGATGAGGAGCAACACGAGGGGGAGGGGGGACAACAAAAGAAGAAGGAGAGAAAGGGGAAAAACAGCTGGGAGGAAAATATGATTTTTATTTTATCTTTTAATTTAAACCACTTTTAGGTATTTGATCTCCAATGTTAGCGTTCAGGATAGAGCAGATTGCTCTTTAGCACTTTAGGGTTTTGGCATCGGCTGTCATGACAACGGATCCAGGTGATGCTGAAAACGGGAAAGCAGTGATGAGCCGCACTGCTCTGCACAGGCCTCAGGTTTAAAAGTTTAAAGTAAACCGTTAAGGTTAATTTTTCTGACCAGGTAACAGAGGTGAGCGGAGTAGCTGAACGCGTCAGTCGACCAAGAGCAGCGAAAAGTAAAAAGAAATGAAAAACAATTCAAGGAAGAGGAAAAAAAGGTGCAACTTTTCATCAGAAACTGAGGTACTGTTTGATTAAAAGATCTGATTTAACTGACGGAGCGTTAAATGAGTCGAGAGAACATAGCTGGAGTTCCACTCGGGTTGCTAGGTAACGGGCTGGGCTTGGTTGGGGTTGCTAGGTAACAGCGCAGAGCCCGTTGAAAGTGACTTAAAAATCAGGAGGTTTGTTTAAACCTTATGATTGTTTAAAAACTAGGGCTGCTGTAAACGATTATTTTAGTAATCGAGTAATCTATAGATTTTTCTTACGATTAATCGAGTAATCGAATAAAAACAATTATGAAATAAAATATTGGTAAATCTTCCATAACACCAGTGTTACTATCGGATATCAACATCAGTCTATTTTTTCCACCTTTGAGCTTCCCTACCAGTTACTTTTTTGTAGACCGGGGGAGCAACACGGGATATTTACGGCTCCTCCGTTCAGAAACTCATCTACCAGCCATGTTCCGCCTCCCGTTTGTTCAGACCGGGATGATATAAGTTTATTGTGCGGTTCGTCCATAAAGCTGCTCTTACCCTGTAAGCATCAACCCTCAGCCGCCCGCCGTGTTCAGTCTCTCCGCTCACCTGTATAAATCCTCCTCAGCTTCTTCCCGCCGTTCAACCAGCAGCTCCGGAGCAGAAAGGCTGCCGAACTCCCGGCATCGCGCCGGTCATTTTAAGGATGTTTATTGGTCCCACAAAAACGATGAAAACCCGGAATTATCACCAATCAGTAAAATCCCCGCGGGCCGAACTTGAAGATTGGACGTTATGCCGCTAACACGTAGCTTCCGTCAACAACTCAGAGGCGGAAGTCAGAGCTCCGCGCAACGCAAATAATGTTCCGGCTGAAACACGGTGCGCTAAATGATAAAACATAAATTAACGAAGCTTCGAGGCAGGTCAATTTTCCTCGAGGAATTTTAATAATGAGATACTCGAATCACTCGAGGAATCGGTTCAGCCCTATTAAAAACAAATCAGGTTTTAAAACAAACGGCACATTTTTCAGACACCAGAAAACATTCATGTGTTAGTTAGTACATTAATGTTTTATTTTCTTTTTAAGCGCTCCGGTTGTTTTTAGGAGCAGTTGAACGATGGTTTTTCTGGAGTTTTTGCCAGAAAAAAACTCAGAAAGTAGGATTTTTCCTCTCGCAAATTTTTTACTATTGGAGCTCAGAAATTTCCAAGATTTTTCTCAAAGATTACCGAGATTAATCTCAAAAGTTCTGAGTTTTTTCTAGCAGATTTTTGAGTTTGAAAGTCTAACAATTTGTAATTTTTAAACACGAAACGAAAATTTCTGATAAAGCTCAAAATGTAAATTTTTTTTATTGTAAATGTTTTGACTGTTGGAGCTCAGAAATGTCCAAGTTTAGTTTAGCAAATTCCTGAGATTAATCTGAAAATGTATTGGTGGAAATTTGCTCCTTTTTTCTAAGTAGAATTGCCGTAATGTGCCGTCGTATAGCAGAGACCCAAAGGAAAGTACAAAAACGTAATACGCAACTTCAACTCCATCAAAGTGGGTCCATTAAACACCTTTTTGATGCAAGTTTAATCCTGCTTAGTGATATCGAGCGTTGATCATCATCTCCGCAGTTTAAAATGGACAAAATGGCGCCCAGATATAAACGGACTCCTCCATTTGAGGGTTGGACGACTGGTGAAGAGCAAAAACAGAAAAAGTCACCAAGATGCCTTCAGATCAGAGATGTGCTGCTAAATTTGAATAAGTTTGACTAGAAATCCATTTCAAGCTAATGAAGGTGATTACGCAGGAAGACGTTTTGTGACCCAACATGAAAACGTTGTAATCATGCGCTGCAGCAGCAAGGGAGGATTTCAGGAAATACTCTGCAGACGTAGCCCTCTTTGATGTGAATAACTGACATGTTGCAGAATATTCCCCTAATGACCATCTAAACTAGGACAAATCTGATTATTTACAAATTCATGAGGCGCCAGCCGCTCTGGATGTTGGATTTCACTCCAGGAAATTCACAAATGTTGCAGCCTTTGATGTTACAAATTTAGCGCAAGCTGCAGAGATGACAACACGACTTCTTCTGTTAGCCGTTAGCAGGTACAGATCAGCGATCGCTAGAAAGGGTTAAAGAGATGTCTATTCATTTTTTGCAAGAGGAAAAAAAAAAAAAAAAAATCCCCTATAGGGGGGGCCGTAATATTCAATGTTCTACACCAGTGGTCCCCAAACTACGGCCCGCGGGCCGGATCCGGCCCGCCTCCACATTTGGTCCGGCCCCCTGAACAATACCAGAGAGTATTCAGATTTTTTTTCATATATTGTATTTTCCGGTTTATATGTGGATTTTTCTTCAACCACCAGGGGGCTCTTTAGCAGGAAGTATGTCCTGTAAACTGTGGGTGTTTTGTTTTGCATGGCGCATTGCTGCCATCTGTTGGACTTTTAGGGAACTGCTTGACTTTTATGTTATTAAATCAGTACGGTTGTTTGCTAGCGGTAGAGCAGATGAACACGTGTCTGTTATGAACGCCGCAGGTCGAATTCTTCTTAGCAATGCCTGTAAGTAGCAGCTTATACTTCAAAACGAGCCTTTATGTTAACATATGTTAAAGTTACTTTCCCTCAATGGAATATATACTAGTCAGTCCCAGTGACTGTTTCACTAACGGTTTTTGCCCATGTGTTTTCTGGGTAAAAATCAATCGAAAAACGCCCCCCCACCCTGTTAATTTCCGGCAGCGCAGGTGATAAACGTCCAACACTTTTTCTGTTACAAACTGACTCCAGCCCCCCACCAGAGAAGGGAAAAGTTATGTGGCCCTCACAGGAAAAAGTTTGGGGACCCCTGTTCTACACTATGTGCACGAGGAAAGCTGCTGTTTTCTTATCCTGCTTTCATTTAAACCTGGTTAGAAAACCGGACCGATTCGCGCCTCGTCTTTACAAGCAAGTTAAGTTTCAGTAAATCTTCTGTCTGGTCGCCTTAGAGCAGCAAACAGCTGCAGGAAGTGAGGGAACAATATGACAGTCAGCAGATCAGCTGACGATGGAGAAGCTTCTGTCGAGGCATGACAGAAACACTGGCAGTTGGTTCTGCGCCTCAGAGTCCGACCCACGCTGCGCGGTTCTGCTGAATCAGTTACTGGTTGCAGTGGAAAAACACAAAACACAGAGGAAGAAAAACTCTGAGGCACTTTTTTTTTTGGGTCACGTCAAAATCATGGATGTTCTCAAGCAGCCGGTTGTAGCAGAACGTAAATGATAAAACTAACAGTTCGAAAATTAATAAATAGCTGAGTCTCCTTTCTATACTTATTGAGATTAAATAATATTAATTACCAAATTTCTCCCGAGTTTGAAAAGATGCAAATTTGCTATGAGATTTGAGATTAATCTCAAAAGATTTCTAGATAAATCTTGGAAATTTCTGTGTTTGAAAGACAAACATTTCTTAGAAAACCTCAGAAAATATTAATTAATCTCATAATGTTTTTTTTGTTTGAAAAAGAAGACCATTCCTGAGATTTATCTAAAAAAATTGTAGCAAACTTTCAACATTTGACTTCAGAAATTTCAGTTTTTTTTCTAGACCATTTCTGAAATTATTCAGAAAATTTCAGAATTTATTGGCGTAAATTCACTCCTTTTTCTTTCTGCAATGACCCTAATATACAGAGTAGATAATATTAATTACAAAATCTCCATACATAGAATGGATGCACCTTAATGTCAAGCAGATCCACCAACAGGTGAGTGAAAACAGAAACGCTGCTCCTTGTTTTTGCTGCAGGAAGCCAATCAGAGGACCATCAATGTTCACCGTTTGCTCCATTAAACTTCCTTCCTTCTCCTCGGCTGAGTCTCAGCTTCACGTGTTCAGCTTCCTGCTAATTGGCTGGCAGTGACCTGGTGTATCGGAGCTGATAAAGGCCACATTTAGGACATTAATGAGATCTGACAGACACCAGCGTTAATCATTTAGAGCCTAATCAGCGGGTCAGGCCAGCCCACAGGCGCAGCGCCCGGCAAAAACAAGCCCACGCTGCCATGCACAGCGCGTCAGCCACTGAGGGACGAATCAGATCTGAACACACAAATCCTAATTCAAGATGGAAGAAACCATCAAATCTGGATATAATTTAATCCACCTGCAGACTGGAGGTGTGTATATTTTTGTATCAATCCAATTCCAAGTAAATACAAGTCCAGAATCTCCAATACTGATACCAATATGATAATTAATATTTAACATCATCAAACTTCTGAGATTCTGTGGTTTTCTTCATGTTACTTTGTGAAAACCTTGGACAGAATTTAAATAAAGTTTACAGGTGTCTACAAAATACTTGCATGATAAACAGAGAATGTAAAAACAAAAAATTGTGCAGGAAATTATTGTTTGAGAGCAAATCAATGCAAAGAGTTGAGAAACTTACGACGATGTATTAGGGTCGTTGTAGACAGAAAAAAATGAGTAAATTTTCACCAAAAAACTCTGAAATTTTTATACAAATCTCAGAAATTTTATAGGGAAAAAATTGGAAATTTCTGAGCTCCAAAAGTTTTTTTTTTCTTTTGAATCTTTCTAGAAAATGTAAGAGTAGCCTCAAAATTGTTGCTTTTTTTTCAAGCAAATTTTAATCTTTTGGAAATCAGAATCTTCCGAGTTTCTTTCTAGAAAAAGCTGAAAGAAATCTCAAAATGTTCTGGAGAAAATTTACTCTCTTTTTTTCCCTTGTACTTACTGTGGCCGTAATACAGCATCATAGTTTCATCCCTGCACATTTTTTTTCCCATTTTTTCCCAAATATTCCTCATTTTTATGCACATTTTTTAATTGTCACACTCGGTTGCACATTTCTTTGAATTGCAGTTTGATATTCTTTCATGACAGCACAGTATTTTTTATTCTTATGCTTTAAATTTGCTCTCACTGCAGAGTCTTATTTTTCCTTCCAGGTTTCATATTTGATCTTTGTGTGAATCTACATGCTTCGACTTGCCTCCCACTTTGCTGCTGACACACTTGAATTTCCCCACTGAGGGGAAATAAAAGTTATTTCTATGCTATTCTGTTCCTCTATGTTGAGTTTATCATCTCTTCCTGGCTGCATTTTGTCACATTTTGATGTTTTATCCATCCGGAGCAGCGGACTGCAGCTATAGAAAAGGCTTATATAAACCACTTTTAGCCGATCCGCTAACAGAACCTCTTTTCTTTCTCAGGTGAGGCGTGATATTATCCTTGAGTTTAGCATGAGAAATGAATCTGTGAGGCTTTTAACGTTCAGCCTTGGTCACTATGACAACTACCCAAAGAAATCTAACAAAGAATTAGACATCGCAGATGAACGGCTCAAGCGGTTTGTACAAGCGAATTAAAACTACTTTGCTCTTTCTGTTCTAATCTAGGACTTAAAAACAAAAGGTAAAACTTTAATATTTGTCATCCCATCTTCGCTAAAACAGAAGACAAAGTGAATGAAGCTTCTTGGCTGCAGACGAGATTCACTTTGTCACAAAAACTAACTAAAAGGTAAAAATGTAAGTCCGACAGGCGATTTTAAATGTAGCCGCCACAAAATGGCTGCTTACCACGAGATTTATGAGTCAAAACGTAACGTCAGAGACACAAACACGTCCCCAGTTTTTAGTTCTTACTTTGCATTTATGATTTATATGAGCTGGAATTTTGTTCTTCATTAGAAAATATCTAAACAAGCGATAAGATGGATTACCAGCAATCAATGTACAATGAAGTATAATGGACATACAAAATAAAATATAAATAAAATTACGAGAATAAAGTGACAATAGTAATATTGAGAGAATAAAGTTATAATACTGCAAAAATGAAGTCATAATATTTAAAGTCTTAAAATTACAAGAATAAAATTGAATAAATTCAAAAACAAAGACATAATATGGGAATAGATTCATAATATTTTGAGAATAAATTTATGGTATTTTGAGATTAAAGTCGTAAAATTACGACTATTCTCAAACTTTTCTCCCATTATACTGTCGTCATCCTTGAATCCGTCGGATTTTATTTGTAGAGCCGTTAACTGGAACCAAATGCCACACAAAATGCGTTAAATAAATAAAATAACTCACCAAAATTAAACTAAATAAACTAATAAATTATAAACTGGGGAACTGAAAAAACACCAGAAATGTAAAAACATACTTAGTCATTCTAAAGCTGTAAAAAATGTAGTTTAACTGAGACAAATAAAAATTTACATTTCCATGAGTGATGGAAATAAATCAAAAATAGTGAAACATTCAGATGGATTTGATCAGAATGAGAAGCACTAAAATGTTGAAACTAATATACTTGTGAACCCATCTATTTTAGATTTCTGATTAATATTTGATATTCATAGTAATTCATGATCAATGACATGTTTTGCTTCGTTCACCTTGGCGGATGTTATTGTTTTTCTCCATTTTAGCTCGCCTCTCATCCTAATCTGGATTTTGCTGCTGTTCCATGTTTTCTTTACCTCTCGTCCCTTTTCATCTTTGTCCTTCCCTCGCCTCCCGTCTCCGTCTCTCCTCTGTTTTCCAGCTGTTCATTGAGCTGTGTGTTTATCTGACATATTGAACCGCTTTGAAGCCAACAACCTTTCAGCTTTTTCCTCAACAGTCAGTTCTGCTCTGCTCACACAGCCGTACAAACTACTGCAAGCTAAAATAACGGGTTGTTAAATATCGCAACATAATAACTTTAATCTCGGCCGTTGCTGCTTTTGAGAATGCTCCTTTTCTTCTAAAAACACTTTAAAAAATCAGTTAACATAATGCCACTATTTCTAAAACAATTTGTCATGGAAAGGATTTAGATGGACGCTCAAAATTAAAACTATAAAAAAAGAAAAAAGACAGATTTATGATGACGTATCACTACTCTTACTTCAGTAAAATTTCTGGATTCTCTACCCACTGAGTGACATCATCAGCTGGAACAAAACAGCAAACTCTGGTCTGCCTACAAACCCCAGTCTCCATTCTAGCTGAACACACAAAACTCTACAGCACCTCTACATGTTAAGGTTGTCATAGTCAAGCTAGCATAGCTAACCTACTTCTCTCTTCCTCGCTAGGTTTTCAGGCATAAGAGTTTGCTTTTTTGGTCCGCATCAGAGATCGATTGCCAATTCACACCTTCCCCAAACGAACCAAACTTTCTAGACGAACGAACTGGAGTTGGATTAAAGCGCCTGAACAGGACTGGTGGGAATGCAGCGTTAGCATTCACACTAACCCCAACTATGATTCGCCTACAAACCACAGTCTCAGTTCTGATGAAGTGAACACCAAGCGGTCGGCTCCAAAAGCAGGAAGAGGACTATGGCGCAAGGCATTCTGGGTAAATATAACTTCAACAAAGTCATTAGATGGGTAGCTCTAGTGCAGTTTTCCAACCCTGGTCCTCAAGGCACACTGCCCTGCATGTTTTAGATATTTCTCTGCTTTAATATGCCTGATTCAGGTGATTGCAGTTCATTAAACACTTGTCAAAAGAGCCACAGCCACAAAAATCTGATGCCACTCCATTTTTGTTTACATTTCATGAAGAAGGAAGTTGCGCTCTGTGTCTTTTTCTGAGGTTTTCATGTTGTTTTCTTCAGTGTTTCTTGATGCAGCGCCCCCACAGGCGAGGAGGGGAACAGCTTTTGCAGTGAGAAAGAACTGAACCAGCTGAAAAAGTAATAAATGTTGCAATTTTGATCCCCAATCAAACCGAGTCTACCAGACTATCAGGTGGGAAAATAAAGTCAAAGGTATTAGGCTTCCACAAAAAATCCTACCTATTTTATCTCTAAGTTCAACAACATCCATAAAACTTTCCCATTGCAGCATAAACTTTGCGTCCAAATATTTAAACCCTGCTGCAGATAGGAGTCTTCCCGGTCCGTTCTGTGTTTTATTCAGTGTCTCTGGCAGCAGATGTATTAGCGTTCCTCGCCGTGCCGGCTGTATATCATTACCGTTAACATCTGCATAAATCTAAATAAAGCTCTAATTTCAGTGTGGATTCAGCACTGACCTCCCTTCCTCCCTCAAGCCTGCTTTCCGATTTGCATAAATGAGTGATGATTGTGAGTTTATGGGTAATATGCAAATGAGCCAATTATGATTGATCAGCTGATTGATGGCTGCTGTCTGTGCAAAGCATCCGACCTGTGAGCACGCACTGCTTTGCGCTTAGTCACTCTGACAAAAAAAGGTGGAGAAGAGGAAAGTAATGCGGATCAGCAGGTAAAGAGGTAATCCTAATCCCTCAACATGCCCACATTTTGTTTCATCAGTTGTTATAGATCAACACAATAAGAGATAATAGTGAAGTGGATGGACAATGACGGAGTTATCCATCTAAAATGTGTGGTGTGTATTTTTATTTAAACCATTTTACTCTGACAATAAGCCAAAAATCTGGCCTCTGGACAGGGAAGAGACAAGAAACCCAAGTAGGTTTCAAGATTAGTACTGTTAAAAAGTAAATCAAGAAAACAGAAATGTTTTCCTGGTTTCAGGTAACTGAAAAACTGTAACTAACTGGAGCTACATTGTGTGAAATTATAAATACATTAATAAACATGGAAACAGAGGATAATGTATTTATTAGCCTTCAAAATGAAGTGAAATCGTTTCATTTTTGCCAAAAAGCTGTCGCCAAATTACGTCTTTCATTAATCCTCCCAGATTAGTTCGCAAAATGGCGGCAGTAAAAGTTGCGAGAAAACGCCAGTCAGTTGGTTGTTCAACAATAATGGAATTCATTTTTTGAAAATGGCGTCTTCCCAATCGCTTTATACATAATCACACTTTGACCACCTAAAATTTAACCAAGGTATGAAAAAACTAAAACTAATAATAATAATTTAAAATTAAAAATAAAGAAACTGAAAGTGACAAAAACAAAAGGTTAACCATCTTGGTCAAACATGTAAAAAAAATAATTTAAAAAAACGCAACAAACTTCAAATGATTCAGAAATGAAAATTAGGAATTGTAAATATAGATGTCACCCAGAGCAAAAAAAACACAGAACTAGACTGAATAGATCTGCCCTTATGGATCAGGAACATCGTCACGATAACCGATCTAGATTATTTTCCAACATCAGACTGATACAGATATGAAAAGGGTAGTATTATTTATTTTTCAGGCACATCAACTTAACAACTTCAGTTGTTAAAAAAATGCTACAAATACCAAATATTGCTGAAAAGAAATTTTACTTCCTGATTTAATGCCTTGAAATTGGGCCACTGTCTCTTTAAAACCTCCTGCTCTTTTTGAAACTTCAGGAAGTCATCACAACATGGCTCCTCTATTAACCCTTTAGCTACATTTTTACCAGCGTCAAACTGAGCTCAGCAGGTGTTTGCTAATTGCTGCCGGCTAGTCTGAAGGAGCTGGATGGGGGAGGACAGAAGCTCTGAAGCTTGGAAACTGCAGCTAAGAGGAGGAGCTGCACCTCGAAGGCGGAGCTAGCTCCAACCAGGCGTTTTGCATAGCTGAATTGTTGCCATGGAGATTAATATGAACAAATCAAGGTAAAACTCCAGGTATGTTTTGATGAGGGAATAACACTATAAAATGAATAAAAGCTGGCAAAAAGTCGTGATACTGTCCCTTTAAAATCAGATTGGTGCATCTCTAGCTCCAGCTCTGCTGAATCCTTCAGTGGATTTGGTAATCTGGGTGAAAGGTCGTTTTTTTCTGTGCGAGTTGTCTGGATTTTAATCTCGGCAGTAAAACATGAAGAGCTGCATGTTCCTGCACAGAAACTTCAGCCTCTCATGCTAATGCATTCAATCTGCAGAACGCTTTGATTTCTTCAAGGGCGCCGGCTCAGACACGCCGCCGCCGCCGCATAAACACGATGACACAGATCTCTCTCTCTCTCTCTCTCCTTAACGCACGGTGAAGCTCGCTCGCCCTCGGTCTCTGCCGGGTCAGAGTCGAATCCTGGCCTGACGGTGTAAGGAGCGTCTCAGAGGTGAGTGGGAGTTGATTGAGTTTGCTCAGCTTCAGCCCATGGGACTGCAGACAATATTACAGGACACACACACACACACACACACACACACACACACACACACACACACACACACACACACACACACACACACACACACACACACACCTGAGGAGCAGCCAGCGACTACACACTCAATTTAATCAGAGCTTATGTCTATGGAAGTGAACATATGTGACCTCCTCTGTTTCTGCTCCTTCCTGCGTCTCTTTCTGTTTGACTGTATTTGATACTGTATGATAAAGAAAAACAAAAATAATTCATGTTTAAATTATGTTTTTATGAACGCAGGATGGTTTGAATATGAAAAGTGATCAGAGGGTGAAGTCTGAAGGGAGGCAGAAACATTTACAAACTAGACCCATGCTAAAAATTAAAAATTAAGAGAATATAATTGTAGTATTGCAAGAATTCGTACAAGAATAAAGTCATAATATAACAAGAATAATAAACAGAAGAAGAAAATTGTCGTATAGCGAGTATAAAGTCATAATACTACTTTTTTCTTGTAATACTACAATTTTATTCTGGCTTTCTACTTTATTCATGTAATATGACTTTACTTTAAGAATATTACAATTTCATTCTCAAAATATGAATTTATTCTCATATTATTTCCAACTTAATGTACAACTTAATTCTTGTAATATAACTTCATTCTCGTACTACTTTATTTCCAAAATATCATGACTTAGTTGTAAAACAACAACTATTCTCATATTATTTCAACTTCATTCTTTTAATATTCTGACTTTAATCTCGTAATGTTTTTTTTTCTTAGAATGGGCCTAATACTGCGTCGTACTACATCTCTAAAACGCCACAGCAAACTTACATGATTGCTCACAACTTCTGCTTCTGTTTGCTGATTGGTTTAAATTCTATCAGAGGAATCCAAGTCAATGGGAGAAATTCCAGATTGCACAAAGGAGTGAGATGAGAATCTAGCAGAATTACACAGGAAAACATCTCTACTAGAGTGTTTATCTAATTTTTTAAGAGGTAGTTTCTTCAAAATTTTAGACAAAATCTCATGACAAACTACAGCTTGTGCAGAATAAATAATCTACAAAGTGATATCAGAAACTAAAATTTGGTCTGCAGTTTTCATCCAGTGAATAGAAACAGATTTTTTTTTTTTTTTTGAGCCGTCGTGAAACAAAAGCTCAAACCTAGAAAATTTTCGGAAGGTTTCACACTTCCACCATCTTCTGCTTGTTTCGACAGAGAAAATGCTCAGAACTCCATATTTTTGTTATCATTAATAAGAGAAGAAATCTTCACAATACAAAAAAAGAGAAAGAAAAGTGTGACCAGGACAACATGCTTGTGTGGGCGTGTGAAGGTGTCATGTTACTACATCAGCTCCGGATGGTGTTTGTGTTATTAAAATCTCTCTCAGGAATAAAAATCAGGTGTTTTTTTTTTAACAGAAAAGCCTCCAGATTACCAGAGTCATAATTCTCCTTTTTCTCCACCACATATTTTCTTAAATCCATCTCTTCCTGCCTGTGTGCAGCTTTATTCAAGCATAAATTTTAATAACTTAGCAAAAAAAAAAAAAAAAATTGGAAAAATGAGAGATCAGAAGATTTAAGTAAAAAATTGTTCTCCTCTGCAAGAAGAGCTCATAAAATTAGAATATCATGAAATAGTTCAATATATTTTGTCACTTCGTTTCATACAGTGAAACTTGCACTACTTGGATCCAGTGGAACATTTCAAGCATTTATTTCTTATAATATTGATGATTATGGCATCAATATGCCATAATTGGGCTTCCTTAATCCTTGCAGATTAAGGAAGCCCAAAATTCAGTCTAAAAAATGTTGAATATTGTGAAAAAAGGCGAGTAGTATGTTCAGAAAATTGAGTGGAAGGAAAAAGTGTAGTAGAGAAAGGTGCAACATGGGTAACCGAAGCCTTGAGAGGATTGTGAAGAAAATCTGTCCAGGAATTTGGGGGCATTGATAAGGAGCCTCTGGCTTTAAAGTTGCAGTGTGTAACGTTTATTATATTTTTTTTACATATTTGTTGAAACTGTCACCATGTCTTGACCATATGATATGAGATAGATAACCTGAAAAAATGTAGTTCCTCTGCCTTCTCCCACTGCTAACTAAAAACAACCAATCAGAGCCAGGAGGCGGGTCTTAGCGCCGTCAATCACTCCTCTGCAGCTAGCAGAGCCTGTTTTGAATGCTAAGACCAGTTAGCATATTTCACACTTTTTTCATAAAACTTGCGTACTGCCGCTTAGAGAACCAGAACTGGATTGTGCAAAATCAAAATACCACGAGGAAAAACACACAAGTTGCATAAATGTCTGAACGACCATGCAAAAAAAAGAAATCAATCAGATTTCACAAAAAAAATAAAATAATAATGTTAACTGTGCATTAAAACCTGCAGCGTGAACGTAGCCTAAGAGACGTTTAAATCTTGATTTTTCTCCTCTTTTTTTCCTCAGTTCCTCTGAAGTTGAAGCTCTTCCTGCCACCCAGGAACATCGTCGGCGTTCACCTTCATCACAAACCCTCCGGCTAACTATGAAAATGTGCAGTCAGAGTCACCTTTCCTCTCACCCTCTCTTTGCCTCTCTCGACCTGCCAGCCTCGGCTTGGCTTCCTCCCCGCTCCGTTCTCTCTAAAAGGTGAACGGTAGCGGTCACTGTCGGCAGATTTGCCCAGAAAATTGAATCAGCCAGCAGGTCGGGGGGCCAGGAAGGCACAAGTGCCAAGCTCGCCGACGCTGATTTAATTTTGTGCATATGTGTGCGTCCGGATTTGTGTCTATGTGCGTTTCGTGTGTTTCCACCCTGCAGAGAAATGCTGCAGCCCGGTTTTATTTCCGTCTGAATGCGAGGAAACGTTTTGTCAGGCAAGAAGAAGACGGACAAAAACACTTTCCACACCCTGCCTGTGTTGATCACCACTCTGAGCTGTTTGTCGGACCATAAAACCTCCAGAACAGATTATTATGTTCTCTGATTGTGGAGAATTATTTTTTTGCTTTGTGAGAATTTTTTCTCTTTTTATGGCGAAGTCTGTGTTGAAATCTCAGTTTTCTGCTCTCCAGTGCGCCATGGTCTAATTATCGCTTAGCAACCCTTGAAAAGAGGCTTTTGTGGAGGTTTGGACCCTCAACAAAGCGCTGAGCAGTTAGGATCTGCATTTAAAACCTCAGAAATGATGCTTTCCTGTTCATTTGAAGGACTTTTCCAGAATTAAAAGCTCCCATTTTTTCATATCACATCGGATTTTAATTAACAGAAAATATATGTAAAGAATTTCTTCTGTAAGTATTAGGGTCAGAGTATGAGAAATGTTGTTTAATTACAAGAATATAGACTTACAATTAGCAGAATAAAAATGCAATTTTATCAGAGGAATGTCTTAATTTGTTGTTTTGATCAGGAAAAAGATTCTAGGTTTACTGAGATCTGAAGTGATTCTTTCAAATTCCTGCTGCTGATGATGATAATTTGATGCTGATGTGTTAAAATATGAAGTATTTTCTTATTTGTAAAAACAGTCAAAGGGAAATGTTTTCATTTTTCTTATTTTTTGTGTCGAACTAATAAAATTACCACTTTGTTCTGGTAATATTATGAGTTTATTGTATTTATTTGGATGTTATTGTTATGCAAATTTATTCTAGATTTACTAGGTAAAATGTAGCGTAGCCCTAAAACTTCATCGTAAAGTTGATTCAAATTCAAACCTCACATAAATAGAAGCTGGAAAACAAGATGGCCGCCCTGAACTGGGCTCTGAACTACGGAAACCCAGAGTCTATTGGTGGAAAAACAAAATATGATTCTCTAAAAAATAAATCTTCAAAAACCAAAAATTTGCCTAATAGATTAAATTAATTTACCGCCCAGCTCTGGTTTCCACAGATATTTGTTTGTTTTTGATAAATTCCAATATTTTTAACGTTGGAAGGCCTCCAGCCAATGACCCTAATGTTTAATTTCCTCCACTTGTTCTCTTTCAGGACTCTGACATCAATGCAAATGTTGATTAAATCAAAAAGACGAGTAATTTTGAACTTAAATTTTGTTTTTGAGTTAATCTCTGAAATATAAAGATCTGTTTTACTTTAAAGGAATGCTCTCATGTCTTTCCAGTTTTGCAGCTCCTATAGGTTTTTCTTTATTCACGTTTTCTAAATGCAGGCAATATTTTCGACGTCTTTATGTGTATTTTATTTATTTATTAGGGTTCAGGTAGATGCCTCATTGTAATTTGAGTTATGCTGAATTGTAATCAGAGACACAGAAACACAAAGCAGAGGCAGCAGTGCAGCAAATGTCTGAGTTGGAAATACAAAAAGGTCATCGACATAAAATAACATCACTAAGGTTGGAATAATTACTTGTCATGTTGTCAAAAGGTGCTTTTCTGGGCCACAGTTGAAAATATCAACTGACTAGGAAATAAAACTACTATAATTAAAATTAATTACGTGTCATGCAGTCAGAAAATGCAGAAAAAAAGTACATAAAAATATATCAACGTGCTCATTACATTAGTTTTTCCTCTTACGGGTTTTATTTGTACTTTATTGTCAACTTTGCTGTTGGAACTATGGAAAGAAATATTTCAGTTCAATTTAGCTAATAAATACTTTATTCAACTCAAAGGGAAATTTAAATGTTAATTTATACTAACCAATTTTCTTCAGAGTTGCTGTTGATGGCAGGAAATGTAACCAACCAATGGTTACATTTTTATCTTTCTTGTCTCTGTCATGGTAAAAATAAAGAAAATATTTAGTCGACAGCTGATTTTGTCTAAAATTTTTGTGATTGGTTGACTCAAATTTTGAGAAAATGAGAAAAATGTAACACATTCACGTTTTTTTTTTGTTTGTTTTGTTTTTTTACAGTCTTCTTCAAAGGTTTTTGTGTCGTTTCCTTTAGTGGTTCTTGGTGCAGCGCCACCACAGGCGAGGAGGGAAACAGTTTTTCAACGGGTTTGATTTATTTGGCACAGAGTAAAAGAGAAACGCAGAGAAAATATAACAAATGTTGCAGTTTTGGTCCCAAACAGAACCGAATCTACCGAACTATCAGGTGTGGAAACGTGAAGATTTTTAACATCAAATCTGACTCAAATATCTTAATAAAATTTCTGCATTATCGCAGATTTCAAAGTCACAGCAGGAGGAAGTTGAGTTGTTGAAGAAATTATTTCCTTTTGTTGTGAATCTGAGACAGAAACAGAAAAAGAGAGAGAGAGAGAGAGAGAGAGACAGGCGTCTGCCACGGAGAGAAACAACCAACACCCAGACAAAAAGACGATGAGAAAGGAGATAAGAGAGGCGCCTCAGGCTGTCAGGAGGACCAAAACAAACACCGGGCTCCATGTCGCCGAAGGGCCCGCTTCAGCCTGACTGACACTAAATTAGACCTTCGTCTGCTCAAATCAGAGCTACAAAACACTGTCACAACATCAGCTCCACAGCTTCTGATTTACTGCCTTTTCTCTTTCCACCTCACATCCATCCCTTTTTATCCCGCCTCGGCACCACCTTTACATCCACCCTACAAGCCCCCCTCTTCATTGATTGTGCTGCCCTCTTCACCCCTTTTCTCTCATTCATAATTGAACAGCATTAACTGCAGCGGAGGCCGAGCAGCGGTTTAATTAGCCGCCCGGCCTGCAGAGACTCGGCCTGTACTTTCACTGCTGCAAAACATACATTTAACCGCAGCCCAGACTTCAGAATACCGAGAATTGGTCCTGGGAGTCGAAGGGAGGCTCTAATTTATTGGTGTTATTGGGCAAAAGTTCCATAATGACCTTTCAGGATCATGTAATTGAAGTGGTTTGAGTCGTCCAGCTTTGCTTGGCTCTTTTACAGGCTTAAGGAGAAATCTGAACCCTGATACGGCCGTCTGAGATCTAAACTTCACTTAAAGCCTGTTTTGGTTCCTTGAGGACTCCAAAATCAAGCCCAGATATCTCACCTGAAAATATGCGGAAAAGGACCAGGGGAGTGATTTTCAGTTGTTTCTCTCATGCAGCAGTTTAGAAGAAAATAACTAATTAATAAAGCACAAATAATTAATGAACTGGCAAATATCTGTGTTTTCGTGTTTTTGCACATTAAAATGATAACAGACATGTTACTAGCTCCTGCTGTTAGCTGACTCACAGAAACATTATGTTAACTACTCCTAAAACTAGTAGACAGGTTACAAACTATTGTTAGCTTAATGGACATTGTGTAGTACACAACTGATGCAGAGAAACGCTGTCAAATATTCATAAAACTATAATAAAATGCTTCTAAAGTTCACAAAGTAATGAAGGATTTTCTACAAGATTTAGTTAATAAACCAAAGTAAGATAATATAATTAAATATCTGCATTTTAACATGTTTTCTCACACAAAAATGACAACAGACAGGTTACCAAGAACACAACTGACACACAGAAATGCTACGTCTAACTACTCATAAAACTAAAAATAGATTTCCTATAAGAGCTAATTAATTAACCAAAATAAGAAGACATGGCTAAATATCTGCATTTTAACATGTCTCCTCACACAGAAATGACAGTAAACAGGTTACTATCTTCTGCCGTTAGCTTAACGGCTATTAGCTAGTACACAACTGATACACTGTGTTTGTCTAACTACTCACAAAGTTCACAAAAACAAAGAATGATTTAATCTAAAATATCTTAACATTGTACAGACTATAATATTTTGATCAGCATTACCTGAACATAGGGGGAAAGACTCGAGAGGGATTTCCGATTGCTTCTCTTATTCTGCAGTTTAATACAATGAGAGGACAGCGCGAAAGCCCCCTACTGGTGACTGGTGGTCACTACCAATCAAACCCAGAAAAGGCTTACTAGCTGACTACCGATGTAGTGATTGTAATTTTCTTAAATAAAATGGTTCAAACATTAATACAACAAAAAATTTATATATTTTAAACATTTTTCATTTTTTATTTACGTTGTTTTTAGCCTTACATGAATTAATATTTATTCTGAACCTTTTTTTTACTGTCAACTCTTTTAATATAAAATAAACTGTTTAAAATATTTTAGAACTGCACTGGAGACACAATAATAGTTTTTCAACTTACCACACATCTCATGTATGACCCTTAAAAACGAATCTGTACTGTCAGATTGGGGTTTTTATTTTATTCTCACTTATTAATCAGGCCATTTTCTTATTTGACCGTTGAGGTAAAGAAAGTGTTAAATCCAGTGGATGAAGCAGACGTGACAGTGCGATGATAAAACATTGACAGGTAGTTTTTC
This sequence comes from Poecilia reticulata, assembly GCF_904066995.2. Classification (NCBI taxonomy): domain Eukaryota; kingdom Metazoa; phylum Chordata; class Actinopteri; order Cyprinodontiformes; family Poeciliidae; genus Poecilia; species Poecilia reticulata. The sequence goes on along the minus strand of NC_088835.1, from coordinate 29,097,325 downwards.
ATGGCGTCGGCTTATAGACATTCGGAGTGCTGCACCAGTTTGTCCAAAACGAAAAGTGACACACCTGGTTGTGCAACTAATGAAAGACAAGAGAGCTGGAGAGCAAAGAGGAGAATCTTCCTCATTTTTCTTCGAAGATGTCAGCTGAGACACCCACAAGCAGCCGGTCTGTTACTTCTCAGACAGATGACAGAATCAAATGAAGACAAAAAATAGCACTGACACCTTCAGTTCACGGAGATGGAAAAAATGAAATCAGTGACAGTGTGCCCTCAGAGCACGGCGGCAATATTTTGATGGCTGATAGACCCCAGAAAACACCAAACTTAAATAAAAATCTGAAACTCCACACAGATCTTTCCCTGGATGATATATTCTATATCTCAAATATTATATTTACTCAATCAAAACACTCCAAGTCGAACTATCTCGGCTTTATTCGCAGAATTTGTGCACTCAAACAAGGAATTTGACTTCAGCTTCACTTTGCTCTCATTGAAGACATTTGAAATGTAATGAAGAAAACAGGTTTTCTTTCTTGTAAATATGTTTATATACAATAGGAAGACGAGGCTGAATCAGTGTAGATATGGATGGTATCGAGCGGTTTACTGCTCAATAGAGAAACAACCTTGACGACAGATATTATTTCTGTGGCAGCTGGTTTTTGAAAACAGCTCTACAAAGTGTGGCCAATTATGGCCCTCTGGATGATTTTGTTTGGTCACTTCAAAATTCAAGGAAGGAGAAAATTAATTGGAGACAAATAAAATCTTCAAACATTTATTCACATAGGTAAAAGACATAGGTATTATTTCCATTAAAGGTGACCTACTATGGAAAATTCACATCTTTGCTTGTTTTTGTGCTTCCATTTGGGTCTCTGATGCTTCTAAAAACAGTCCAACTGCTTAAAGAAAAGCTCATAACCGGTTTTTGGAAATAAGTTAATATTTTTGGTGTTTGGAAAAAGAGCCGTTTCAAAGCCCAGAGGCTGTAACGTCACAAATCAGAGTTCCACCTGTTACCTAGCAACCCCACCAGAGTTCCACCCATTACCTAGCAACCACAGCAGAGTTCCACCCGTTACCTAGCAATTCCATCAGAGTTCCACCCATTACCTAGCAACCCCACCAGAGTTTCACCCATTACCTTGCAACCACAGCAGAGTTCCACCTGTTACCTAGCAACCATAGCAGAGTTCCACGGTTTGGTCAGCTGGTTTTACCACTGTATGCGCTGTACAATGGCTGCTGGAAAAGAGAAGTGTTTTGTTGTCGACTTACCATCCAGAAACTTCTTACTGCATTCTTGTTGGTTGTGCAGGAGGCTCCTCTTCTGCTTTTCAGAGATGTACGGTTTTATAGATGGGCATCTGTTTGCAGCCATTTTTCATGTGTGAGTTTAAATGTTGAGTTTGGGGCGGAGCAAGTTGAGCTTATCTACATCAAATTGTGATGTTTGGGAATCTGATTAGGATGCAACCCCAAGGTTCAATCCTGGGGCCGCAAGATTGGTTGCCATAAATATGCAGATGATACACGGCTCTATGATACACGGCTCTATATTACGGTGCCACCAGGGGACTCCGAACCCATCCAAACACCAAATAAGTCAATGTGTAGATTGTCCAACATTTAATAGGACAAAAGCCTCATGAAGTGTCTCAGTTGGCTGTAAATCGCAGTTTGAATCTAAAAAATAAGAAAATATAGAGTACGTATGTGGCCTGTGGGTTTGTTAACCCCGTGACCTGAAGTGTGGTAGAGGAAATGAATGATTTTGGCACGGATAAAGTCATTAAATAGGGTTTTCTTGTTATTTTACCAAAGCTGCATTTCTGTGTTGAGCTGTGAGTAAATTCTCATTCCGGTTCTGTGGTTGCCATATTCCTCCAGAGTCTTAGTCCCGGCGGCTGCAACGCCGGCGCTCCTGAATTCTGTTCGACATTTAAAGAAAGATGTCTCACCAGGAATGAGTCGTCGCTGTCTTGTAAAGGGTTTTTCATATCTAGAAAATGTAATTCCTCAAATTACGTTGCAGTACTTCATGCCGTCAGAACAAAGTTTGCAGCTGCTGATATTAGTTTAGTCTCAGCGTGAAGGGCTGAGGCTGCGCTTCACATCTATCTTTATAACCGGAGGCTGTGCAGCATATGCAGACCGCCGACTGTGTTCGCACTGTAAATGTGTGTGCCGGCAGATGTGTGTATTTGTTGGGGCTGGAAAATGTGAAGGTAGGTGGTGTGTATTCTCTAAACATCAATGAATAGTTTGTCCTTCGTGTGCAGCAGTCGGAGACAAAATTGAATCTTTCCTTTTCATTCCTGCTGGATGTCTGAATAGAGTAATATGCTTCACTCTTTCTGTCTCTCTCCCCTCGACAGAACGCCAAACAAAGGGCGGCTTTCAGCTTTTAATTGAAATACTGGGTTGCATAAAATGCGACACACTCACACAGAAGTATTCCAACACAGAAGAAAACAGACAAGCAGCTTTCAGACCCGACGTATGAATCTGTTCCCACTCCAAGGCCGTCAGATGCTGCTGCGCGCTCATGAACTCTGGGTCTGCTGGGTTTTATAAAAGCTTTTCTGGACTACAAGGCTGGCTCACCTCATATTTTTTATTTTAATCTGCGCTGGAAAACTGTTCAGTTTCCAAAGCAGTTAAAGACGGAGGAATCTGCAGCAACAGTAGCTGCGATTCCATTACAGATTTTCACTAATCTTTGTTTATTTTCCTCTAATGTTGGAAAAAAAAACAACACAATTTTGCAATTGCTGCATTTTTATTGCATAAGAAATAAAATCAACATTACACATGCGCTGTAAAAACACAAAATCTCACCAAGTATTTTTGGTCTAGTTTCCAGTGAAAATACTTGAAATAAGACAAAACTAACTTACAGGTCACTTTTCTAGAAGATGTGGGAGCTTTTTGAAGCAAATAATTCCTTAATATTCATGAAAAAGTATTAATTATTTTACTTATATCAGTGGAAAAATGCCTTGTTATAAGTAACATAACAAAAGTGTAACTAGTATCAATATTAAGGGAATATTAACTTAAATCAAGCCACAGTGTCTTATGGGTTTTGCCCTAATTTAAGTGTAATAAAATATTTGCACCAAAAACTATATCAAAATTACTTAAGATTTTGAGAAAGACTAAGAAAATGTCTGGGTGTTTTTTTTGTGTTTTTAGAAGCAGTTGAGACCCAAATAGGAAGAAAAAATGTGAAAAATGCTAATATTGCATAAAAAGTCTCTTAAACCTCTATTAGAGGTTCTAACAGGTGAAAACTGTAACAGAACTTTAACGGGTCTCCAACCAAGACGATTCTGCAGAACATAAAGACCAAAATCATCTGGTTCCAGCCCCTATGTCTGGCTTAAAGCTTACTTATAATCTATTTTTGTCTTATTTTAAGCACATATTTGTTCTGGAAACTAGAACGATAGAAGAATCGGCAGAAGACATTTTTCCCATGTTGTAACTGAAATAATCTGCCAGTGAAACCAGAACTTTCTCATCAATTTTAAGGAGTTATTGCCTTAAATAAAGCTCCTATATCTAGCTTAAAAGTTACTTATAAGTTAGATTTTTCTTATTTCAAGTGTATTAAGATATTTACATCAGAAACTGAAACACTTGGTACGTTTTGCAGTGTGTTTTGTCCCCTTTCCTCAGAGTGCAACTAATTGGCTTCAGAGGTTTTTGTCTCATCTTAGTGCAAAAAACATTTCATCAGAAAGTTTCCCTCTCTTGGTGGAACCAGCTGCCATCTTTGCTAAAAGTCGTTAACATCACTATGGAGGAATTTTTACCTGTTCTTCTTTGCAGAACTGTTGAACAGAAAGAGCCGTCACAGGGAGGACGAGCCTTCAGAGGAGGAAAAAACTTTTCAATCCGTTACAAGTTCACCAGTGGACACTTTTCCTTCCTCTAACAATCTTCCAACCCGAACAGACCTGCGAACAAATGGTTATAGAAGATTTACCATCCTGACTTTGGGTTATTTTATTTATAGATTAAGAAACTATTTTGTCAAAGTCTTTGAGAATTGATTGAAATCCATCAACACCATGAAAGAAGCTGGTAAATTTCCTACTGGATCCATAACGCGTCTAAGCTGTGCTTCGTTTTATCTTTGTCCTCCATTTTTAGCTTCTCTCCATCTCACTCCTCCTGACCTCTTTCCTCATTATCCTCTTCAACCAGGAAAATAAATAAAAAAGAAACACTGACCCTCATCTTCCCTGTCTTCCCTCTCCAATCCTTTCTTTTATCAGCTGCAGGATTTCAGAGATCACTTACGATCGCCCTTTGGTTTCAAACTGGCATTCTGCTGATGCTAACAAGCCATTTTTATAGAAACGTGAGTTTTTTCCCCTCCTGTGCAATGTGACAACTGAGTGCTGAGAAGGAATAACTAATATTTAAAATGCCAAAATGCGGCTTTTTAGATGACAAGGCTAAATTGGCTATTATTTTTCCTTCCTGTCCTTTCCGATCTGCCTCCATCTGCAGCTCCACCTTCTTCCAGTGTTTTACTTCATTAAGGAAACACACACGCCTGTTGCTTGTGTGCTTTTCTGTTGACTAACACTTTGAGTTACAATCACTGAGAATTTTAAGTCAAAACTGCTCAACTGAAAGCCAGTTTCAGTTTCTTGTTTCTTGGTCGAGTTGGGAACGTTTGCGTTGGAGTCCAGGCTGCAGAGCAGATCTTAGAAAGACGAAACTTTGACCCACCTCTGGCTTTTGTTAGTCCTCAACGTTCTCCTTCAGGGGTGTCCAAACTTTTCACACTGTCAGCCAAAGTCACCAAGTTCACAACACTGATGGGCCCCATTTCTCTCCAGTTGAAAATGGCAAATCATTTGATTGCATAGCGTCCAATATTTCCATGAAAAAGAAAGATTCTTTAAAGAAACAAGTTGAAACAAAACATTTTGAACAGAAAGAACTAAAGCAAGCTCCTATCTCTTGCTGAAAAGTTACTTATAACTTAGTTTTGTCTTATTTCAAGTGTAATAAGATATTTGCACTAGAAAGTAGACCAAAAATACTTGGTAAGATTTTGTGTTTTTGGTTTTAGTCAAACTCAGCAACAAAAACAAGAACTTTCTATTAAAATCCTTGCTGCTGTTTTTATTAAGTTTAATGACTGGATGCCAAAGTTTCAACTGTTTCTAAAAACAACCCAAGCACTTAAAAAAGACACCAAGCCATTTTTTGGCAATAATTTAATGTTTTAATGTCTGGAAAATGTTTCAAAAACCTCCCTATTGTTAAGTCACATTCAATGGGCAATGCACTGTTACCTAGCAACCCCACCAGAGTTCCGCCCGTTACCTAGCAACCCAAGCTGAGTTTGGTCAGCTGGCTTTACCGCTGTATGTGCTGTACAATGGCTGCTGGAAAGGACAAGTGTTTTGTTGCTGACTTACTATCCAGAAACCAGCTGTTTCATTCTTGTTGGTTGTGCAGCAGGCTCCACTTTTACTTTTCAGAGATGTACGGTTGGGCATCTGTTTGGAGCCATTTTCACATCCATGTGCAAATGTTGAGTTGGGCAGCATGGCCAGCAGCAGCTTAATGGGATTTAAAGTGACAAGATGCCTAAAACAACTCAAATAGGAAGAACTGAGCAGAATAAAATCTCATTATCTCAGAATGATTTTGTGTAAAAAAATGTAATGAACATGTTTGACCTAAACTGTTCAAGGAAGCATAAAAGTTCACCTTTAAAGTTATTGGCTGATTTTCAAAACCTGAGTTTGTGTGGTGTCCAAAAACCACACATCACACTTTATGCGTAAGATGGGAAATCTCCAGAAATCTTTTGAGACCAAACATAAGTTCAGAGTAAACAAACATGGCCGACGGGGAAGAAGCAATGGCAACAGTTTGGGGATTATTTTTAACAGAGAAAAAGCAAAACAAAAAGACGTCTTCGAAATCCACCGGACGTTTTGGTCCGCCGTGGCAGCTGCTTTCTCTCCTGCCTTTTGGGTTCACCTCTGTGTTTCTATTTAGGAAAAGGGAAAAACTTTAAAAATATGATGAAACTGAACTTTATTTTAGGTTTGGAAGGCATTCTCAGCAATTTACTTTGCAATGAAGTTCTTTTTAAACTAGTTTTGTGACTGAAATTGAATAGCTGGTGATATTTCTCCCAGTTTTTCCCTGTAAAGTGTCACTGGTCTGTCTGTGACTGTCAGTAAATGTAAACAAGAGCATCAGGGGAGGATATCTGGAGGCTGACCCCGACTTCTTCAACCTTGACCCCTTGATATTTGGCCTCAGTGGTGCTGCATCAGTTTTAAAAGTCAGAGAGAGCAAACAGACAGAAGACAGCAAACCCTCGGAGGAACATCCATCAGAAAACTGCTGCATGAAGGCAGAAAAGAGGAGAGGAGCAACGTTTTCCAAGATCATATTGATTATGTTGTCAGAAACACATCAACTATAGGAACTGATTTACCTTCAGCTGAGGGTTTTGTTAGTTGTTGGCTTGTTTCTCATCTCATTTTGCCTCGAAAATCTGAATAACAGTTGTTGTTTTACCGCCATCTTCTGCCTACATGTGTAAAACTTCAGTTTTAGGAGTTGAAGAGGCTCAGCTTCTTCCCAAGAATCACAAATCATTCTTAATTATTATCCTCCGGATCCACAACAAAGAGAAAATATTGTAATGAGGCTCTTCGTTGCTTCCCTCTGCACATTGCCACTGAGGTGAACACTCATTTTTCAGCCTTGCATTTGCATAAAATTCTCTTCTTTTTTTAAGTCGGTGCTGCCAAAAGTGATGAAGTGCAAGCAGGACCACAGAGTAGAAGAAAGAATGGATGGAGGAAAAGAAAGACGGTTTCAATAAATGGAGGGAAAACACAACTTGTCCATGGAACATCTGCAAAAGGAAAAAATAGTCGGGCGGTCAAGAAAACGGGAAGAAGCATCGGCGACGGTAAAAGCCGAAGATGAAGAGATGGAGAAAGAATGTCAGATCTGATTTTAGCACGATAATGAAGAGAGAGAGAGGAGAGGTGGAGATAATGTGAGTGGGACAGATAACAAACCGAGGAGGCTGCAGGCGGGAGGCTGTAATGGACTTCTGAGTGGAGTAAAGAGAGATAGATTTACGCCGAGAAAGGGACGAGTGCCGGGGAAAACAGCGACGGCGTGATAGAGTGTTAAGTGGAGGGCTAAATTGTGGCCTCGCCTGTGCTGGTTTTTATAAAGCAGTCAAGAAAACGGTGTTTAAATTTAATAGGCAGATGTAGTACCGTGCACTCACAGAAAACACTCAGGTTCAAGGCGGATCGGCTGGAGCGTTTCAGCCAACCGCTCTGCAGACGAGTCAGACAAGTCTGAGGACGCAAAACAGAAACATCCACTCAGCTGGGGTGAGTCATTTAGAAAATTAACGTAAAATAAATCAATCCATGGAAGATTTCAAAAGGAAGATACAAACCGCGGACAAGAAGGAGGTGAGACACCAAGATGATAAGCATGATAAGCCTGGTAGGAAGGATCTGCAGAAAACCGACTGGCTTTTAACGTCTGTGGAGGAGATCACTAGCTGTAACTCTGCAATTTCACATTTCAAAAATAAATTAGCCTAATGGAAAATAAATTAGCTTAATGAGAAAAAACTCTTTATTTTTCAATAAAAAATTTTGGCTAAAAAAAACTGCTTAACACTTTTTCCACTTCATACGAGTCACATTAACAATAACCAGAGGTTCCTACAGTCAGAAACCACGAAAAAGAAATGATACGAACACAAAGACTCACACATCATAACTGTAAACAGTTCAGGAAAACACAAACTAAACGTTTGATCAAAAAGGAAAACTTCAGTAGCTATGAGTTTTTATCTTTTAATCCTTTAAATCAAGGCTACAATCCACCTTTTGGACCAAAATAAATGGAACTTTGACCAACATATTTGATGTCTTGATGATTTTAACGACGTCATTCTGCAAAACTCAACGTTTCCCACTGGTTTCACAATCTGCCATTATGATTTTTTGTTTTTTATGATGTGAAGCACTTTGAACTGCCTTACTGCTGATTTGTGCTATTCAAATAAACTTGATTGACTGATAAATATTAAACTGACTAGTCTAATCACGTGATTTGTATGATGTGAAAAATGTGTCTCCTTTGCAGTTTTATGAAATAAGCTGATTACAATACGGCTAAAATACCTCATGTTAGCACCAAAACTTATCAATGAATGAGGTTTTTTTTGTTTTTTCAAAATTGTGTTTCCATTACAAAAATATTTTTGAAATGTCAGATTGAACAGCTATACAGACGATGGAAACGCAGCTAGTGATTTCCTCCCCCGACGGTGAAATCCATCAGTTTTCTGCACATCCTTCTGTTTCCTACAACCCTCTTTAGCCGATCATCTTGGTGTCTCACCTCCTTCATGTTGTCATCCTTGGTTTGTATCTCCTTCTTAAAATCTTCACCTTAAATACAAAACACTTTTTCTCAGAGGCCTGCAGATATTCACACCTCCCCAAACGAACTAGAGTTCAATTAAATCGGACAGGACTGGTGTGAATGCATCCTAAGACTTTACTGAGCATGATCAAACTCTCTCATTCTATACTTTAATCTATAAATATCCTCTGCACCATATAACCTTACCTTGTAATAAAACAAGCTACCCTGACAAACCTGCCACCAAGGTCACACTAAATAAGTTATAATCTGTTCTACTGTATTTGTGCTCAGAATCTCAAAGAAACACATTAGAGAGCAGAAATTTAATCTCATCTCGTCTCAAATTGATGTTCTTGTTCATAGTGTTACTTCCTCATTGGCGTTGGACCATGTGCCCCTTTAAAAAAGAAGGTAATTATCCACCTTGGTATAATTCAGGGCTGCGGACTTTTGAAGCAGAACATTGCGAAATCTGAGAGAAAATGGCGCTTTTCATATCTAGAGGCGTCGTATTTAACTTGGAAAATTAATCTATTGCTTTACAAAAAAGACCCTTTGAGAAGGAAGAACATTGTATTTTTCATCATTAAAGCTGCAGGATGTAGCTTTTATTAAAAAATATATTTTATATATAGCTGCACAGTGGCGCAGTTGGTAGAGCTGTTGCCTTGCAGCAAGAAGGTTCTGGGTTTGATTCCCGGCCCCGGTCTTTCTGCATGGAGTTTGCATGTTCTCCCTGTGCGTGCGTGGGTTTTCTCCGGGTTCTCCTGTTTCTCCCACAGTCCAAAAACATGACTGTCAGGTTAATTGGCCTCTCTAAATTGCCCCTAGGTGTGAGTGTGTGTGTGCATGGTTGTTTGTCCTGTGTGTCTCTGTGTTGCCCTGTGACAGACTGGCGACCTGTCCAGGGTGACCCCGCCTCTCGCCCGAAACGTTGGCTGGAGATGGGCACCAGCACCCCTCCCGACCCCACTGAGGGAAAAAGGGTGCAAGAAAATGGATGGATGGATTTTATATATATATATATATATATATATATATATGTTTTAAAATCATTATTACGTCATGACAGCATGGTATGAGACAGATAATCTGAAAAATAAAGCTCTTCTGTCTTCTCCCAGTACAATTGGTTGTTTCTCAATCAGAAACAACCAATCAGAGCCAGGAGGCGGGTCTCAACGCTGTCAATCACCCTGCTGCTTGCTTTCTGCTAAACTACAGCTTAGTTGCATATAAATTTAAATACTCTGATCATCACATCATGATTTTTACACACACAGGAATAGAAAATAAATTAATCTAAATGAGCTGCTGCTGCTGGCCATAACCCCCAACTCAACGTTCACACTCACATATGAAAATGGTTGAAAACCCTTTTGCAATATTACAACCATACATCTTCGAAAAGCAGAAGTGGAGCCTGCTGCACAAAAGACCAGAATGCAGCAAGTAATTCTGGATGGCAAGTCGACAACAGAACACGTGTGTTTCCCAGCAGCCATTGGACAGTGGTAAAACCAGCTGACCAAATGTGCGGGAGCTCCGGCTGGGTTGCTAGGTAACAGGCGGAACTCTGGTGGGGTTGCTAGGTAACGGGCAGTGCCTGCTAATTTGTAATGTTTTTGAAACTGCTTGCTCTCCAGACACCAACAAACATGAAATTATTCCCAAAAAAATGTCTGGGCGGATTTCTAAGCTTGGGTTGTTTTTAGAAGCATTAAAAACCGAAATGCAGGAACAAAAATGTGAAAAATGTGAATTTTGCATAACACGTTCTGTTTTAGAAAAAGGAGAGGTTGTTTAACCATGTCTCATTTTCAGATGAAATAATTCAGATATTTTTGCCTTTGGATTTGTTTTCTCTAGTTTTGTTTCAAATTAAAATCTAAACTGTGATTTTACCAGACGATTTTGTCATCCGTCTTCTTTGGTAATAAAATGTCTGTCAGCCCGTTACACCAAACAATCACAGTAAACAGATTCAAGATTTTATTTAGATTTTTCTTGACAAAAGATAATAATAACAGGAGCATTTGTTTATTCAATTGCATAAGCTGAGTAAACACAGTCAAAACGAGAAAGAGTCGATTGTTGAAATGAAAACATGTTTTCCTGTAAAAGTGTTTTAAGTTTTAAAAGCAGAGCTTGTGCAGCTTACATCACAACACACTCTCACCACACACAGCAGCAGCAGCAGCAAATCTCTCAAGTTTAAATCTCATGAGTGATTTTCTCCGAAGCCGGGAGGCAGTAAACACACTCATCCCATCCATTCTCATAAACATTAACATGAAGCACGCTCCGACTCGCATTTATGAGAGCACACACACACACACACACTGGGAGCGCGGCCTTGCAGCTGCAGCCTGTGGACTAACAGAGATATATGAGACACGCAAGGTGTGTGGAGAACAACATTTATCTGCAACGCTTTCCCTTTATTGGGCAAGGACAGCAAACCCACAGAAACACTGTCTCTGTCAGCTCACATCATGAGGAGCTGCTGTCAAAAAAAAAAGTGCAAATCAGCCCATATTTATGCTTGTAGCCCTTTGTTTCACATATTAAAATAATAAAAGGTTGGTTTTACGCTCCACAGTTCACTAAGTGGTCAGTTTGAATAATTTATAAAACTGTTAAAATGTTTCAGCTGCTTAGAAAAGCCTCAGCGATGACAATGCAGTGAACGGAGAGATTCGTGACTTCACAGGCATCAGCTTTTATTCAAAGATCACAAACGAATTACAGTCATGGTATGAAAATAAATAGATAAAAAACACCTCTTTAAATACAAAGTATCAGGACATAATGAAAGAGATTTTGTCTTCACCAGGTTCTGAAATGATTAAATCAATTTAAGCCCCAGTTTTTGCATTTAAAAGCAACAGCAGAAATAAAAATGGCCAGAGGTTAACGCTTTATGAAAGAGTAAAGAAAAAGCAGCTAATAAATTTGAATATACAGGCAGACGTATGTTAATGTTACATAATGCAGGCCTTAAAGCTGCAGTATGTAGCTTTTATTTTAAAAAATATTTGTTTACATATTTGTGGAAATTGTCATTATATAGAAAACTCTCAGTCTCGTCTGAAAGACAAACTCCTGCGTCTTCAGGAACCAGAGGGTGAAGCAGAAAACTTCAGAAAACTTAAAAAACTTAAATTTCCTCCAGTAACTGGGATTCACCAATCATGACTGGACAGCATGAAGAAAAGTGTCGCAATAAGACGCAGTGTTAGGGGCAAGAAAGTGAAAGAAATCAAATTGAGAGAATTCATCATGTAATTGCAAGAATAAAGTCATAATATTATGTTTTTACTTTCAAAATATTATAACGCCAATCTTCTTCTATCATTATGATTTTGTTCTTATAGTATTTCAGCTTTATTCTTGACCGTATTCTCATAATTGTACAACTTTATTCTTGTATTTTTCGACTTTATTCTCATATTTATATTTGATAGCCCTAATACATAACCCCAGCTCCTACTAAAGTGTTTAACTAAAACTCTGCAACACCCTGATTCGCGCCCCCTGCTGTGAACCTGTCAGACTTTCACTCAAACACAAACGAACTCACAGCGGTCGGCGCTCGGTGTGAGCGTGACCCAGACATTTGGCATCTTTCACATCAGGGTGCAACACCTTTCTTTCCTGGATTTCTCCTCATCAAATAGAGAAAAGAGAGGGAAGGATGGAGGGGAAGCAAGAAAGCAGAAGGTCAGTGGAGGAGGAAGAGATGGATGGGGTCTAATGATGATCCAAATACCAAAATAACAAAGATGGAGGATGACTGCTGAGCAAAGTGGAGCAAAGTAGGGTGAATGTAGAAGGATGGGAGAGAAGGGACCAGAAGTTCAGACGGGAAGAAATGCCACAAGTTGGGAAAAATGATTAAAAAGACAAATAGACAAAATAAGATTTGTTTCTCTATTGTCATAGAAAAGTAAAGATTTTCCCCTCAAGTTTCAATCAGGACACTTTCCTGCTTTCAGACCTTCGTTCATCACATTGTTGGTTCGTTTTTCTGCATTTCATTTATACCAAAATGAAAGTTCTCATGAACAAGATAATAAACTTACGTCAGATTAAATTGAGCTGTGCTGCTAAATTTCTTCAGTAACAAACCAAAAAGTACCAACTATAACAAAGCCGATGGATTTTGCATCAAAGATGGTGAGAGCTGTTGAAGTGGTTGAAGTCCATCTTCTATTGCATCAGTGAAATTTGTTTTCGGTTGCATTCACACCAGTTTAGTTCGTTTTAATTGACCTCCAGTTTGTTTGTCTAGAACACATGTGTCAAACTCAAGGCCCGGGGGCCAAATCTGGCCCGCTATAGCTTTTTATGTGGCCCCCTAGACTCCAAATTATTTAAATGAGTCCCTCCATTTTTTTTTTTTTACAAATCCTCAAATCCCCACATTTTTTCAGATTTTATTATAAATTCTTCTCAAAATTTGCCAAAAACATTGGGTTTAATTGACTACTGCGTCAGTCTTGTTTGATGCCAAGTTATAGTTGGTGATCAATTCGACTATTAATAAAATGTCGCATTTAACATCATACATTAGCACACATATAAAATTTTCTTACAAATATTTAAAAATTAGCTTCAGAAAATTTGTGATTTTGATTAGAAAAACCACAAAATCCAACCACAGCTGGTTAGTAATATGTTTAACAGGTTTTATCAATACATTCTGGCAAACCGGCCCTTTAAGAGCATTAAGATTTTTCATATGGCCCAAAATGAAACTGACTCTGACACCGCTGGTCTAGAAAGTCTGGTTCATTTGTGGAGGTGTGAATTATCTAGTCCACCTGCAGTCCTCGGTCTCGGTTCAGTTGAAGTGAATTCTGGTGCAATTTGAATACATATGTGAGCAATAAGTGGATCAGAGAACGCTCCAAAAGCTGGAAATGGATACAGTGAAGGGAATTCTGGGTAAAAATGAGAACAAATGCGCTAGGCTATCGTTAGCGGGAGAAATGCCTCGTGATCTTTTACTAAAGACAAAAGAGAAATCCTACAACCACTAGAATCTGACGCCTCCATTTTTGTTTCTATTTGGTGAAGAAGGAAGTTGCGCTCAGTGTCTTCTTTAGAGGTTTTCATGTTGTCTCCTTCGGTGGTTCTTGGTGCAGCGCCCCCACAGGTGAGGAGGGGAACTGGTTACTCAAAGGGTTTAGTTGATTTGACACAGTGCAGTGATAAAGTGAACCATCCCAGCTGAAAATGCAACAAATGTTGCAACGTTGATCTCAAATCAAACCAAATGACTGTCAGGTGTGGAAAAACAGCCTTAGATTCTGTGTCTGTGCGTCAAACATCTGTTTACATGTCTATCTGTTGGTTGATGCAGGGTGATGTGGTGAGGAAACCTCAGCTTGCTTTCGGCCATGTTTTGATTGTGACACACACCCTTAGCTTTGTAACACACACACACACACACACACACACACACACACACCGCTCCAGGTGACAGAGATTAATAGCCTCACTGACTGACAGAGTAACTTCCACTTCCTTTGTGTCACTGTCGGCCCCCGGCTGCATGTACGTCTCGATGTGTGTGTGTGTGTGTGTGTGTGTGTGTGTGTGTGTGTGTGTGTGTGTGTGTGTGTGTGTGTGTGTGTGTGTGTGTGATGTGTGTGTGTGTGGCGGTGAGTGAAGCCATTATTAGAAGTATAATTGCAGAGACATTTAAAGTGTTTCCCCTCAAGGACTCTGCCGGCATCCAATAAAGTTTTCATACCGCAGGAGAGATGCTGTGAGTGGAGACAGTGTGACAGAGAGGACAGGAAGCGCCAGGCGGAATGATCAAGCAGCTGCAGCTTCGCACCAAACATCTCAAATCAAACTTTTTCATTTGGAGCTTCTGCGTATCTGAACTTTAACCTCTACGCACCTGAAACCACCTGAAACCAGCCCATCTTCAGAAAACTTAAATACTGAACTCAACTGTGATAGTTGTTGATAAGCTAAGCAGGAGTTTTTATGATCAAAGCTAAAATCTCTTTAATCAACATTAAATCAGATCTGATTAAATTATTCAGGTTCCTTTCGATGGAAAAGTTTGAGAAACCGAGTTTAACATTCAGACCTGGATAAGTGGAAATAAGTACATCCAACCATCCAATCATTCATCCAACCAACCAATCAACCTTTCATCCATTCATCCATCCAATCATTCATTCATCCGTCCATCCAATCATTCATCCATTCAATCATCCATCCATCCAACCATTCATCCGTCCAACCAACCAAGCAACCATCCATCCATTCATCCATCCAATCATCCATCCATCCATCCATCCATCCATTCATCCAACCATCCATCCAACCATTCATCCAACCAACCAACCAACCAACCAACCATTCATTCATCCGTCCATCCAATCATTCATCCATCCAATCATCCATCCATTCATCCAACCATCCATCCAACCATTCATCCAACCAACCAACCAACCATTCATTCATCCGTCCAACCAATCATTCATCCATCCAATCATCCATCCATCCAACCATCCATCCAACCAACCAACCACCCAAGCAACCATCCATCCATCCATCCAATCATCCATCCAACCATCCATCCAACCAACCATCCATCCAATCATTCATCCAACCATCCATCCATCCAATCATCCATCCATCCAACCATCCATCCAATCATTCATCCAACCATTCATCCATCCGTCCATCCAATCATTCATCCATCCATCCATCCATCCATCCATCCAACCAAGCAACCATCCATCCATCCATCCATCCAACCATTCATCCAACCAACCAACTAACCATTCATCCAACCAATCAACCAACCAACCATTCATTCATCCATCCATCCATCCATCCATCCATCCATCCATCCATCCATCCAACCATTCATCCAACCAATCAACCAACCATTCATTCATCCGTCCATCCATCCATCCATCCATCCATCCATCCATCCATCCATCCATCCATCCATCCATCCATCCATCCATCCATCCATCCATCCATCCATCCATCCATCCATCCATCCATCCATCCCACCATTCATCCATCCATCCAACCATTCATCCATCCGTCTGTCCATCCATCCATCCATCCATCCATCCATCCATCCATCCATCCATCCATCCATCCATCCATCCATCCATCCATCCATCCAACCAACCATTCATTCATTCATTCATTCATTCATTCATTCATTCATTCAATCATCCATCCAGTCAATAATTCAACATTTCAAAGTATTTTATGATATCTTAGCCTACTTCATGTTGTCAGACTAGATCCATTTTAGTGATCATTTGATTCTCCAGCTGTTGCCCATGTCTAGAGACAGGTACTGAATCTAAATGTGAAAATCCTTTTAGTCACAATTAATTCAGGCAGTTTTACCTCCGATCCCCCAATAATTAGAGTCATTATTTAAAAACTGCATTTATTTTTGCTTTGGTTTCCTTTTCTGATGTTTAATGATCTGAAACAATAAAAGATGACAAAAAATGAAGCAAAAACAAGAAATTTCTAAGAGCAAAATACTTTTCCAAAGGATTGGTGCCGATGTATTTTTGATTAAATAATGACAAAACTAATTATTCTCCCAGTAAATTGTTTTTAAAGGCCTTGTTTTCTGTATTTGCTTTTTTATCTTCTCACATCAAAATTGTTGTTCAGTGTTTGACTGCAAGCGTAGGATTTATGCACGTTGTAAGATCTTTGCAACACACCTACAGGCAGGTCGCATTTTAACATTTGATGGGAAATCTATACTTTATTTCAGAGGCAGCAAATATTGGGTCAGTACATCATTTCTGCTGTTAGGATAATTTAAAGGGAAATAATACTCATATTTTAAGGCCATGTACAACCCAGAGGACTATTTGGAGCAAGTGTTGTACAGCATTTAGTTAAATATAAAGTCACAGTACAGCATCACAAGAGTAATGGAGAGGAAAAGTGAAGGAAGGCGAAGGGGGAAGATTATTGGAGCAGTGAATCTCAGAGGAAGAAGAGTTATTATTAAAAACAGATGAGGAGCTTGCATGACAACGACTCTCCTTCTAATTCAGCCTGCCGCCTTCCTCTGGGATTTACATGTCACACAGAGATAACACTGAGGCCATACCTGAGAAGTTTGCTTAACTAAGCATCTCAAAGCTCAGATTGTCATTTAGATACAGATACGGAGTACAAAAAAATGTTTTTCTCCTAATCTCTCAGCGTTGTAAGAGCTGGAAGTCATTAGGTTCAGTCGCCTTTCGAGACAGAGATCCACTTATGAGACAGGAGCAGAAGGTAAAAATAGAGGAAATGTGATTCTCTGAATGCTGAGCTGGAAGGATGTGCTGAAATCTGCAACAGCGTATTAGGATAGAAAAAAAAAAGAGTACATTTCTGGCAACAAAAAATCCGCAAAGATTTATTTTAAAAAAATTTGCAATATCTGAGTTTAAAAAGTCAAAACTTTTCAAAAGTTGAATAATTTTTTTACTAGTCAAAGGTTTTTCCAGAAAATTGTTGAGATTAATCTAAAAATTTTAGAATATTTTCTTGCAAATTCTTGACTTTTCAAACTCTGAAATGTCCCTTTTTTATTTTAGAAAATCTCTGAGGATAATCTCAAAATGTTTGGAATTTTTTAGCAAAGTTTTTACTTTTCAAACTCAGGAATTTTCAAGTTTTTCTAATAAATTTTGGAGATTCATCTGAAAACATTTGATTTTTTTTTCAAGCAAGTTTTCATCTGTTTAAAATCAGAAATTTCCTTTTTTTTTTTCTCCCAGAAAATGTATCAGATTAATCTCAAAATTTCAAAGCTGGATTGTAGCTTTCAAATTAAATTGTTGTCATTAAAGAAAAAAAAAAACAATATCAGCATCACAACAAACCTAGTATTAAATACTGGATACTGTAAATTTTGTTTGTTTGTTTTAATGGATAATGAGTTTATCTGCACTTAAAACTGACAGTTCAGACAAGTAAGCAACTTCCACTCAGCCATATGCATAAAATGAGCCGGGTTTCATAAACAATCACGTTTTGTGTGGATGTCCACAGATAGCTGTTTTCATTCTGTTTTGCCACCTAATTAGGATCATAATACCACTGTGAGACATTTAGTTTGTTATATCACCCCAACCCAAAGCAGGACTTTCACTGCCTGGATGCTCATTTGTTCTTTATCCGCAGAGGACGAGATGTAATTACAGCAAGACACGGAGAAACTGGAAATCTAAATGAATAAATCAAAAAATTGGCAGAAAGTTCAGGAGTTTTTATAGCTTTAAACTCCTCATTGGAGTCCAGAAAGTCACTACAAACATTAAAAGCTCATTTGCATTTTTTTTCCTTTTCCATTGATGAGATTTCTCATTTGAACTCCCTCGATTAACTGTCATTTTTGGCCTTGTTGACTCACCACTAAATACGCTTGTCTCAATCATTAAATATCGAGTTTCCAGTGTAAAGTTCAGATATACAAACTATTAAAGTATCTTCTATCACATTTTTTTTATTATTTACATTGTTACTTTTCATTTCTAAATCCCTCATCACAGTGCAGTTGGATTGATTAATGGTAGATAAAAATTATGTTTTATTTATGTAACTGGACCACCATGCAGCGTGTCATCAGATATCTAAAGTTTAATATTAATTATGCAAGTTATTGATTAACTAGTTAATCAATAACTTGCCACAATCAATTAATAAAAACTTCAGTTTTCTACCCAGAGGGTAAAAGGCATCTTTTCATAACATAAAGGAAACTGGGAATCTAAATGTTTCTTATCATTTCCTTCCAAAAATAATGACTAGGGTAATTTCTTGCCAAAAGATGATTTAGATATTTTTTTTAAATGGAAAAAAATAACTTACACCTGTACTTTAAAAAGGCGATGTGCTAAATTGACAAAGAAAAAGCATTAAATGCAACATTATTTTGTGCCAGCTCTTTTAAATACTGACTGAATAAACATAAAAATTGTGTTTTTCTCTCCTTATAACAAAATAGGAACATCTTAGGTTGCTGAATAGAAAAATAAAAGATGTGAATTAAAGTGTTAAGCACTTAATTCTGCATGAACAGAGACGTTCATACAGAAGCACTGTCTTTTGTTGCTTCTGAAGGAAACTTTGTTGGGTGTTTATATTTTAAAACAAAACTGAACAACGTGCATTTTCCATCCAACAACGGACTCTGTCTCGTCCGTTTCTCTTTTCCGTTCTGTAATACCGCCGCCATCTTTGCTTATATCAACTGGCTTTGCTTAAGGATGACCAGCGGCGCCCTCTGCTGGATGGCGGACAAAATACAACACTACATTGTTGTACGAGTAAGTCGATTGATATTTTATTCTTGTTGGTTTTAGTCTTAATGTATAAGCATTATTTCACACAGAAAAACTTATTAAAGTTTGTTCTTAAGATTAATCTAAGCGTATTTATAACAGAAACCACTTAGGTTGCTGTGTGGAAAAATAAAACATGAAAATAAATGCTAAACACTTTAGGAGACATTCATAGAGAAGTACGGTCTTTGGTTGCTGTTGAAGGAATATTAAAACTTTGCTCTATGATGTGAATCAACCCACAAAACCTCTTAAAATTGCAATTTTTCGGAGTCATGCCTCTGCTTTTCTGTCTTCAGGACATCACTTTGTAGCTCATCAGTCATTTTTGAATTACTGATGTGGCTAAATGATGTGCTAATAAGGTTCTTAGATGTTCATATTTCGAAACAGAAACGAATAAAGTGCATTTCCTCTCAACTACGGACTGTGTCTGGACCGTTTCTCACCGCCATCTTTGTTTACGTCAACTCTGCTTAAGGATGACCAGCGGCGCCCTCTGCTGGGTGGCAGCCGAACAACACTAAAAAAAAGGTTTTAACGGCCATTGTTAGTAAATCGATCGTAAATACTTTTAATCAAATAGACAATTAAGTCGATTAATTCATGTTTTGCTTCTTAAACCAATAGTTTTTAATTATAAACAATATTTCCTGCAGAAATACGTCTTAAAGTTTGTAAAGTACAGATCAATGACTGATCAACAGCACATGGGCAATATGTTGATTATGATGTAACTGACTGCAATGGGGACTCCACAGAAACCTGCAGCAGGAATGAAGCATTTGTTGTCGAACGAATGGATGTTTTCTCTCTTTGTGTTTCCGTATTTGATCTGTTTTGATTCCTTGACAGCAGGATTGAGCGTGATGACAGCTCGAGGCTCACGATGCTTTGTGTGTGTCATCTGTAATTGGTAATGCCTGATTTTTGTGTTTCAGATGAAGAAAATCAGAGCAGCAATCTGTCTGCGCTCAGGCAAACAGTCAAAGCATCAAGGGAAGTTTTTCTCTCTTTTTTCACAAGAAGTAAGAGGAGGGAATATTGCAGCTAACAGATCAAACCTCGTCTCGATGAATCAGCGTGAGACAGGATTTCTCTCCTTTACTCTGTAACACACACACAGGCAGATCGCCTAATTAAAGGCAAGACAGACTGGAAGGAAATCAGACGGGCAGCAATGCCGATGGGATGAAAAAGGCTTTAAACTTCATAAAGAAAAGAGAGCAAATTGACCCCCTGAATGAGGGAAGTGTTTCATTACATGTCCCCTGGGTCTGCAGGGTAATAAGGTTAACGCTTGGGGCACTTACTACAAGATTAAAAGACAGAGCGAGGACAGAGAAAATTAGAGATAAAATCCTTGTAGCACTGCAGTATCAGTGTTTAAATGCCCTCAAACTGCCTCCAGTCTGAGTTCAGCTTGAACAAATAATTTAAAGAGACTTTCTACAGAAAACTGAGCTACATCTGTGTAACGGTGGATTGTTTGCTGATCCATTTTAGAAATATTACTCCCTGAAAGCAGCAAAAAGAAGTCCTCATTCGAGTTTAACTAAACACAAATTCATCTTGAATCAGATGATGAGGGTGGACTGAGAACATCTGGTACACTGCAAAAACACAAAAACTTACCACGTATTTTTGGTCTAATGTAAATATTTTACACTGGAACCTAGTGTAAGATAATTACAGCACATATTTACATCTTAACAAAGTGTAACTATGTTAAATTAGGTTCCATGTAAGATATTTACTGTTTACATCTTAACTTTTCAGCGAGTTGTAAAACCTTTGAGCTACATTTAGTTGTGTCTACGATCTTCTACTCTTTAAATCCAATAAATTTAGCGAGTTTTAGATTTTGAACCTAAATGTGTGAGTTTTTTGTAAGTTGTGTTAACTTTTTATTAATTTTGTCAAACCTCCAAGAGTTGAATAAACTGGAGTTTTTAGGTTAGCACTTAAAAAAACTGAAAGTAGATAAAGACAGGAGTTGGAAGTATTTCCCAGAATGCTTAGCGGCATGTTATTGTATCCTGAGATGGAAGTGCGTTACTTTGATCTGACTCTTGTGTTATTAAGGCAAATGTTCATTTTTATGCTTGAGGATAATGTTCTGTTCACACTAAATGTATTTGAGTTGAATCCATTGTGATGTTTAATAAAATTCATCATCAGATCAGAAATTTTGTTCATACAATTTGAAGAGAATTTAAATTATTTTAACTTGATAACATGAGTAAAAAATAAAGAAATGTTTGTTCTTTAACTAGGTGAGGGAAGTCTTTTCTTGTTTATTGTGAAATAATTATTTGGTTTAAATTGCAGCATTAAGTTAAAACTCACGATTCAAGATGAATGAATTTAAAAAACAATATTTAGACAACTTCTCTCTTGTTAAATCAACTTCATGAACTTTAATTTCTGAGTTAAAACCAATAAAATCTCCTTGTTTACTTAAATTGCATTTTCAAGGCAGCAGGTTGACTTTCATTTCAAGTTAAACCGCCTTCAAATGTTTTACAGTGTAGGAGCTTCTTTTAAGTCAATAACTCCTTAATAATTATTAAAAACTACTATTTCCACTGGCAGATTATTTCACTTACAGCAAAAATGCAACTTGACCAAGTCAAACTATTGTTTTTATCAGTTTTTGATTTTTTATTATTGATTTTACATTGGCTGTGATACTGAACAAATAAAAGTTGTTTTTCCATGTTTGACCAAACTTGTGAAGTTGTTGCTGTATATAAGTGACCAAGAGTTATCAGATAAATTTGTAATTCAATACATTTATGTCTGTGTTTAAAAGAAGAAACATTTCAAATCAATTCAACACTGATTTTCTGTATCGGATCGTATCGGACGATGGTAAACCTCAGATATCGGTATCAGTATCGGAAGTGAAAAAGTGGATCTGTGCATCCTTACTTTGTGTTTACTGATTATACATATGTGAATTTTATTGCCTCACACACATTTGTGAATTATGTTGTACACTTTTTGTTATATGTTTTGCAAATATTTAAAAATAATTTTTACACTAATTTAGCTCCATAAAACATCCTAAACCACTATCTCTCCATTTGTAATTTTTGGTTTTTAATTTCCTGAACTTGAAGATCAGGGTCGTTAACAATGAATTCCTGCTTTCTGAGTGTGCTGCCAGTTTGCCTTCATGCAGGCGGTGCAGCAATGAAAGAGAATTTTTGATGTGTTTGCTTTGCTGAAGAAAAGGTTAAATAAAAAAAATCAGAAAGAAGTGAGTTTGTTTTTTTTTTTTGTTTTTTTTAGTTGGCCGAGGTCATCAGTCAGGCTTGAATCTTTTATAGAACAGCTGAATGACCTTCTGATCTCAGAGATGGAAGAGATGGACAGTCAGAAACACACACACACACACAAACACACACACACACACACACACACACACACACACACACACACAGGCTGTAGATGGGCACTCAGTAACGATGGGCACACTGGCTGGGCACAAGAGTTCAGCGCGCACACATCCGGCGAGCACCCGGAGCGAATTGTGCTGGTTTGAAGGGCGAAGGGTCGGGGTTGGGAGGTGACCGGCGTCCAGGTGTGTCTCTCCAATTATCAGCTGCAGAGCACACACACACACACACACACACACACGCACACACACTCTGATCCGACTCCCCGCACAATTAAACCACCTCCCCGCTCTGACACCTGGTCTCCTGCTGCAGAGGAGCAAAGGCAGGCAGGTACAGGTGGAGAATCATCTTTTTGATAACCTGTTTGTATATTACCTCTCTGATTCCTGTCAGAGTCTCTTCTTCAAGTGAGATATCAACCTGAGCGAGACGGCCTGACTCCCATCTGCACACCCACCAACAGATGTTTGACTTTGAAAAACATAAAATGCATGAGGAGAAGAACAAGAAGAAGAAAGGAGATTGAGAGGAGAAAGTGATTGAAAATGACGTGTCAGAGAGGCGGGAGGTGCGGAGGTGAAGGTGAGCGGAGAAAAGCTGCAAAGCAAACAGGAACTGAATGAAAGAAGCAAAAAAATGAAGAAAGAAAGAAAGAAAGAAAGCGTGTGGGATGAAAAGAGACACGTGGATGGATGCAGATCAAAGCGTGAGTAAAATGTTGAAACAGCAAACCGAGAAAAGACTCGGGAGGCAAAAGGGGGAAAGGTTATGATTAAACGTGCCCCGTGTTTGGCAGGAGCAAAGGGGGAGAGCGGCTGATCCCAAGAGGCCTTCACTGACCTCCTGTAAAACACTGCGCTTTGTCATGTTACTATAAAAGTTCAGTCAAGCAAAAATAAAGCCATTTAGAGTTTCACAGACCAAGAAGCACAGGATCCACAGAAAATTAACAGAAAACGATGGGAAACAAAACCGGAGTGGCGTCAGATTTTAGTGGTTAGGGATTTCTCTTGTCTTTGGTGAAAGACTATGAGCCAATCAACTGAGTTTGATTGATCTCGAATCAAACTTGAGTCTACTGGACTACCAGGTGTGAAAATGATTTTTATCAATTTTTCTCAAAAAAAATAATTTCCTACTGCGCATCCTGTTTCCTCCCTCTTGGTAAATATGATGCCAGAGCTTTTATTTTACAGTCTGCAGATACATTTTGCTTGCTGCACGCAGAACACCTTGTAGTTCCCCTGAATCCCTCTGCTTAGGTGCAATTTGGAGGTGTGTGCGCTTCCTTACAACTTGAAACCCAGCTAAACACATCTTCTGTGAGCAAGGCTATTTGCTTTTTGTGAGAAAAGAACGAGTTTGCTGTCTGAAAAGGTTAAACAGACTATTTTTTTCTGAAGATAGGATGAAGTTTAAGGAATATTTTCACCACCCTGCGCCTCTGCTGCTATAAGCACCAAATTCATCTATGATTCTGTAAATTGCGCCTTGCAAGCCATAAAGAATCAACAACCTGCTGCAGAGGTAGCAGGTGCCAGAGTCTGCTGTGTAAATCAGTCTTTCCGAAGTGCAGCGATCTCTGTCGCTTTAGGTTATTAATAACAGCCGATAATCTCCGCACCATATGTGATCACACACTCGGTTTTTTCTTCTTGGTTTTCTTTTTGTTGTTGTTTTCCATCTGCATCGTCGCCGAGCGTGTGCCGTGGGTGTTTCTGTGACGGGACGCTCATAACGGTGCTAACGGGAGGAAACGCCGGCTCAGGTAAGAGAGGTGGTTCGTCTCTGTCAGCTTAGCTGCTCACCTGCTGCCGGACACGTGCGCGACACCGACGTGCACGCTCACTGGCCGACAAGCGGCAAGAGCTTTCAATGGAGAAATGAGCCAACAGTTTTCTGAAGGAAACTGCAGCTGCAGTTCGGACATTAAACACGCAAAGCTTTAGCCTTTTCACTTATTTGCTGAAAATAAAATTTCTGCTTGTTTTGTTCCGTTACAGATCCATCTTAAGAGTTTATTTAATAAAGACAGTCAATGTGAAGTTTCTAGTAGCAGTGCAGCTACTATTTCCAAACATTAAAACTCTAAGTAAGCCAGAGGGAGGATGAGCAACACCACATGAGATTGTGATTGACAGCGTTAAGACCCACCTCTTGGCTCTGATTGGTTGTTTCTGGTTAGCACTGGGAGAAGCTAAATTTTTCACAGATTATCTGTTTCTTAGCAACCTGTAACGACATAATAATAACTTAAACAAATACATAGACAAATATTTTTTATAAAAGTTACGTACTGCAGCTTTAAGAAGCTGCTAGTCTGGAGGAGCTTTGTGGGAAACTTTCTGAGACCAAGCGTTTAGGCATCCCAGAATGGTTGCCATGGAGATTAAAGGATTTTTTTTTTTTTCAAACATACATGAAAGAATCAAAGCAACATCATGCCATCATTACAACATGATGATTTTCCAGCTGTGTTGGTTCAGTTTCACTTTTCAGTCCTCTTTGATTTTTATTTTGATGCAAATCGGCATCAAACAGCAACAAAAACGGTAACAAATCTCTCAAGACATTAGCATCTTCTGATCCTTAATCTATTAATCTGATCGCTGCTCTAAAAGTCATATCTGCTGTGTTTTTCTCCCACAACGTTTTATGTTGTTTATTCATTAATTAAATATTCGGTTTATCTCCTTCTTCTCCCACAGATGCTATTTATTTGCGTGTCCATTGGCATCTCCATATCTGATCCTACATGTCATAAATTGTTCATTTGAAGGAGAACCAGACACTTTGAGTTCACACTGAGGCGCCACAAAGCGTTGCTTGATGAGCCTCTTCTTCCCGCCGCGACAGCAAGGAAAACGGACCAATCAGAGCGCAGATGGGGGAAGCAGAGGCAGAAGTGAGAGGTTAGAGATAAACTGACCTTTTCAACATGTTTGTTAGTGACGGTCTTCAGTTTGAGAGAAAATAAAACCTTGATTTTCTGGACTTTAGCAGGACATAATCACCACTTTTTTCTCACGCTGCTACTTTTTTTCTCTCCACTGTCGCCACATGCGTGGTGAGTATGACGGATTGCTGTAAAGTAAATGACAAAACACAAGCGACTGCCTGCCATCGCTACATTCAGGAGGAGTCAATGCTGCAACTCTGCAATCTGCTGGCTTTCCTTGGTAACTTTTAGGCTAATTTGATTAATAAACTGAATTTAATGAACTATTTGATCACCAGGATCAATTGGAATGTCCATCCATCCATCCATCCATTTTCTTGCACCCTTGTTCCCTCAGTGGGGTCGGGAGGGTTGCTGGTGCCCATCTCCAGCTAACATTTCAGGCGAGAGGCGGGGTCACCCTGGACAGGCCGCCAGTCTGTCGAAGGGCAACACAGAGACACACAGGACAAACACATACACACACACACCTAGGGGCAATTTGGAGAGGCCAATTAACCTGACAGTCATGTTTTTGGACTGTGGGAGGAAACCGGAGTACCCGGAGAAAACCCACGCATGCTCAGGGAGAACATGCAAACTCCATGCAGAAAGACCCCAGGCCAGGAATCGAACCCAGAACCTTCTTGCTGCAAGGCAACAGCTCTACCAACTGCGCCACTGTGCAGCCGTCAATTGGAATGTATGTGATTGAATTGAAATGACTTTTTTTTTGTAAAGTGATGTGAATTGGTGCTGTATAAATCAGCTGAACTCACTGGCACTAGACTATATTTGGTCTAGTGTGTAGCCCACTTAGCCCACTTGAAATCCAACAAAACTAACTTATAAGAAGCTTTTTAGCGAGAAATATGAGTCAATAATTCGCTATGAGCAAAATAATCTGCCAGGGGAAAAGGAATAGTTTCAATGGCAGATTATTTCACTTATAATAAGATATTTTTCCCATGTTATAAGTGAAACAATCTGCGAGGGGAACTATTGACTTAAAACAAGCTCCTTGATCTTGCTGAAAAGTTACTTGTACATTAGTTTTGTCTTATTTTAACTGTACTGAGATATCTGCACCAGAAACCAGACAAAATACTTGGTAATATTTTGTTTTTGCTTCGTTGAACTGAATGGATTGGATTAAAATATGTCAGAACCCGTCCGTCGTCCACCATGTTTGCGAAGCCAACAAATAAACAAATCAGACGATGTAGATGTTTAATTTGAAGAAAAAGTGTCTGTTTTTTTGCACTGAAAAGGTATTATTTTGATATCCTGCAGTTTTCTTTAAATAATAGTAATTGTACAGCTTTTCTTGAAGGTCTTCCTGTAGGAAGTGATGCCGCTGACGTGTCGGTAAACGTGAATTTCAGTGCCGCAGTCTCCTCGTTTTCATTTCCTGATGTTCCGGTTTAACACTCGGCTCTGCTGTGCATCTTTTCCCCCCGTCCTCTGCTTTCTGTTTCCTCCTTGTCCGCTAAGAAGCAGACAAACACGCAGAGACACACCCAGGACCCCCCTGGTCCCATGTGCCGGCCCCGACTACAGCTCCAATTACCTGACGGCTGCAGCAGAGGGGCCCTAAATGGGCTGCAGCACCGGACAGGCATGTCTGCAAAGGATTGTCAGTGGGAGGGAAGGAGGAAGACAAGGAGGAGGAGGAGGAGAAGAAAACAAAAGGGGGGCTTCAGTAGAGGAGGGATGGATAAAAAGTGGGAATAGAGTAGAAATGAGCCACAAAGGGAGAAAACAGAGGAATATTTCCATTTTTCCTGACATTTGATGAGATTTGAAAGCCCTAACCTGGGTGTAATATTGCTGCCTTACATGCAGGTTACATACTACAACTAATTCCTCTTTTCTCCTGCTGTCGTTCTTCATCGTGTGAGGAGGAGAGGGATAAGACGAGAGCAGGGAGGAAAAGGCGAGCCAGCAGAAAGAAGTGGGCGAAAATGAAAGGAGGCTGTCATTTCTTACAGAGCTTAAGAAATGATCTCACTCAGCGTAGCGCCAAATACAATTGCTGTGCTGTTTGGTTTTTATGACACAGAATTAAAAGGTAAAATTGTTTTATTTTTGCAGCTGAAAAACAGAACAACAAAAACCAGAAAACCTGCATCTAATCTGAGGTTTAGAGGTGAATCTAGGTCTGTCGCCATAAATCAATTAATCACATGATAAATTAAAACAATTTAAATCATTTTCATTTGCATGATTTATAGTTTTTCTCTTTTCTCTACCAGAAACTGGAAGACAAAAGTCTTCAGTCTGCTTTGAAGGACGGTTTAGTTTACAGAGTCTTCACAGTACATCTTATTTAATGTTTCTGTTTATTTTGGATATTTAAAATATCTTCCAGTTCCAGTATTAATTGTCTATTAGAATTTAAAGTTTATTGATCTTTTAGAATTGCATTATTATGCCATTACCATTATATTGCTTGGAAATTGGTTTCAAAACAACAATATTGTCATTTATCACGATAAGGTCTGGGACAGTTTAACGTCCAGCAAAATTTGCTACAGTGACAAGGATAGGTGAAACTGATTCCAAATAATTTTTGTTGTTGTCTTGAAATTAACAATTTTAAGACCAAAACCAAAAAAGAAATTGAGAATTATTTTAAAAATGTGATCCTCCTGAGTCCATGTTTGAGTTATTATATTTTTGCATAATTTGGGATGTATTTGTGTAAAATACAGAAAGTTTGGCAAGTTGGTATTGTTCGTATTTCCATTATTATTTTTATTAATTTAGATATTTCCTTCCACCTAAATTGAAGTCAGTTTAGCATTTTTGTGTCACTTGCTCACATTCAGAATGCTTTTATTGAAAACACCACTGCAGCAAATTGATTTCTATCCATCCATCCATTTTCTTGGACCCTTGTCCCTTGGTCGGGTTGCTGGTGCCTCTCCAGCTAACGTTTCGGGCGAGAGGCGGGTCACCCTGGACAGGTCGCCAGTCTGTCGCAGGGCAACACAGAGACACACAACCATGCACACACACACTCACACCTAGGGACAATTTGGAGAGGCCATTTAACCTGACAGTCATGTTTTTGGACTGTGGGAGGAAACCAGAGTACCCGGAGAAAACCCACCATGCACAGGGAGAACATGCAAACTCCATGCAGAAAGACCAGGAATCGAACCCAGAACCTTCTTGCTGCAAGGCAACAGGTCTACCAACTGCGCCACTGTACAGCCCTAAATAGCATTTCATTTCCCAAAATTATCCTTTCCCAACCATCAAGCTGAAACCAACATCTCTCCCAAAGTTTCTTGGAAACAAACTTGGTTAGGGCTGCCGCCGGTGGAGCAGGAACCGGGAGGCCAATGGGACCCACGAAGAGGCTCCGGAGACTGATGGGACCCGCAACAAAGCCCTGGAGGTTGGCTGAGACACCAGCGAGTCTGATTTTCTGGTGACGAAAGAGACCCGAGTTCGATGGTGTCAAGTTCCCATAGCACCGCAGTCCTGCGGGCCTCAAGCTCTCCTGCAAACATCTTTCAAGTGATTAACTCTTCCACCATCAGCCCCTAAGTGTCAAGCTCCGCTGACACCGCAGTCCTGCTGTCCTTAAGCTTTTCTGCCACCGACAATCAAGCATGAAGCTTGGAGCCCTCATGAAACTTCTTTATTTAGAAGTACTAAAGTTGAACCCAATACCTCAGTGTGCCTGTTTTATACATTTTCACCAGAGTATTGGTGAAGCCCCTGACCACACGTTTGAATACAGATGGCTGCTCCTGTGGCTGGTCTGTAACCGACTGGATGTCTTCGTGGGTTTCTTCTTCAGATGGCTGCTGGCTCTGCTGCTCCTCTCCGTCCCTCAGCCTATTGTTCAGCTGCTCCATTTCAAGCTGCAGTTTGGTCCTTATACGCTCCAAGGCATGAAGATGTCTCCGACAACTATTCTCATATGTAATTAATTCAACTTATAATACTTACAGATGACGCTTTAGCGAGCAAGAAAACAACGTAAGTAGGACTCAGGAACTGCCATGCGGCTGAAACTATGCTGTACTTCCCGTTTCTATTTTCCCTACTGCTTTTTTACAACTACTAAGAATGCACCGTTGTGTTAATCCATTTGAGGAGCCGGCAGTTTATCTTGAGGAAATAAATGACGATGCAGAAGTTATTTAGCTTCCACATGAACGTCTCTCTGTATTAAAAGACTTTGGATCATTTCCGCACAAAATAAACGTAACTTACTTCCGAAGTTTGTGTGTCCTGTGTGTCTCTGTGTTTCCCTGCGACAGACTGGCGACCTGTCCAGGGTCACCCCGCCTCTCGCCCGAAACGTTGGCTGGAGAGGCACCAGCACCCCTCCCGACCCCACTGAGGGAAAAAGGGTGCAAGAAAATGGATGGATAGATGGACTTCCGAAGTTCGCTGTGTGCTAAGCTAGCTGCTACGTTACAAGAATACTTCCGGCTATGAATATCAAATAAAAGTATTTCCTGTTCCATTCATTCAGAGGTTTAGCGATCGTTTATTTACTTGCTACATTCTTACGGCAGAGCAAATCCTACTATCCACCCCATTTTTTGTTTATGTTTCATGAAAAAGGAAGTCGCGCTCAGTGTTTTCTTCAGAGGTTTTCGTGTCGTTTCCTTCAGTTGTTCTTGGTGCAGCGCCCCCACAGGCGAGGAGGGGAGCAGGTTTTTCAATTAGTTTGGATTGTTTGCAGTGTGAAAGAGAACCACAGCAGCTTAAAATGTAACAAATGTTGCTATTTTGGTCCAAATCTACCAGAATATTAGAAATGAAAACGTACTGAAGGTAGTTTGGGGTGGTAGCTCTTAAGAATTAGAGTTGTTTTAAGTTTTCGAAAGCCTTTCTGGTTGCCTGTCATTATAGCAAAATCGTAAAGCTTCTTTATCAGACAGATGGTTTGGATTGAATCACACTCTGTTGATGGTTATTTGTATGGAAGAGTCCAAGTAAAAGTAAAACGTATTCTGAGTATTTGGTAAAAAGTCTAGTACTGAGCAACTGATCAAATTATCAATCATTTCAGATTTTAAAATCACATAATCAGATGGACCAAAATATAAAAATAAGTGGAAATTTTGATATTTTAAGGTCTAAAATGATAATTTTTCCAAATCAGTTTCTTTCAATAACAAAACTTATCAAATTTTAATAAAAAGTGCAGGTGTGTGTCTGTGTCTGGGGAATTTTTGGTTAAAACATGTTTGTTTTGCATTCAGTGGGTAGAAAATACAGAAATGTTACTCAAGTAAAAGTAAAAAGTAAATACTCCTAAAAGTAAAGTTACTCAAGTAAATGTAACGAGCTACTGCCAAACTCTGGTTATTGTGGTGGATCAAAATAAAGAAGAGATCCAGAGAGATTGTGTTTATTTCCAGCAGATCCATATTTTCAGCGTCTTTTAGCACATGTTGGTGTGTGTGTGTGTGTGTGTGTGTGTGTGTGTGTGTGTGTGTGTGTGTGTGTCCAGCGCCAGTCCCACATTCTGCATCACCATTCGTCTCAATTTAACGGCGCTCGATGTGCGACTCCCCGCCCGCCCCTGAGTGCGACTGTGTCCGACCATCAGATGTATAAATCATCGGTGGAGATTACGGCTGTTTTATTATTCATGATGCAGGCCTTTTATTGCCTGCGATATTTATCTCCTCGATATCTCCCATGACCTGCAAGGGAAAGAGGGAAGATGGAGGAGAAGAAAGAAAGAAGGAAAGAAAGGAAGAAGGGGGGAGAAAAGTCAGCGTGATTGGAGGAGGTGGGAGGCTGGAGCTGAGCTCTACATAAATAAATTTGTTAAGTGGGCGGGTGTGTGTGTGTGTGTGTGTGTGTGTGTGTGTGTGTGTGTTTGCTCAAAGTGTTATCTTCTATTCTCTCTATGAGGCCCACGAAGCACTTTCCCCTCCATTTTCCTCTTTTCCTCACTAATGCATCTCTTCTTCTTCTTCTTCTTCTTCTTCTTTGAAAATATCTTACATTGAAAAATTTTGGAAAAATTCAACCTTTAATTTGAGTGAATTAATAAGGTGTCTAAAAATTCACACATTAAGAAAAAATACTTTTGACTTGCAAAGAAGAAAATGGCAGCACAATTAAATTAAGCTAATCGGGGTTTTTGAGGAACGTTTAATTATTTATACTCACTGATAAATTTAGATATTATAAAAATAAAACAGGATTTTATTTTTTTTTACTGACGTCTTCTATTTTCCCTCTTTTTTAACCAGAGTTGCAGTGTGTTTATTCTACATATTTGTTGTTTTATTTACATATTTATTGCTTTTTTTCCCCATTATTTTAAGTGGGTCGGAGTACATTTGCAGCGGGTGCATGAGGATGATTAACAGCACTAAGACCCTCCTCCTGACTGTGGTTGGTTGTTTTTGGTCGGGAGCGGTGCACTTCAGATTAGATCGATCTTCTCACAGATTATCTAAACTCCAACATGGTGACGGTTTCAATAAATATGTTTTTAAAAATCAGATGTTTTCTTTTTTAAAATAAAAGCTACTGCAGTTTTAAATGATTCAGATATTTGAATTAATTCTTTTATCGGACAAACATAACTTCCTTTCCTTGACCATTCCCTTCTTCCTTCTTTCCGTCCTTAAGACGTTGTTTCTCTCTTCCTTCCTTCTTTCCTTTCTTCCTTCTTTCCTACTTCCTTTAAACCTTCCTTCCTTTCTTCCTTCTTTCCTACTTCCTTTAAACCTTCATTCCTTTCTTTGTTCTTTCCTTCCTTAATCTTTCCTTCCTGTTTCCCTTTCTTAATCCTTGTTTCTTTCCTTCATTTCCTTCCTTTTCCCCTCCTATCTTCATTCCTTCCTTAATCCTTTCTTCCTTCTTTCCTTAATAAATCCTTCCTCCATTCCTTTCCTCCTCCCTTCATCCTTGACTTTTCCTTCCTTCCTTTCTTCATGCCATACTTCAATCCTTCCTTTCTTTCTTGCCATCTTTCCTTTCTTTCCTTGGGACCTAGCGACCAATCTTTGTACCTAAATTATATAAACTAAAATGTGGTACGTTCTTTTTAACAGACCCATAATGGCGCCGCGTCTGGCCGCCATTTTTATCCAGCGGCTCTGCTTTAATCTTCGTCTCTCGGGTCATATTTGCTTTTTGATTCATATTTAAGTGGAACCACTGTTCACTAATTAAACAGCTTTTAGCCTGGATTCCTCCCCGTCTGAAAATCCGCTGGAAAATTCTTCCGGCCAGCGGCTTTTTCCGTCTAAGGAGGGGAAAACTTCACCGTCCGCCCGCTTCCGCTTCCGGTTATTTGTTTCGGCGTTTTTTTTTTTGTTGTTGTTTTTTTATTGTCATGCCGAGAGGAACTAAAGAGAGCAGGTCAACCTCCCTTTCGCCCCGCAGGTGGCAACACAGCTGTTCAAGCTCAGACACACACACACACACACACACACACACACACACACACACAGAAACGCGCGCGCGCGCACACACACATTACTCTGACATGTGGCGCCCCCTGCTGGAGACTTGTTTTTCTCTTCAGACGTTTTCCTGTTAAATTTTTATGTTTGTATTGAAGCTGTAAAAGGTTTTTTCATCCCTTTGGAAATGAAAAAATATTTAGTTTAAACCGATGCGCTGGATTCTTAAAGTATCTGGAAAAGCTTTGGAGACATGAAAAGAAGAGAAAAAAAGTTGGAAAATGTTTGAGATTCTAACTTTATTTCATATTCCTTTATTTACATACTGATTCATTCCTTGTGAACCAAACCTTTCTTCCTTTTTTTCTATCCTGCCTTCCTTATTTTGTCTTCTTCTTTCTTTGCTGACCTTCAATTTTCTACCCTTCTTTTCTTTTATACTCCTTACTTTCTATGTTCTTTACTTTCAAATCTCATTTATTGTGTTTTTACTTCCTTCCTAACTGTGAATTCTGAAGTTTTCAGTTTGGAAATGTGTGCAATTTATACAAGGAAATCTAGTTTTTACAATTTTAAACAGCAAGAGGTACAGCAGATTATTATTATTATTATTATTATTATTATTATTATTATTATTATTATTATTATTATTATTATATAGTATTTTTGCAGTCTTCTGACCAACAGCATCAGATTGAGGCCGAGTTTGAACAGCAGAGACAGCAGCTGGTCTGTTTCTCTGCGGCTAAAATAACACTGTGAACTTTAATAAAGACAATATTCTTTTGCCGTGTGCGTTTGGACCTCAAATAATGAAAAATATTGATTTGAAGCATCCTTAAGTCGATATTACACTCTGTCAACTGGGAGAAGCGAAAATGGGAACCTGTGGTTGCCATAATGAAGCTTACACCGCCATCTAGTGGTGAGGCTGGGCGAATCTGTAATTTTCAGATGAATAAAAGCAAAATCTGTTATTTTAAGTTGGTTTAAAGATGTAAAAATAAAAATTAAAAATCATTGTTTATATGATGTTGATAAACTAAGCTGAAAATAATTGTGTTTTAAAAAACAATGACCCCCAAAACATAATTTAGGCTATATCCACAATATGTAAAACTAACATTTCTAAAATATATTTATATAGCCCCTCCCCCCTAAATAGAATAAACAAATCATCAGAATAATTAAACAATAAACACAGCCAGAATGGCTCCCTCTGGTGGAGGAAAGAGTAAAGCAACTTAAAATAAAATTAAAATTAAAATTAAATGTATTCTTGCAACCTATTCCATGAAAAAAATCTACATTTTCTGTAGTTTCACTCCACCTCCATCCGTTTCCTTTCAACCAATACTACAGCGAAACTTTAAAGGAAAGTTACGCAACATTCCTGTGAGAAATGAGAAGTTTGATTTCTACACATGAGAAGGTCCTGCTGGTAAAACTCTGAGGTCATCAGAAATTATCAACAGCTTCTGAATGAGAGTAGAAACCTTTTTTGTTTAATTTACAAAACATTAAAATCATGTTAAAATGATGAAATATTAATGCATCAGAAACATCTTCTGCAAAATCATGAATTAAAACTCCAGGGATCCAGGGAACAGATTTTAATTTGTTGAAATATGATGCCTTAAAGTTTTTTTTTGTTATTATCCTTAAATATTTATTCCGTTTTTAAAAATGTTTCAGATCACTGAAGTTATTTTAATATCAATATTTGTGACTTTAAGGTTAAGTAGATTTGAGATAAGCAGCAGGACATTGTATTTGTGTCGCACAAGCACTTCTGAATACCTCACAAAACAAAATAAAAGTTTTTAAACCAATCTAGTCAAAGTCTGCAGTTAATGTCCTGACTACAAAAAGGCTTTTCATGGCCAAAAATTTGCTAAACTGGTCAGGCTTGGAAAGAAAACAAGGGTTACAATTAATCTACATCAAATAAATTTGTCATTTTTGACATTTTGAGGTAATTGTCGCCAAGAATACAACAATATTGTATACTTTCACACAAAAGCAGATTTAGATAATGAGAGTTTAGCTGTTTTAGGGCCTCTGTCACATTAAATCCAAAAAAGCTGCTGTTGGCCACGGCCCCCACCTTGACGTTTACACTCACATAAAAATGGCTTCAAACAGATGCGCAATTATACAACCACACAACTTTGAACAGCAGAAGTAGAGCCTGCTACACGACCAGGAAGAAAGCACCAAGTTGTTGTTGGATGGTAACTCAACAGCAAAACATTTATGTTTTCCAGCAGCCATTGTACAGCGCACACAGCTGTAAGACCATCTGACCAAATGTTCTGGAACTCTGCCTGGGTTGCTAGGAGACGGGCTTGGATTGGGTTGTTTGGTAAGAGCACAAAACAATCGGGAAGTTTTTTCCAAACACCAAAAAAAGTCAAACTTATTGCCCAAAAACGGCTGGAGTTATTTTTATAAAGCACTCGGTCAGTTTTTAGACGTTGTTCAAATAAAAGTACAAAAACGCAAAACATGAATTTTCTGCAATAGGTCCACTTTAAAGTGGATTAAGAAAGTGATGCCATTTGACTGATTACTTTCTTTAGAATGATCTTTTTCCTTTGTGACAGAAATCTCAATCCAACATGTTGAAACTAAACTCCAAACTGTTATTCTGAGGCCATTGTATACTTCTTTATCCCATAGTACACATAGACATAGTCATATAAAGTTTATATATTATGTTAGGTATAAATTAAGCTGGGGCTGCACAGTGGCGCAGTTGGTAGAGCTGTTGCCTTGCAGCAAGAAGGTTCTTGGTTCAATTCCCAGCCCTGGTCTTTCTGTATGGAGTCTCCATGTTCTCCCTGTGCATGGTGGGTTTTCTCTGGGTACTCCGGTTTCCTCCCACAGTCCAAAAACATGACTGTCAGGTTAATTGGCCTCTCCAAATTCTCCCTAGGTGTGAGTGTGTGTGTGCATGGTTGTGTGTCTCTGTGTTGCCCTGCGACAGACTGGCGACCTGTCCAGGGTGACCCCGCCTCTCGCCCAGAACGTTAGCTGGAAAGGCACCAGCAACCCTCCTGACCCCACCAAGGGACAAGGGTGCAAAGAAAATGGATGGATAAATTAAGCTCCTGTTATGTCATTGCCAGCATTCAGCTTCCATAAAACTTGTTTCTGTGTTTGTGTGCAGCCCTTATGAGGTTTGTGTTCCTCTTTCTCTCTAAACGGCTCCGTTTTAATCTCCATTCCAGCAGCGAGTTGCTGCACTGAGGTAATATCAGGTGATCAGGGGAGAACATTTGTTTCCTGAAGCTGGCTATCGACTGTGGTCAGTAAAGTACAACAATCAGGCCTCTAAAGGGACTCTTTGGGCTATTCTCAACTCACACCAAAGCACTTTTAAAAAGAGAAGATTAATCTGCTCTGAGCGCCCTCATAGGATTTCTAAACAACTCAGCAGTTTGGTTTAAAAGCACAACATTTCTACTCTGCAGGAAGATCAGTTTAAATGAGGCAAACTGCTTCTGTACAATTTAATTTAAGATTTTACAGGAGAATATTTGCCCATCTGGAGTATGCCGTTGTGCAAAAATACACACAATGCTGCAGACAGTTAAAAGCAAAATGAGTAATTTAGATTAAAATTAAAAGTTGAGGCAATGACTGATTATCAGGAAGTAACAACCAAATAGTCCTCAGTCTCTGTTGCAATTGATTCTTACTCTGTTGATCATTCACAGCAGTAAATTATCTAATTTAGTACTTTGGGATAACAAGATGGCGGATTCAGAGCACGTCGCGCATCACAAGATGACGACTTAAATGGGCTTAGAGAGCTAATGTTTTACTATTTTAAACAACGTATTTTAAGTTCGACAAATATAAAAATGTAACTAAAAGCAAAACCCAGCCACAGGGCAAATTGGGCAAAATGTGACGCAAACCAAACTGTACCATCGTACAGCTGCAGTAGCCACTGTTCATCCGAGGAGGGCAGCACTGAGATGCAAAAGTAAACAAATTTACACCAAAATGCCAACATTTTCACAGAAACATAAAGATTGGTCATAAATCCTGAAAAACATTATAAAACAGTGAAATTGAATCAAAAGTAATTTAAATTATTTATGGTAAGATAAGTAATATCTATCCAGAGTCAGACACACCTCTAACCTTATCATCCTTAGGAACCAGTGAGTCTCTCATGAATGAAGATGTCAGATGTAGATGTGAAAGCAGGAAATGTCTTCAGTCAGAGACTTCTTCAAAGTCGCTGTATAACAGGCTGTTACCGGAGATCCTTCCTGCCCACAGCCATCAACGTCTACAGAAACTCTGAAGAACCTTACACAATAGGAGTTACGACATTTAATTACCGTTTGGATTAAAACTGCAGTATGAGTCAAGCTTTTAAAAAGAATATGTTTACATTTTGTTAAAATTTTGTGACAGTTTGTTATGAGACATAATCTGTGAAAAACAATTATCTCTACCTCCTCTCTTGAGTTATTTTTGCTATCTGAAGAAATCCAGCGCAGAAAAACAGTTGATCCGTCATCGTTATGCTAACTAGCCTGAGCATTCACAATAGGGTCTTCTGACATGCTGTAGTGTTGGCAGAAATCAAGACAGAAGAACTAAATTTTTCCCAGATTATTTGTCTTATATGAATCTCTCACGACAAATATGTAAAAAGAAAAAAGTATAAACGTTACATACTGCAGCTTTAATAGAGTATTTTTTAATTGAATCAATCTCAAGCTAGTAACACTTGCTCACCACTAGAGGGCAGAGCGGTGGTTTTACCCCGATGTGAAACCTATTTTTGTTTGTTTGATGCTCACATTTTAAATAATCTGTGGTCTTATTTAATGATCAGAATGGCGTCAGAAATTTGATTAGTTTGAGCGGAGTTTTTATTTTCTTAACTGTGAGGCAGATAATCATCTTAGGACACAACACTCGGCCGGGCTGTCGTGCTCTGATGAGGCCATCACTGGGACTTTCCGGATACGTCAGACCGAGCTTCCGACTTGTTAACGCTAGCTGCCGCCGCCGCGTTCATGTCGTTAGAGGAGGTTAACGTTACGTCGCAGCTCCGTAACAAACGCAGACAAGAGGCCATGAAAACTCCCAGAAGCCGCCAGCAGCGCCTGGAGGTCTGAATATAGAGGCGCGGTGGTCAGAAGCGACAGGGCGGGATGTCAACAACTCGGCCTCTGCTCGGAATGAGACGAATCACCGAGCTCGCGTGCCCGGAACAGCCGGGCAACAGGCTCCCTGCGTCGGCTGGGAGGCAGCAAGCGGAGGCCCCCACAGTGGACGAGTTTACGGTCTTGGAGGACAAAGAAGAGGAGCTAAAGTGTGCCAGGCCCCGAGTGGAGCAAGTTTTTAAAGTGACGTTTACAATTATTGGTCTATTGGACCACACAGGACAGCCGCACGGCAGCAAAACATCCCGGCAGATATGGCTGCAGCTCCGGGGCAACAGAGACGACGTGTCCAAGGCGAAGGTGGGTTTCAACCGGCCTTTCTGTACGCAAACCAACGCTGTCATGTCGGTTTCTTTACATTACCCAACAGTTCACTGTGACATGTTGCCGTTTTTAGTCAGAAATAAGGAAACCTAAAGTGCATATCGACTGTACCACTCCCTGGTGAACAGGTGTGTGTCAATGGCTTGAACCTCAACTTTATTGACCAACAGCTTCTCTGCTTCAGT
The DNA here is from genome assembly GCF_904066995.2 of Poecilia reticulata. Lineage (NCBI taxonomy): Eukaryota > Metazoa > Chordata > Actinopteri > Cyprinodontiformes > Poeciliidae > Poecilia > Poecilia reticulata. The sequence continues at coordinate 29,059,050 of NC_088835.1, read as the reverse complement.
CCAGTGTCTTAAAAACCTTAAACCAAACAATTAACTTTATTATCTCACTTACTATTAGGTTTAAGATCTTAATACAACCATTATTTATTTGTATTTTCCTCTTCTGTCTTATTTTACTGTTAAAAAATCTCAAATCAACTGTTACACTTTCTTGTCATCTCCCAAAATCTGTCAGTTTTCCAGGGTTTTAAGTGTTTGTTTTTTTTGGACTTTGAAGTCTTGATGCACCAATCAGTATGAGAATAATCTAATCTTCCAGTTTTCAACAGGTGAAGAAAGCTCTTAATGAAATGAAAACTAAAAACAAGTTTATATCTCTACAGTTCCCAACCCAAGAGAATAAAAGAGTCTTTCCAGACCAAACTGTCTCATGTTGATTATGTAAACAATAACTAAACTTTAAAAGCCTGTTTTGGACACTTTCTCTCAATGTATAACTGATCATTTTTTAGTTATTTGAGCAAAAATCTTCAAAACAGACTGTCAAAACCAGTTGTTTCAATGCTCAATATGACCTCTGGAATAATACGAACTGCTATGTTTTTAAAATTTTAAAAACATTTTGATGTAAAAACGAAATGGGTCCAACAGTCAGAGCTTTTAAATGTTACTGACTGCATATAAATAGAAAAAGACGGTCCTGATTGTCCCTCAGTTTACATTGGTATCTGGGAAAAGAGATAGAAAATCATAAATATTATCAAAACAAAACAATAAAAGACTATTAAAAATTCAACCCATGATCTTTGGCGAATGGTGAGTTGTTAGAATAAATGTTGGTTATTTGATCACTAAGAAGGACAATAAAGTTAGTTTATTACTGTAGAATGTGATTTCCTAACTAAAAACAGTGATGATGCATATTCTAAGTAAAGAGCTTTTATTGTTTTTAAGCTAAAGGGTTTGATGAAAATCTGACCCTTTACATATTTTTAGAAAAGCCTGATCAGTTAGCAGTTTAGTTGTTATCAGGACTGCTCTATATTTCAGGTATTTTGTTCTGTAACTGCAAATTCCTGAAACTACAACCTGGCTTACCAAATAGCAAACCATTAATGATTCAGTGCAGCTAAAGGTTTAATCCCAAATTAAGCAATTGGAGCATAAAAAGCAGCCCACACTCTGATTGTACCAAACTGATGACAAGGATTATTTATTGGTTACAGACTTATTTACTTTCATATTATATACAAAATTGTGTTTTGGCAGAATATCGGCTGTTTTTTGGTTTAAATCTACTCTCAATAGCTTTTTACCAAAAAGCTATTTACCTACTGCTCCTTATTTCTGTCCTAATTTGGAAAGCAAGCTTTGATTGGAGGGGTTGTGTAGCTCCAACCATTATTATTGTTGCATGTATTATTTTTCCCTTGGTTTTGGAGCAATTTTCTGAGATTCCTCCAAAAGTTAGCAAAAAACCAGTGGTTTGGCAGGACGTGGTAACAATTACCCACATCCAAATTAAAAGAAGTGAATCCTGATCCTGGCAAAACAATTGCAGCTCGTGTTTTCTTTGGCATTGTTTACTATTTCCTCTTAGTCACCAACTTCTTCCAGCTTGGATTGTTTAGTTGAAACAAAGAACAAAGTGAGACAGATGTGGAAAACCCCATTAAAGCAGATTTACTGTTAATAGCACAGAAAGCAAGAGATGATGCAGAAAACTAAGTCATTCTTTTTAAAGGCTTTTGCATCTCTTGTCTTCATGTCTACTCATAAAATAACGTGTAAATGCTTTACTTTGGTAAAATAAACTCAATAAAAACAGAACATTAGTTTTTATGTGACTGGATAAGTCATAAGGAGATAATTACTCAACCTTTAGAAGATAAACATCAAAGTACAAGATTGTAGTTTGTCCCAAATGAGCAAGAACAAGCAGCATATATATAATTTAGATTAAAACAGAATCAATATTAATTATTAAATTATTAAATGTCTGCTAGAGATGAGATTTTGTTTTACCTATAAAGCATTTTTCATGAGTTGAATAGTAAAATCTCCTGTCTGCTGTTTATGTTTTCTGTAATGAATCACATCAATGGCTGAGGAGGTTTTATATACGAGGGTAAAATCTGTGACATACTGACAGCTTACATTCCTTCAAATGAGTCGGCTTCAGAGGCGTCTTTCACACTGACCCCCAACAGTGAAATGTTTTTTATTTAACCTTCATTTAACTCTGCAGGACACATTATGAACCATTTCTCATAACCACTACCTGGCGAAAGGAAATAGGAAATGATTTATTCAGTAAAATGTGTCACAGTGACTGCAGAAAACAATGAATTATGTTCAAGTTAAGTTATATTTTTTTTAAAAAACATGTTTCAACAAGTCATTTTTAATGCTGAGTAAACATAAATGAATTTGTAATTTATTGATCTTAAGTATTTTTACAAAAAAAGTATTTTGGGTAACTTAATTTTGACACACTTGAAACTAGGATGGCACAGATAAATTGGCCGGGCAGTAAATCATTAATTTTTGTTTTTATTCATTGTCTGTGATCAGCCAATAATCACGTCATAAATTGGTCTTATCTGCTGTTGCAAAAGTCTTAAAAGCAGCAATTTGGTCTCTTTTGCTGTTGCCAATTTGTTGGTTGTTGTAACTTTTCAGACAAAAAAAATTGGCATCAGTGGATGATCGGCCAGAAAACTAGAAAACTGCAATTGGTGCATTCCTACTTGAAAGTAGAGATTATACTGTAATAATGGTACATTTTCCCAGAAATTTATCATTTTGCTGGATGATAAATTTTCCCGGAAGTTATAGTGATAACAATATTGTTGTTTAGAGATAATTTTCAAATAATGTAATGCTAATGGCAAAGTAATGCAAGAACACATTCTCAAAGAACAATAAACTTTAACTTCTAAAGAACATTTAACACTAGAAATTTATTTAAATATCCCAAATAAAAAAACAAAACAACAGAAACAAATATAATGAATTATGAAGGTTTAAAAAATGACTAGTAGAGACTGAAACATCAGACTGAAAACCTTTGCAGTCCAGTTTTTGAAAGAACAAAAAGAGAACAATAAATCATGTAAATGCGAATTATTGAGGCTGTTGTAATTTATCATGCGATTCACTGATTTATTGCGACATTCCTAGTAGAAATTGGTATTTTAAATAAAAAATATTACTGGAGAATTAAATGTCATCGTTTTTTTTCTTTTTTTCATCATAACCACAAAGAATCACAGAACTCAGTAAAATATCTCTTAACAAGTTGCATAAGTTATAAAATGTGATGATTAGACAAAAATAACCACTTTCTCCTCAAAAAGTCCATTTAGTTTGAAATGAATGTTTTACAGTGACTTCATAAAGCCTGATTCCAGTTCTTTATTCAGTTTGGTTGTTTAGTTGTAAAGTTATGTTGCAGATTTTATAAAATATCTTTTTGCTTTTGAGCTGCTGATGCAGTTTTACATATTTTCCACAACATTAAATGCTAACTAAACATTTCTGACCATAGCTGCCGTTTCAGAGCGTATTTTAACCAGGGGATCTCCACATAGGAAGTCCATGTTCTGGTTTTCTTTATCTGCCGTTTGCATGAACACACCTGAGGTAATAATAATAATAATAATAATAATAATCTGGTCAGATGGATTCAAATCCTCTTTTTTGTTTGTTTGTGAATGGATCCTTTTGATTCACAGCATAATTTAAACGTCATGTGAGCTGCAGCTCTGTTCAGACACAATGCTGTTGGCTTACTGAAAAACAGCATTTAGATCAAAAGTTAGCCACACATTATGGGTGTAATTTCCCACAGAAGAAACTCTTTCACACTTCTGCATCCTGTGTCACGAGTCTTGGTCGCGTTTCAGCAGCTGCTTAGAGCTCTGCCAGTCAAGCAAAACCAAAACGTTTCAGTGGAGATTTCATCAGCCTCCAATGATGAGCAGCAGTCAGTTTTAGCTTCCTACTACCAGAAAGCTTAGCTTCAGTGTTTCTGCTTATCCAGACTCTCTAAATTCAGTTTTTGTGTCCAAAAGTTTTAAAACGGCTTCAGGCTCAGTTAGGAAACGTCATTTGTCTGATGTTAACTTAGTTGTAATGGCTGATAACTGATATTTACCGATGCTAAATGGCTGATAACTGATATTTACCGATGCTAAATGGCTGATAACTGATATTTACCGATGCTAAATGGCTGATAACTGATATTTATCGACGCTAAATGGCTGATAACTGATATTTACCGATGCTAAATGGCTGATAACTGATATTTACCGATGCTAAATGGCTAAATGGCTGATAACTGATACTTACCGATGCTAAATGGCTGATAACTGATATTTACCGATGCTAAATGGCTGATAACTGATATTTACCGATGCTAAATGGCTGATAACTGATATTTACCGATGCTAAATGGCTGATAACTGATACTTACCGATGCTAAATGGCTGATAACTGATATTTACCGATGCTAAATGGCTGATAACTGATATTTACCGATGCTAAATGGCTGATAACTGATATTTACCGACGCTAAATGGCTGATAACTGATATTTACCGATGCTAAATGGCTGATAACTGATATTTACCGACGCTAAATGGCTGATAACTGATATTTACCGACGCTAAATGGCTGATAACTGATATTTACCGATGCTAAATGGCTAAATGGCTGATAACTGATACTTACCGATGCTAAATGGCTGATAACTGATATTTACCGATGCTAAATGGCTAAATGGCTGATAACTGATACTTACCGATGCTACATGTATTTTTCCTCGAAACATTAAGAAAACGACCACAATGCCCACATTGCTTCTCTGCTTCAAACATGTTTTGGTCCTGCACTGCATCAGTATCACATGACCAAACAAATGTCACATGACCAATCTGCTGTTGAAACACAAACGGCAACAAGATGTAAACAAACATCGGTCGTTAATATTGGCCCAGTTCTGCTTATCTTACGATACAATATGTAACTAAATGACAAAAATTGTCAGATTTTAGTGCAAATTCATCAGCAATATCAAAATTATCATATAAAACGATATGAAAATTTGGGCCAATATCAAAATGCGATGTTATTGACTGATCTAGCTAGCTGCAATCAGTGAAAGCTAATTATTTTATTTATTCTATATTTAATGTTATCATATTTTTATTTAAATTTGAATGGGATCTTTTTCAGCTTTTATTGAGATATATTTTTAATTCATTAACTTGTAATAGATTTATTTTTAGTAAAGGCTTATTTTTTTTTCATCAATTTTATGTTTTCTAAAAATTTTATGAGAACTAATTTTTTATTGTTAACCTGTAATAAATTCTTTTATTCAGTTTTAGATTTTTGCTAAAAGGTTTTATTTGTTTTATTCTTTTCAACTTGGTATATAGTTCTGAATTTTCAACTTTTATAAACGATAAAAGTTGAAAATTAAACTTTTATTGAATTTTCAACTTTTACAAGTTAATGTATTACAAGTTATTGTATTACATTAACTTGTAATACATTTATTTCAGGTTTAAAGGTCATTTATTATATTTTTTATTCTTTTTGAATTTTAGATTTTTTAATATCAATGTCATGATTTTTTTTCTTTATTAAAAAACTAAAATTTTTCATGAGTTGAATAGACAATTTTTTTATGTTTAAATTTTTAATAAGGGCCGTTTATACTTATGTTGGTATTTTTTGTCAACTTGATGTTTTTAAAATATTGTTTATTTTATTGTAAAGTGTTTGTTCAGCTGGAGATTTTCAGTAAATCCATTTTATTATCTATTACTTTTATGAACTTGAAGTTGTTTTTTTAAAAATATCTCCAGTTTCTATAAAAGTTTATTATAAAGAGTCTTTTCAGTAAAAGCTGAATCAGCCTCACCTTGTTTCTCTTGACTAGCGCAGACCTGAGCTCCTCTGCTGGGGTCATTGTTGACTCATTTCCGTCGCGTCGAGTGTTTCATTAATGCTAAACGGGCGTGTCACGTTATCAGTCAGAACGCTGCTGATTCACCCAAACGTCTCCCTCAGCCAGGACAGTATCTGAATCTGATTCTTTGCAAATTGTTCAGTTTCAGCCTCACGTGACGTGAATTAATACAAAAACCCACCGACCTTACTTTCATTTTCTTTTTCTTTTTTTTTTCTCTTCGCATTTGCTTAAATATGAAGAATTTTGCTCTTTTGTGATTTTGAAATCCATTTTTTTAGGGATGAATCAATTATTAAAATAACCATCAACTAATTTAGTAATTGATTAATTGTTAACTGGAATATAAAGACTCAAAAAGAGGCAATTGCTGAAAGAATGATGCGGTCGGAGCAGTAATGAAGCGAAAGCTGTAAAAATATTTATACCTTTTGTATTTAATGAAAAAAACTTTGTAAATATGTTCTTCCTGAAACTCGTCAAGTGTCAAATTCTGAGATTATCTCTTATTAATACCCTTTGCTCTTAAATCATTAAATGATTAATCAGATTTATCATAATAATTATCGAAATAATCGTTACCTGGAGTATGCACATTAACAAAAACGGCCATTTGCTGGAAGGTCACACTATAGCAATGTAAAGCTGTAAAAAATACACATGCATATTTATTTAAGAGAGAAAAACAACTTTGTAATAATTATGTCTCCCTTTAAGCACCTTTGGCTCTTCAGTTAATGAGTTAATTAAAAAAAAGGTTATCCTTATAGCTTTTCTCTTGTTATAAGTATTTTTAGCTGCAGATGCATCCTTTGTAACAAATCATCAAAGGAATTCTATATTGTTGCACTTTAGGCAATAAAATGTTAATTTTCTAATTTAAAAACGGAATTGAATGAGTTATCTTTTCTAATATATTATTTTATTTGTCAGAAAACTTGATTTCTAAAACAGCCGTAAGCTGCAGCGTTAATGTTTTAGTTTTTTCTCTGAAGGAGTATGTTCGAGGGCTCTGCGACCCGGAGCTGCAGAAAGAGGAGCACTATCCCACGGACATGCACTGCATCTTCGCCGGGGCCCGGGGCCTCTTCCTGGACAGGCTCATACGGGACACCAGCGCCGAGGTTCTGGTGCCGGAGCCGGGCCGTCTGTGGCTGGTGGGCCGAGCTGAGCCCGTTGTGATGGCGCAAAGCAGAGTTCAGCAGTTTGTTGCTCTCTTCCAAGTAGGACTGGTGAAATTACGTTCGTCAAAGTTACTAAGTTGGCAATTATTTAGAATTTTTTCTTCATTTGTTTGTGTTTTCTGTGCAGGAGAAGAAGAGTCTGCCAAGTGACAGAGAACCGGCGGTGAAGCGAGCGTTCAAGTCTTTCGTGGAGGAAAGAGATGATAAATACACCATGGAGCTCCTGCTGCTGCCCAGTGCCCTGAAGGAGGAGTTACTGGGACTGGTTCACAGCCCCACCAGCACAAACACATCGGCACTGGTTGGTTAAATCCATACGATCCATGGGAAACGCTTCTAGGGGGAAAAAAATATGCAGGTTTATACTTACAGAATAATCAGAAAATCATCAAAAGGTCCATTTATTTCTGCAGTTGTGTCAGGCCTGGATGAAAAACTCATCACGATACAAACGTTGATAATTATTCATCTTTTTTTTTGTTTTATGTATCTGAAATAATACCAAACTGTTGGCATAACCTCCTGTTTTATCCAGTTTTCACAACATTTTTATTTCTAAGCAGTTGTGAGGCACAGTGACAAAACCAGAAACTACTGCTGCGCAAGTCACTGTGCAAGTTGTTGCTAGGCAACCAAATTTTGAGGGTACTTGAAAGTTCTTATTACCCAGCAAGTTGTTGCTAGGCAACCAAAGAGCGAGTGAGTTAGTCGCTCAGCTTAGTTAGCTGTGAGGTTGAGCGTCTAAAGCCTTTCCTGTGCCTACATGTTTGGGTATGTTTACTGTATTTAACGACTAATGAATTAGTTGACGAATATTTCAATAATTATTAATCACGATTAGTTTTTAGTCAGTTTTTTCACCATGGCTCAAATTAGCTGCATTTGTACTCAAAAGTTGCGCAGATATCTTAACATACTTGAGATAAGACAAAACTGGACCAAAAATACTTGGTAGTATTTTCAGTTTTTTCAGTGAATCATTTTTATCCCCACCATCAGGTCAACCAGGCGCTGCTTCCCAGCATGGCGGAGATCGACCAGGACCGCTCACAGAGCAGCACTCCGGTGACGGAGCTCTCCAACCGCATCCTGGACACCAGCTTTGAGGAGAAAGGCGGTTCGGCGGCCGTCTGCACAGGCGGGAAAGCGGGTTTGGGTCCAGAGGCGGTCCTGCTCAACGGCACCCGACCCTCACACAAGCGGCGCTCGTCCGAGAGCGAGACTCGGGACACAAAGAGACAATACTCCCTGGAACGGAAGGAGGAGTCGCCAGAGAGGACGGCGAGGGAGCGTCCTCGGGACAGGGAGGTCCGGGGCGCTGGCAGCAGCTGCAGGTCCAAAACCCCGTCTGCTTCCTGTACGCTCTCCTCCTCCTCCTCCTGCTACTCAGGGAAAGCAAACACGGTGGCCGGTCCGATCACACAGGAGTCCGGCGAGGCCTTACCAGATGACGGCGAGGCCGTCAGCCCGGAAACCAACCTCCGCTGCCTGGTGAACTTTTTCAGGTAAACCTTGAAAGGGAAATTCACACCTTCCACGTTTTTGTTTTTCCATTTGGGATTCAGCTGCTTTTAAAGACAAAAACACCCAGACAATTTTTGGCAATAAATTAATGTTTTTTGTCGTCAAAAACCTTTAGAAAGTAGGAACGGCCCCTCGCCTACTAAACCCAACACAGCACAGCCCGTTACCTAGCAACATCAGCAAAGTTCTGCCCGTTACCTAGCAACCCCAGCAGAGTTCCGCCCGTTACCTAGCAACCCAAGCTGAGCTCCAGCACTTTTAGTCAACTGGAAGAGATGTTGTATTTTATCTGTTTTTGTAACTTGACACTGGACTGTAGATTTATTTGAATTAATTTATTAGTTGAATTGAATTAATAACATTTAAATTTGTTCTCTGTATAAGGTGAGAGAGACGTTTCAAAACCTAAAATTTGAGTCAACTTTGTCCCTTCTGTAGAATAAAGCACAATACCACAAAACGTTATTAATAACGGTAACAAATTATGTAATTTAAGGGCTTGAATTTTACTGTGGGCGTCATTTAAAAGTTGTGGCTACATTGTGAGATCTACTTTTCCTTTCCAGAACCATGGGCTACCAGCAGGAAGTGGTGGAGCGCGTCGTCAAGGCGACGGGGCAGACAGAGGACACCTTTCTAATCCTGGAGAAAATAGTTGAAGAAACCAAACGTTGTGAGCAGGACTGCAAAGTAGGGGACAGAGAGAGACGAATGAACTCCGTGCGTCCCGCTGACACCCTCTGCTCCTCTTCCTCCTCCTCGTCCTCGTCTTCGTCGGCCTCGTCAATGTCGTCCCGTTTCAGGGAAAAGGAGCTGGGAGACTCTGGGAGGTCGAAAGAGAACATAAAGCCGAGTCAGCGAGGAGGAAGCAGCAACGGGTTGGGACACCGGCGGAAGTGCAGCGGCAGTGAGACGAGCACTCAGCAGGTAATCTCACATCAAGCCACAAATAATCCCATAATCCTCATTTCTGGCCATTACAGCACAATCCATACGTTTTAAAGCTTCCATTAATCTGTCAATTTGCTGTTGATACCAATACATTTTGTTCTTAAGGGACAAATAAAGAATCACTCTAGACTAGAATAAATGTTGTCAAACCAAGGACGAATCTTGAATGTGGCTGCAACCAGTGATTATTTTACTCCAACAGATTACTACAGACTAGGCGTGCACCGATTGCAGTTTTTTTGGCCGATCTCCGATTATTGATCTTTAAAAAACCTGACTGCCGATTCCGATTTTGGCCGATACTGAATTTTTTTTATCTGAAACGTCACAGAATATAGCAAGAAAGTTGCTGAGTTTCCAACAGTGGGGCGACTGCAAACGTGCAGACATGAGCTGGTGAGTCGGTCTGTCAGTCAGACCTCTCTCTGCAGAGCAGAAGAGGACGGGGTTCATTTGTTGAGGTAGAAAAGATCGGCTTCACATTTAAGTATCAACGGATCACAGATCTCCCAAAATTAGCAAAATCTGCACCAATAAATCAGCGTGCTGATAAATTGGTGCAGCATATTAAACAAATGGGGGTTTTAGCCTTGATTTATAGGAATTCAGAGTTTCAGCAGCTTTGCAGAGGAAAATCTGCAAAGCTGCTGCTTCCGGATTTTAATCTCCACACTTAAACTTTAAAGTAACAATATAAAGTTGAAGAAACCTTGATTAAATTTGTTTAAATAAATAAACATGTATTTATTTCTGTGTGTCACATCCTTTATAGGCCATCACAATCAAGAGAAGCTCCAGTGCTCAGGGCGGAGCGGGGAACTACGAGGTGATTACGATCGACGACGATGACAACATCATCCCCACCAGCGCCAAAACGGCAGACGGTCGAATGTCCCGGATAATGACGATGCCGCACCCTGACCCCACGCAGTCCGGGTCCCGAACAGACTACCTGGCGCGGGGAGGGGGCGGGGTCACGCAGCGGGACTACCTGTCTCGATGCGGGACTCAAACTTTGGGCGGACCAGTGAAGGTGGAGAGCGTTACGGCGCTGCGCAGCACGCCGCAGTGGCTGAGTAACGCCTCTCTGGCTTCAACTCCCAGCGTGAGTTTCTGTTTGTTTGGTTTTGTTGAATTATGTGTTAATTTATCCATCCAGTCCAAGGTCAGGCACTGTAAAAACACATTATCTTTTTGGTGTAGTTTGTAGTGCGAATATCTTTGTACACTTTAATTCAAAACTAACTCATAAGTAACTTTTCAGCAAGATGTCAGAGCTTGTTTTAAGGCAATGGTTTAATATTGATGAAACAGTTTATTTCACTGATAACAGGGGAAAAATGTCTTGTTATAAGTGGATTTATTGGCCAATTGATCTCGTTCTTTTTCATCAAAATTGAAGAGTTACTGACTGAAAAAAACAAGTTCTGACTTCTTGCTAAAACATAGTAATTTAGTTTTGTCTTATTTTAAATGTACTAAGGTATTCAAAAAATACTTGGTGAGTTTTTGTGTTTTTTCAGTGCTGAGGTTTTGATTGTAGTTATTTCATAACAACTGCTACCCTGTTTGACCATTGGTAGCAAATCGGACTCCAGTTTTACTAAGTAAAGTGATTAAAGGTGTTTTTACACCTGATAGTTGATAAACTCAGTTTAATTGGGACCAAAAATGCGACATTGATTTATTTTTTCTGCTGCGGTTCTCTGTCATTCTGCACCGAGTCAAAACATGTTCCCCTCCTCGCCTGTGGGGGCGCTGCTCCACGAACAACTGAAGGAAACTATACAAAAACCTCTAAAGAAGAACCTGAGCGCAACTTCCTTCTTTTTGAAATGTAAACAAAAATGGAGTTGTGTCAGATTTTAGCAGTTGTAGGATTTATTTTTTGTCTTTGGTCATAAGATCATAAAAATTTCTCTCGCTAGCGACTAGCGAACCTAGACTAGTTGAGTTTTTGTTCTTTTTAATTCTGTAGTTGGACATGACTCCAGCCTTGGAGTCTTACTCTGTTTTATTCGTTTTTATTTACTTTTATTAGTTTTTTTTTACTTAAAGCTGAGAATGAGCTGCTGCTCTGAGTTCCCTCCCCTAAGTGTTTCCGCTTCCTGTGTCCTCCCAGTCGACTCAGCCCATCAACCGGACCGCAGCCTCTGCCTACCAGACCATCAGCCATGTGAACTTCCAGGGCGGCGTGGCCCGGACCCCGCCTGCCAACGACCCGCCAGCCCCGCCGGTCACCGGCCTGGCCCGGTTCCACCAGTCGCTGCGGACCCAGTTCACCTTGAACCTGCCGAACGAGCGGGGGAACCCGGACCTCAGGCACATCATCATAGACGGCAGCAACGTGGCGATGGCGTGAGTCTGCACACAGCTTCTCACTTCTTGGTCACTTTCAGTCCTTTAGGTGTCGAGTCGCCACAGAACTCTTGAGATGATGAACTGGAGTGTTAGAGTAGGAGGGGAAGCGTAGGCTCCTTTTCCTGCCTGATAAAATCTCATATGATTCACAATAAACAAAGAATATTGACACGTGTGTATTGAAAATAAACTTACAGCAGGCCTGCTGGGACCAAAAATGTCAAAGTTGTCAATTAATCGATTATTACTGACAATTAATCCTGTGTTAATGTTAAGTCAAAGGAAAGACTGAGCCTTTTTTTACCTGCAGATTCATCCTTTGCTACAAATGATCAAGCATACACAAAAATGTTACTGCATTTTAGGCAATGAATTTGTATTTTTTTATTTAAAAAATGAATTGAGTTGTTTTCTGTATTTCTAATATTGTATTAAAAAAAAGGCTTAAGTGACTTAAGAATTGTTAGAAACAGCCTCAGCTTTATCGGCAAAAATAAGACTTTGTGACAGAATCACAATCTGATTTCACTTTAAGAAAAATCATGACTAACATTTTGGTAAGAATCGTCCACCTCCCTCATTACTCACCTTTGGGGTGATAAATGTGATACCGCTGTGGTTCAGGTGTGAACAGGAGTTACTGGCACACCGTAAGCGATCAGTCATTGGCTTTTTTTTTGGCCGAAATTGAGATTTTCTTTAAGCGCCGCTTGAGTCAATCCTCGTTTTCTGAGATAATACAAAAACAAAGAAGGGAGTAAATGTTGGTAATAAGTGCCAGTCATAACCGGCTCATGTTGATATTTCGTCAGAATCAGTTTTAGTTTGATTTTTTTAAATTTAAGAATCTGTGTGAAGCTGCTACTCATCCGATGACAAATCGAATCTGTGTTAGGTTGGTGTCGCGTCCCACACCGCATACTACTTGTTCTCCTTTTGACTCGCGAAGCCGCCACCCTTCCCATCAGCACCGTCGCCGCCGCTTCATGCACGCGCCACACAAAACCATGCGTGCAGGTCTGTGCTACAACCCCGGCGTCGTTGGCGCGCCCACGCCTTCACATGTTGTTGTGACTCATCATGTTTGGGTATGACTGTGCGCAGGCCTCAGAGCAGCTGTAGCACCATGTCGAAGCGAGGGCGGCTCGTTACGGAGGTGTTTCTCAGAACAAAATACCTTTTCTAGTAACAAAAAGAAAACCAGCGATTTCAATCTCTGATTGATCCAGAAGCTGTTTGTCACGGACTTAATGTGCAGATGAAGATGAAAGGAGTTTTTGCTTTCGCTTTGATTTATGGGTTCGGTCTTCATCCTGCATGACCTTATCCTGACTCTTTGCTTGTGCAACTACTTCCTTTCACGTTCTGGTTTCTTCCTTCCTTCTTCCTGCTTTACCCGAACTCTGCCCATCATGCACCTCTGACTCAACCCAATGTTTCAACATGACCAGCAGTTCGGTTCTGCCTGTTTTTCTTACAACACCAAAATGTTTCACTGGGATTTTATGTGACAAATAAATAGCAGAAAGTATATCATCCATTTATTTTCAACCCCATTTACTCTGACGACCCTTGTTACACTGCAAAAACACCAAGTATTACCAGGTATTTTGGTGCAAATATCTTAGTACACTTGAAATAAATCAAAACTAACTCATAAGTAGCATTTCAGGTAGATATAAGAGCTTATTTTAAGTCAATTATTCTTTGATATTAATGGGAAAGTACTAGTTTAACAGAGTATATCATTTTAAAATAGCAAAGTCCAGATGTGATTTATGTAAATAATTTTTTCCAGTACGGAGTAAAAAGGTCCGTCTTGATATTTACTTCTACAGTTTTTCTGTCCATGCTAAAAGTATGAAGTTATTTTATCAATTATTTTTTATGATTAATTGGATAAAAACAATTAATTACTGCTTTGAGTGTTCAGAGAAGGTTCTGTTTTAATCTTAAATGCAAAATGTATTTGTTTTTAGTACAGTTTTTGCTTAATTACTGCTTTGTGTGTGTATGTTTTTGTTTAGCAAGTGAATCTGTATATTCCAGTTAACGATTAATTGATGACTATATTAGTTGACAATTATGTCAATAATCGATTAATCATGACTATTCTGATTAATCGGTTCAATTCTAGTTAGAAATAACCTCTTCAATGATCAAATCTGTCAGGAATTTATTATAAAATCAAATTTATTGAGAGTTTATCACTAAATAATAATTCAAAACATTTTTATTTAGTTTTAAAAAACGTCCCAGTGACCAGGACATGCCCTGATCCTAAAAAAAACTTATTTAAAATCATTCAAATGAAGTTGAGCCATTTTCCCTCCTTGGGTTGCGTTTCCGCAGAGTTTGGTGATTGTTACACGACTTACCCCGACTTTCATGTCATTCATCACTTTCTCTCTCAGCAGCTGTGGGAACTTCCCTGCTCTTTGCATATATTGACCCCTGGCTGAAAACGATCCGCCTCTGAATGCACCCTGTTTACAGTCTGACGTGTTTGTAGAGTTAAAACACCAGGGAAAGTGAAACGGGTCTGCAATGTTTCCCCCTGATCAGCATCACGAGTCTCGGCAGCAACTTCGTCAGATTTCAAGTTGGAATATTTTATCTCTTTAGTTTATGATGACGGCATCTGCCGTGTTTTAGTGCCTGTTTCTGCTGCAGCTTTGTAACTCACTGCATCACCGTTTGCCCCAAAAGTCCCAATAATCTTCCTTCTTGGTTGTTCTTTTGGCCGCGTAACGTCAGCTTGGAAGGAAAGCTGCTAAATATTGTTTGTAGCATCACGAACCTGCTCAGGCTGCCTTGCATGCGTCTCTGTGAAACCACAGCTCACGTGAGTCCAGATCTGGAAACCTGATAGTAACCCGAGCAGAAAGGGAAAGAACCAGCGCAGACGGGAGAGATATTCTCATGACGAGGAGGAATTTTAATTAAAAAAATTTAACTTCTGAGTATGTTACAGACAAAACTCTGAGTGACTTAGTTTAAGATTCACATGAATCTAAAAACATCTGCTTTTGCTATCCAATTATTAATTGGTTAATGCAGAAAAATATTCAGATTTGATCAGATTACTAGATTAGTTGATGATTAATCACAACTAATCTCATTAATTGTTTCTTTAAAAAATCAACAGATCAGCTCTACACTGTATTCATAAGCAGAAAAGGCTGAGAGTTTAACCTTTTAATGTCTGGAAGCATTTTTAGCTGCAGATTCATCTTTTGCTACAAAAGCTCAAGCTTCACTAAATGAACGTTGGCACCGCATTTTAAAAAAATTATTTTCTTATTTAGAAAAAGAATTGAATCATTTACTTGTTTGCGTCTTTTTATGTAAAGAAAAAACTCTAAGGTGGCTAAATGAAAAATCTGCAGAATGTGGCCATCTATTTTATCCAATTAATCATCAGAATAATCGATTAATAAAATAATCGTTAGTTGCAAACATATCGTCCAGCACGATTTGTTATCGTGACAGGCCTACGTCTCTCCACAGCTAAAAATAGCGCCTAGCATACTTGCGTCAGCGGCGCAGGCGTTAGCAGAAGCGAGAGCGATGTTGTGCAACACAAATAACCTTCCGGCCAGACCACACTGCGCCGCATAGCTTAACAGTATTTATTATTACAAAGTATTTAATGAATTTTTGAGGCAGGTTAATTTGCCTCCAGGATTTCTTTTTTTTTTTTTTTTTTTTGTGAAATTGTTGTACCTGAATAATCCATCAGTGATGACAGAAACTTTGTGCTATTTTTAACAAACATTGCTGCTCAAACAAACAAACAAACAAACAAACAAACAGAAAAATCCCTGACACGTATTGGTTTGGTGGTTTGGGCCTGATGAGCAGCACCAGAGATCTGCTGGCTCTGATAACGTCGGTAGTTGTGCGATCTGTCTGCAGCTTCCTGCTCAGGGAGTTTCTCATCTGGGCGGCTGCTGCTGGTTGTTTGCGTTGCGGTTTTTGTTGCCCTACCTACCAGCATGTTGAACTGGGGCCGTCTGACGTGCGCTTGCAGTTTGTGCACGTCACCGGCGACGTTGTGTGTCAGCTGATATTTTAAATTGTGTCTCCTGGAAGTTTTGCAGAGGCTAATTAAAGCCTGTTTTCTTTGAAGTTGTTGCTAATCTTTAAAATGTTCGGGTTCGTTGTTTCTGATTGCATCATAGTGACAGATGTTGGTGCATTCAGTTTCGGGTGAGTTTCTGCAAAGCGACTCATATTTTCCACCCCTGAATTAAATAGATTTACCCTTTATGAGCTGCTGTTTTCTCTGATCCAGTTTATTTCCCCACACTTGTATGAAGCTGCATCTGAAATTAAAGAAGACTTCTGCAAAATGTGCATTAAACATCGTTAATGACATTCAAAATTCTTATAATGACAGGAAATTTATCGCAATAAAGGATAAGCAATATAATAAATGCTCAGCTCTAAGTCAGAGCTATAATTAAACCTAAACTGTACCAAAAATATATACATTTTGCATTTAATATGAAAAAAACTTCTGTTTCTGTAAGTATTTGTATCCAGAACTCCTCCAGGGGCAGCTTTGTCTTCATCTGGTTCAAATTGTTACACAGTCAATAATTGGTTAATCCAAATACTCAACAGATTAGGCTTACGCTGTATTAAAGTAAAGCAGAAATGGCCGAGCTTTTCACATGTTGACGTTAGAATTGGCCGTTTTGCTGTAGATGCATCGTTTGCTACAAATTACCAAACATACACTAAAAGTAATGCTATGTTACTGCAACAGAGCCAATAAAATTGTTCGTTTTATTTCTATAAAAGGATTTTAATTATGTTTATTTGAATTTTAATATTGTACAAAACAAGCTTAAGAGCTTAAATGAAAAATCTGCAGAATTTATCATGTTAATCGTCAGAATAATCGATGGGAAACTAAAATAACCGTTAGCGTCAGACCTACTACTCCATTGCATCTTTTTATGTAGTTTTGAAGTTTGATTTCCTTTTATTTTTTTGTAGTCATGGCCTTCACCGGTTCTTTTCGTGCCGCGGCATTGCTCTGGCCGTGGAAATGTTCTGGCGGAGAGGCCACAGGGAGATCACCGTGTTCGTTCCACAGTGGCGCCAGAAGAGAGACCGACTCGCTACAGGTAAACCTGAGCTCACCTTAACGTTCAAAACTGAACACAGAAAGACGCTTTATTGTGATAAAATATATATATATATATATTTAGCTTTACTGAAAAAGTTCCTCTGAGAAAGAGGAAACAGAATCTTCACAGGAACTTGTTCTAATTAGTGAAATATTCACTTGTTTAATGTATTCCATAATATCAGTGGCACATTTTATTTATTTATTTATATATATATATATATATATATATATATATATATATATATATATATATATATATATATATATATATAGGGCTGCACAGTGGCGCAGTTGGTAGAGCTGTTGCCTTGCAGCAAGAAGGTTCTGGGTTCGATTCCCGGCCTGGGGTCTTTCTGCATGGAGTTTGCATGTTCTCCCTGTGCATGGTGGGTTTTCCCCAGGTACTCCAGTTTCCTCCCACAGTCCAAAAACATGACTGTCAGGTTAATTGGCCTCTCCAAATTGCCCCTAGGTGTGAGTGTGTGTGTGCATGGTTGTGTGTCCTGTGTGTCTCTGTGTTGCCCTGCAACAGACTGGCAACCTGTCCAGGGTGACCCCGCCTCTCGCCCGAAACGTTAGCTGGAGATGGGCACCAGCACCCCTCCCGACCCCACTGAGGGACAAGGGTGTAAGAAAATGGATGGATGGATGGATATATATATATATATATATATATCAATAATACGTTTAATAGAATATTTAATAATCAATATTTACAGCATGTTGGGAATTGAAGAAAAGACTTTAGCTGGTCAAACTCTCAGGGTTGCTAGGTAACCAAAGTGGGAACTCATTCTTTCGTTGCCTAGCAACAGCTTGTTAAGTAACTTGTACAGCAGCAGTGTCAGATTTTGCCTCATAACTGCCTAAAAGTAATAATTGAAAAAAACGATGTGGAGTGAAAACTACAGTTAAAACAGGAAAGGTCATGCCACCAGTTGGCAGATATTTAAAACAAAAACCTAATCAATAATTATTGATCTCGGCTGTTTTTCAACCATTTCGTCCAGTCCTTAATGATAATATTAATACCATATTGGTATCAGTATGCGATTGATTATTGTTTTTCCTCTCTTATCATATTAATGTGTTCTTAAAATATTTTGGAAACACCTATAAGTTTTATTTCGGTAACACTTTATTTGAAGGGGGGTGAATAAGACTGTCATAACACTGTCATAAACATGACATAACACTGTCATAAACATGACATAACACTGTCATGAACATGAATAAGCCTTCATGAATATTTATGACTTGTCATAAAGCG
The DNA here is from genome assembly GCF_904066995.2 of Poecilia reticulata. Lineage (NCBI taxonomy): Eukaryota > Metazoa > Chordata > Actinopteri > Cyprinodontiformes > Poeciliidae > Poecilia > Poecilia reticulata. Next base: position 29,040,698 of record NC_088835.1, on the reverse strand, counting down.
TCATTCTGTAAATTATGACCCTTTTAATACAAAGTTGACATTATTCAAATTGTCTTTGTTATGACAACTTGACATTAACCAAGAAATCATTACTGATATAAATTTGTTATAAAAGTATTACTGATTGCACTTTAAAAATTAGGTAACTTTATGTTATTAAAAGTAAAGTTTAAACAGTAATGATTTCTTGGTTAATGTCAAGTTGTCATAACAAAGACATTTTGAATAATGTCAACTTTGTATTAAAAGTGTCATAATTTACCGAATGACGCTTTATGACAACAGTCATAAATATTCATAAAGGCTTATTCATGTTCATGACAGGAGTTATGACAGTGTTATGACAGTCTTATTCACCCCCCTTCAAATAAAGTGTTACCTTTATTTCCATTTTAGGTTCAAACAAAAATAATAAAAAGAAAAGGTATCAATGTTGGGGATACTGGCCTTGTATTTACCACAGTATTACAAACCTCTATTCAGAGCCCAAAGTGTTAAACCCCAAATTCAGGGACATTTTCAAATTACTCAAAGACTTCAGATCATCATTTGGCTCCACATATCTTGTTCTGATCCATATTTCTTTTTATTCCAGAGCAACACTTTCTGAACCAGCTGGAAGACCTGCGGCTGCTGTCCTTCACCCCCTCCAGAGAAGTCTGCGGCCAGAGAATATCTTCACATGACGACAGGTTCAAACAAAAAACGTTTTCACCTCATTTTCCACCATAAAAGTGGCTTAAGAAGCACAGCTACATATTTAACCCTACATAGAAAACATTTAGGTTGGCTACCCTAACCATGCTAAATTACTAGAGATGTGCCGATCGGGTTTTTTCCTGCCGATACCGATCACCCAGGAGGGCCGATCACCGATATCGATCACATAATTATTATTTTTTTAATCATAAGCACTACCGGTTACATTATGTGGAAAAAGGAACCAGGAATTCACCTTAATTTAGATAAAAGCTTTTAAATAACTTTTTCCAAGAAGAAAACTAAACTGAACAGGCATTGTGCAAATTGTACGGATATCAGTAATACTATCTTTAACAGACTGAAAACATATGGAGGCTCTGAAGATGCTAAATAATGCAAAGAGTCAAAATAAAACATCTCAACTTTGCCAAAAAAATTCAACTATAAAACTTAACATTCAAAGGCAAATACAGGATCCATTACAATAAACAATCCAGAGTTACTGAATGGAAACTTCCTGATAGCATGGCGGCTAGCTGAGTAATTATGCAGAGCAGGGAGGAGATCGATTATTTTTTCAGAGATTATCTGTCTCATGTTAGGACAGTGAAAGTTTTAATACGTATGTAAAATTTATTTTTTAAGTTAGATGCTGCAGCTTTAAGCAGAGGTTCGGTGTGAGAGTCACTACCAGGTGGAGCAGAAGCGGCGCTCCGTCTGTGAAATATTACTACCTGTAGCGTAGCAACGGTTCAACAGCGAGAGCAGAACCAGCGTCTTACATCGCAGCTCGAAGACTTAAATAATTTTGCGGGTTATTTGTTTAGCTTTCTGACCGTCATGCTAATCTGGGTGAGTGTTTGTAGCTGTGCGCTGCTTTACCTGCTATCTGATCCTCCATATGTCTTTTTTACTGCAGTGAGCCTCGATGTAGCCAAACTCCGTCAAGTATGGCATTGTTTTTATGTCGTATTAGCTTTGTTGTGTTGATGCATTTTGATGTACTTCAATTTTCCACCGCAACACGCAAACTTCCCCATTCACGTTATAGTTATAGTTCCACATCGCTTAGGATTTGTTGCTGCGCGTTTGCGAAGTGAGAAGGAAAGAGGAGTCCAGCTGCACAGGCAGGCTGAGAAATGAGATACAGGTGATCGGCAACAAGAGACCGTGATCGACAATCACCGATCACTTTTTCACGGAAATCGGCCGATTCTGATCGGTGGCCGATCGATCGGCACACCTCTATAAATTACCAATATGAACTAAGTGATAGTAAGATGAACTAAGTTAAATTGTGTAAACAAAGAACAATAATGGGCTAAACCTTGAAAAAGTAAGCTAGCAACATAAAAAATTAAAATAAGTTAAAATGAGGTAAAGTGTAGCTAGCATAAGAAGCTAATTTATTTCTCTGTAAATGAGAAAATCTGGTGGAAGAAAACTGAAATGAAACTTTTATTCAAGTGTTTCAGATGGTCTACAAATGATCAAGAGAAGCCTCATCCTTTGTTAAATCTCTTAAATTTGAAGCTTTGGCATTGAATAAATATTTGAGGAAACTCTGGAAATATCTCTGAAAGTTTGCCGGTCCCACTTGAAGTCAGATTGTGTCATAAATGCCTTCAGACTGAAAACAGGATCCTGACTGAGCTCTTCAGGTTTTCCTCTCCGCTCTGGAAATGTCTGACCTTTGAACGCCGGGAAAATCCTGAGTGTCTAATCCAAACAATCCGCTCTGCCTCTTTTCTTTCCTTTTTTTCAGGTTCCTGCTCCACCTAGCAGAGAAGACGGACGGGATAATAGTCACCAACGACAACCTGCGGGACTTTGTCGACACCTCGGACACATGGCGTCGGATCATTCAGGAGAGGTGATAGGTTGCGATTTGCAGAGTTCAGTTTGTCAGATGCTGACGTGTTTCGTTACCCTGAGAGATGCTGGAAAGTCCAGCGACGCGGCTGACTAATAAAGATTTATAGCTTGTTTAGCTTTACTGAAAAAGTTCCTCTGAGAAAGAGGAAACAGAATCATCACAGGAACTTGTTCTAATTAGTGAAATATTCACGTGTTGCATGTATTCCATAATATCAGTGGCACATTTTCCATTTTTCTTCTCATTTGAGTCACATTTGTATTATATTTTAATGCAACATGATATTATAATGATTTACTTCATTCATTTTAGATAATCATTGTTTCTTAGATTCATTTACAGACCAGAAGATTCAATAATTTTTAATCAAAATAAGTCTTAAATGTCTAAATTATTCCTAGTTTTCTGGTGAAACATTTAAAGGGACCATGCAATGTAAATAGAAATACTTTTTTTTGCCATTTTGCTGAAATATGTGAGTGTTAACAGCTGTTAAAATTCAAAGTTTAAATGCTAAACGCAGTTGTAGACACTCAGAAATATTTTTATTTTCTGTGGTTTTCTCACCACCTACTGGTTGGTTTGGGTATTACATCATTTCATGGGAAATTCTACTGAATGTGATATTTACTGTAAAGAGTCAAAGACTTTTTAAAATACTGCTCTGTTGCTTAATGATCACAATTAATGACAACACTGTAAATGCCCATCCCTACCTGTGAGTTAAACTTTGAGTTGGGGGCGTGGCCAGCAGCAGCTTATTTGGATTTAAAGTGACAGAGGCCCTAAAACTGACCTGTCCTAGCCAGGTAAAGGAAGCATAATAGCTCACCTTTACAAGTTGCTGTTAGTTTTTCAATATGAAATTTTTCATTTGTGTGAACGCTGCATTTTGTGTTTCCTGACAGACTTCTTCAGTTTACCTTCGTTGAGGATCACTTCATGATTCCCGACGACCCGCTTGGAAAAAACGGACCCCACCTGGACGACTTCTTGCGGAAAGACAACAGGTGAGTCATCCGGTGTGTATCTGTGGCTCTGGTTGTTCGGGATTTATCTGCAGCCTGTTTCTTCTTCTCCTCTCTCCAGGAGAGTTTCCCCGCCGCTGTTCCACCCTCCGGATTTCCGGGCCTCGTCCCAGCAGCAGCCGCCCGTTAACGTCCAGACTCTGCGTAACTCCGCCTCCCTGACGGCTCACCCCACCGCACACTGGCCGCACTCCGGGCCGCCCGAGTGGCACCCGCCGCGCCGCTCTCCCTCGCCGTCGCCTGCCCCGCCGCCGCAGCGGTCGCCGGGGGAGACGTCAGAGCTGAAGAGGAAGTTGTACGATATCTTTCCTGACCAGAAGCAGCGGATCGACCGGATCCTCAGCGACAACCCGTACATGAGAGACCTGAACGCGCTGTCGGGTCTGCTGCTGGGGTGAACCGCCGCCCGGCCGCCATCTTCTTCTTCTCCTCGTCGGAGGGCACAGAAACTGTTTATTAAACTAGCTGCTATCTGCAATGAATATTTTCTTGGATTTTTTTTCATCGTTTTTTTATTTTTTGCTTTCTGGTCCATCGAGGTGAGCAGCACCACTGTCTGCCGAACATAACCAAAACGATTTCTGTGTTTCAGCAAGAAAAATTCTGTGTTTGTCTGGGAATAAAATCTCTGCTAGCGATCGACGAGACTTTCAACTTTCACTCCGAAGGTTGGAGAGTTTAACAAGATGCACAGAGTCTCATGTTGAAGAAGGTTAACTTTGTTTATAAGTGTTTACCGTTGGAAATCGTACTTTCAGTCAACTGGTCGCCCTCCTCGCTTTCCCTCCATTTTGCTACTGAAGCACAGAAACGCCTCGACTTTACGCAGCGACTTGTTCCTGAAATGATCAAACCTGACCACTAGGTGGCGATGGCATTGTCCAACAACATGCATAAAGATGGAAAGTAATTTTTTTCAGGATGAATAATAATTGTTTTTACCACCACACTGGTTCTAGAGGTAAACCAGAATCAACTGGCTTTAGTTTGATCCTCCATTTTGAATTTTTGGGGAGATTGTGTTGCAGTGAGATGATGTTTGTACGCAAATCAGTGGATCCGCGTGGCCATTTATCACCAATCTGATTTCTAATCTCTGCTTTAAGCATCAGGCTACATTTATAAACACTATGACATTTTCAAGCAGCCCTTCAGTTAGGAGTTACACACACAGATCCAAGCTGCATTTATAAATGCCAGCTTTCGATTTGGAAGGCTACAAATTTATGTTTAAACCTGGATTTATGAACAGTTTGGTCGATATTAATCAAACTCAGCTTTTATAGCACCTTATATAAATAAATATGGGCTTTCTGAAATGCTGCTTAAATTGTTACGTTGCTTTGGTTCAGCACGAAGTTGGTTGAGAAGGAAATAACTTGTTTATTTTTACAATTTTTCATCCAGTAAAACTTTTTCTAGCTGGTTGATGAGCTCTGAGACCGTTTTGCAGAAAACGTACATGGATTATTTAAAAAATCAGTTCAGTGAATAAAAGGTGGTAACAATGTTTAGAAAAATATATTAGCAGGTCAGTATAAAGCTGTTTTCAGAGCCAGAGTGACATCTAGTGGCACAAGCTGCAAACTGCAGCATGGTTGAGTGGGGAGGGCGACCTGTTATTTTGTGAAAAACATCCATATTTTCCTTCAAAATGCGTAACAACCTGACCCAGGGTTGTAAACAGTTGACTGAGGATCCTGAGCTTAAAAATTCCCACAACAAACCAGAATTTACTGCTTTGATGATCTCTTTAAAAAAAGAAAAGAAAACCCATCAGACTTGGATGAGCGTTCAGTTCTGAGGTATTCGGTGAGTTATGAACCTTGGTTTGGAAGCGATGGAAACAAACACTACAATATTTATCTTCTGATTACACCTCGAACCTGAGGTTTTCTTACTGTTTTCAGTTCTGAGTTACATTTGGAACTAAAGTGAAATGCACTGAAGAGAAAAGCTGAGCGAACAGATGAACGTTTCATGTTCATCTCCTTAAAACTCAGAATGGCTGCAGTTTTCAGATCTAACCCTCTAGTTTTTGCTAAATTCAAAACGTTCATGTGTTTAAAGGATGTTATGTTGTAAGGGTTACTGAAGGATTTTTCCCCCCCTTGTATTATAATTCTTCTGTGTATATTGATTTTTTTGTCTTGTAAATATTCACATTTTTGCTTACAGTGCACATATGGTTTAATGTATGTTCAAAATCCAGAATAAATGCAGCCTTCCCCATCAAACATCAACTGCCCTGTTTTCTGCAGCTTTTTAAACAGCTTCTCATTTTTAATAAATGCATTGTAGCGCATGTACTATTTGCCATATTGATTTTATTATAAGTCTTACTTTTTATATATCCTTGTTTACAGAAATCTGAGAAAATTCAACCCTATTTGAATGAAGCTCCTCTGCACTTTCCAGCAGAAACTTCACATTTTGAGCGACTCGTAGGAAGTTTGACATTAACTGAGTAATTATTTTTTACTGTTTTAATGCATTTACAGTTAAATGTTTGGCCTAAATTGATTCCTTTATTTGTAAAACACCAATTCACAACGTCGTCTTGACAAACTTCAGTTCAATCACAAAACTATCCCAGTTGATCTGAGTTATCAGTGCATTAAATTCAGTCTATTTTTCAATTTAAGTTCCAAAAGGTCTTAAGAAAACCCAGTAGCTGTTGGTTGTTTTGACCTTAAAATCGCGCAAATTCCATGGAATTAAGCAAATAAATCAACTTAATAAAAACACTGCAATTTGGAAAAAATACGTTTTTTTAGATTAGTCACGTGATCATCAACCAGACGTTACTGGCGGAAAAGACAAAAGACGGAACTGTTACGTAAATTACAGGACTTTCCACTTCTGTATCTTATTTTTGTTAAGGTACCTTAAAAAGACGAAATTAATAGAGTATAATTTATTTTTGTTTTGTTTATTTTAGTTTTAAAATCTGTGTTAGCATCCCGATCCACACTCCATTCCAGTAGATGGCGGTATTGCACACTCAAACCGCCTTAAAAAAAAAGAAGACGACGGTTGGGAATGGTAGGAGCAGGGCACAGCATGTTTAATAACTTTTCACATGAGAATATCCATCCATCCATCCATTTTCTTACACCCTTGTCCCTAAGTGGGGTCGGGAGGGTTGCTGGTTCCTCTCCAGCTAACGTTCGGGGCGAGAGGCGGGGTCACCCTGGACCGGTCGCCAGTCTGTCTCAGGGCAACACAGAGACAAACAACCATGCACACACACACACTCACATCCATCCATCCATTATCTTTACACCCTTGTCCCTTAGTGGGGTCAGGAGGGTTGCTGGTCACACACTCACACCTAGTGGCAATTTGGAAAGGCCAATTAACCTGACAGTCATGTTTTTGGACTGTGGGAGGAAACCGGAGTACCCAGAGAAAACCCACCATGCACAGGGAGAACATGCAAACTCCATGCAGAAAGACCGGTGCCGGGAATCGAACCCAGAACCTTCTTGCTGCAAGGCAACAGCTCTACCACATGAGAAATGTGCAGCCCACATGAGAAAATTAATTAATGTAATTTTAATATTTAATGTTTGTGTTTTTTCCAACACTAGTGGAATATCTACAAAGTTTTGCACACAGTTACAATGGAAACCCTCAGCATTCATTCCTCCTGGACTAGCATGTAGCAACAGAAACACAAAAATACAGGATAACTGATCCAGGAGTACTTTCTGCATCAAAAGTTAAAAAGGTTCTTCTAGGAAGGCATGAGTGGCTGCATTTACATCACAAATGTGCGCAAAATTAACAGAATTGAAAGCGGCTGCCCGTTCAGACCTATGTGCAAAACAAATATCTAGCCATCCTCAGAAAAAAAAAAAAACCTCAGCCAACCAGGGGGAGTCCCTTAGTCTGATTTACAATCTAGTCACAACACAGCAAATGTCTGTGCTCAACAGGAAAGACAATGTGGCAAACCGTTGTAAACATTGATTCCCATAGCAACTGTCAAGACGGTTTGTTGTTTGTGACAAGTTAACTGATCCTAGATATGTCAAAAACAATCCATTTGCATACTGGGTCTTCCCTCTGCAAAATGTTGGACCGCAAGTATGCAGAGTACTGGTGTTAAGATGTCACCGGTTATGCTCTCAGTATGATTCAAATATGGGGCTTTACTGTACCAGTCTGACGCAGACATCGTGAGCAAAATGTCACTTTGGGTGAGAGTCCACCTCCTGGATAACACTTTCATAGTTTTACTGGCACCATATTTCAAATTACAATTACATGGAAAGGAGTTTCTAAGGTGAGATTGTTGGATGAATCAGGGGTTGATAAATTAAACATTACCATTATGCAAAACTCACATTGTTTTTGTCCATCGCAGCTGTTCCCAACAGTTAAAATACTTAAACACCGAGGTGTTTTAGGCTCTGCCTTTCAAAGCAGTATGGTTGTGTCATCTTGTGAAAGTGAATTTTACGTTGGATGTGACCAGCAGCGGTTTATTTGAATTTAAAGTGGCAAGTGGGCCTGGCAGAATTGACCAGACAAATGTGCAAAAACAAAACAAATCAGTCTCCCTGTACATCTTAAAGTACATCCAAAAAGAGTTACCAGCCATAGTAAACTAGCAATTTGAGCAAGCTAGGTTTAAAAGATTCTGGTAAGAGGCCCTTGGTCCTCCAGGACTAGAACCAACATGTTAACACTAAATCTACACATTTCTGTGTATGCGCATGCCTCAAGGTCAAGTCAGCAGGAGGCGTTGGAACCTCCCTACAGTGGGGTGAAGTCAAAAAGAACCGAAGTAGTCAAGTCGATCACATTTGACAGACGAGCTTTATTACATCAATATCAGTTTGAAGCCAGCGAATCTTCTGGAACCTGCCAGGCTCATGAATAAGTCAATGAGCAGCAGCAACTACTGAGCGTAAAGATTGAAGTGAGCCTCACCATGGAGAGGCTGGAGCTCTTCATCTGGTACCGGCGCTGAGGACGAGCCGGGCTTCACTCCTGCAGATGACGAGGATCAAGTCTATGCCTACAAGTCCAAGCAGCTGAGGTTCAACCAGTTCCGCTACACCCCAACAGAACCAATTGTCCTCCAGGTATCAGTGTTTCCCCACCCAGGGAAATATCCTCACCATCCAGGTCAGAAGGGCTACTGAACACCTGAGGCTCAATGTAATCAAGATGTTGTACTCTACTGCTGCTCTTACATCCAATCCGTTCCAGGACTGGAAGCCTGTCCAAAAGCGATTCAATAAAATGACATGTATTAAAGAATTTGTTTACAGCAAGAGTTTGCTGTAAACAAACACTTGTTTACAGCAAGTAATTTCTGACTGTAGTTTTAGAGCTCTAAAATTTTGGCTTCTGAGGTTTCTGGTAGAAAATATTGGTGTACTAGTTCACTGAAAGCTGTGAAAATGAAACAATCTCTGCCTTGATAACCAAATCTTCCAAGGTGCTTTAAGATTTGCATCTGCTGATTCCTTTGCATCTGCTTTGGGTGTGGAAGTATTCTGTTCCCATCAAGGAGCAAGTTTTCTTTAACTTGCGTATGACTGTCCACTAAGTCACTGTACTGTATGCAATTAAAGGCAATTGCTCAGATTTGTAGTCAAAGGATTTAGGACTAAGCTCCTTCAATCTCAGGAATAATTTGACTTTAGTTCCTCAAACATGTATCACTTGTGTCCTGACAATACTGACCTCATCTAGTGTCTCGTTTTAGGTTTGTTTTGCCAAGAAACTTAAGATTTACATTACTGCCACCTACTGGTATGGAGTGGCTCATGAAATTTCCACATTTAAAAACTATAATCAAATTAATTTAATGTATACGTTCATGTATTCTAGATGTCCTATGTTGGGTTTACCTTGGTTGTATTACCCTCAATCATAGGCAAGTCTTTGACTCACTCAGTATCAGTTCTCTTTAAACCAGTTTACTATCTGTTCAAGTGTCAAAACCTATTTGGTTAAACAAAATGACTAGTGGTGAGATGTCTTTTGTCTAAAAAGCTACACTTTGAAGCTGTTTGAGAAACTTGAAGCTCAAAATAAGTTTATGCAGTCGCTTCATGAAATCTGGACTCATGAATTCTAGAGTTGGGGAAAACCATCCAGTCCACCTTAAATGACTACTTTTAATGTTTTTGTCCTCGTCATCTCTAATACAAGACCTGTTCACACAGGTTCTAGTTTTATATGAGAAATGGACGGCAGAAGGAACAGGAAAAGCTTTCATACATATATTGCTTAAGAAAAACAAACTGAGGAAATATAGCTAGTTACAATCCCCCTCTGAACTCAATATTCACGCCATAATCACTTAAAGATTGTTAAATGAACACTGATGTCCGAGTTAAATTGAACCAGAGATTTTAACGTTTCCAGCTGTCCAGTAAATGCACCGCAGTGTCAGCCAATCATTTCCCCTTCAGATCGGCGCGACGTGATGACGTCAGACAAGCGTTCGTATCGATGTATGTTTTTAGCCGAAGCAGCGTGTAGCTCGATGTTACGGGGTTTATATCAGAAATAAATAACAGTTGCGTGCTATAACAGAGCGGTGATGAAACCTTGGAGTCCGAGATGACCTCCGAGATCCTCTCCGCCATAAATATCCTGACCCAACCTCTGGGCGGTGAGTTTCAGCCGCGATAAACCCTCAGAAATCTGATTCTGATCAATTTCTCACATGGTTTGTGTCCATTCCTGTTGTAGATTTGTTGCTTTGTTAGTTTGTAGTTTTTGTTTATAAAAGTCCTACCTGATAGTTTTGCCTATTTTTTTTCTCTGTCTGAATCTAACGAATAATATTTTTGAACAGTCATTTTTTTTCAGAGACTCCATAATCCATTTTATTTATAGCTTTATATATTTTGAATATGCCAGTTCCAGAGTTCTTTAGAAATAAAAGTTTTCTTTGAAAGGGCATACTTAGATTCTGACGTCATTATCATTATATTAGCTGAAAACTGTTGAATGTGACAAAGTTTTCGTTTTGCTTCTGGTTTACTACGGAGAAGATTGAAATAAGTCACATTTTGAGAATATTTTTGGTCATTTATAAGAAAGCTTATTGACTTATAAAGTTTCTTCAGGTTTTTTTTTCTGTTATTGCACTTATGTCTGTGTTAAAACACAAACTTACAGATTTGTTTAATAACTTTCCACCATCCATCCATCCATTTTCTTGCACCCTTGTCCCTCAGTGGGGTCGGGAGGGGTGCTGGTGTCCATCTCCAGCTAACGTTTCAGGCGAGAGGCGGGGTCACCTGGACAGGTCACCAGTCTGTCGCAGGGCAACAAAGAGACACACAACCATGCACACACACACTCACACCTAGGGGCAATTTAGACAGACCAATTAACCTGACAGTCATGTTTTTGGACTGTGGGAGGAAACCAGAGTACCTGGAGAAAACCCACGCATGCACAGGGAGAACATGCAAACTCCATGCAGAAAGACCGGGGCCGGGAATCGAACCCAGAACCTTCTTGCTGCAAGGCAACAGCTCTACCAACTGCGCCACTGTGCAGCCCAACTTTCCACCAGTACAGCACATTTAAGTACATCAGTAGCTTCGCTAGTTTCCTCTTTATTTACAAAAATCAAAGGAACAGAACATAGGATATGAAAAAGTGTGTCAGGGTGTAGACTCTAGCAGTAAATACATTGGTACAAAAAAGCAGAAAGCAGATATTACAGACATGAATGTTGAATGTTGTGCGTTACACTCGGTAACCTACAACATTCATATGTATGTACAGCTTTTTTGTTTGTACTTTTGGAAATAGTGGATACATATAATTTAATTTCCTTAACCAAAATGTAAAAAAAAAGGATGAAAATGACAAAAATTTACATTTGTGAATATGAAATTAAATGCTCATACCTTAGGGAAAATGTTGTATCAAGATTTAAAATTATAAAGTTTTTACATTCTTTCCAAATCATCTAAGCACCAGGTGGTGCAAAAGGGAAAGTTTGGACATACATCTCAATTGAACATTAAATGTAAATACTGTTACACGCTGATCTTGTGCGTTTGCAGCTGCAGAAGCGTCTGCGCAGACGTCGCAGCAGGAGGCCCTCCATGCCGCCTTGGGGGCCAACAGGTCCGTCCTTCTGGAGCGGCTTCGGAGCGACGGCAGCCTGCAGCGGGCGGCGCGGCTGAGGGACGAGGCGAAGGGCGAAGCCGACTGGTACGGCGGCGAGACAGATGACGTCACCTGGAGCTTCGTCCAGGAGTGTCTCCTCCTCCTCCTCGCCTTAACCCGACACCTGACCGAGGAGCTGAAGCGCTTTCAGGAGGCCCCGCCCCCTTCAGGAAGCCTCCGCACGCCGGAAATGGCGCCGCCGCTTCCGCCCGACGTCCTCAGCGTCTCCCAGCAGAAGACGCTGGGCGCCGCGCTGCAGTTCGTGGTTTCTCTGGGCGTCTGTCCGTACCTGAGCGCCGGGGTCGGCGTCCCACTGGGCCGCAGGTCGGCGTTCTTCTTCTTCTTTGACTTTACTGGCGATATTTTGTGGTACTAACGGTAAAAAAAAAAGAAAAAAAAAAAAGATTTTTTCAATAATTGTATGCCTGTGACTGCATTGCACAGGATTCAAACACAAATATTGTTCTTGAAAAAAAATGACCATTTGAAACGAGCTTCATCAGGACGCGACTTAATTAAAAAAATTAGTGTGATTTACATAACAAAAAAACAGTAATTGCATTTAATCATATTTTCAAATTTACTGTTATTTAGTAAATTAAATACATATTTAATTTCTTTAATTAATTTTTTATTTATTAAATTTTTTTAAAGTATTATTAGAAATTGTGATTTAAATAATTTTTTCCCATGTTATTTGAAATATCAGTGGCAAAAATTTCTAAGCATCCTGACAGTTTTTTATAAACATCCAATTATCATGATCAGAAATTTTTCACAATAAATGATAAAAGGCCACACGTATTACTGTCACCTTCTGAATGGGAGAGTGAACTAGAATTGAAACCCAAACTTTTTGTAAAGTCAGAAGCTCTTCAGCCCTCAGATTAATCGTTCTAAACTTCATGATCGTTTAATTAGGTCTGCATTTGGTTCTGTGGTGGAAAAGCTGATCGGGAGGGAAACGTCGCCCCCTGCTGGTCGCCGTCTGCTCACCACAACCAGAGTCCTGCTGCAGGTGGCGGAGCTGGCGACTCTCGCCACGCTGGTGTTCAGCAGGCATCTGGGGGACGTGATGGCAGCGCTGTGCCAGCTGGGCTACGAGCCGCACCGAGAGGACCGCAGGGTGGGTTTACCTCCTACATGCTGCTGCCACCCAACTCCGCTTTTGTCTTTTTACCACCTTCATCCGGCTTTTTGATCTCTGCAACTTCCAAATGTGGAACAAAATCATATCTGATAGTTGTCAGATCTGCAGTCTTAACGGCCATGTTGCATTTTATCCAGCTTTTAAAGGGACAGTATTATGTGTTTTCCAGGCACATCATGTTATTTTATAGCACAATCAAGTAACTATATTACCTTCAATTGTAAAAAATTCTGTTTAAAAGAAATTTTACTTCCTGATTTAACACCTTGAAATTGGACCTCTGTTTTTTAAGCTCCTGCTCTTCCTGAAATGCCACCAAAAGGAAATCATCACATCATCTCTGCTCTATTAACCCTTTAACAATGTTTTTGCCATCATTTTACTGAGTAGTAGCTTCTATTATGAGCGCATTTCCACCAGATGTTTGCTAATTGCTGCTGGCTAGTCTGAAGGAGCTGAGTTAGAAACTGCAGCTCTGAGGAGGAGCTGTGTCTTGGAGGCGGAGCTAAGCTCAACCAGTCATTTTGCACAGCTGAACGGTTGCCATGGAGATTAAAGGATTTCTCAAACATGCATGAAAGAATCAGAGCAAAACTCCAGTTTTTAATGGCATTATAACACGATGTAAACCTCAAAAAAGTTTATTTTACATGATGCTGTCCCTTTACATCATTGATGTGCGTCTTAATTCTCAATCCAGACGTAAATAACGGCTGAAAATTCTGATTACAAACTTGTGAAAGAAGTGGGAATGCAGTCCAGACCGTTTCAGTCCTGCTGCTCCAGTTTCTGCTTTTCCTCCCTGATGCAGCCGCTCAGCTCAGAGGAATGTCGGTGGTGCAAAGAGGCGCTCAGGAATCTGCTGGGAAAAGTTTACCAGCCGATCGTCGTCAAGGAGCTGCTGGTCCTGCAGGGTGGACCCAAACAGGTGCCGCTTCCTGTTCTGACCCAAATGTTGTTTTTGTTGTGCAGAGAACAGATTCGTCCATCACATCTTGATTATGTGTTGGTGCTGCAACGATTAATCCACTAATTTTAGTAATCGATTGATCGTTACCTGGCATATACAGACTCAAAACAAAATAATTTGGTGAAAGAACAAAGAGCAGTAATTAAGCTAAAGCTGTACAAAATATACTTTCATTTAGCATTCAAGAAAAAAAAATCCATCAAGTGGCAATTTTAGCTTCACCTGTTTCAAATTCTAGTTAAATCTCCTATTAAGTAACTTTTGTTTCCCTGAAGGAAAGCCATGATATTGTATTTTAGGCAATACATTTTTATTTTATCATTTTAAAAAGTTATTTAATTATTTTATTTGCATTTTTTTGCATTTCTAAATTACATAAATTAAGCTTAAGAGTTAAAAATCCAATTTTTTTATTCGATTAATCATCAGAATAATCAATTACTAAAATAATTGTTGCCCTGTAAAGTACGTGTAGCATCGTGTTGATACATTGTTGCAGAAGAATCCAGCTGGAATGAATTAATGAGCAGAAAAGCTGCAGCCATCAACATGCAGGAAATAGACGATGAAAGAAACGTTTTTTTGATTTCAAGAATTTTGAATAAACTTTTGAATAATAAAAAAATAAAATAAAATTATCATACCTGCAAATATCAAAAATTCTTTATCAGATTTTGAAGTTTTCCATAAATTTTTTTCTGCTGATCTGAAAAAAGTCCTGACAGATGTTGAAATTATGGCTGCAGTGATCTATTTTGTCCACATGATGGCAGCGATAATGAGTTGAAAACCATGACTTCCAACAACAAACTCCTCAAACTGGCTGTTTTTGTCCAAATCATTATTCTAGTGCAGGAAACGAGCTTCCATTTAAATAAGAATAAAACATGATAATAGGATCAGTAATAATAATGAAAAATAAAGCAAAACCAGCAAGAAAACATGTTTTGTTCTCCAGTTTTTTGAGCCGGTTCTTGTTTTCCTGTTCATTGAGCTTTGATTAAGTTTGTGTTGGCTCCATGGATCGTTATGCTCCTACATGCTGGTTTTGGATTCACCTCCCTCTCCTCTCTGCTTGCTCCCAGTCGGGTCCAGCTGGGAGCTCCAGAGCCGCTCTGGGATCAGCGCCGGCCTGGCTGAGGCGTCTCTGTGGTCAGCTGCTGTCTGAGCGTCTGATGCAGCCCAGCGGCGTGCAGGCGGTCGTCAGAGCCGTCCTGGAGGGAGGAACAGGTGAGGAGGAGGAGGAGGAGGAGGAGGAGGAGGAGGAGGAGGAGGAGGAGGAGGAGGAGGAGGAAATATTTATATAATAACTAAAGGAAAACTAAAAATAAAATAACTAAAGGGAAAATATATATATAATACTAAAGGTAAATTATATATAAAGAAAAAAGTATAATTAAAGAAAAAAATACTAAATTTAAAAATACTTATCGTAAAAAAAAAAATTATTTAGCTGTATGTATTTTTGTACTTGTCATACATATATATTTTTTATTTAGTCAAATTCATTTAAATATATGCAGAAAGATGGATATCTGTATTAAATGGATGGAAAAGATTAGATACAGGCTGGTTCTCTTGGCGTCCTGAATGCCACAAAGACTTTAAATGTTGGGGAAACGTTGCAAATCTGGAGAAGGAATTAAACAAAATTAAACAAAAATAAATGCTGCTTCTGTAATCCGCTCATTAGTTCTCCTGGCTGAACTTCTGTTTTGGTCCTGCAGGGGGCGACTCGGACTGGAGGAAATGTGACGCTGTGGCGCGGATCCTGGCGGCCTGCCCTCAGCAGTCGGCCTCAGCGGACGGATACTTCAGGCTGGTCTGTCCTCAGGTCAGCATCACGTTTCCTCTGCAGGGTGACGCAGGCAGCAGCTCGTCCATCTGAGCAGGGACAGACTCAGGGTTTCTGCTGATCGGATCATTTCCTCCACCTGCCTGACGGTGCTGCAGGTAGACTGCTGCACCTGTACCTCGTTATAGCCAACCCCATCCCTCATTCCTGCCTGCGGTTTGGGTCAGCAGGAAAGCAGTCTGCACTGGAAACTTGCCTTAATTCTTTGATTAGCCGCTATAACTAGCAGCTACTCCTACTATGAAATATCCATCCATCTTCCTTAGGAGCTGGTAATGACCTGCAGTGGTTAGCAAGACCCACCCCTGAAAGTTTTCCATTCCACCGTGTCGACATATCTACCAGTACTTGTTCAGTTATTGTATTTCTGTTTATTTTACTGCAAACCTGTATAATCTGTATTTGTCTCAGTTTGTCCTTTTTAAACCTTTTTAATGCTGATTATAAATATCTGTGGCTAAAATGAATCGATGCTTCTCAGATCCTTGATCTCCTGCATTTCCGAGACAAACTGACAGCGCAGCAGTTCCAGCGAGTCGCCACCATGGCGGCGCTCTCCATGGTCCAGGAAAGGCCCGCCTTCGCTCAGCAGTACCTGCTGGCCCCACTGCTAGCCCCGCTACACCGATGCATCACCGCCTCCGGTCAGTAACACGTCCGCAGACGGGCTTGAATTTCACATAGTTACTAAAGTAACTAAGAAGTAATTAGTAGTTTAAAATATCTAAATATTGAGATTGGTGCTTTGAAGGGGGTCAAAATCCAACGAACATCACCTACTTGCTGTTAGCGTTGCGATAATATTTGGATCCTATTTAATGATGGACTACAAAAAGAAAGAAGAAACAAGTAAACAACATAACAACAGCACTGAGAACGGTTGCCATGGTGATCCCCTCCTTCAGGCTCAAACAAACCGCCACTGCACAAAAGCTATAAGTCATATTTTAGTATTTTTAAATACTGATTTGATATAATATTCTAATTTTAAATGCCAAGTTTTCATTACCTCTAAAAATCACCATAATAAACAAAAATAAAGGCTGTTTGTAAAACATCTGTTTGGTTAATATACATAATGCGTTTGTCTTAATGGTAAGTGTCCTGAAATAAATGGGGGGTTTCAATCATATTCTAATTAAATGTTGGCTCTGACATGAACCCACAGCCTTCATCACCGTCTCTTGTGTTTGTTTTGTAGCTGAAGATCATCCGCATGTTGCTGTGGAGGAGTCGGATCTCACTCGCTGTTTGGAGGATGTCTACAAGGTGCAACAGTTTGAAAAAAGTCGTGTTTTTTTTTATTTTATGATTTTTCTGAGAAAAAGTGAACTGAAACAAGTTGTATCTGACCCAGAGATCCGTAAGATCCACTTTGTGACTTGTTCTTAGCAAATTTACCCTGAATTAGGACTGGACAATAATCAATAAACAGCAATATTGTGATAGACAAATGATTAATAATACATTTGTTAGAATATTCAATATATATAATAGTGAACTCCGATCCAGAACTGCACAGCATTCAACCTCTCAGTGCGAGTTAAGCTAGGTTGGCGACATCAACTAACTCACTCAATCGTTGGTTACCTAGCAACAGTTTCAAGTTTCCCCCAATCTTTGGTTACCTAGCAACAGTTTCAATTGGTAACCAAAGAGGTAACCAATCTTTGGTTACCTAGCAACAGTTTCAAGTTCCCCCCAAACGTCGGTTACCTAGCAACAGTTTCAAGTTCCCCCCAAACTTTGGTTACCTAGCAACAGTTTCAAGTTTCCCCCAAACTTCGGTTACCTAGCAACAGTTTCAAGTTCCCCCCAAACTTTGGTTACCTAGCAACAGTTTCAAGTTCCCCCCCAAACTTTGGTTACCTACCAACAGTTTCAAGTTTCCCCCAAACTTCGGTTACCTAGCAACAGTTTCAAATTCCCCCCCAAACTTTGGTTACCTAGCAACAGTTTCAAATTTCCCCCCAAACTTCGGTTACCTAGCAACAGTTTCAAATTCCCCCCCAAACTTCGGTTACCTAGCAACAGTTTCAAGTTCCCCCCAAACTTCGGTTACCTTAACATCTCCAGGTTTCTTTTTGTTAACGGCGCTGTTCTACTGCAGCAGCACGGCTGCAGATGGCCAGTAAGAGATTAGTCTATGTTTGCCCTCCAGCGTTGTGCGGATGCGTAAAATTTCCAAATGTAAACAATAACATGCAACCTGTCTACACAAAATGTTTTGTTTTTGTAGAAAGGACACAGGAGTCCTTTGTGGTAGTCGGAAATTACAATTTCCCTGAGGGAGTAGTAAAGTATCTTATCTCATCCGTATACAGTGTTGGATGTGATTATTGATGCTCCAGGGTGACGTTGTTGACGTCTTTTCTTTGCGGGTCAGATCTGGGTCGTTGGAAACAGTCCGTCTCCGACTCTCCTTGCGGCGCTCCAAGACGTTCTTCCCGTCATCTTCACGCTTTTCTGCTTCACCAAACGGAGCGTCTCCCATCTGCGGTGGGTTTTAACTGGACTTCTTCTCTGCTGCGTCTCAGCAGCAAACGTAGAAATGAACCGTGTGTCTTCTCTGTGCACCACAGCGCCCCCTGTCAGGAGATCCTGCTCTGGTTCCTGAAGCTTTCGGAGACGTCTGCCGCTCTGCCGTTGCTCAGGCAGCTCTCTGGCCTGAGGGAGCGCAGGAACGACGTGGCGGCGGCGGCGTTCCACTTCACGGCGGGCGGCGACGGCGGCGTCAGGCTCGTCTGCAGACAGGCCTGCAGGTGGCGACGCAGAGCTGAGTTGTAGTCATCTGAGCGTCTCCAGCTTTCAGCGTAACTCAGAGTTTCTGCTGTTACCGTAGCGATGCGGATGAGGAGCTGTACGAGAAGCTGTCCGGGGAGCAGTGGAGGCTGGAGTGTCTGGTGCAGCTGCTGGCCCAACTCAGCGACTCCGACCTGGCCGGGGATTTCTTCCTGGACCTGCTGCAGGTACCAAAAGGACCGAAATCACGGAAAAACATGCAGAACGCAGAGTAAAAACAAAGAGAAGAAACTCTCCAGCATACAGCAAAGGACTAAGGCAATGAAAATTAATCTCAGAATTATTCCTCTTTTTCAGAATTTTGGCCTTAATCTCAAAAATATGACTTTAGTCTCAGAAATATTACATTTTTCTCGTGATTGTGGTTTTATTATCAGAATCTTGGCTTTTTCTCTCTGAATCTTAACTGTCATCTCAGGAATATGACTTTAATCTCTAAATCTTGACTAATCTCAGGCACTTGGAAGCAGCCAGCTTCAGGAATCAGGAAGAACTGAAGCGTTTTTCCTGATCACATCTCGTTGTGCAGAGATGTTTTGCTGACATGGCGTCTGTTGCAGGAGCTGACCGGTTGGGCGGCTGCTCTGGATGAGGAGCTGAAGGATGAAGAGCAGGTGGATGTGGCGGCCATGACGCTTCTGGAGGTGGAGCAGCAGCTGCTGGGTGGAGCTGAGAGGCGAGCAGAGAAGCTAACTCTGCTTCAGGCGCTGGCTGTGATGGTGGAGAGTCTGGAGCAGGAGCAGCTGCTGAGGAAAACCTCACAGGTCAGGGGATGAAGGGATGGATGGATAGAGAGAGAGGGAGGGAGGGAAAATAAGGATGGATGGAGCTTTTACCAAGATTCATCTGTTGTGGTTGCAGGTGGTGGACTTCATGGTGTCCCTGCTCCAGAGGGCCTGCGTTGGGCTGGATGGGGCCTCGGCGCCAGGTGTTGGGAACCTGGTGGAGAGCCAGACGCTGAGCATGGGGATGGGCCTGGTGGCGACGCTCCTGTCCGCACCTCAGGTACAAACCCCCTCAAACCGCTCATGGAATCAATCAACTTACGATTAGCTGCCAATAAATGGTTTTAAGTTTTGTTTATTCAGTCAGTGTTGATAAAATTATGTTAAAATATAATTACCGTATTTTCCGCACTATAAGGCGCACCAGATTATAAGGCGCATACAGTAGACGCTACAGTTACGGTTTCCACCAAAAGGACGGTTCTGTACGGGACGCGATTTGTTCCGTACTCTACAAATGTGGATGTGTAATAATAAAGAAGTGGTCCCCGAGTACCTTATATAGTATTCTGCCCCAGTCATTGTTTCATTCACGGTGTTGGTGTTGTGATATTGTGCCCAACTGCATTCTGGGTAACACAGATCAACCGACACGCTGCCGCAGTCTCTGTCTCTCTTCCCCCCTTTAAATAAATAGTGGCTGGTCCCTTGGTAACCCTAGTCGAAGCACCCGGATGAATATCTAAAGCCACTTTGTTGACATAAAGAATGTTAACAAAACAGTCCGAATCGAGTCGGCGAGGAGAGCCTTCTGGGCCGGGGCTGCTGGACGATGGTCACCCTTCTCTGTTCGTGCACAGCATGTTGGTGGAGAACCTGGTGCTAAATGACCTGCAGACGACCTGATTCTAGACGGTCGGTAGGTAGATAGGTCAGTCAAACTTTATTAACAAACCAGCGTTCTGACAACTATCCCAGCATGCACCGCGCGCTTCTTCTTCTACGGGGGAAAATGAAGTCGGCGGCAGCTTACCGTAGCTGCTAGACCTGTTGTGGCTCCATATTGGTCCATATATAAGGAGCACCGGGTTATAAGGCGCACTGTCGGCTTTTGAGGAAATTGAAGGTTTTTAGGTGCCTTATAGTGCGGAAAATATGGTAGTTTTTCTTTTTAATGTTACAATTATCATGATATTTGATGTGTTTTGATGATGGCACTTAAACTATGTAATGTTTGTTACTGGTTTCACAATTGGAGACTGTGTAATGTTTTATAAAGTGTAGTCCCATTGCAATAATCAGTAAATCAATCAATTGTATGACAAATTAAAACAAACTGATTGGTATATTAAAGAAAAAATATTGCTAATTGGCTGTCGACCCTCAGAAGACTCAAGTTTTTAAGAAAATATCTGCTTAAGATTGATCAACTCATTGATCAATAACATGCATTTATCATCAGCAGCTGATTAGTTTTCTGGCTGTTGCCTCGTCAGATCAGCGCTGAGGATTATTCCTGCATGTCGAAGTTGCTCCGGCCGCTGGAGGCGCTGTCCCAGCAGCATCCCGACGTCGTCGTCCAGGAGCTGGCGTCCAACCTCAGAGCCGTCATCGCCACTCACGGCGCCTTCCGGCCTGAAAGCCTCGCTGACGCTGCTCGTTGCCGTGGCAACCCCGACGAAATGACAAAGAGCAGCAAAGCGAGGAGCGAAGGAAGAAGCCAGCAGACGCCGGTCGGCAGGTTCCCACAGCGTCCCAGTCCGCCGTCCAGCTCCGGTGACCCTGATCCAAGTAACAAGCCGCTCTCTGATTGGCTGCTGGAGGCGTGCGACCTAGACGTGCCCACCCGAGCGGTCGCCCTGAGGGTCGTGACCCGGATGGTGCAGCGCAGACACCCAGAGGCCGTCCAGGCTCAGGAGAAAGTCCTCACGGTTCGTAGACGACTGACCGATTCTTTCATAACGTTTCTTCTTGTTGTTCAGGTAGGGATGGGCGACACAGCATAAAAATAATCTTAACGCATTAATATTAGGCAGACCAATGGCATGTTGACCTGTAAGCCTCTCTCCTCTGGAGGGCTATCAGGGTATCAGCAGCGCGTTGCCTGGTCCTGTACTGCGGTCAACAGTCAGACTGGTGAGCTCAGCTGCAAATTTCACTTTAAAAACACAGAGAAGAAAATAAAAGCTACGACTGTGACTCATCCTGCCACCGAATCACAGCCAGGTAATATTTATCATTTACGTTTGAAGCAAAATGACTGTCTGAACATGAAAACCTGGAAAACTGAGATATTTAGTTTGAGACAATAAAACCTTATTTTTAAAATAATACGGCTTTAAAAATAGAGATTACGAACCTTTGTTCAGATTCCAATCCAGGAATTTTCCAGGTTGTAATTCCAAGATTCAGGAGTTCTTGTTTGCTTTGTGATCCGAGTGCGAGTATCAGCAGGTTTCCCGTTTCATCCTCGTCTCCTGGGACATTCATAATGGATGAGGTAGTCTTCCTCAGTGGGACGCCTCTGCCTCCGGGGGGCTTGTTAAGGAAAAGGTGCCCCTTATTTAGGGATTCCCTTTAGCTCCAGGCCCCTGCTGATGCTGCAGAAAACCCTGGTATTGATTTTCCTCTCTGGTTTGGTTCTCCTTGGATCAATCATCTGTTTTATTCTCTCTGATGTTTGGTGACTGGCTGATCCTCGGTCCAGATCTCCATAATTCCCCGTCTCTCTGTGTCCTGTCCAGCTCTTCCTGGAGAACCTGGAGCATGAAGACTCGTTCGTCTACCTGTCGGCCATTCAAGGTAGAGCTTCCGCTCTCATGTTTATTTTTATAACTCTCTGTATATGGAGTCATTTTAAGGTTAATTCAACAAGCTGTTAGCTTTGTCTAGCGGCTGGCATTCTGTTGACTTCCTCTTAGCTTTAGCTACCTGTTAGCTTCACGTTACCTTCAGCTCGCTGTTGGCTTTGTTATACCTTGAAGCTTGCTGTTGACTTTATCTTAGCTTTAGCTAGCTGTTAGCTTCATGTTAGCTTCAGTTTCCTGTTAGCTACCTGTTAGCTTCACGTTACCTTCAGCTTGCTGTTAGCTTCGTTATACCTTGAAGCTTTCTGTTGACTTAATCTTAGCTTTAGCTACCTGTTAGCTTCAGCTCGCTGTTAGCTTCGTTATACCTTGAAGCTTGATGTTGACTTCCTCTTAGCTTTAGCTAGCTGTTAGCTTCATGTTAGCTTCAGCTTCCTGTTAGCTTGCTGTTAGCTACCTGTTAGGTTCACGTTACTTTCAGCTCGCTGTTAGCTTCATTATACCTTGAAGCTTGCTGTTGACTTTCTCTTAGCTTTAGCTACCTGTTAGCTTCGTTATACCTTGAAGCTTGATATTGACTTCCTCTTAGCTTTAGCTACCTGTTAGCTTCAGCTTTCTGTTAGCTTGCTGTTAGCTACCTGTTAGCTTCCTTTTAGCTCACAATGATAACAGAGTCCGAACTGCTCTCAGGTCTGGCCGTTCTGGCTGATTCCTACCCGGGTCATATCCTGGAGAGGCTCCTCCAGGATTTCCAGCGCGGCCCGTCGCTCCCTTCGTCCAAGCAGGAGCGCTCCCTGGAGACCCGGCTGAAGGTCGGGGAGGTTCTGATGCGGGCCAGCAGAGCGATGGGTGAGCACCAGACAGAGTCCGTGTGGCTCGCTTGTTTCAGTCCATTAATGAGACGTTAGCTGGCTTTACATTAACGTTAGAATTTACTTAATGGATACACACCAATTTAAAAAAATCTGCTGGAGCTCCGCTAGGGTTGCTAGGTAACAGCACAGTTCCCAATGAATGTGACTCGATAATTGAGAGGTTTTTGAAATATTTTTGGTGTCGTTTTCCAAACATCAAAAAAATTAACTTATGGCTGGAAAACAGCTGTTATTGTTTTTAATTTTTTTAAGTGCTTGAGCTGTTTTTAGAGGCAGCAGAGAAGCAAATAGAAGAACAAAAACGTGCAAAATGTTAATTTGGTTCCCTTTAAGGGATGTGAATAGAACTATACTTTACTATAACAAATTTTGCTGCATGATAAATTGTCCCAGAAGTTATTTGAGACAGTTTTCAAATAATATGATGGTGATGGCATAATAATAATAATTATAAAATACATTCTCAGAGATCAATGAACTTTAATTTCTAATCAACATTTAACACTGGAACTGGAAGATATTCTAAATATCCGAAAGAAATAAACAAATCAACAGAAACAACAAATAAAATCAATTATAAAGTCTCTGTAAACAAAATTGTTCTTCAAAAAAAGAGCTTTTGGAGACCAAAGCAACAGACTGAAGACTTCTGTCATCCAGTTTTTGGTAGAAAGAGGGAAAAAAGAAATGATAGATAAAATTATCGAGCTCATTCTAATTATCATGTGATTAATTGACTCAGTGTTTTTCGCATATGGCCGTCTCCAAACGTCCCATAAGATGGACATGGGTGTCTTTTCAGAGCTGGCGGCCATGTTGAAGTTGTTACCCAGTTTGAAGCAGGTTTGCTCCCGCCGCTGGCTGTGGAACCAGCTGTGTTGGTGGGCGACACAAAGCACAGAGTCGCCTGCAGCTGCTTCAGCCAAGCAGCTCCGAGGCGTCCAACTGACCCACGGAAACACAAACACAGCACTGACCTTTCAGTACTGCGTGCATCGATGCCCAAACCCAACCACAAATTCACTTGATAACATTTTCAATGCAGAACTCCAACAGAGGAGTCTGCAAGTTCCTCTGCAGGAACTAGGAACAAACCAGAAACGGAAAACTGGGCTCTGAACGTCCAGTCGGTTAAGAAAACCTTCTGATTAAAAAAAATCACAGCTTGGCCTAAAAGACGCACTTTGGCCGGTTGGGATGTCAAACGCAGCAGCTGCCCGAGAGGCAAACTGAAGCTCCTTCCACCCTCCGTGCAGCGATATAAACACCCTGATTGTCCCAGGAAAGTGGCACGATGGGAATCTGGCACACAGAACCAGAGCTGAGTCAGAAAAATGCATGAATGAGCGAAACACAGCATCTCCTCTGACTGAAGAGAAATTTAAGCTTCTGCTGATGCTTGTGAGATGATTACTGTGCAGGAAAAATGCACGAAAATGCAGGATCAAATGTCGACATGTTTGGTTGAAACGTAGATAAACCAGAAAAAGCCATCAGAAATGTTCAAATCTGACACTTCAGCTCTCATCTTTTAAGCCTTTTATGAATCTGGAACGTAAAAGTCCACATCGTGACAGAGCTTGTTATTCATTTATTTATTCAGTCTGTCAAATAATTTGTAATCCATACTTCAGAATAGGGCTGGATGATAAATCAATAATAATATATATCACAATAGATGTGATATCAATAGATGATGCATAATTAATATTCAGTAATGTAGGCAGAGGAAAGACTGAAGCTGTTCAACTTCTCTGGCCATTCACTCTTTGGTTACCTAGCAACTCACTCACTCTTTGGTTACCTAGCAACTCACTCACTCTTTGGTTACCTAGCAGCTCACTCACTCTTTGGTTACCTAGCAGCTCACTCGCACTTTGGGTACCTAGCAACTCACTCACTCTTTGGTTACCTAGCAACTCACTCACTCTTTGGTTACCTAGCAGCTCACTCGCACTTTGGGTACCTAGCAACTCACTCACTCTTTGGTTACCTAGCAGCTCACTCGCACTTTGGGTACCTAGCAACTCACTCACTCTTTGGTTACCTAGCAGCTCACTCGCACTTTGGGTACCTAGCAACTCACTCACTCTTTGGTTACCTAGCAACTCACTCACTCTTTGGTTACCTAGCAGCTCACTCGCACTTTGGGTACCTAGCAACTCACTCACTCTTTGGTTACCTAGCAACTCACTCACTCTTTGGTTACCTAGCAGCTCACTCGCACTTTGGGTACCTAGCAACTCACTCACTCTTTGGTTACCTAGCAACTCACTCACTCTTTGGTTACCTAGCAGCTCACTCGCACTTTGGGTACCTAGCAACTCACTCACTCTTTGGTTACCTAGCAACTCACTCACTCTTTGGTTACCTAGCAACTCACTCACTCTTTGGTTACCTAGCAGCTCACTCACACTTTGGTTACCTAGCAACTCACTCACTCTTTGGTTACCTAGCAACTCACTCACTCTTTGGTTACCTAGCAGCTCACTCACACTTTGGTTACCTAGCAACTCACTCACTCTTTGGTTACCTAGCAGCTCACTCACACTTTGGTTACCTAGCAACTCACTCACTCTTTGGTTACCTAGCAACAACTTCTGGAGTAACTTGCGCCGCAGCAGTTTAAAGTTCTGCTGTTGTTCTTCATAACTGCTTAAATATAAAAAAACAGCAGCATGAAGGTAAAACTGTGAATAAAAGATGTCGTCACACCACCAGTTAGGCTATATTTCAGATATTTATAACAAACTTCTCAGTTTTTGATATTTACTCATATGAAATGCTTTTGTCATGATACGTTTTTCAGCCATATTGTTTGGCCGGTTAGTTTAAACGACTTGACTCAAAACATGCAGGTAGTATTTATGTCTGTCATCAAATTAAACTAAATTGTGCCTTAATAAATCACTACAGCAAATAAAAAAGCTGCAAAGAAAGAAAACAATCCAAAGCCAAATCGGATACAACTTTTGCAGTTTTTTGTGGGATCTGGTTTGAAAAAGTCTCACCCTACTTCCTCCAGGGGAACTGGCGCCGCACCTCGGCCGCCCTCTGCTGAGCGTCTTCCTGCAGGGAACCAGAGATCCGGACCAGAGCGTCCGGGCCAGCAGCCTGTCCAACCTGGGGGAGCTCTGCCAGAGACTGGACTACTCTCTGGGCCCGCTGGCGCAAGAGGTGCTGAAGAGTTTATGTTTTTATCATGCTTTCCAATAGTCTAATAAAAATCTGCTTTATTTTCGGTATTTGTTCAAGATTATCAGATTTTATCGTATATTTGTAGCTTAGTCTGAGTAAAACTCTGTATACATGTCAAAATATAATTCAACTAAAACATTTATTGTTTACAGGAGAGTGAAAAGTTACTAAAATGTTATTTAAAAGGCAACAAAGCAAAAAAATCTAAATCTTACCAGGTATATTTGTTTAGTTTCTAGAACTAACTCACTTTGTGTCAATAATTCCTTTATTGATTAAAGATACTAGCTCCATTGGCAGATGATTTTATTTATAATATGGGAAAATGTCTTGTCATACGTGATTTATCTACCAGTGGAAGTAGCATTTTTAAGTCAATATAATTATTTATTTGAAACGATCTCCGATATCTTGCTGAAAAGTTACTTGTAAGTTAGTTTTGTCTTATTTTAAGGCATCTGGACTAGAAACTGGACAAAAACACTTGGTTAGATTTTGTGTTTCTGCAGTGAGATGGAAGAATAATAACTCACTGGGATTTTTTTAAAGATTTTTGTATTTTTGCAGTGCAGATTTTTCTGCTCAAGACCCCAAACATGTCGAGTCGTGACCAAAGTGGGGTCCTCACCCCAGCTTTTGGAAACACCGAGGTAAAGGCTGTGTCCCTCTGAGGAAAAATCCGCTGCAGATTAAATGTTATTGAGACATAAAAATAGTTTTCCAACACAAACTGTGAGGCTGGACGGCCTCTGCTGAGGTCTGCGGCTCTGACGGCGGCGCTCCGCGTTCCTGAATGAGCTTCAGTGTCGGCTGGATGAACAGGACGCTTATTCATAAACCTGTGATCTTTTTCACGCCGCGTGCATCAGGAGTTTATAATCTGATGCTTTTTATGCTGTGAATTCAGAAGTTGTGTTGTAAATTCTTTGTTTTCTGCCTCTTCCTGCTGTAAATATTTGATGGTAACGGGTTTTTTTTCCTTGCATGCAGCTGAGCTCGTGTCTGACTGCGCTGATTAAAACGGAGCGGGAGGCCGAGGTGAGGAGAGCCGCCGTCCACGTCATCGCTCAGCTGCTCAGAGGCCTCAGCGATAAAACCACCCAGGTGACAAAACCCTGCAGCACGCCGCCCTGCACTGCAAAAACACTAAATGTTACCAAGTGTTTCTGTCTAGTTTCCAGTGTGAATATCTGAACACACTTTAAATAAAACAAAACTAACATACGTGTAGCAAAATGCAGGAGATTAAGTAAATAATTCCTTAATGAAGAAGTTCTAGCAGGTTTGTTTCAGTTATAATGAGACATTTTCCCAATCTAACACTTTATCAGTGTTAATTATTGACTTAAGACAAGTTTCCATATTTTACTGAAATGTTACTTTTGAGTTAGTTAAATATTAAGATATTTGCACTAAAAACTAGACAATAATACTTTAAGATTTGGAGATAATCCAGATTATCTTTATTGTCATTCAACATAACATTAGAGAACAAAATTACAATACATATTAGGTCACAAACAGAAACCAGCTGATAAACTATAAAATAATAATACAAGAAAAATAAATAATATGGAATAAGATTAAAAAAGGAAAATCTATATAAATATAAATGTAAACTTTTGCAATTTGTGCAAGAAATGTATCAGAAATATATGCAAATCATGTAGATAACATTAGATTATGAAACTTTAAGTTCATCTAAAGTTAAATAAGCTGCATTAAAAGCTGATTCTGCAGAATATCGACTCAGGAAGGTGAAAACATGCAACACTTTCTGGGTTTTATTTGTAAAACCCTGTTGTTTTCTTTCTGCTTCATGCCTGTAAGCTGCTCTGTGCTGGTTTGTCGGCTAACATTGAAACTTGCTGTCCTGACGTTGGGCTTCGTGCAGGTCAGGAAACCTCCTGACCTGCAGGAGAAGCCGAGCCGCTCGCTGTTTGTTCTGCTTGTCAGATTTACAAAGCAGCTCCTCAACATAATGGATGTTTCTCAAACTCCACGGCTTGTAATTTTCCACCTGGTGGTCTCTCAGGTGTGTTTTCCTTTATTTTTGCTTCCTGCCCCGGGGTCAGAAACCTTAGCGTGACCTCTTCTTGTTTGAATGGTTTGATGTTATGGCATCTCTGGTGCTTTTAGGTTTCAAGAAAATCACTTCAAACTTTGAGACAATTTAAGCTCTTTATGTCAATTTGCTTAAATTAACATCTAATCTTGAGGAGTTGAGGGGATCCGTTTTGGTGGCCTTAGGATCGCATCTCTGCTTTTTGCAGATGATGTGGTCCTTCCTGTTGGCTTCATCAGATCGTGATCTGCAGCTCTCACTGCAGCGGTTCTTAGCCGAGTGTGAAGCGGCCAGGATGAGGCTCAGTGCCTCCAAATCCGAGGCCATGGTCTTGAGCCGGAAAAGGGTAGAGTGCCTTCTCCGGGTCAGGGGGGTCGTCCTGCCTCAAGTGGAGGAGTTTAAGTATCTGGGGATCTTGTTCACGAATGAGGGAAGAAGGGAGCGGGAGATCGACAGGCGGATTGCCATGAAGCGGGCGCTGTACCGGTCCGTCGTGGTGAAGAGAGAGCTGAGCCAAAAAGCGAAGCTCTCAATTTACCGGTCGATCTACGTTCCCACCCTCATCTATGGTCATGAGCTTTGGGTCATGACCGAAAGAACGAGATCATGGATACAAGCGGCTGAAATGGGTTTCCTCCGCAGGGTGGCTGGGCTCTCCCTTAGAGAGAGAAGCTCGGTCATCCAGGAGGGACTCAGAGTAGAGCCGCTGCTCCTCCACGTAGAGAGGAGCCGGTTGAGGCTCGGGCATCTGGTCAGGGCACGTCCCACCGAGAGGAGGCCTCGGGGAAGACCCAGGACACGCTGGAGGGACCATGTCTCTCAGCTGGCCTGGGAACGCCTTGGGATTCCTGGAGGAGCTGGAAGAAGTGGCTGGGGAGAGGGAAGTTCTGGGCCTCCCTTCTGAAGCTGCTGCCCCCGCGACCCGACCCCGGATAAGCGGAAGAAAACGGACGGACGGACATCTAATCTTAGATTTACTTCCAAAATATTGTTGCTGAAATTGCAAATTGCTTTCTGTTTTTAAGCTTTTGGAATTAAAGAAAAAAGGAAAAGTGGATGTTGTTAGATAATCCCAAGTGATTTGACTGTATCTTAAAGTTATAAAGAGATTAATTGTTACTATTCATCCTTTTTTTCATCATTTAAAGTTTTTAAATTATTTTCTTACCTTTAAAAAAAACATACAAATAAATCAGTTAAAATATGTGGCTCAATCAGGAATAAAATGGAGCGATGTTGGTGTACGGAGCGCCAGAAGTGGAAAAATTAAACAAAAAAATGCATCATTAGATTATTAAAATACCATGAAATATATATATGTTTAATTAAATGTTTAAGTAATTTAAACTAGTGGAGCTCAACAGATCAGAGTTTAATAGATAAAATTATTTCATGGTATCGCTATAGGAACAGAAAACATGACGAAATTAAATATGCATTTCATTATTATTCCGCTTCAGTTATTCAAAGTTTTGTTTCAATGATTTACAAATGTAATAATTTTTTAATTATCTAAATATTTAAATTAAACATTTATTTCACGGCACATTTAATTAACAATTTAATGATGCAGCTTTTCATTTTGTCCCTTTTGACTCTCCGTATTGATGGGATTTTGGTGAATGAAGTAAAGGAATTAAAGCTCCGTATCTCAGCCAAACTTTCCATTAAAATCCTGGTTCAGAGTTTAAACGGCTGATGGAAATTTGTTCTTTATTTGACTGAATTAAGGTTTTTATTCATTTTACAGTTTTCTCTCAATCACAGTTTAAGTTTGATGGATTTATGTTCAGATCGTTGATGTCGCTCTAGATTCTGACCCTGTGAAACATTCAGATTTTTCTTTTAACTGATTTCATTCACACAGTTTTATCTGCACATGTACGGTTAATATATCAAAACGTAGGTATTTTTCTCTACTTTCACCCACTGTGCTGTAGGCCTTGCAGTTTTCTGTTAAATCCACCCAGAGTGCTGAGAGTTCACACCTTATCCCTCATTCACTTCCATTTTATTCAGGGTCTGAATTTTTTCCTTCCAAGCTGAAATTGAAGCGTCTCTTTAAATTCTCATATCTCTGACAAAAAAACCCACCGTAGACTCATAAAAAACGTGCGAGTTCGTTCACCAGGAGGTTCTGACGTTTATGGGTCAAGAATTGTTTCAGTACAACCTAAAAGTTTTTACGCAGCGGCTGAGATTTAAGGGATCTTTCAAATCTAAAAGCATTATTTCCTTGGTCTGCTCTCCTTCGCCCTGACCTTTGTGTACCTGCCCAGGTGTGCTGTGGCTCCCGCTGCCTTCTGGGTTCTGGTCCAAGTCCTGTCATCGCTGCAGAACCAGCTGGACTGTAAATAACAGAGAGCGATGTGGGAAAAGTAAAAATAGGGCAAAGGTCAAAGTAGGTTTAGAAGATGGGAGGCAAAGATGGAAGGACAAAAATCATTAGAGGTGAAACCTGAGATTTCCTCTACAGCAGCGTCTCACATTCACTGTGAAGTCGCATAAATTAGAATTATAAAAACAGATTTGTTTAATATAAACATGCTGATTTGGAGGGAAAAACTGTTTTTGATTTAAAAATGTATCGAAGTTGGTGTAACTGCAGTGGAAAGGCTTTTTTTGCAGCCATGTGATCAACAACTGGATGTTACTACTGGCACAAACAACGAAGAAGACGTCATAATATACGAAGTCATAATGTTTCAACAATAAAGTCATAAAACGAGAATAAAGTGGAGATAAAGATAAGTCAGTATTGTGAGAATAAAGCCGGAATAATATGAGAAGTCATAATATTTCCACAAAATAAAGTAAATATTACAAGAATAAAGACATTATGACTATTCCCATTCTCATATTATTTCAGCTTTTTCTCGTACGACTTTATTCTGGTAATATTGACTTTATTCTTGTAGCTTTATTAATTTTGAGGTCTTTTTGTTTTTTCTGAGTGTGGCTCTAATGCTCCATTTTATTTTGTAAAACTGTCTGTTGAACCACAGCAGTTTGTTATATTTGTGAAACAGATGAACCGTAAATCTCGACCTTCTGGCTGCTGATTGTGTATCCAGTCTCACCATAACTAAATACTTTTGGGTTAATAAATCGGGCTGAAATCATGACCGTCTCCAGCCCTGACATGCGGTCCCTGCTGCTCCCTTTGCCTCTGCAGGTCCTCAGCGACGTTCTGCTGGACCTGTACCGGGCCCTGAAGCTGGCGGTCCGCTCGGACCCGGACCCGGCGGCCGTTCTGCACGCGCAGCTGGCCCTGGAGGAGCTGGACCACGTGATGAGGAGGTTCGTCTTCCCAGAGCAGAAGCTGGAGAAGAAGATCGTCGTCCTGCCGTAGAGCTGAAGCCAGTCGGTTTGAGGGACAATAAAGGATTTTTCTGTTCGATTTGTTTTTCATCTGGTGGCTTTTTCTTTTTTAAATTTACTTCAGGTTGGCAGGCAGGTTCTGGCAGTTATCAGACTTGAAAAATGAAAATTAAACCATAACTTGGTTAATCCCAGGTAATATATTTTCACATTGGGCCAAGTTAGTTTTAACATTTATTTCTAAATAAATAAACTTGTCATTATTTTTACCAAGGTGATTTTTGACTTTACAGTGTTTGATTTGGAAAATATTTTATTTTTTTACCTCAATGATAACGCTGGTTTCTAGCAAAAAATATCTTAGTTCACATATGTAGCTTTTCAGCAGGACATATATGAGAGCTTGTTTTAACTCAGTAATTCCTTAATATTTATTTTAAAAAGTTTTAAATAGTTTCACTAGCAGATTATTTCGCTAACATGGGAAAAATGTGACAAGTGAAAAAAATCTGCCTGCACAACAAGTACTTATAAAATCAATATTAAGGAATTATTGACCTGAAACGAGAAGCTATTGTATCTTGTCGAAGGGAAACTTGTAAGTTAGTTTTGAGTTTTGTCTTAATTCAAATGTACCAAGACTGAAGCGCTAGAAAACAGGACGAAACTGCTGATGTCTTCTGGGTCAACTTTTCAAACAAAATGCTGCAAACAGATTCTTAAGTATAAAAAGTTAGTGGTTTGTGCACTGAGGGGCGTTTAAGCAAATATTAGAGGTCTGTGGGTAAGTTTCAGCCTTTCTGTATCATTTTGACTCAACTTTGAACAACTATTCCAAGCTTTTATAAATTTTAACAAGAAAAAATGACTGCAGAATCTTAAGCAGGAAACTCTAAAGAAACAAAGCCAGGTCAGGAGTTGTGTACCATGAATCAGGAGGAGCCTGAATGAGTCTCGCACTCAAAGGTGTCTTTATTTTTCTCCTACTAGATGTTTAGAAGCCCAATGAAGTCTGGACTTCATGGCGAGAAGATCTGGGCAGAAATATCCAACAAAGGCCGCGCTGCTTTGTGTCAACCAGCCTATGTGTGGTCTGGAGTCTGACGGAGAGGAATTCCTTCTTTTGTTGCCGTTTGTTTAGCAAAAGGCTAACAGGGTTTAAGGGTTGACCCCCTCGTCTGTCCCTATATGAATATGCAACAGTCTTGAGTTGTTTGCAGTCTGAGATCTCCCCCACGGCGAGACTCTGATGTTTTACCAGAAAAACGTCATGCAGAGCCGCTTCAAATGTTTAAAATCCTTCCGTCTGCCTCCTGCAGAGCCGGGAAGCATCTAGTTGCATTTACTCCATTACATTTACTTGAGTAACTTATTTGAAAAAATAAACATTTTCTTTTACTTGAATAATTTTATCATGAAGTATTTCTACTCTTACTTGAGTAAAATATCTGGATTTTCTGCCTACTGGATGAAAAACGGACCAAAACCCACCAGACACAGACGCACTCCTGCAGTTCCTGTTGAAGTTTCAGATTGACAGAAACTGATTTGGAAAAATTTTCTTTTGCATCATTTTGTTATTTTTTTGTTAGATAGATAGATAGATAGATAGATAGATAGATAGATAGATAGATAGATAGATAGATAGATAGATAGATAGATAGATAGATAGATAGATAGATAGATAGATAGATAGATAGATAGATAGATAGATAGATAGATCTTTATTGTCATTGTCACAAGAACAACGAAATTTAAAAATTGCCGTAAGTCAGTGCATATGCTAAAAAAAGAAAAACTTGTGTCACACTTTACATATACTGTAAGAAATACATAACAAGTAGGTGATAAAATAAAACTAATAAATAAGAATAAGAACAACCACATTCTCACACACATCATTCATAATGATTAATGGTTATTTGATTGCATTTAGTTTTGTTATTGCTGTAGGATAAAAACTGTCTCTGAATCGGTTAGATTCAGAGAATGAAAATGATCATATGAATGATCATTTTCATTCTTAAAGCACCAAAATTTCCACTTTATATTTTGGTCCGTCTGATGACGTAATATTTAAATATCAAATGATTGATCAGTTACTCAGAACCTGAGTAACTTTTTGCCAAATACTTTTTTTACAGATACTTTTTACCTTTAGTAAAAATACCTTGAAGTAGTGCTACTCCGACTTGAGAACCATTTTTAGGTCCTGTAACCACCTCTGGTCTCGTGGCTCAGTTAGAGACCCAATCACTGTGAAAACACAGCATCTCACCAACTATTCCTGGGTTATTTTCTAGTGCAAATAAGTAACTTTTCCTGCTCAAAAGTTATTACAAGAAACCTTTCGGCAAGATAAGTGATAATTCCTTAGTACTGATGAAAACGTACCAGTTCCATTGGCAGATTTGATTCACTGTTAATTTTCCCGTGTTGTAAGTCAAATAATCTGCCACGGGAACCAGGACTTCTTCATCAGTATATTTGAAACAAACTCATATCTTGCTGAAAAGTTGCTTGTTAGTTTTGTCTTATTTCAAGTTATTTCTAGACCAGAAATAACTCTGTGAACAAACTTATCTAAAGTCTGCAGATGTTTTCAGAATGAGGCAACATGCAGATATTTTGGCTCCGGAGTTTTCAGAGTCTATAAAAGGAGAAATGGTCGACAGTTTTACACTGAAAGAGTCTCCAAAATCTCATAAGTTACAGTTTGCTGGTGTGAATAATAAGCTGAAACACTGCAGGGTTTTGATGAAGCATTAAGACGCCAACATGCTTCCCATGAGCCAAGAGGATTGATAAACCACCAGCATATGGCAACAGACTTATTAGTACATGAATGCCGCAGAAACACTAAAGTATTTTTGGTTTAGTTCCCTTCACACATATCTTAGTGTGCTTAAAATACACCAAAACTAACTTATGAGTAACTTTTCAGTAAGATATAAGAGTTTAAGTCAATAATTCCTTATTACTGGTGAAAATAATTAATAGTTCCACTGGCAGATTATTTCACTCATAACACGACATTACCTTGTTATAGGTGAAGTAATCTGCCAGTCAATATTTAAAAACTATTAATCGGTTAGTCAGATTTTAAAAATTGGCACATTTAATTAATTAAATGCTAAATGTATATTTTTGTATAGTTTTGGTGCAGTTACTGCTGAGTGTTTTGTTTTTCCAGCAGATGGCCCTTTTTGAGTCTCTGCTGGTTAACAATCGATTACCAAATTAGTTTACAACTATTTCAATAATCAATCTATGATTAATCTAGTATTAGTGATTAAATGTAATTATATTTAAATAATTGATTAATATGATTTATTATAATTAATCAATTGCTAATCGATTAAGTTTGTATTGAAATAACTGATTAATCACAACTAATGGTGATTATTTGAATTGACTATTCAAATAATCAACTAATTTTGTGTTTCAATCAATTATGATTGATATATTAACAGATTAAGTTTAATTATATGAAATTATAAATTTACGATTAAACCACTTAATTGTGATTAATTGTAAATCGTGATTAATCGGTTAATTTATCAAATTCAAATATATTGAAATAATAGATTAATCACAATAAAGTAATCATGATTGTTAATCAAATTTATATTGAAATGAGTTAATCAAATTTAAATAATTGATTAACACTACGATTAATACTGTGTGACTGTGATTAATCACAGTGCGATTAATTGTTTCAGCCCTAATATTAAGGAATTATTTATCTTAAACAAGCTCCCATGTTTTACTGAAAGTCACTTGTAAGTTAGTTTTGTCGTATTTGAAGTGTAATAAAATATTCGCACTAGAAACTGGACCAAAAACACTTAAAACTTTGTGTTTAATGTGGTTAAATCCCCATGTGAGGAGCCTCGTCACTAAAATGACCTTATCTGTTTATCTGCAGTCCTGCTACTTGACCTGAATGAAATGTAATCGAGTAGCGTGGATAGTATTGATTCCCAGAGCCGCAGCGGTTTGTCCGACCTGCAGGACGTCAGCAGGGAGGAACGGAGGAGAAGGTGGAGGGAAGACAAATAAAGCCATAAAGGGATGCTTTGAGTCAGCCAGAGAGGGGTGGAAGCTGGAGGCTGCATTGCAGAGAGAGAGTGAGCAGGTCGGGGTGCTGGAGGAACGAAGTGACAAAGATTCAGGCTGCAGAGAGAAGCTGATTCTGCAGAGAGGAGAGAGGAAAACCTGAATCTTTGACCCTCAGACTTCATCCTTCAGGGTCGACTGCTGGGATCAGGAGTCGGGATGGAGAGTAACTGCAACCCAAAAGCTGCAGCGGCATCATCTGCAGGCTGAAAGCCTCGGATCAATCCCAGCGTGGGGGGTTGGAGGGTCTCCATGCTCCGGGACGGGACCAGGAGCTAGAGGGAGGAGGATAGGCGGAGGAGGCCGGCCCCCAGGCAGGGAGGAGGGTGGCGGGCTGAGCTGCCAGCTGTATTTTTGGATGTGGGATCTCCTGAATTAAGCGAGCAAGCTGGAATAAAGATTTAGTGTGAGCTGGAGAAGGGAGGGGGCCAGAACAAGGAGAGTGCTGTGCTGAGGAGAGGCGACGGCTGGACGTCCCGGCTGGACGGACGGAGATCTGGGGGGGAGACGAACACACGGGGTCCACTGGATCAGGAAGGTAAGCACTTCTTTAATGACACACACACAGAGAAACAGGCTTAATTAAACTGAATAAAAGTGAGATTAGACATCTGTGATGAAGCAGGATGAGGTTTGACGTCTGGCAGGTTGATGCAAACGCTGAATGAATGGATGCATTCAGAGACACAAACTGGATGGAAAGTTTGGGATAAGTAGCGGCTCGGCCACAGTGCAGGACAGTGTTCAGGTCTGGGGGTTCATGTTTGCAGAGTGATGCAGAAAGAGGATTTTTCCAGTTTTAATTTGTGGGACTTTTCGAATATAAAGTTGATGGACCGCATCGATCGACTAACAATTAGTCAATGGAGGGTCAACTGTCTTTCCATAATATAAACGGATACATTTTTCATAACATGATCCTACATATAACAGGAAAAAAACATTTAATTTCAACATTATTTTGTATATATTGCATTTTTTTGTTATTACTAAACGTAGACATAAAATATAACAAAACGGGAACCTCTTAGGTTGCGGAATAGAAAAATAAAAGATGAAAATATGTTTTAACATTCAATTCCTCGTGAACAAATTTACAGTCAATCAGGGATACGGAATAGTCCTTTATTTGGCTTTTACGTGTAGCATTATGTATTGAGCCGCCACCTGACGTGATTTGTTCTGTATTTTTATAAATGTCCAATAGTCAGGAATGTTAAAACTTCGCTCCATGACATTCATCAACTCTCAAAGTTAAGCACGCTTATTGTACATGTAACCATTTTTCTCTGTTGTGTCTCTGCTTCTTTGTCATCACATGCTAGCCTTCGTAGCACATCAGTCATTTTTGAAAGAGAAGTTGACGAATGAGCATTATTAAGTTGAAAATTAGGGAGCTTGTCGAGTGTTTATATTTCAAAACAACTTAAGGAGATTTTCGAGTGTTTAAATTCCAAAACAGCCGCATAAAGTGCATTTTCCATCCTATATCGGACTCCGTTTGGACCGTTTTTCTTTCCCGTTCTAGCATGGCCGCCATCTTTGTTGCTGTATTAACGGCTCCGCTTAAGGATAACCAGCGGCGCCCTCTGCCGGATGGCGGCCACACTACAACAGTAAATTCAGTTTTATTTAAATTCAATGCAGAAATACTTCATTATTCCCAAAGGGAAATTAAATGTTGTTGTAATTCATTAATTTAGATTCTTTAAATAGTGAAGAATAATATAATATAATATTAATATACGTATATATTATTTGGGATATTTGGATTTTTTTGGCCTCAGCAGATTTGTTTGCTGATTTAGAATATGTAACCACGATTTTCTATAGGTACTGTAGCTAAAGGTTGGTTTGTAGTAGTTCTGTGTTATTGCTGGAAAGATGCCTTATTTTTCCTGCCATGTCCTAATTCAGAAATCCCTTAATGTGTCTCCCTCCTGAATAAAAGTGGCGATATGTGCTTTAATAAGCTGTTCTTAGTCCTACTTTCAGTAAATCAGCTTCTGTCTTGACGTCCTGGCAAGAGAAAAGTACAACCTATTTTATACTCTAAGCTTTTATGAATCAGGACATAAAAAACTTTAAAAAGTCACCTCAATCTCTCTGAAAATGATTGGAATATAACCTGAGAGATTTCCTCTCATTGTCCAGGGTTGGGCAATATGGCTTAAAAATATATTTTTTTCACACTAGATCCAAGTTCTGATTTTAATCGATTTGTTGTCGCTTTTGTTTCTGAAAAAAAGAAACTGCAAATGACAGAAAATATTTGCGGCCACGTCCCCCAACTTAACGTTTACACGCGCACATGAAAATGGCTGCAAACAGATGCACAATCGTACATTTCTGAACAGCAGAAGAGGAGCCTCCTGCGCAACCAGTGAGAATGCAACAAGTTGTTTCTGAATGGCAAGTCAACAACTAAATACTTATAACGCATACAACAATACAACCAGCTGACCAAACATGTTGGAGCTCGGTTTGGGTTGCTTGGTAACGGACAGTGTCTCTTAATTTGCGAGGTTTTAAAAATGGCTCATTGTCCATCAAAAAACATCAACTTATTGCCAAAGAAACGTCTGGGTGTTGTTGTTTAAACTACTTGTTTTAGAAGCTGTAGAAATCCAAACTGAGTTACAAAAATGTGCGAAATATGAATTTTGCACATTTGCAAAATGTGCAAAATATGAATTTTGCATAATTCATATTTAATGTCTTTCAGCAGATGCTTTGTGATGCTTTGTTTGCTTCCACTAAACTTTCAAAATGCTGATAATGTGTAATTGTATTGGGTTTGGTTTCTGGTTTTGTGGTGGTTTTTCTCTTTAGAAAGGAAATTAAGCCATTAATCTGGAACATTTTTGTAATTTTTGAGTTGCAAATGTACCAATTCCACTGGTATAGTAACTTCATGGTTAAATCTACTTGAACCTCCTCATTCGTCTTGTCTGACTCCCGGTTCCCAGCTCACCTCTTGACCTTCAACCAGCCCTATTATCAAACTCTCCATGTTCAGTCTCCGTATGATGTGACCTTTGACCTCCAGGGGGCTCAGACCTCTGCTGCTGTTTTGGCCTGTTAAATCATCCAACATCTTCTCCCTTTAATTCGTCTTCATTACCAAAGACAGACTTGATCCAGACAGAAATCTCAGTACATCAGGGATTCCCAATTTTTTAATTGGGAATCCAATTGGGAATTTGGGAATCCTTTGCTGTTTCAAAGGGAATATGGACGGGAAAAATCCAGCCTGACTAATTTATATTCTCTCCATTATAAGACACACGAAACCGTAAAACATGAATGCATTGTCTAAGCTGTGGGCAGATTGGTCCGAAATATTGATTATATCAATAAGTCTGCATGAGTATCAATACTAATGTGATAAGATTAATACTTTAGTTTCAGATGCCTTTATGAAATGTTATTTTATTTTGTAAACAAAAAGATCTTACTGTGACCTGCTCTCCAATTATTTTTTTGCCGTTAATTAGAAAACAATGCACACCAAGTTATGTTTTTATATTGTTTCTGTTTATTTTATAAATATGTTATTAAAGTGATTTGTTGACATTTGAATTCTGTCCAAGAATTTAAATGTGTTTTTTCTAATTCAAAAGAAAAACCACAACAATGCTTACAGGTGAGACGTTTGTTGATATAATAAAATGATAGCCATTGCTAATGCACATCAAAAACACAAATCTTACCAATTAATTTGGTCTATTTTCTAATTCATAACATCTTAGTACACTCAAAATAAGACAAAACTAACTTACAATAAACTTCTCAGCAAGATAAAAGTTTTTACAAGCAAATAATTTCTTAATATTAATGAAAAAAGTAATATTTTACGTGCTAGATGATTTTACTTAGCAAATTTAAATTCACATTTAAAACACTTTTGTACTTCCATTGAAGCATAAAACAGTTCACGCGATTTAAAAAAAAAGCTGGTTTTTTGGTTTTTGGGTGTCTGGAAAATAAGTCGTGTCAAAAACCTCTAGAATGTAACGTCACAAATCAGCAGGCACTGCCCGTTACCTAGCAACCCCAGCAGAGTTCCGCTCATTTCCCTTTAACCCCAGCAGAGTTCTGCTCGTTACCTAGCAACCCCAGCAGAGTTCCGCTCGTTTCCCTTTAACCCCAGCAGAGTTCTGCTCATTACCTAGCAACCCCAGCAGAGTTCCGCTGTTACCTAGCAACCCCAGCAGAGTTCCGCTGTTACCTAGCAACCCCAGCAAAGTTCCGCTCGTTTCCCTTTAACCCCAGCAGAGTTCTGCTCATTACCTAGCAACCCCAGCAGAGTTCCGCTGTTACCTAGCAACCCCAGCAGAGTTCCGCTGTTACCTAGCAACCCCAGCAGAGTTCCGCCATTACCTAGCAACCGAAGCAAAACTTCAACACATTTGGTCAGCTTGTTTTACCGCAGTATGCGCTGTAAAATGGCTGCTGGAAAAGACGGGAGTTTTATTTTTCATTTGCAATCCAGAAACCACTTGCTGCATTCTTGTTGTTTGCACAGGAGGTTCCACTTGTGCTTTTCAAAGACGTACAGTTGTATAATCGTATCTATTTTCACGTGTGAGTGTAAGCCTTGAGTTGGAAGACGTGGCCAGCAGCAGCTTATCTGGATTTAAAATGTCAAAATGCTCCAAAACAGCTAAAATCTCATTATCTAAGAATGAGATTTTGACTTTGTGCAAAAAGTACTTTGTATAGACCATAAACCTATCCTAAGCTGTTCAAGGAAGCATTGTAGGTCACCTTTAATGACATTAAGTTTCCTTTATCTGGGAATGGCAGAACATTTTTCTATAAATTGTTCAGCAGTGTTAGCCCATGCTAAAATGAGTTACAGGTTTAGAGAAACCAGGATTCGTACAAAGCTCTGATTTCTGATTAAACTTTGTCTCAATGGCTTTGATGACACATGAGCATAACTATGGAGAAATGTTTGGTTCATTCTGTGAAATTCTGCTGGGGGTTTTTTTCTGTCAGGAATGTCATTTATCCCGGATCATCCACAGTGAAAATCGCTCAGATTGGGCGATAAACGTCTGAATGTGATGTCAGGAAAGACAGTGTGTCTGGGCTGTGAGAGCGGCCAGGTGGGGGCTGGAGGTAATTTCATGAATGAAAGGGCAGAATTGTTCCTGTTTCCACTGGTGCTGCGCTCCGGACAAACCCGCCTGGCCTTTAATTAGAGCTATTAACCCAGAGCAGGTTAGAACTATTAACCCAGACTGGGAGGAG
Source organism: Poecilia reticulata (assembly GCF_904066995.2). Lineage (NCBI taxonomy): Eukaryota > Metazoa > Chordata > Actinopteri > Cyprinodontiformes > Poeciliidae > Poecilia > Poecilia reticulata. The sequence goes on along the minus strand of NC_088835.1, from coordinate 28,999,786 downwards.
GGCACTGGTTGGACTGGTAGTTCGTCTGTGAAGATGATGATGGAGTGTTGTCAGATGAAGGACGTTCATAAAAGCTCAGGAAATGATGCGTCACTCGGCTAGGATGAACGAACTGACCAGAGACGAGTTTCTCTGAACCTGTACTGGAGAAAACCCCATTAATTTTCCTTATGTGTCAGAAAATGGAGAAGATGTTGACTAGGCCTGTCGAAATAAGCAATAAATCAGTTAATCGCATGACAAACTCAATAATTTTAATTTGCATTATTTATTGTTTTTCTCTTTTCTCTCTTTTTATTAAAACCTGCATGACAAAAGTCTCCAGTCTGGTGTTTTAGTCTCACCGTACCTTTTTTTGAAGGACAGTTTTGTTCATAATTCAGAAGTTATTGCAATAAATGATAATATTGATGTTTTTCAAGTATTATAATGATGATTGGAATAATAACACATTCTCAAAGACAAAGGTCTGGACTTTCTGCTTTGATTGACCTGTTGATTATTTTTGGACTAAATGATTAATAATTGGATGGAGAAATGTACCTGATGTGAGATTTATTTCATAGAATTAGAACCATGTGAAGATAAAACTGCCACTTGAGAAATTCTGGGTAAAACAATCATGCAGATAAAAGGTTTTTCTCCATCTTAATATGTTTATATTTTTGTACAGTTTTGGCTTAATTACTGCTCTGAGTAAGTTGGTCTTTCAGCAAATGTCCTATTTTATGTGTATGACGATTAAGCAATTACTAAATTAGTTGAAGATCACTTCAATAATCGATTAATCACGATTAATCGATTCAGCCCTACAATGGTTGGCAGAATTGATCTTTTTCTTGCCGGCTGGTGGGCAGCAACAGATACTTCTCCAAGGTGTTTACTCACAATGATCAGTTAATCAATGGACATCATTGCTGTTAATCAATTAATTGTGATTAATCTGATTAATCGTTTCAGCCCTCATTCAAATATTCCATAAAACCTGCACCATTACAAAGTTGCTAACCTACAATTTGCTTTAAATGTTTTCAGAAGAAGTGGAAACGTTTGCTCACACTCACATTGATCAGTTATTGAAACAGTTTTTATTGTTTAGTTTTCTCCAAAGTCCTTTGCACTGTATAAACAGATTTTTTTTGTTGCTTTTCCTCTTATTCCTTGTCTGGACTTCCTCCACCAGATGCCCTCTCGCTGCAGGAATGCGCTGAACATCGTGGTCACCACCCTGTTTGCTGCGGTGGTTCTGTTCACCATCCTGCTGGCCTACATCACAGGTTGTCTTCTCTGACCCACTCACCAGCTGCCCTCACATTGAACATATAATCACCTTAATTGAAATTACGAAAATAAATTAGCTTAATGGAAGCATGGAAATTTTAAAAAATAAAACAAAAAGAACATGTTTTGGTGCTAGAACAAAGTGCTTTTTCATCCACATCAGAATTAGTGTATTCTGCCGAACTGCATTAGAAACATGTGATCACCAACCAGATGGTACTACTGGCGAAAATGACAAGACGACAGGAAGTGGTAGGAGGATGATGGTGCACCATATTTTAAAATGTCTTATTGTGTGAAAAAAATGTATCCAAAAGAGTTTCTTATTTAATGGAAACACAGCTACACTTAGAGTAGGAATGATGAACCTGTTAGTATGGGGGCCCCCAAATGAAAATCTGCCTTGGGCCCCAAACAGTCTTTGGTCGGCCCTGTTCACTGTAAAGTCTCCATGAGGAGAAACTGACGCTCATGTTTGGTTTCTGAAGGTTACCAGTTCATCCACACAGAGCAGCACCACCTCTCCTTCGGCCTCTACGGCGCCTTCCTCTCCCTCCACCTCTTCCTCCAGAGCCTCTTCGCCTTCCTGGAGCACCGGCGGATGCGGAGCCCGTCCCGGCCTCAGCACCTGCGCCGCTCCGTCGCCCTCTGCATCGCCGCCTACCAGGAAGACCCGGACTACCTGAGGAAATGCCTGCGCAGCGTCCGGCGGATCTCCTTCCCGGGTCTGAAGGTGGTGCTGGTGGTGGACGGGAACCGGCGGGAGGACCGATACATGATGGACATTTTCCAGGAGGTGATGGGCGGAGCGGAGCAGGCCGGCAGCATGGTGTGGAAGGGGAACTTTCACAGCGATGGCGGGGACGGAGGAGGCGTTGGAGGAGGGAGGAGGAGCGCGGTGCACATGGAGGAAGCGTCCCGGGTGGCCCGGCTGGTTAAAGGCCGCCGCTACTCCTGCGTCATGCAGGAGTGGGGCGGGAAGAGGGAGGTGATGTACACCGCCTTCAAAGCTCTGGGTGACAGCGTGGATTATGTTCAGGTAAGAAAAGTTCCTTCAAAATCTCACCAGGTGGTTAAAATTTTGCTTTTCCTATGAAAAATGTCACAATAACATATTTTGCTGGACGATAAATTGTTCCAGAAGTTATTACGATGAACAATATTGTTGTTTTGAGAAAATGTTCAAGTAATAATATCCTAATGGCAAAATAATGCAATATCACATTCATAAAGATCAATAAACTTTAAATTCTAATGAACATTTAACATTGGAACCTGAAGACATTTTGAATATCCAAAATAAATAAATCAACAAAACAAATAAATTAAATTATGGAGATTATTTAAGCAAAATTGTCCCTCACAAAATGGATAGTTGGTATGATAGTGGGTGATTTTTAGACATTTTTGTACTTCCGCTCCCAAAAACAACCTAAACACTTAAAAGCCCTCATCTGCTGCGTGGCGCTTCGGGTCAGAGGTCGACCCACTGATGTGAAACCTGAATTATCCAGCCCAGTTCTCTGTCAGCAGTCCTTCATTTCTCTGCAGATTTTTTTCTGCATAATCAGCAATCCTCGTTCTGCAGCAGCTGCAGCCTGTATTTGACCTTCTGAATTATTCAACCCTTTGTCTTGCTGTACAGGTGTGCGACTCAGACACTGTTCTGGACCCGGCTTGTACTATAGAGATGCTGAAGGTTCTGGAGGAAGACCCGACGGTGGGGGGAGTCGGTGGGGACGTACAGGTAGGGAAGCGGAGCTGAACGTCGATCTGAAGGATCTTTGTGATTAGTTTTCAGGTCGTCAGGGCCGAAACTAACAATTAATTTAGATTAATTTACTCTGATTATTAATGGGATGAAAAATTGTTAATGTTTTTTTTAACAGAACAATGAACAGCATACTATATGCCCCCATTATATTTGCTTTCTGTTTCATTTATATTTTATTTTTTGTAACCTCTGTTTATTTATTTAATTATCCACCTACTTATTTAAATAATTGCTGGGTTTTTCATCTGCTTTATTTTATTTTTGGTTTATCTTTGGAGAACAAATTACTTGAGAGTCATTTATATATACGTTTTCTATTTTTATACAATATTCAAGTCCTAATTTAAATGAGAAAATAAACATTTTGCATAGCTTTAATCGACGCCTGATCATTTCATGCTTCTATAAAAAAAATACTTCTGACATCAACATGTGAAAACATCAGTACAGTAGGTCTGATGTGTTGATTATTTTTTGTATAAACTGATTAATAATTTGATAAAATAGGATTTTTTAAAAGCATAATTTAGACCAGGTGAAGCTAAAAGGAGTAGCAGAATGTAGGAGAAAGTTTTTTAATCTTTAATGCTCAGTGTTTGTATTTTTGGAAAGTTTTGACTTAATTTCTGACATGTGTTGTTCTTGGCTGAAAGAAAATTCCTTGTTTTCTACAACACATTTCTCTGCACCATGTCGCCCTCCAGATCCTCAACAAGTACGACTCGTGGATCTCGTTCCTGAGCAGCGTGCGCTACTGGATGGCCTTCAACATCGAGCGAGCCTGCCAGTCCTACTTCGGCTGCGTCCAGTGCATCAGCGGCCCGTTGGGGATGTACAGGAACTCCTTGCTGCAGCGCTTCCTGGAGCCCTGGTACCACCAAACCTTCCTGGGCTCCAAGTGCAGCTTTGGCGACGACCGCCACCTCACCAACCGGGTGCTCAGCTTCGGCTACAAGACTAAATACACGGCGCGGTCGCAGTGCCAGACGGAGACACCCACGCAGTATCTGCGTTGGCTCAACCAACAAACACGGTGGAGCAAGTCCTACTTCCGTGAATGGCTCTACAACGCCCTCTGGTTCCACAAGCACAGTCTGTGGATGACCTACGAGTCAGTGGTCACCGGTTTCTTCCCCTTCTTCCTGGTCGCAACAGTGATCCACCTGTTCTACCGCGGGCGGCTCTGGAACATCCTGCTCTTCTTGCTGACGGTGCAGCTGGTTGGGATGGTGAAGGCCACCTACGCCTGCTTCCTGCGAGGAAGTCTGGTCATGATCTTCATGTCGCTCTACTCTCTGCTCTACATGTCCAGCTTGCTTCCTGCCAAAATGTTTGCCCTGCTCACCATCAACAAGGCCGGATGGGGAACGTCTGGCCGCAGGAAGATAGTGGTCAACCTCATTGGCGCTGTGCCGGTCACAGTTTGGGCGCTGGTGCTGCTGGGAGGCGTAGCGTACACCGTCTACTGTGAAACCCAGGAGCCGTTCAGCGAAACGGAGAAGGCCTTGTTGATAGCGGGGACGGTGCTGTACGCCTGCTACTGGCTCATCCTGCTGGTGCTGTACTTAGCCATCGTAGCTAAACGATGCAACAAGAGGGAGGAGCAGTATCACCTGCCGTACGCCGAGTCCTGAACCACGGCGGCCGGATGGCTTCCAGGTTTCACTGCAGTTTGACTCTACAAGGCAGAGCAAAGAGCTGGGATCTTCAACACTGGTGCTACAAAGACGAGAATCTGAAATCTGGGAGATGGATGGTGCTTTCCACTGTTTGGATTCAGGTCTTAAAGCTGCAGTGTGTGACTATTATTAAAAAAATATATGTTTTAAAACTGTCACCATGACAGGAGACAAATAATCTGTCGATATGATTTATCTCCTCCCTGAGACCAAAAACAACCAATCAGAGCCAGGAGGCAGGTCCTAGCGCTGTCAATCATCCCCTTATACTGGTTGCTAAATGTGCTAATGGCGGAAACAACTCAGATGACAGGAAAACGTTTTATCCACTCTCATCGGTGGCTACGCTAACTAGCTTTAGCATTCACAACAAGATCTGCTGACGGGGAAAAGCTGTAGTAGGGATCAAGCAGGGAATGGAAGGAGGATGAGCAGCGCTGCAGAAGATTGTGATTGACAGCGCTTAGACCCGCCTCCTGACTCTGACTGGTTGTTTCTTCAGAGAGGAAGTGGAGGAGATCGATCTTTTCACAGATTATCTGTCTCATAACAAACTGTCATGACATGCAACAGTTCTAACAAATATGTAAAAAACATTTTTATAAACGTTACATCTGCAGCTTTAAAGTGTTCAGACAGACAGCAGACCTGTGATTTTTTTTATTTTTAATTGTTTTACAAACCAGAAGTGAGAAAATTAGAGGAGGAAACCTCAAAGTTCCTGATGCGTCTGAGGCAAAATTTAAAATATTTTAAAATCCAGTCCCAGTCCGGTCCTGTACAGAGGTGGGTAGTAACTAGTTACATTTACTTAAGTAACTTTTTGGAAAAAAATTACTTTTAGGAGTATTTTTACTATGTTGTACTTTTAACTTTTACTTGAGTAACTTTATAATTCAGTGTCTCTTGAGTAAAATTTCTGGATACTGTGAATAACTTCACTGAATGAAGAACAAACTTATTTCAATATGAAAATGTCAGAAGTTTCATATTGAAAGAAATAGATGTGGATTTTTTTCCCTTTTGCCTTATTTTATTATTTTGTAATTATGTTATTTCAGAAAACTTGCTAAGCCTGGTGGTTGGGGCGATCCAGTCATCTGCCGTGTTTTTGAGTTAAAAAATGTTTATAGTTGACAGGAAGTTTGAAAATATCAGTTTGTAATTTTGTATTATTAGCAACACCTAAACACCAACTACAAAGTCTTTAAAAAAGGCAAACATGAAAAAATACAATTAAAATAATGTAATTTTTTGCACTTTAGTTGTTTAATCCGAAATAAAGTGTCCACAATTTTGGGATCTTTTATCCGTTACTTATTGTTGTTAGAATGTAGATCAGTGAAGACAGGAAGTGATTAGAGACGCCGGATGTCAGTTTCCTATGTGTTGACATATTGACCACATCATGCTGCCTTTGTGCTTCCAACCATTTCACCACAGACTCTTTGCTTTCACTGTTAATAATTCATAAAAACACCTATAATTAATGAACAATGTTTAGCCAAATTAAGCCTGGTGGCCCGCCAGGCTTATAATACACTGTATTTATATGAATTATTTTCACTTTGAGTTTTAAAATAACAACGTTTCCTCTTAAAAGACTTTTCACCAAATTCATTTTTACTCTTAATTAAATGACAACTTTCTTTCTGCTCTTACTTGAACACATTTTTAGCTACTCTGCCCACCTCTGCATATCTACTAACCGTAAACCTTTAAATGCATTTCTGCTTCTGCACACCTGTCTCAAATTGATTCTTCATTATCAGGCCTCTGCAGAGCAAAAAGGTCCTAATGAACAATTTGATTCTGGTGTTGAACAAGGGAGTCATCTAAAAGTTGAGTAGCATCTCTCCAGGACTGGACTTTAGCACCCATCATGTACAACCAACCAATAAGAAAACATGCAAGCTGCCGAGTAAAAACATGCACTGATCTCAGGGTAGTGCAAGTCTAACTTTAGAATGATGATTAAATTAAAATAGCAGGAAGAAGGGGAGCTCTCAGTTGGTCAAAAATAAAGAAAACACACTGCAATGACAAAGCTAATATCTGAACGTCTGAAAGATCAGTAGTTTCTCTCAGCTTCTGTCAAAACAAACTGGTCAAGAGTTGCTGTATTTCTGTCACAAACCTTGATATGAAGCAACAAGAATCTTAGAAAAAGTGTATAGAAATGCAGTATATGTTGAAAATGTCAACGCCCAGCTGGTGGAAACGAAGCTCCAGTGAGTCAGAAACAACCTGAAGGTGATCGCTATGAAGCAACCTGAAGAAATCAGTTATTTCTGGCACTCGCTGTTTTGTTTCAAGATAATCAGAAAGCAAACAGTGTGGAGAGTCCAGAACCCAAATATTTAGAAGAAACAGAGGACATTTGCACTCAGGGGACATTTTTTTAAAAGTCCTGATCTATTCATAGTGTATTTTTATTTTTCTTTCTTCCAAGCGGCAAGAGATTCATTTTTAAAATGGTCTTGATCAGTAGCTCTCCAAGATTTATGAAGTTTTCTTTAAACTTTGGCTGCTTTTCACTCGTTTTCTGTTCAGTCTTTGCACCTGACTGTTTTCAGATTTTTCAGTTTGTTTGTAAAGCCAGTTCATTTTAAGTAATACTCATAAGCTCAATGGATGAACAGTGTTGAGTCAATAGATAACTTAAACCTTTGTTAAATTTGATCTTTAGACATCTTTCATTACCAGAAGTCAGTCACCAAAACACAATTAGTTTGGAATAAGAAAAAACCCCTAAAATATTGCAGTTTTACAGACATAAAATAGTAAATTAGCTTCAACAAAGTGATTTCCAAACAGCAATTGCCTAAAAATATAAACACAGTTAATCATTTGAGGACTTATACTTTTTCTCTGTTATTGCAATAGTTTGAAAACCTTAGAGAACTGTAGACATTTGAACATTATTCTCTGCCTCATAAAATCATTACATTAGCTCAGCTGAGCCTGTCTTAGCGTAGCCTACCTTAGTTTTGTCAACATAAACTTAGCTCAACTGAATTTAGCCTACCCTAGCATATCTTAGTCTACTTAGTCCTATCTTGTGTTTGATTATCTTAGTTTGGGTGTATTGCTTTTTTATATCTGACTTCACTCCCCATTAGCTTGCTTTATCTTACAATACCTTAGATTATTTTAGCCAAATTTAGCATCTGATAGATGTTAATCTGATAGATTAACATCTATCAGATTATGAAGATGGCGTAATCTACACACAAGCAGATTTAATCACCTTTTTGTAATTTTAATCTTCATAAATATTTGAACGTTTTTTTTAATGTAAAGTGAGTTCACCAGCTGCTAATAACGTGCCTTTACGAATATAATATATGTGCCAACAATAACTTCTTATTTTTATAATTATTATGTAGTTTGGCCGCCATCCAGCAGAGGGCGCCGCTGGTCATCCTTAAGCGGAGTCAGTTGATGTAAACAAAGATGGCGGCGGTATAGCAGAACAGAAAGGAGAAACGGTTTATATCGATCCTGTGTAGAAATTTAAATACTGGAGAAGTTTACCTCAGCAGCGTCAGAATATTATAAAAATTTACCCTTTATGTTATTTAAAGACGGTCGGCCCTCTTAATAAGCGAAAACGGAGGGTTTTAAGAAAATGGCCGCTTATTGATCATAAGATTAGCTCATTCATGATAACTTGCATCCCATTCTGTATTTATCAACGTCAAATTTGAGTGAAAATAAGAAAATAAGCTTACAGCTAAAGTCCAAAGAATAATAATAATAATAATAAAACGTTAGAAAGCTACTGATCAAGACCACATTAAAGGTGATAACGTATGATTGGTTGGAAACATTCAGCAACTTAAAACTCAACCGTTTTGTATCGACTGTATGCAGACAGGAATGAGGGGGCGATCTGATTTTTATGACTGGTTTTTCAGAGTCTGACCCCAGCAGCTTTGACTCCGTCCCGCTGGTCAACAACAGCACAATCACCTGCTCCAAGCAGAACATCGGAATCATCAAGCAGCTGGATTTCTGGTGCTGTCCAGGACTAATTTATTGTTCATGAGGGTCCAAGTCTGCGTTTACAGCCTCTACTATAGTTTCATTCACCAATTCAGAGATTGTTTTAAACATTTTCCTAGGATGCCAGCTTTCATTTGTGCAGCAGTGATGTTTTTCTATCGAACATTGTTCTTTTAACTGTTGATATTTGGGTCATTTTACGTTAAAAACCGTGTAAAGACTGAACACCAAAGAGATTTAAGTTATAAAATCCGGGAGCGTGTCTCCAGTGGGACTTTCTCTTTTAATTTATGTTTTTCTGTTGTTGTTTTGTTCAATTTTAAATGTATAGATTCAAAAAGGACTTGTACATTAAAAGAAAAAGGTGTTTTTAAGATGTCATGAGTTCTTGATTCTTGGTCCGCCATCTTGGAGCGACAGCGGAAGCTAAATCCTAAACAATGTATTTTATTCTGAGACAATTCAACAGCATACAGGTTTCTTATTTCAATGTTTTTGGACACAAGCAAATCTTTCGAACAAATCATCGAACAAATTTGAATTTGTTTTTAAATCACTAATTAATATAATTACTGTAATTGATATATTATTATTTACTTATAACACATTCTATAATAAATTTTCCCCCATGTTATAACATGTTAACAAGCACTCTTAAATCAACATTAAGGAATTATTTTCTTGAACCAAGCTCCAATATTTTGCTGAAAAGTTACTTGTGAGTTAGTTTTGTCTTATTTCAAGTGTACTGAGATTTGCACTAGAAACTAGACCAGCTGGTTGTTTCCTACTTTTGGATCTCACCTCAAAATAACAATCCTTGACAGTTTGTCACACTTCTCTACATAATCATTTTAAAATTAGTTTAACTTCAGGGGATAATTTCAATCTCTGGACCTTCTGTTTGCCATTCCAGGACCCAAAATTGGCACCCTTCCCCCCCTTTGGGAACCGCTCCACTAAATTCATGTTTTTTGACTTTGGAAAACAAGTTTAGAGGTTTGCGAAGGGTTTATCAGTGAGCCGCTCAATGAATTGGTCCATTCAGTCATGGGGGCCTCTGACAGGCGGCCATTTTTTTTAAACGTGTGGGAACGCCTTCATCAAACACACACTATAAACCATTAGCATTCTGGTAACATGTTGCTGCTGCAGCAGAGAGGAAGATTCTGAATGTTTGTCAGCAAACTTAAGTTTTCTGATGATTTTTGGATGAAACCTGAACTTTCTATTCAGTTTGTCGCTGCTGCCCCCTGCTGGTCAGATAGTGGTTTTGCTCTGAAGGCGGGAGGTCCAAACTGTTATTTTAACCACTGTGACTTGAACAGATTGTCAAATTAGAGAGATTAACTCAAATGTTACAGGGAATAGGTAAAAATGTGTAAAATACCTACAAATAAATTAATGTTTTATAGCTGAAAAATACTCTAACATGTAATCTGAATACAATTTTTATCTAATTAAAAACAAAAATCCTCATTGAAAGATGTCTGTTTCTAACTGAAGCATTTATTTGTACCTACTGCTTTATCATCCTTTTCTTAACACCGAGAGTTATCAGTTTATTTTAGATTATTACAGATTATTCTGATGATTAACCGATTAAAACCAGATTTTTGAATTGAACCACTTATGCGTTTTTATGCAATAGAAATACATTTTAATATGCAAAACTCCAACAAATAATTCCCCTTTTTAAATAAGAAAATAAACATAAACTAAAATGCAGTAACATTCCTTTAGTAAAATGAACTGGGTGAAGCTAAAACATATCAACAGACAAATGTGTTTTTCCAGCAAATGGCTTTTTTTGAGTCTGAATATTCCAGCTAATTATTAATTGATTACTAAATTGGTTGACAATTATTTCAATAATCAATTCAAGACGATTAATTCGATTAATTGTTTCAGCCTGTGTATTTTTGACACATCTTTATCGGAGATGTGAATAAATATGGCTGATTTAAATAAACTGAACAGAAAAACAGGATTGATGCAGCAAAACATAACTGAACAGATCATAAGGCAACAATCAAAACTGCTCCTGCAGTTTAGACATCATTTAATTACGTTAGGAATAGGAGAGAAAAACATTTAAATCCAAACAGAGGAGAAAAACGTCACAAAGCAGCACTATAAATCACAGAACCAGCATCTGACCCGTTTGGACCGGCCAGTAATCGTCCTTCTATACTTTCTTGGGAACATTTGTGATGATGGGTTTGGGGCGAGTCTTAAAGATCAGTTTCCGTTTGATGAGAGCCGACACCGAGTAGGACGTGGAGGAGGAGGATGAGGAAGACGAAGGTCCTTGCTGGTCCGTTTCCATGGCAACGTCACCGGCAGCATCCGTGTCCTGTGAATGTCCGGAGTGCTTGGTGAGGACAGCGAAGGGTTTCTCCAGTTTGACCTGCTTCCCGTAGAGAATGTGATGTCCTACGATCAGCACCGGCACCCCCTGGTGGACGAAAGACGAACAGCAACAGAGTTTTGAGAGACTAAAACGCAGAACTGTGGATGTTTTTCTCTTTTTCTTCCGACGAGTGAAAATGTTTGTACATTTTTCACCAGAGTAAAATTCAAGCACTTTTCAAGCTAAGTTTTCAAGCTTTTCCAGCACCACACCTTGGAAATGAAAACAATATATGTGAACTGAAAAGATAGTTTCAATTCACAATTGAAATGTCATGGAGACGCTTGTGGAAGTAAAGATAAATATGTTTGAAAGACAATTAACTCTGATACTACATTCAAAGAAAGTTACAAAAGAAACATTTGCTAAGATTTCTGTCATTTAGTAAATAGGAATAATTTGATGTAAAACAGGAGAAGTTTCCTCTTTTTAAAGAAAATTAAATGCAAACTGCATATATTTTATGTCCAGCTTTGGTTTAATTTATGATCTGTTTTGTTTTGCTTAAAGTAAATTTACTTTTTTGAGTCTTTATTCTCCAGTTAATAATCAATCAATTACTAAATTAGTAAATTAATCACTATTAATTGTTTCAGCCCAGTTAAAATATGCATCTGCTCTTGATTGTGACTGGATGGTTTCATTGGGTGTGAAGGATCTGCACCTCCTTGGTGTAGAGCAGGTCTCCCATCACGTTTCCCGCCAGCCCAGAGTTGCGCCTGGACATCATCTCTCCCTGCAGCTCCACCAGCAGCCACTCTGGAGGGCTGCTGCCGTCCACGCTGCCCCTGCAGGAGCACAGACACACGGTACCGTCTGGGTAAGCAGGAAGTTCTGTCATTACTTCTGCAACTATAACAGAGCAAATTCTTCATAGAAAAAAAACAGGAAAGAGGGGGAATGTTTACATGTTTATTTCTCATGCAAACCTCATGAGATGTTTTTATGATCACAATTTAACATTAAAAAGATTCATAAAAACAGAACAATATCTATATAGTAACATACAAAAGTATTTACACCATTCTTGTCATGTTACCACAATATTCAATGTAATTTTCTGTGACTTTAAGAGAACACAGAACAATACAAAGTAGATTAGGTCTGTCACATAAAACTGGAATCAAATTTAAATCTGGAGCAATTCAAGGAGTTGAAATACTTTTGCAAGGCATCCCAGTGCTAATCAGCTGTTGGAAAACATACAGAAAAATAACAGCAAAATTACCAATGAACTAAAGAAAATGCTGGAATGAAGAGAAAATTAAAAATAAAATACAGTTTTTAAAAATATAAACATAAGCATCCCACAATCGTGAGTATTTTTAGTTCATAAAATTACAAAAATATAAAAAAAATCATCGGATTATATTTTTATTTGTACACAATGAGATAGTTTCAGAACTATTATTTATTCATATTAGTTACATTAATTGATGGATTAAAATAATTACTGATAGTTTGTGCATTTTAGATAAATTAGGAGATAATAAATAAGGTTTATAACATTACTTAATTAAAATTAAAATGTTTTAGCCTGCAGCTTATACGTCGGAACGATATTTGAGGAGCACCTGTTAAAAATATTTTAATAACTTTAGAGGAAAGTAAAAAAAAACCTTTAATGATTATTTTTACAACTCACAAATAAGCTTTGCTATCCATCTTTTTATACTTTTGTCAAATCTTAAACCTGCTGCTGTTATTCTGGATCTTTTGAAAAATTATCCTCTAAAAATACAAAGATCTTTGGTGAAATAAAATTAAAAACATCGCAGTTCTGACCGTATGAATATCTGAACCATCCTGCTGAGAACCAACCAGCCGCAGCGTCTTTAAATCCGCATGAAAAAGTTCATTAAGATAAAGCCGAAACGACTGTTTCAGGAATCGGAACTGCTCTGTTTACATTCAGCTTCCCGCCAACCGGAAAGCGATGCGTGCAGGTTACGTCATGACGCACTTCCCCCTGGACTTCCTGCTCCGGGTCATGATCAACGTGGTTCCTGATGTTTTGAAACGTGTAGCGTTAAATCTATGGTAAGTTTGGCTGAAAATAAAGGAAAGAAAGAGTTTTAGAAAGTTTTTAAATGTTATTATTGAGCTAGGAGGCGTTTTAGTGCTTTTAAACGACAGTTCGCTTCAGTTATCGTTAGCATTTCTTAGCTAACTGTTATTTTTTTCTTCATGGTTATTTTTTTCTTCATGTTCTTTAGGTTTAAACAGGATTTTACAGCCAACTGAGCGGCTTCATGATATATTTGTCCCATTAAAAGTTATGATATCTAATAAGAACAATAATATTAATGAAAATGAGAAATTCAGCTGATTTTTCATCGAATTCGTAAATAATACAATTTTAATTGCGTGTTATGATGGAATAATGAGTGTTTCTTAATGAGTAGATGAAAGATTTTACATGTATATATCATGTTCCTTCAAATGTTAAGATTTAAGGAATTATTGTTATGCAATTTAGGATTTATAACGTTTAAGAAAGTACTTGTCTATATTAGGAACTAAAAAGATTATCACTGGATGTTTTATTTATATTTTTTGGTGGTTTAAATAGTTTTTTAATGATTAGATGTTATGTTTTTTAACTGATGTCAGTTTAAAACTCTACACAAATGGGTTCAACTATAAGCAAATGGTTTTTTGGCCTTTATTTTTAGGAACTCTGTTTTAAAGTATATTCTCTGAGATACAGAGAAAATACTTAATAGCTATAATGTTTAAGAACTTTAGAACTGGTTATTTATTTTCTTCATATTTTTGTGTTTTTTTTTTTCTGTCCCAGATCCAAATGGGGGAGTTTAAGGTGCACCGGGTACGCTTCTTTGACTACATGCCCAGCGCCATCCGGTCCATGGCCTTCAACAGCCAAACGGAGCGGCTGGCCGTGGCCCGAGCAGACGGCGCCGTGGAGATCTTTAACTTTGCTGACAACTACTTCCAGGAGAAGGTAAAAGGATCAAACCTGCGGTTAGTTTGAATGTTTCCACCATCAGCTGAACAGATTCTCTGATCTGTTGATGCTCAGATCATCGCCGGGCGGGACGGGCGGTCCATCGAGGCGCTTTGCTGGGTCGGCTGTCGTTTGTTCAGCGCCGGTTTGGACGGGGAGATCACAGAGTATGACTTGGAGAACCTGAGGCCTCGGTACAGCATCGAGGCCTACGGAGGACCAATCTGGACAATCAGCAGCAACAGCCAGGGGACGCAGCTGGCGGTGCGTAGACGTCCCAGTAAATCAATTAATTGCATGATAAATTAAAACAAACTGAATAATTTCCATTTGCATTATTTATTATTTTTCTCTTTCTACCAAAAACTGGATGACAAAATGTCTTCAGTCTGGTGTTTTGGTCTAAACTAGCCCCTTTTATTGAAGGACTATTTTGTGTAGAGAGACTTCATGATTAATTTTATTTGTTGTTTCTGTTGGTTATTTTGGATATTTCCTTTTTTCTGGAATAAGTTACCTTTCCAGATTAAATCTGACTTCAATCTGGGTCATTTTAAATCACTATTTCAAACTTATTAATATATGTTGACATTTAATTGAGGCCTGATACAGTAACTTTTCTGTTGTGATGTTTTAGTTTCATTCTTTGTTCATTTTACTGTGTTAATGTCTCTGTACAGCAGTTTTAACCTGTTTTTAAAATGTAAATAAATTTGACACTGACATTTTAAAATGCTAAATGTTCATTAGAATTCAAAGTTTATTGATCTGTGATAATGTGTTCTTACATTACTATGCCCTTACGACGGTCTCTGAACAACAATATAATTGTTTATCGTAAAAACTTCTGGGACAATTTCCCATCCAGAAAAATGTGTTGTTGTGACGGGCCTGGTCCCGTTAGGTTGAAG
This sequence comes from Poecilia reticulata, assembly GCF_904066995.2. NCBI lineage: Eukaryota > Metazoa > Chordata > Actinopteri > Cyprinodontiformes > Poeciliidae > Poecilia > Poecilia reticulata. The sequence goes on along the minus strand of NC_088835.1, from coordinate 28,984,752 downwards.
TTGGGTTTTGGGTCTGACTGATCCAGGTCTGTTTTCTCTGACAGGCTGGCTGTGAAGACGGGACTGTGAAGATGTTTGAGGTCCTGGAGGACAGGATTCAGTTCCAGACGAACCTCAGCAGACAGAAAGGTGAGTCTCACACCACTCACACTTTAAACTGCATTGTAACAAATTACACACTTTCTTTCTTTATAAAGACTTAGAAAGAAAAACAGTGATGCAAAACACTAGAGAAAGAAAGTCCATCTCTGAATGGCTAGAAAAATACAATTTGTAGTGGTTTAGTCAAAGTTAAATTGATCAAATTGCTTGATTGGTTTTCATATTCCCTGCTATGTAGAACTATAACAAGACAGCAATAAATTATGTTAAGTAATAATGAATATGCCTGTTGTAGTAAGTAATAAATCAATTTATTGCATGATAAATTAAGACTCACTCACTAGAGTCACAGTTTGATGGATCAGAAAAATCAGATACATTTTTGATCCTTCAGGTCGGATCATATCGCTGTCCTGGCATCCGTCTGGTGCTCAGATAGCAGCAGGAATGATGGACATGATCAAGATCTTTGACTCAGAAACAGGTAACTTCATCCTGACACGATCCATGCAGAAAGTCTGCTCAGTTTTGGGGTTCTGGATCCGTTATTTCCTCCTGTTTGGTTCTGACTGCAGGCCAGGCCACTCACAGGCTGCTGGTGGACCGAGGCGTTGGAACCTCAAAGAGCCAGGAGGTGGTGGTGTGGAGCGTCGCCTTTCTGAGCGACCACACCATCATCAGTGGCGATTCTGCAGGAAAGGTCCAGATCTGGGATGGGTTGACTGGAACTCTGATCAGAACCCATCTGGTCACTAAGTGGGATGTCCTGGTTCTGGCCGTTTCACAGGTAGGAAACCCAAGACAAAGAGCGCATGTTGGAGTTGGATGTTAGCAAATATGTACAACAGTGTATTAGGACCATAGAAGATAGAAAAAAAAGATAATTTCCGACAAAATACTCAGAAATTTGAGGGCGACTGTGGCTGTGTGGGTAGAGTAGTCGTCTTGCGATCGGAAGATTGCAGGTTCAATTCCAGCTTCCTCCTGCCACATGTCAATGTGCCCCTGGGCAAGGCACTTAACCCCAAGTTGCCTACCAAGCTGCGTATCGGTGTATAAATGTGAGTTTGTGAGTGCGAATGGGTGAATGTGACTCTAGTGTAAAGCGCTTTGAGTGGTCAAAATGATCGGATAAAGCTCTATACAAGTTCAGTCCATTTACCAAATTTAGAGATGAAACTCAAGACAATTTCTGAGTTTTAAGTCAAACATTTTCTAGAAGAAATCTAAAAAAATGTCTGAATTTTAAAAGTTTAAAATTTGCTAGAAAAACTCAGAAATTTTGAGATTAATGTTAGAAATTTTCTAGAGAAAAACACAAAATATGCATGAAAAAAAATCACATTTTTAGATCAAGCTCGCTCAGTATTTTTCTAGAAAAAGCAAGAACATTTTTAAGTTTGAAAAGCCCAAAATTTTCTAGATAAATACTCAAATTTTGAGGCTAATGTCAGTCAATTTGCTGGACCCCCCCCCCCCACCAAAAAAACTTAAAAGTTTCTGAATTTGAAAAGTCTCAGAAAATTTTTAGATAAAAAAAATTCTAAGTGTGACAAGTCGAACATTTGCTTGAAAAACTTAGAAATTTTGACATTAATCTCAGTAATTTTCTAGAAAACACCACAAAGCATTCTGGGAGATGTAGTCAGAGGAAAGTCTTTAGCCTCTTAACCTCTCTTTATGGAATCAAGTAACTCTCTCACTCTTTGGTTACCTAGCAACAGCTCCCTTACTCACTCTTTGGTTACCTAGCAACGAGCTGTTGTGTAACTTGCCCAGCAGCAGTTTCAGGTTCTGCCATTGTGCCTAATATCTGATTAAAAATAAAAAACAACGGCATGAAGTTAAAACTGTGGATAAAAGAGGAAAGTTTGGCAATATTTCAAATATTTAAAACAAAAAACAAATTAATAATAATTATCAAATTATAATAATTATTGACTAGTATCATAATTAGTATTTTGATATGTTTTTCATCCATATTGTCCAAACAAGATTCACTGACTCAACATAGAATAATGTTGATCTATAGTTGTGTTTTTATTCTTCATTTCTGTTTTTACAAGCAAAAACCAGATAGAGACAGAAGAAGAAGAGCATATGTTGAATGTGAACTGATTATTTATTAATTATTCCTGCATTTATTTAATTTATCAGAAGAAATGTAAATATCTGAAGAAAACAAAATAAAGAAACGGTGTGTTTGACAGGACGAGAGCAGTGTGATCGCCGGGACGTCTGAGGGAACCATTGTCCAGTTCCAGTTCCTCTCCTCCGCTGTGGGCCAGCAGGACAAGCTCTGGGTCCAGACCAGAACCTTGAAGAACCACTCGCATGACGTTAGGGCGCTGGTTCACACCGACACGGCCGTGGTTTCTGGAGGTCAGAGTTGATTCCCCACAGTGTCATGTTTACGTTGAGGTTTCTGTCTCACTTGTTCAACTGTGTCTTCAGATGAAGGGAGAGAAAATAAAAATATTTTTAAAGCTTAAAGATGAACTGATTGGTTGGTTTCAGGTATGGACACCCAGTTGGTGGTGAGACCCCTGCTGGACAAAGTGGAGAAGTACAGCCAGGAGTCTGCGCTTCGTAAAATTGCTTTCCCTCATGTGAGTCCAGAAAGAGAAAATCTTACTGAGTATGAGAGGAAGTAATATGACATAGCAAACAATCCCTCACTTCCAGGACGCAGCAACATCATCTGGGAGCAAAGAGAGATGATGAATGAAAAACAAGAGGATGTTTTCAGAAACGTGGTTAATAATTGGACGTGTGCAGGAACAAATTTATGAGCATAAATTGATCCTCATGAAATAACTTGGACTCCCTTTTTAAATATTTATGAAGTGATTCAGACGTCTGAACTCTGATGATATTTTGTGGTTTTAGAAGACTTCATGTAGCGTCTTGCAGTCGCTTCCTGGATGAACTCGCTTGGACAGCTAGACCTGGTCATGACTTCAGTTTAAATGTATTTAAATCCCTAAGCACGGCCTCTTTCTGAGTGGATTTTGCCACGTTTTCTCTTTCCTAGAGTCAGGAGTGCAGCAAGCTAAACATCTAATGTTTAAACAGTAAAAATAAAACTGGTTCAAACTCCTCAGTAATGATATTTAATCACGTGATGCTGAGATATTCTAATTCACTACTTCAACAGAAGCTGCATTTTTATTGTATTTCTAAAAAAAAAAGCTTAAAAATTTAATTTTTTTCCATTTGTGTTTTATGTGCTTGATTGTTTTTCTCTCTAGTTGATGTTAAATATCCAAATATTTAAAGAAAAAAACTGACTTTTTACGTCACGTCTTAATATTTTCACATACTGTGAAGTATAAACAGCTGCTGTTGGTTGGAAATAACCTGCATCCTCTCTGCTGCAGAAAAACCTTGTTAGTTGTGCAAAGAAAGCTGGACTTCTGCTCTTCCAGTTCCCGGACCATCTGGAGCTGTGGAGGCTTGGAGAGAGCGACAGAAATGGTGAGAAAACTCATTAAAACAAATCATAAAGGAAATTCAACACTGTTCACTCAGTGGACATTAAACACCAAACTAAACCCATTTCTTTGTTTTCAAATATTTAATTGACGGCATTTTATTTTGAAGTGTTTTTGTTTCTTCAGAAACAGGTTCACAGTGGATAAATTTAGTTTCGTTAATGTCAAACAAACGTCTTAAAGTGCAACTAAACTTGATATAAAAGCATAAATTCCTCCAAAGTGGGCGGAGCCAAGATACATTGAGGGGCGGAGCCAAGACTGGGGATGAGCATAGGCGGTTAGTTAGGGGTGTGGTCAGGACGAGGATGGCCGATTTAGTTACTTATTGCTACACTTAATGACTTTTCTTTTCTCTAAAGACTTTTTTTCAAAAAAAGTGACAAATCTAGTGACTTTCTTCTGTTATTAGACGTTTACAGCGAAACACGTGAAGCACCAATCGCTCTGCACTAACCTTCCTGACTGAGTGAACAGCAAGTTCTGCCTCATCCCCCTCTCTTTTCCTAAGCACTGCATTCAGTAAAGATCAATCGAGCTTTAATGTTGGAACCAATAGGAAAATTCAACTGCAGTAGCCACCATTCAACCTGAAGAGGGCAGCACCGATACAGCGTGAAGTCAGATATTGCAGAACAAATTTACACGAAAATGTCAGAATCTAAGGAGCAATTTACAGTTTATCTAGGAAAAAAGGTTTGTTGTTTGGTTTTAAATGGGACCTTTTATGAAAAATTCAAGTTTTTTTTTTTTTTTTGTTCTCCCATTCGGGTTTCTACTGCTTCTAAAAACAGCTCAAGTTTAAACCAAACAGTTGTATTATGGAAATAAGTTCATGTTTTTCTGATGTCTGAAAAAATGAGTTGTTTCAAAAACTTTATAAATGTAAGGACACAAATCAGCAGGCACTGCCCCGTTACCTAGCAACCCCAGCAAATCCCAGCCCGTAACCTAGCAACCCCAGCAGAGTTCCGGTCGTCGCCTAGAAACCACAGTATCCCATAGATGTATCCTTACTTGTTAAAGGAAGCGTAATAGGTCACCTTTAGCATGTAGCAGAAACTGAAACTGGAGGATTTTGCTCTTTATCTGCCTCCAAACAAACTCTGTTGTTGTTTGTCAGAAACATCAGACATGAATCTTAAACTTGAATATATTTGATTCAAACTCAGGAGCTGAAGTAGTAATTTTCTTTGGTCCATAAATTCCCAGCAGATTAAATATTCCTAATGCCAGTTAATCCAGTTACTGACATCTAGTGGCCAAATTGGAGATAACTATTACAGCTACTGTAAATACTGTTGTAATTAGGCAAAGTTACCTAATTTTATATTTTAATACCTAAAAATCAGAATTTTTATTTATTAGTATCATATTTTTATATTTATTTATCCTTAAAATGATTGTACTCTTTGCTGCGTGTTGATAGGAACACCTGGAGAGAGTCTACCTGTGAAGAGGAAACCAGAGAAACTGATCCAGCTGAAGACAAAGGTAGGTAGAGGGCAGATGGGTTCTGTTTCCATGGTAACCATCTGGGTTCAACATGTTGAAATGGTTTGACTGGTTCCACCTTTTCATCTCAGTGATTTTATTCGATTTTTGAATATTTAATTTTTGGAAAATCTGGATTTTTACTCCATTGGACCATTTGGGTTTCCATAGTTCAGAATGATGTCACCACGCCCAGAACCACCATCTTGTTTGACTGCAGGTCAACTCTACAATGAAATATAACTACAATTTTTGTTTTTTAATCTGGACCAATTCCCTTAATTTTTTTTTTTGTTTTTTACTTTTTTGTTTTTTTTAAACATGAGTAGAGACGGATTCAGTAAATTAGAATATTGGACTTAAGTGTTTTTTTTTTTTACTCCGAAAGTAATTAGATTATTTCAGACAAAAACAGAAACTAATCTTTCTAACTGCTGACAAAAACAACAACTAGGCCCTAGTTTGTGGTTCCTGGTTCTGGTTCTGTTGGAGTTTTCTCTGTGTGAAACATCACAAGTTATCAAACTGATTGTTGTGTTTGCTGCCCCCTGCAGGGCGAGGACCATATCTGCTGCAGCGCGTTGTCTCCGTGTGGAAGCTGGTTAGCTTACGCCACCGTTGCCGCCGTTCGTCTCTACAGGCTGCAGCTCAGCAGCAACAACGTCAGCATCCAGAAGGCGAGGAGGCCGACATTTTCACCAGCAAAATGCCAAACAAAGAGCAGGATTTATTTATTTAAGCATTCAGATTTGGACATTTACTATGGAGTTCAGATTTTAACCATGAAATTTGACTGAACAGAAAGACTGAAAATATTTTATATGGAGAAAACTGTAAAACCTACAGCAATGCTTCTTATATTTCCTCAGAGCAGACACCTGTGGCTATGTTTTTATGCATAAATTATTCCTGCAGAGTGATACCTGTAAAAACAGCAGGTTTGTTTGTGAAAAACCAGTAAAAGTTGAATAGCCTCAGTCACTAGAGGGCACTATAGCAGCTGAAGAATAATTAGATTGTAAAATTGTAAAATATTGGACGAAACTTAAATCTCAGTTTTAGAACTGCAGCAGAAAGCAACAAGCCGCTTCACTTGAATCGACCTGTTGAGCCTTTAATGGAGTTTATAAGTATTTAGCTTTCAAAGAGAGCAAAGGTTTTGTCAATTTTTTAAAAATTGTTGACATTTTCAGTGTATTTCAATGAAGCAAAAACTGTGAGAAAAAAAATACATTTTAATTAAAAAGCATAAAGAGTATTAATAGCAAAGGTCACAGCTGTAATGAGCGGAGTACTTTGATAAAAGAGAGTCTGAACTAGAAACTATTTCAGCTGTTTTATGGTCTTAACTGTATTTATCCTGATATTTAAAGTGGAAACATTTCAGAAACTGGTCTCTCGTTTGACCGTCTCGTCCTCCTTGCAGGTGTCCAAGCTGCCCAGGGAGCTGAAGTCGGTGCATCAGCTCTGCTTCTCCTCGGACTCCTGCAGGCTGTTCGCCTCTTCCAGCTTCTCCTCCGTCGTCGTCGTCGCTCTCGACCAGACGGACTGTAAATACCTTCACACCCTCAAACACAAGTCTGGTGAGTTTCACTGGAGGTTTGTTTGATTGTTGCTCAGAGGCAGATGATGATGTCATAGCGTTGGAAACGTCTGATTGGCTAACGACTGAGTTAATGATGCAAATCAACAATTATGTAACTGCTTAAAATGCAGTAACATAACATTCTTTAAATGAGTTTAAAGAAGGTGAATCTAAAACTGGCGTTTGAGGAGTTTGGGATAAAATGTAATTATAGATAAAAGTATTTTCAAAATACTTAAATACAAAATCTATACAGTTTGGGTTTAATAACTTCTCTGAATATGTTGTTTTTTCAGCAATTGGCCTTTTTTTGAGTCTACAGGCTCCAGTTAACGAACAGAAATGTATCATTTTGTCACTTTTTGAACCATTTCTATTAAATATTCCCTGATTTTTAATGTTTTTTTGTGTTTCCAGGCTCCAAACAGCCGATCCACATCCTGTCTCCCAGTGAAGACGGTCAGTGGCTCGCGACGGCGAACACAGACTGCGAGATCCACGTCTTCAACCTTCGAAAGATGAAGGTGAGCGTCGATGTTTGCTTTTGTTTGGACATCATGGAGCAGAACAGCGACAGGAAACAGAATCTGTTTGTGGTTTGCAGCTGCACTGCTCGGTCCCGGCCTACAGCTCCTGCCCCACGGCCGTCTCCATCCACCCGACCAGCGGCAACCTCGTCTCCGTTCACGCCGACCAGCAGGTGGGCGCGTCAGCGGCGTCTCCGTTTTCACCCAGAAGATGGAACCTGCTGACTTTGTGTCGTTGGTTTGCAGATCTTTGAGTTCTCCCTGAAGCAGAAGGAGTACAGCGAGTGGAGCCGGCAGCTGCAGAGGCAGGGCCTGCACCCGCTGTGGCTGCAGCGCGACACGCCCGTTACCCAGATCACCTTCAACCCCAACAACCCGGCGCACATCATGCTGCACGACGTGTTCATGTTCTGCATCATCGACCAGAGTCTGGTACGCAAAGCCACCCGCTCACAATTCTTCAGCATCGCTCTGTCGTCCAGAATCATTTTGTACATTTTTGTACTTAAATTTGGGCCTCGACTGCTGCTAAAAACAGTGAAAGCGATTAACAGAGCTGTTTTTTGGCGTTAAGGATCAAGTCTGATAGTCAGTAGACTCGGTTCATTTGGGGACCAAAGCTGCACCATTTGTTACATTTTCAGCAGCTGCAGGAAAACGAGCTGTTTAAAACTCTTCTGATTGTTACACAGGAACTCAAACTGAGTTCCAGCACATTTGGTCAGCTGGTTTTACCACTGTATGTGCTGTACAATGGCTGCTGGAACACACAAGTATTTTCTTGTTGACTTATCTTCCAGAAACCACTTCCTGGATTTTTGTTGGTTGTGCAGGAGGCACGACTAATGCTTTTCAAAGAGCGTGGTTGTATAACTGCTCATCTGTTTGCAGCCATTTTCATGTCCAAGTGTAAACGTTGAGTTGGGGGGTCGTGGCCAGCAGCAGCTTATTTGGATTTAAAATAACAAGACGCCCTAAAACAGCTAAAATCTCATCATCTAGGAATGAGATTTGTGCAAAAAAAAAAAAAGTAATGAAAATGTTTTTGTGTAACTAGACCTTTTCTAACCTGTTCAGGGAAGCGTAAATGGTCACCTTTCTGTTTTATCTGCTCAGCCTCTTCCTGAAGCGAAGTCGAAGTTCTACAATCAGAGGATCCTCCGGAGTCTTCCTGAGCCCCAGAGGCTCAGAGAAAGCCACGCCTTCAAGGCCTGCAAGAACTTCCAGGTAAAACCTCCACGCTCTGGATAGTTTTTCTAGAAAATTTCTGAGATTTCTGGCAGACATTTACTTTATTTTCCGTCTGCAATGCCCCTAGCACGATGTGGTAGAAAACAATAAATATAGCAAAACATTTGTTTCAGTGCCCAAACCTTTTCCACAGATTGACTGTTACTTTGTCCCACAGCACCTGCTGTCTGTGAACCTGCTGGAGGATCTGTCTCTGGTTGTGGTGGAGCGCCCCCTGGTGGACATCGTGTCTCAGCTCCCCGCTCCTGTGCGGCAAAAGTTGTTTGCCACCTAAACAGCGATCAAGTCATCATGATCACAGTTATTTCTCCAGTTTGTTGGAGATGTTTTGATAAAGTAAAAACTGAGAACCAGCCGTCTGTGTGTGCATTAATATATCCGATTACGGTGGCTTAGAAGGGTCAAATACATGCGAAAACCTCCATTCCAAAACTAAAGAAAACTGGAACCAGTGGATAACTTATAAAATATCAATAGCTGTAGATTGAATTGCTTTTGATACATAACTGGTTGTTGTCACTTCAACTGTTAATTTAATTCTGTTTTTATTTTTGTAAAAGTACATTAAAAAAATAAATATGCAAAAACCACAGAAGTATTTTACTTTTGAAATTTTTCTTTCGACAAAAAGTATTTCAGTTTCTGGTTTTTGCTAGTCTAAAAAAAAAAAAGCTGAATTTTTGCATTGTTTTCCTAAAATAAATGTATTTCTTAAAATCCTAATAAGAAAACCCACATGACTCGGTCAGCTGAAACATATTCACAGACATTTTATTTTTGATTGAAATTATTTCACATCATAGTTATTTTTCCTGTCAAAGAGCCTTTGTATTTTTATTACAACAGCCACAGAGCAGCAGCAGCAATAATAATAATTGATAACAGTAATAATAATAATAACCCAGCAGGAAAAGCAGATCAATGCGACTGAAAAAGAGAGAAACGTGATGGGCGCCACTTTTCCAGCTGCAAACAAAAAAACTTTCAGTCTGATTTTTCAGGTTGTGCCACATCTGGCTGCTTTTCTTCCTCACAATCTGATGAGATTTGACACAGACGTGTGTAGAAACTCGACAGATTGCCTAAAACAATACAAAGGAAAAAAAAAAAACAGACGGCAGAAGAAATGAGGACGAAGCTCCACAGGATACAGAGACGAAACAGGAGAGGAGTCTCTATTCAACCATTAAACACTGAAACCTCGACACGCTACGGCCCAGAAGGGCCCACTTGTTCACAGGAGCGGTTCTGGGAGATCCGGCTCATGCCTGCATGTTGGGAACCAAAACCAGGAGCCAGTTAGGTGAGAAAGTGCATCATTCGAACATCTATTAGGCTGGGAAATCACCTTAAAGTCATATTCAATGAATTTAAATATGAACTTATCAGATTTCTAAAATAACCTTCAATATACGTTATATTAACAGCATATTTTTGTTTTAAAATTGTTTTTGTTTGATGCAATATCCTAGAATGTAATGCGTTTCCATTAGCTGTAAGCAGAAAAATCATCAACATAAAGGCTTGAAAAATGTCAATCAGTGTGCAAATAGTCTATATAATGTGTTTCATTTAATTATGGAGCTGCTGATTGAATAAATATTCTAATTTATTGATTATGACTGCTTATTTTCACCGATTCCCCTGTGTTCTTGTTACTGGGGAATCAGCGCCCCTTGCTGGTCACAACGTGGTAGTGCCGCATAACAGGATTTGCGTGTTTTTAAATCAAATTTTTCTAAAAATCTGTTTAAACTTTTCTCTACATCAAGACAGAAAATTACAAACTCGTTTCCTCTTTGTGTTATAGCTTCATATTACATGAAATGTTGCATTTAAAGCTACGTAAAAGGATAATTTTGTTGCGTTTTTTTAATCTTTCAGCCTAACTAGCTCCTGGCAGCATCAGCAAAGTTAAAGAATTAAATAAACATTATTTTCTTCATCTCCCTCTTACCTGCCCACATAAACTGCTCCAATAAAAGTGAAAAAGTGTTAAAGGATGAACTAAAGCAGTAAAATCCGAGCTGCTAATGTGGAACCACTGGGTCCCACCTCTGATATGATTATCTGAACAACATTCTTTAAGAAAAACGAGAAATATGTGCATTATTATTATTGTTTTATATTTAAAAAAATGGCCACATTTAAACGAATAAAGCTCAGCTACGGTCAAATCGGCTTTCATCAACCCCCCTTGAACTGGCCTTTTGGGGGATCAAATCCCTCCGTTTCAGTCGTTCGTTTTGGGAGATAAGTGATCAAACCCCCGCCCCTTATCAGATTTTACAAACCTTTTTATATATTTATATATAAAATAGAAATTACAAAAAAAATATTAGATGATGCAGCAACGCATACGTGCAAAAAAAAAAAAAACTAGAGCAACAACACAGGAAACAAGACTCTGATTAAAGTGATTAAATCATCAGAGGAGAGCTGGAAACCGTTAAAATAATATGCATTAAAAACATTTCCTTTTTTAGGGTTACAGTGCACTTTGTGTGAAAAAATAAAACAAAAAAAACAAGGAAAACAACCACAAACAAACGTTAAGATGAAGGCAACACAGCCTGCAGCTGAAATGAGGCTTAGAGAAGAAAAAGGGGGATGAAGAGGAGGAAAAGGACTCCAAAAAGACGATTATGTACACCGGTATGTACAGGACAACCGGACCCGAACCTTTCGGATCGTTACGGGTCGGAACAGACAGCCTCGATGGCACCAAATAAATAGGAAACAAAACGTCCTGTCCTGTGGGAGCGGTCGGCAGGTTGACGCCAATAAATTAACCAGATAAGAGGACGTCCGACGTGTGTTTGATACCGGAGGGGAACAAAAAGTTCAAAATGTTGGTTCCGAGGGAATGTAGCAAACAACTGCTCCGATCCAATATTTACACGAATGAATCCGTCCGGATCGTTTTCTCTCTTCAAAGTCGGAACAGTGCGACTGAAAGTTGGCTGGATATAGAAGTTAGTTTTTTGTTTTTTTTTTTCTTGGCAAAATTGTCCTACAACAGTTTGTTTCCAGAGCCAAAAAATGTCCAAGAGGACTCAACATGACGTCACTCGGAATTTAGTGGTTTTCCTCTTCCGTCCAGATACAAACGAAACAAAAAAAAAAGAAAGAAAAGAAACAGCAGCCGCCATGTTTTCCCTCCCGAAAACAAGCGGAACACGAACGCATCCACTCCCAAATCTGGAAAAATATGTTAATTCAAGATAATAAAAAACTCAGTTTTCCTTTTTTCCGTGTGACGGACATTAGGAGTAGTCTTTTTTTAGGAAAAACTGAAAGGTCCTGACTCCGATAGAGTTCGGTCGGTCCGTTCAGGGAGCTACATCATGGATCGGTTCGGAGACTAACGGCTATTGTGCCGAACAAAGTTTCCGCTGCAAAATTAGTTTCTCCACCAGTAAATGCAAATTCAACACCATTAAAGCTACACTAAAGGCGGTTCTTGATAAAAATGTGATCCTTTAATAGATTTTTTTGTTTTTCGAAGATTAAATTCTTGGAAAAATCTGGATTTTGATGTTGGTACGCACAGAACCGCCAGCTTGTTTTGACAAATGTTTTACAGTTTCAATTTATTTAGATTTTTAACTTGGGGCCAAGCTAAGATTGTTTATTTATTTACGAAAAATAAAGTCATAATATTACAAGACCACAGTTGTATAATAAGAAAGGCAAAGTAATATGAGAATAAACTCATACTTTAGCCATAACAAAGTCCTAATGTTAAAAAGTAGTAATTTTATAACTCCTATACGAAAACATAAAATGAGGAATGATGAGCGTCTTTTGAAGTTATACTTTGCTATTGGCATCAAATTATCATCAGTAGCAGAACTTTGAAATGATTGTGCGAAGAACTGTTTGTTTCAAAGGAAGACTTGCTGAACTGGTTACGTTAGATTTCGAGAACCAAAATATTTTTTTCTCATTAAAACAACTTTTTTTTGGTGTAATTTTACAACATATTGTGGTAAAATTGTGTCTTTATTCTGCTGATATTATGACTATATTCTCGAAATTAAACAATACATTTTTATAGCTTGGCTCCAATACTCAGGTGCACAAGTCACAGAAGAGATTATAGAAAATATGTTCTGTTATTTGTTATTTTAAGAAAAAAAAGGGAGCCAAACATCTATTGATGTCAAAAAATCTTCCAGCCCTACCGTGATTTTATCTCCATACGACTGAAGCTAAAAGTGCAACAGTTTAACATTTATTATTATATTCGTAGATTTAAAAACAGCATAGAGCTGTAGAGTCTGTTTTAGGAGTGGCCTTGAATCCCATGGTGGTGTCATAAACTAGAGAAAAGCCCTTTCCAGGTCGTAATGTCTTTTCTTCATGGCTTGGCCCATAACCTTGATCCAGAATTACATGACAAATTTTTAAATTATGCATTTTTGTGACCTGGACAAAAGAGCCAGAAGCAGAATTATTCAGGGACTGAAGACCATCTGGACCATGGGTGGTCCTAGATGGGGGCTGACAGGGGCCAGGGTCCCTCCAGATCTGGTCAGATATCAACAGTGTTATACATAATTTTTATTAGATAAATCTAATAAAATTAAATTCAACATGATAATCTAAACTTCTGGATACAAAATATAAAACTCAAAGCTGACCCTTTCCAATATAATCACATTCTATAAATTTGAGTCATGGCTTCAAGATTCAAAAGTACCTTTTGAAAATAACGTTTAAAATATATATTTTTTAAATTGGTAATGTTTTATTTTTCTTTGTAGTTAAATTTTACAAAATTTTATTTCTGTCTCCATTTTTAAAAAATTATTAATAAAACAAATTCATGATAAATATTTAGAAAGTGCTGATTAAGTCTGGTGGCATTTCATGATATTAAAGTTTGATTATCTGATTTTAGATTAATTTTAATCAAGATTATCTAGAATACGAGGTGTATTTGAATGCAACGTGGGGCTACTGACGTGACATGAGGTCAGAACTGGTGGGAGGAACTCGTCTTAGAGGGGAAACGGTTTCGGACACAACACCTGAACGTCTCCAGCGTTCATCACAGGAAGCCTCAAAACTCAGAGACCATTTAGGGCGAAGGACGGATGAAAGGGTGCGGTCCCTGTGCAGTCTGACTAAAACAGATCCTAAAAAAAGAGGGATGAAACATCCACGGAGAAATGTTGACCTTTCCTTCACGGCTGCACCCTGAAGTGGTTGAAGCTGAAGAAATCTCCTCCATAGCTGGCTGGCGGAGAGGCGCTGAGGTTCTGGTCGATGCAATTGATGGTGGTGTGTGTGTGTGTGTGACCATGGATGGGGCAGGAGGCTGTGGCGGATCACCAGGCCTCTGTGTACCGGACATCAACGTCCTTCAGGTTGGGCAGTTTGGCCTGCAGAGAGAAAACAAGACTTAAAATCTGCTGATTGTTATTTTATTAAGTCAAGTTTATTAGTAAAGCACTTTTCAGCAACAAGGCAGTTCAAAGTTAGAGCATGAAGATGTTAAATAAGAGGGGTTCCAGGGACTGAACCTTGGGGTACTCCACATGTGACTAAGGTATGCACATTTGCAACCAGTAAATTTGTCACGTTGAAGGTGGAAAAAGTTAAAAAAATAATTTATCAGGGTCTTGTTTTTTTAAGTGAACAAAGTGATTTTGTGCTTCAGAACTTTAAAACAAAAACAACAGGATTAGATAAAGAGAAGGGATCCAAGGATTGAACCTTGGGGTTCTCCACATGTAACTTCTGCTCCAGCTGCTGGGAGTTACCTTGAGGTCTTCGTACGTGTCGGCTGTGAGCTTGGTGCTGTTCATGTTCAGGCTGCACAGGCTCTTCATGGCTGAAACACAAAAAGCAGCTCCGTCAGCTACGGCTGCTAGCGCTTCAGAAGATTTATCAGTGAGCGATCTCTTACAGCTCAGAGCCAGCAGGCCGGCGTCGGTGACTGGCGTCTCACACAGGTTCAGGACCTGAAGGCAGGCCAGATGCTCGGATAACAACCTCAGTCCTGCATCCCCGAACTGCGGAGCACAAAACAAACCACAGGTGAGTCATTTCACAGCTTCGTCAGCCTCCGGTTTGTTTCGCGTCGCAGCGACTGCAGACCTGAGTGGACCAGAGGTTGAGCTGTTTGAGTGATGGCAGCTTGATGAGCTGCTCCGCGCAGGCACTGGTGACGTTGGTGAAGGCCAGGCTCAAGTTCTCCAAGTTCCCGAAGGAGCCTGAACTCAGCAGGCGGGCCAGATCTGCATCCTGCAGTGAGGAAGAGACAAAGCACATGTTTTTATTGTCTGTCAGCCAGGAAGGAGAGTTGATTTAACAGACTGAGGGTGAACTAACCGTGGACTTGGAGGGCAGAGTCAGCCGGGTGGGACCTCCTTTTCTTTGCTGAAGAGAACAAAAAGGAAAAGTTAGAGTTGTAAGGAATACACAGGATAAGTTTCTTTTTTAAAGCACAGAAAACCAGTAGTAGGCACACTAATCTGCTAATAGCCGAGCTAATCTTTTGTTTAGTGCTTTACCTAGCTTTGCAGACATTTAGCACACTAAATTAATTATTAAAGACATGCAGCTTTCAGAGGAGGAGAAACTCACCAGCTCCTTGAGCTCCCGCTGACGGTCGCAGAGCTGCTCGTACATGCGGAAGCCCACCTGCGTGCTCTGCAGGGTGGAGATGATCTGCAGCTGCGTGTCTTTGTTCTCGATGATGTTGTACTCCAGCATCAGACACAAAATCTGAGAACACAAAGACAAGATCTGTAAAACTAATGGCTTTTGTCTCAGTAGGTTTCAGTGCTTTTGGCTGATGCAGATACACACTTAGAAAAAAAAAAAGATTCTGGTGGATTTTCAAAGAAAAGAGATGAATAAAAATCACTCCTCTTCCATGACCATCCCAGGAGGTCAAAGGTTGAATTTCAGCATTGATCTGGAGTTTAAGCATCTAAAAAAAGTGTAAAAATCATATTCTGACCTCGACCATGGTCTGGTTCCCTCGCAGGGCCAGCAGCATGCAGGGACCCAACTTGTTCTCAGCCAGAGAGAGGAGGAACTTCTTGGTTTTGTAGCAGGAACCCATCAAGATGTGGACCTGCAGGAGAGAGGGAGATTGGCTCATTTCAATGGGAAAACATCAACAATAACATGGAAAACAGGCGACAAAGTTAAAAAATCAATGCATTTTAGTCATAAAACTACTGTCAACAGTTCCTCACCACGAGGGAAGCATCCAACTTCTGCATGAGTAGCTGTGCTTTAGGGCACAAAATGGAGCCCTTGCAGAAAATTATTCCACTTGGAAACAAAATTCATTCAGAGAAATAAAAGAGAAAATGGGCTTTTTTTGCCAAGTTTGTGCACATAAATAATGAATTTGGACTTGATTCTACTTTGATATTCATGAAAATGCTTTAAATATAAAAAAGGCAAAACAAAAATAAATATGTAAATATTTACTTATGGAGAAATTAACTTAGAAAAACAAAGAAGAGAATTAGCTTTCATCTTCGCCAGGTTTCTGCACACAAACTTGGTTTCACTTTGCTCTTAATGAAAACACTTTAATATGATCAATAAATATGTGAATGTATTTGCATTGTCTTTACAAAAGAGGAGGACAGCGATAGAATTGTCTCTGTGGCAGCAGGTTTTAGTAACTCGTGCTGTGCAGCGCTGACCTGAAGATAAAAGTCTAAACATTTTGTGTCCAGGATGTGTGGGGTCTGCAAAGATGTTGTCCAATTTAATTCAAGCTTTATAAAAGACACAGAATCCTGGTCTGTAGTGGCGATAAAAATAAAAAACAAAACAGCCTTCATGACGCTAATATTAGCATTCGTTTTTAGCCTTCGGAGTGATGGCCTCACCATGCTAGCAAACAGCTCGCCGTCGTCGTCACAGGCCACGCCCCCGGGGCTGTAGAGCTGGAACCAGCCATCTTTGCCTGAGCGAACGCTGAGCAGGCAGGAGTGAACCTGAAGACCACAGAAACACAGATGTTGCTATTTTTCTCTCTCTCTCTCTCTCTTTCTCTCTCTCTCTCTCTCTCGAGCAGCCACTCACCTCCTGCCTGGGATCCTCTGCAAACCTCTGGATGACGTATTTCAGCTCCCTGTGCAGACAGAGGAACAAGCGTCAGGCCGAGATGAAGCCACAGAGTCGGCTTTGCATACATTTCTACTTTCAGACACTTACTTTGTGAATTTGGCATGAGCCAGAGCCCTGCAGGGAGGAGAACGGAGAGAGATGTGAGAAACAGGAGAGCTTTTTGTTTCAGCAGCGGTGATGAGACGCTGATGACACAAGTTCACAGGTTTCAGGAGAGCAACAAGCTCGTTATATTTTCCGACTGCTGAGAGTTAATTGTCCTCTAGAGGAAATTAGTGAAGGTTTCTGTATCACTTTGTTATTGCAGTCTGAGCTGCTGTCAACTCGCAGCACTTCAAACAGGCTGATTTCTGGGCTTTAACTAGGCCATTGTAACCTCTTGAGTTTTTTTTTAGTCATTCTGTTGTAGGGCTGCCGCTACTGATTATTTTAGCAATCGATTAATCGATTACAAATTGGCATATTCTGCAGATTTTTTATTTAATCACAAATTTATGTTAGAAAATATTTAAAATTCTAAAAACAGTGTACACAAATAATTAAATTCATTTTTAAATTAGAAAAATAAACATTTTATGGGCTAAAATGCAAAAAAAAAAAAGCTCTGCACTTTAGCTGACAACCATTTCAATAATTTAATAATCACAATTAATCTGATTGTTTAAGAATTAGTTTTCTTGCAGAAAACCAGATTTTCTTGTTTGAAATTCAAACTGTCAACACTCTACCAAAGGCCTCAGAGGTTTTGAAAGAGAAAAAAAAGACACAGAATACTCCAGTTAACGATTAATCGATTACTAAATTAGTTGATGATTATTGAAGTAATAAATTAATCATGATTAATCATTTCAGATCTATTCTATTGTAGATTTACTGCTGTGTTTGAATTTATTGCTGTGTCAGTGACTGCAAGCTGCCCCAACCAGGAGCCTCCTCCATCATGCACAGCAGCTTCTGTGCATCATTGCCAAACATCTCTATTTTTTTTAAACTATATTTTTCCAGAAGTCTTTTGAGACCAGCTGCCATGTTGTGTTGTGTTGTGTTGTGCCATGTGTCTGCAGCCCAGTTGTTTTCCTATCATGAACCTTTATGTTTGACATGCTGACTTTGGGTTTTTGTCGTTTCAGCCACTCAGTCGGATAAATCAACCCTCTCCTCATGCGTGGCCAAGATGACTCATTTGATTTTCAGCTTGTTGCCCTTCCCAACGACGCCTAAAGCGCCAACGGGGCAGCAGTGGTGCAGGTGAGAAGCAGGTGCGTCCCAGCGTTGGAGAAACAACAAAACGTTCACCAGTCAACCCTAATGAAGCTCTGGGTGCTCCAGCCAACAACAGCTCTGGGCTGCTTCTGTCCAATAACAGCAGGCTCTCTGGGGGCAGGAAGGCTGGGACCGCTGCTTCACACACCTACGTCAGGAAGCCGGCCCCCGCAGGAGCCTCTCAGAAACACGGCTACCTCCACAGCGACTGGAGCCAGAATGCACAACATGGCAGGTTAGGTCACGGCTGCACTGCTGGTGTCAGAGGGAAACTAATGTGACAGGATCTGACGCCAAATCAGAAATATTAAAGATTTGGATTTACAACAATTCAATTCCTTCCTACAACGACACTAAACTAGAATAACTGCATTAAATATGGTGCTATCAGTGGTGGGGACTGCCAACTTAAAAACTAGTTGCACTAACCCTAAAGCACTAATCATAAACATTAGTACTGTTAACTAAAACGCTAGTTGCACTAACACTAAATCACTAAACCTAAACATTAGTTCCACTAAATAAAAAGTTAGTTCTGCCAACCATGAAACACAACATGAACACCTAGCATGAGTTATCAGGCACGGTAGAGGAGGGTTGATGGTTTAACCTCATTTGAAAGCAGAATATAGTAAAATGGCTGAAAACAAGAGGCAAGGTGTTTTAATGGCCTAATCAAAGTCCAGACCTCAACTGGAGAGTCATTTCTTCTAAAAGGTGGTTTTGCAAGTTGCTTGAAAACAAACAGAGGCGTCTCCTTGCTGATTTCATTCAGAAGTCTTTGACTCCTGAGGTCTGCATCTTTCTGGGTGAGAGCAGGAAGTGAGGATGCGAGCACTCACTCTTTCGGGAACGGGATGGGCTGCAGCAGACTGGCCAGAGCCGGTCTCCAGTCATCGTAGTCCGACCTGAAAAATCACAAAAGAAAAGCAAGAAATCCATGAGGACAATGCAAAGAGGCCCGGAGCATTTAAAAAAAAAAAAAGACAGCAGACAGTGAAACCCGAGCAGCGCCGCGATGACGCAGATTAACAGTTGTGCTGATGTAACAGAAGCTCTTGCAGCCTCAGATTACACAGATTAAGTAACTCCGGCTTTGTCACAAATGCTACAACTCTACAAACACTGTTGCTTTTTAAGCTTGCCAGCTTAGTCTACAACCCGCCGCCGCTCCACTTTCACCCTGTAATCAGCAGCGATCAGCCAGCCAGGGCGGCTCACATACTCGCCTTTCTCTAACTGGGACACTGACCGGTTTGTTGAAAGCATTTATCACTAAAAGGAAGCGCTAGTGTGTGTGTGTGTGTGTGTGTTTCCAGTTAGTGTGTGTGGATGACAGAGATTTTAACATGATGCCAATTTAACAGCTCAGTGTTCAGTTCACCTGAAATGTTTACAAAGTGAAGCAGGAGTTTAAAATGAGCTTTTTACTCCAAAGACAGAAGTCTGCTCTGATTGGTCAGCTTCCTCAGGCTCCGCCCACTAGAATGAGCCTCTATGCTGTTTCTGAGTATTAGCGCCAAGAAAACGTAAAAAATAAAATAAAATTACGAGAAAACCTCGTTTTTGTACAAAGCTTTAATATTAAATAATATCAGAATAAAGTAATGTTATGACTATTTTCGTAATATTCTGACGTTATTTTTCAAAAATATTTATGGCTCATTATTATGACTATTCTCACCGTTTTGATTTTATTCTCGTATGTCTTTATTCTCATATTATTGCGACTTTATTCTCAAAATTTTATCACTTTATTCTCATATTATGGATCCTTAACTTAAGGGATAATGGAAGGTTTTCATGTTTTAGTTGATAATCATGTTTCACAGATGAGTCTAAAAAAACATTATATTGTAAAACATTATTTTGTTAGTAATGTTTTTCTATAGTCAATACATTTTAGCCCATTTTTTTTTTAAAGATTTCTACGTGGTATTGACATTTCTTAATTATATTTATTTGGCATCAAATATTTTGTTATTTTATTATCCATTATAGATGTGAAAATAATCCCATTACCAACTAAAACTGGAACATTTATTGAAACTGTGGGAAAGATCTTCAACTGTCGAAAAAAACTTTCAACTCTACTTGCCACTCAGGAATGTATTTTTGTCTTTTGGTACTAAAAAAGGCCAATTCCTGCGTCAAAAACTCACATAAATTAGAAAAGGTCAAGATAAAGAAAATCATACATCTTTTAAAGCTCGTCTTAAAACCCATCTATTTTACTTGACTTTCAACTCCAGCGGGATCTAGTTTTAAATTAAGAGTTTTTTATTTTTTTATTGTTATGTTGTGTTTTAATGTACAGCACTTTGTATCAGCTGTGGTTGTTTTAAAGTGCTTTATAAATAAAGTTGGTATGGTATGGTCTTTGCTGAGTGGCAACATTACCAGCTACGTTCTGTTCCGATAGCAGAACTTCTGCACCAAATAAGCAAGAACGAACTTTCAGCCGAACATGTCGAGTACAAGCACACAAGAACATATTAGCGTACTTCGCATTCAGAAGGTCTTTTGTTGCGTCAGAAACTCGCATACTTACGTATGCGAGTTTCTGACGCATACGTAAGAAACTTACGTATGCGTCAGAAAGTCCCTCTCAAAAGGGACAAAGTACAAAAAATATATAAATAAATAAAAATCATACTTCAGATATAATTTTCTGAGAACTTTTGAGTGTAGAGTTCCAGGAAGTCTGATAACATATTAAAGAAGAAATTACTCCGTGAGGCCACAGTCGCCATGGAAACCAGAGATTGAATTCCAAATCTTTTGTTTCCATGGCGATTGCCGCCTTTCACAGGAGGCAGGGAGAAATGAGTTGAAGCCCTGAACAAACTGTTACTGTGTAACAAAATATGCCCAACAATAGAAATAATTCTGACCCAACAGGGTCAGAACTTTCTGATGGGCTCGCATGTAAAATTATAAGTGTGAACAATGCTTTATGTAGAAGATAAGACGGGTTAAACTGAGCCCTCAGCTCCAGTCTGGATAGACAAAAATCAGAACTCTAATGGGAGTGAATGAGAGTTTGGGTGTGTACTCTGCAGTTTGGGGTAATTTGACAAACAAAAACTGTAAGTCCTACAACGGTGGGAGTCACACTGGGTGAAAGGAGAGAAAAACACCAACGATTTGATGTATAAACTGCTAATGTGGAGACGAAACTGTGAGCATGAAGGCAGTTTAAAGAAAAACAAATCGCAGAGTCAGACTCTAGATGTAACGTCATCAATCTAAGCTGAACATTCTGTGGGAAAAATCTGCAAAAAGTCCATCGAACTTAAACTGTGATTGAGCAAAAACTGTGAATCAATTCAGCCGAGTAAAGTCCAAGTTTGTGTGAGCTGAACTTTGAATGCCGTTTCTGCTGCTATGCTAGGCTGAACAGTGGAGCTCCAACCAGCGCTGGGTTTTTTATCATCTCACTAAAATCTCATTCAGCTCTAAGCTTTTAATATTTTGAAACTTTGAAAACTGCAAATTACATTTTGTTCCAGTGGAGCCTGTCGTGTGAACTCACAGCATCTTGAGGATGAGGGCGAAGCAGCCCAGCACTCGGTCGGCCTGCGCCGGCAGCTGGATGGACAGCGTGTTCACAGCCGGGCTGACCAGCAGGCAGTCGATGAGGTTCGGCTCGCTGTCGCCCCCTGCAGGCCCGCCCTTCCGCTTGGCGTTGGCCGTGTTGTTGTTCCGCTCCAGCTCCACCAGGATCTCGCTGGAGTTGACGATGGAGGGCGGAGGGGAGAGCGGCAGGCAGGGCGTCGGGGACGAGATGGGGATGGACGGAGTCGCCGGGTTAGCGGGGACGGGTGGAGACGGCTGGGGGGCGCTGGAGAGAGGCAGGATGGTGGAGGGAGGCGGCGTCGGCGGTTCTGGTCGCAGCAGCCGGAGCGGCATCGGCGGCTTGCGGTCGTTTTGCTGCTGGCAGCCGTTCCTGATCTCCTTCAGGCTGGGAGAGTTGTCTCTGCTGCAGGTGGGAGAAGCATCACAAACCATCACGGCTGCGTCCAAACAGCAGGCTGACGCTCACTTTTTACAGAAATACTTATTCCATTGGCAGATTTTTCCTCTAAATACCTGGGAGAATTGTCTTGTTACAAGTGTAAAATAACCAGCCAGTTTATCAACATTGGGGAATTATCGATCAAAAACAAGCTCCTGTATCTTGCTAGAACTGGATCGGAACCGAGCCGTGATGAAGTTTATACATGCCACATACGAACAAAACAAACAAAAACAAAATGACGCCGAGTCAAACTTTCCAGCACATGGTAAAGGCGGAAATGAGATAAGAGGGCAAGAGAGATGTAAACGGAGTCTGGAGAAATGGCTGCCACGGCGACGGTTCCCATGGCAACGGAAGCTCTGGGAGAAGAGAAGCTTTGGGGTCGAAGGTAATAAAGACCCAAAAGGAAACAACCGGAACCACCCAGACATAAATTCCTGGAAAGAGGTCAAACGGAGGGTAAACAAGCCGGTGTGTTTCCATTCGGTGACGTTTTCGTTTTATTTCACTCAAACAGCAACGGGTCGTAGAACCTAACAGTTTGACTCATTGTTTATTGTTTATTTTTTGCAAAATGACTCCAGCTCAGTCAGATTGGGTTTAGAGTAAAGGTGTTCAAACATTAAATAAATTATCACAAAACTACAATTTCTAAAAACTTTTTTTTTTTTTTTTATTAAAACAGTTCATCCTTAGTTAATTGTTGAGTAGATAAAAAAAAACAAATATTTTCTGTGATTTTAGTTTATAAAAATTAAATTTTTTTTGGCCCACATAAAAAAATGTTTGGACCCCACTGGTTGAGAATGTCCAAGAAAGCCAATTTTAAATTATTGTCACAGATTTTCAATTGGATTTAAGTCTCGACTTTGACTAGACCATTCTAAAACATGCCTATTTTTCGATCTAAACCTTCCTACTTTAGCTCTGGATGCTTTTTTAGGTCCAGTATTTAGCTCTGATCAGGTGCCCCTGCTGAATAAAACCCCCACAGTATGATGCTGCCACCACCATGTTCTACTATATATCGAATAGACCTAAAATCTTTCTTTTCCGTCTTTTCTTACATGAATTATGGCAAACCTCAAATTGTAATTTTCCCCAAAAAATCACCACCTCTCTCTTTACAAAAGATGTTTTAAACAGAAAACACCACTTTTGGCAAAAAAAATAACTCTGTAAGGTGATGAAATGTGACTTCTGATTCTGTAAAATTAAAATCCATCTGAGAAAATAAAATTTACTAAAAACAGATCGCTCCAACAGTTCTTTTTTTTTTTACAGGATATAAAACGCTTGTTTCATTTGTATAACAAATTAAATTTAATAAAGCTCAATAAAGAGTTTGTTGACAAGAAAAACCCACTAACAGCAGCTCTCATAAAAAACCTCAGGGTTTTCTCCACAGTCCAATGATCATGCAATATATTTAATTATTTTCCATTTATTTGTTTCTCCTATAATTGCTTGTGTATTTCTGTGGTGCTGCGGGATGCTGCAAATTAGTTTAGGGCTATAAATGGCATAATGTGGGTTTGATGACCGATCCGATTATGGGCTGCCTTCCTGGTAACAACTGGAAATGACTGTTTGTCCCGTTTCCTTCATATTAGAGCTGCAAGATGTGGGAAATTACCAGCCTGGGGTTTGTCTAATCAATGGAAACATGGAGGCAAACAACGCCACGGCTCCTCTGGATCAACAGCTCTAGCTAAACACTCGGATCATAAAATGTGAGATTACAAACGGGGTTACCCCCAAACAGTCCGGAGAGCCATTCAGTGCACAGCTACCGGTTATAAAAGGTGGTAATTAGCTTTACAAGTGAAGCAGATTTCTAGTGGAAAAGCAGCATGATTTCAGGAAATGACTGACCTGTTGATGAACTCTTCGTAGCAGGAGTAGATGGCCGCCAGGCAGACGGCCACCAGGTTGGGCAGCACACGGGGGTGAGGGCACTGCCCCGTCGGGCCGTGCATGCTGCAACACAAACACGTTTTATCCAGAGATTCTGCAGGTGGAATCACGTCTAAACGCTCCGAGACGCTCAGAGAAGCTCGCTCACCTGTGGATAAACTTCTTAACCACCTCCATCCCGCCGTTCAGCTCGTTCAGAGCCAGAATGTACTCCTGAGTGAAGAGACGAAGCCGAGGGCACTTCCCGAAATCCTGCCAGAATAAAAACACAAAGTTTGAGGATTGCCAAGTCTTATGGCCTTACTGAGAGAAAACTAAAAATAAAGTAATTAAATTATGAGGATAAGGTCGTTAAATTATGAGGATAAGGTCGTTAAATTATGAGGATAAGGTCGTTAAATTATGAGAATAAAGTTGTTAAATTATGAGGATAAAGTCGTTAAATTATGAGGATAAAGTCATTAAATTATGAGGATAAAGTCATTAAATTATGAGGATAAAGTCATTAAATTATGAAGATAAAGTCATTAAATTATGAGAATAAAGTCGTTAAATTATGAGAATAAAGTCGTTAAATTATGAGAATAAAGTCGTTAAATTATGAGGATAAAGTCATTAAATTATGAAGATAAAGTCGTTAAATTATGAGGATAAAGTCGTTAAATTATGAGAATAAAGTCGTTAAATTATGAGGATAAGGTCGTTAAATTATGAGAAAAAAGTCGTTAAATTATGAGGATAAAGTCGTTAAATTATGAGGATAAAGTCGTTAAATTATGAGAATAAAGTCGTTAAATTATGAGAATAAAGTCGTTAAATTATGAGAATAAAGTCGTTAAATTATGAAGATAAAGTCGTTAGATTATGAGAATAAAGTCGTTAGATTATGAGAATAAAGTCGTTAAATTATGAAGATAAAGTCGTTAGATTATGAGAATAAAGTCGTTAGATTATGAGAATAAAGTCGTTAAATTATGAAGATAAAGTCATTAAATTATGAGAATAAGGTCGTACAGGAATAATGTTGAAATAATATGACAAAGTCAAAATATTGCGAGAATAAAGGTATTAACAATAAAGTCAAAATATTTCAAAAATACAGTCATAAAATTAAGAAAATAAAGTCAAAACTGTGAGAATAAACATATGAAAATAGTCAAAATAACTAAATAAAGTTATATTACAAAGAATAAAAATCACAAAAGTACGAGAATAAAGTCACAACATTATGAGAATAAAACCATAAAAAAAGTTGAAATAACATAATAATAAAGTCAGAAAATTATGAGAATAGTCATATTTTTTCAAGAATATAGTCACAATATTTTATGAATAAAGTTGTAATATTATGACTTTCATAACTTATATTTCATTTAAAAACTTAGTCATATGAAAAAGTTTGGGCACCCCTATTAATCTTATTTATTTTTATCTCTAAATATTTGGGTGTTTGCAACAGCTCTTTCGGTTTAATACAACCAATAACTGATGGACGCAGTAATATTTCAGTACTGAAATGAGGTTTATTGGACTTAAAAAAAAGGTGCAGTACGCATTAACACAAAATTTGACAGGTGCAAAAGTATGGGCACCTCAACAGAAAAGGAACATTAATATTTAGTAGATCCTGCTTTTCAAAAATAACAGCGTCTAGTTGCTTCCTGTAGCTTTTAATGAGTTCCTGGATCCTGGATGAAGGTATTTTTGACCATTCCTCTTTACAAAACAATTCCAGGTCAGTTCAGTTTGATGGTCGTCGAGCACGGACAGCCTGCTTCAAATCATCCCACAGATGTTGAATGATATTCAGGTCTGGGGACTGGATGGCCATCCAGAACATTGTAATTGTTCCTCTGCATGAATGCCTGAGTAGATTTGGAGCGGTGCTTTGGATCACTGTCTTGCTGAAATATCCATCCCCGGTGTAACTTCCACTTTGTAACAGATTCTTGAACATTATTCTAAAGAATCTGTTGATATTGAGTGGAATCCATGCGACCTTCAACTTTAACAAGACTCCCAGTGCCGGCACTGGCCACACAGCCCCACAGCATGAT
The DNA here is from genome assembly GCF_904066995.2 of Poecilia reticulata. Lineage (NCBI taxonomy): Eukaryota > Metazoa > Chordata > Actinopteri > Cyprinodontiformes > Poeciliidae > Poecilia > Poecilia reticulata. The sequence goes on along the minus strand of NC_088835.1, from coordinate 28,958,932 downwards.
GGAACTTCCACCAAACTTGACAGTGGGTAGCAAGTGTTTTTCTTTGAATAATGTGTTTTTTGCCTCCATGCATAATGGCTCTTTTTATGACCAAACAACTCCATCTTTGTTTCATCAGTACACAGGACCTTATTCCAAAATGAAGCTGACTTCACAAACAGAGCCTCAAGCGGCTCCGTTTGTGGCGTGCTTGCAGAAACGGCTTCTTTTGCATCACTCTCCCAAACAGCTTCTCCTTGTGCAAAGTGCGCTGAATTGTTGAACGATGCACAGTGACGCCATCTGCAGCAAGATGATGCTGCAGGTCTTTGGAGGTGGTCTGTGGGTTGTCCTCGACGGTTCTCACCATTCTTCTTCTCTGCCTCTGTGATATTTTTCTTGGCCTGCCACTTCTGGGCTTAACAAGAACCGTCCCAGTGGTCTTCCATTTCCTTACTATGCTCCTCACAGTGGAAACTGGTTAAATCTCTGAGACAACTTTTTGTATCTTTCCCCTAAACAACTATGCTGAACAATCTTTGTTTTCAGATCATTTGAGTTGTTTTGAGGTGCCCATGATGCCGCTCTTCATAGGAGATTCAAACAGGAGAACAACTTGGATTTGGCCACATTAAATACCTTTTCTCATGATTGGCTACACCTGGCTATGGAGATCAAAGCTTAATGAGGTTACCAAACCAATTTTGTGCTTCAGTAAGTCAGTGAAAAGTAGTTAGGAGTATTCAAATAAGGACACTCAAATTTTTGCACCTGTCAAATTTTGTTTTGATGCATATTTTCTGTTAGTCCAATAAACCTCATTTCAATACTGAAATATTACTGTGTCCGTCAGTTATTGGTTGTATCAAACTGAAATAGCTGTTGCAAACACCCAAATATTTAGAAATAAAAATTATTAAGATTAATATGGATGCCCAAACTTTTTCATATGACTGTAAAACAAAAATTGTAGTGAAAATTTTAAGATTAAATCATGGGATTCTGGGTGCTGTGGTGGCGCAGGGGCAAAGCATGACCCACGTATTGAGGCCTTGATCCTCTGGTTGCAGGTTCGATTCCCAGCCTGGTTACATTTGCCGCATGTCTTTCCCCTCTCGCATTACCCCCACTTCCTGTCGAACTACTTTCAAATAAAGGCCACTAGAGCCAACAAAACCTTAAAAAAATAAATAAAAAATTATGGGATTCTTTTTTTTTTTTTAACTTTTCTTTCTCATCTTTGCTCCAATTATCTGAGGACCCCACACAGCTCCCTCGCGTCCACTCAGGGGGCCGCGGCCCCTACATTGTGAAACACTGGGATAAAGCGTCAGGGAGCTTCTAATGGAAACAAGCCGGCTACCAGTCTGCCATCCCATAAAGGAACTGGGCAGGGTGGAACCACGCCGGGACAGGAAGTGGTTTTCACTGCTGAGAATCTGCAGCTGATAAAAGGTTTCCAGGTTTCCAGGTTCACTGATTTAAAACAAAACAAAAAAAAAATCCTGAATTTTAGGGCCTTTTCATGGTTTCTCACCATGTTGTGTTTGAGGATTCTCTGGACCACAGGCGTGAAAACTTCGATCACAACCATGGAGCGCGGCCGCTCCCGACAATGCTGCAACACGCAGGACAAGAAAGACGTTTTTTAAAATCCTGAATCTGCAGAGTTCAACAGCTGAGCGAAGCGCTGCTGCTGCTCATCTCACCTTACAGAAGAACTCGCACAGGTCGGGCGGCGGGTGGTTGTTTTCCAAAAGCGGAGCGATTGCCTGCAAAAGAGCATAGGCAGATAAATATTTCCATATGCTATCTGCTATTTACCTGGGCAGGGCGCCAGGCCGCAGGATCAGGTGAGCTGCACAAACAACACGGGCGCTCAGAAACACTGCAGGGGTCGATATCCAGGGGGTCAAAGGGCAAAATGGCGGGAAGCTGGAGAGGCTTCACCTGGAAACTCACCACGATGATGTTCTCGTGATCCTGAGCGCTCAGGTTCGAGTTCTGCAGACAGGAAGAAACGAAAACTGTCAACACAGGAAACTACTGGAGCTAAGCTAACAAAACTGGAGAATTTCATCAAAATTTATTAAGATAAAAATTCAAAATTAGTTTATTGTTGATTTTTTTGTTTACCTGCTCAATAATAAACTTTTTATTTTTATTTTTATTAAATCCGTGTATCAGTAAAGAACAAAAACATGAAAACTCTTCAGATAATTTCCAAATTGTTTGTGTCATCAATTGTTTCCCGTTTTATTGCCCAAACTTTTTACGGTTCTTATCTTGTCGTTAGCGGCCAAACAAAATCATGCCAGGGGCCACAAATGGCCCTCAGGCCACACTTTGGACACCTTCGGCTTATTACACTTGAAATAAGACAAAACTAACTTAGAAATAACTTTTCAGCAACATAAAGTAGCTCATTTTCAGTCAATCATTTCTTAATATTAATGGGCAAATATTTCACTTATAACATGAAAAAATGTTTTGTTATAACTGAAATAATCTGACAGTGGATCTAGTACTTTTTCATCAATATTAAGGAATTTTTAAGTTACTTGTAAATTAGTTTTGTCTTATTTCAAATGTAATAATATATTTGCACAAGAAACTGGACAAATTTTGTGTTTTTGCAGTGCAGCCAACCAGAGGAATTAGTTGTTGTGTAAAAAAAGACCAGAGGACGAAGAAACAAAGATTGAAAACAGAAAAGGATCTGCATCCAAACCGCAGCTCCTGTTCTAAAATCTATGCACAAATATTTAAGCCCATGCTAAAAGAAGCGACAGAGCAGCAAACTGCACTCAGCGAATGCCTGAGTGTGCAGGAGGGAGAGACGTGCCTCTGCCAGCAGGGTGGAGATGATGTGCAGCGGGGCCTGGTGGATGGATTCGTCCTGCAGCGGGGAGGTCAGAGCCATGTCCACCAGCGCTCGGATCTCCTTCAGCACCACGTCCCAGCGGCTCGGGTTGTTCAGGACTTTACGGTATTTGTAGATCTTTTTCTGCAGGAGAAATATCCAATCAGAGGAAAGGAAGAGCTGCTGTATGGAAAGACCTGCCTGGAGGTTTCCAAGCCCTGTGGAGGTCGTATGAAGTTCTTCTTTGTAATTCTTTGATTTTAGTCCAGCTTTAAATGGAAATGTTCTGAATTTTCTTGTTGGTTAAATATGGAAGAGGATTGGGGCCATTAAAAAAGAAAGAAAAAAAAGAATTATTTCTGACAATTCTGGCTTTTTTCCTCAGAATTCAGAGAAAAATTCAGAATTCAAAGAAAAATAATTAAATTTCTCAGGAAAAAACCTTGAAAATTCTGATGAAAAACTTTGAATTCTGAGAAAAAGAAGAATTCTGACTGTTGATCTCAGAAGATTAAAGTCATAACTGTGAGATTAAAGTAATTTTTTGCAGGGGTCCCTAATCCTCTTCCACAAAACAAACAAATTTTCTGACTGTTGAACTGTTATTTTTACAGATTTAACTTGAAAAACCATCAGAAAAGTTGGAGAACCATTGATCAAAACTACTCAAAATGTGTAAATCAAAAAGAAAAGCAGGATTGCATCCAATATTTGATTTATTTCCCTCATGTTTGGACCTCTGGACACACTTGGATTATAAATTCGCAGCACAGGAAGCGACGGTGTCGGCTTCAGGTGTCGGCGGGTTCTACAGGTCAGATCGGTGACAAGCTGAGCAACAGCAGCAGAACCTTTTCCTGAATGAGTCTGCGAGTGAGGAGCTCTGTAACCAAACTGATGAATTAATAGTTAAAGACGAACAGAAAGCTCACCTTCCACTGCAGGGAGTGAAACCACTGGTCCCTCAGGTAGCTGTTGGCAGCCTGCAGCGACACGGAGACAAAGAGGTCCAAATAAACAAAAACCTTTAGATTCACATGGAAATGACTAAAACTGATGGTCTTCATCAACCTCATTTGTTCTTTTTCTACACTCTTGTTCATTGTTTTGGTTTGAGGCGTTACTGTTTGGCGTTTGCTCTTCCTCTTTTTATCACTTTTTGCACATTGGCTATGATGCGTAACCGTGGCAGCAAGTTATTTATCCTTTCTTGTCTATTTGGAGCAGCTGATCAGGGTGTCCAAAGCTCATATAATGCCTGAACTTTGACCCCAAATTCCAGAGAAGCTGAAAAGGAGCAGAGAGAGAAGGAGGAGGAAGTCCAAACTATCTCTTCCAAAGGTCTTATCCCCTACTCCAACATCTCTCTGTCCAGCTTTAAATGGAAACTTAAAGGGTTTTTTCAGCTCAAACTCAAAAACTTTTTAAGATCATAATAAATTTAAGACCTATAATAAAGACGGAAATGGACAACGCACTGCAAAAAGAAAACCTTACCAAGTATTTTTGGTCCAGTTTCTACTGCAAATATGTTGGATACAATCTCCTAGAAATATGAGATTGTTTTATAATAATTCCTTAATATTGATTAAATATATGCAAGTTCCACTGGCAGATTATTTATAACGTGGCAAAAATGTCTGACATGAAATAATCTGCCAGTGGAACTAATCATTTTTCATCAACATTGACCAATTAGGTAACACTTTATTTGAAGGGGTGTGCATAAGACTGACACGACACTGTCATAAACATGACATAACACCTGTCATGAACATGAAGGAATCTTTATGAATGACTTCTTTATGCCAACTTTGCATTAAATTATCATAATTTACAAAATCATGCAAAGTTGACATTTTTAATGGACTTTTAATGCAACTTTGCATTAAAAGTATCATTATTTACCGAATGACACTTCATGACAACTGGCATAAACATTAATAAAGACTCCTTTATGTTCATGACAGATGTTATGTCATGTTTATGACGGCGTCATGTCAGTCTTATTCACACCCCTTCAAATAAAGTGTTACTAGGAATTATTATAAAACAAGCTCTAAAATCTCTCTGAAATGTTATTTGTAAGTTAATGCTCTCAAAATAAGACAAAACTAACATTCACTAAAAACTAGACCAACAATACTTGGTAAGATTTTGTGTTTTTACAGTGTGGATTTATATACTATACATCTAAGCCTGTTGAAATAAGTTAGTAATCAATAAATAGCATGATGAATTAAACTAAGTTTGACCATTTCCATTTCGATGATCCTTTTTGAAAGCTTTGTTTCAGAGACTTTGTAATTATTTTATTTGTGGTTTTGGTTGTGTGTGGTTTTCATTTTCTCTCTGGATTGTCGTGTTTCATGTTGGATATTTAAAATGTCTTCCACTTCAGGGTGAACTTGTATTAATACGCCATTGTTTAATGCATTACTTCGAAACAACGTGTGATTGTTTATCGCAATAACTACTGAGACAATTTGTCTCCAAGCAAAATTAGTTTTTGTGACAAGTCTAGATAAAGTATTGTTGAGATGAAAGCATACAAATGGCCTAGTCAAACTCCATAACTAAAAGCAGTTGAGAATCTGTGGGAAGAACTGAAAGCTGCTGCTCGCTGCTCTCCATCCGATCAGATCAGATCATCTTCAGCTGTTTTGCATAACTTTCAGTTTCAGCTGTTTATCTTCCAGCTGAAACCGCGATGAACTTTGTTCTGCAAAGTATTCACTCAAAAGGGGTTGAATACATAATGCACCCAAAAAACGGAACAAAAGCTCTACTTGGCAGATAAAATCCAAACCAAAGACATCAGAGTCCGTAGCGTCATGTGAACAAATAAGAATGCAAGACAAAGACACGAGGTTTCCTGTGTGAAACAAAGCTGCAGCATCCACAGCAGACCTGGATCAACCTGCAGCGAGACATAAATCTGCCCGTTTAACGACGATCCTCCGAGCTTCACCTCTGACCGAGACACGCCTGCTTCGACCAGCCAGTGTTTACACAGCCGGCGGGGCCGTAAATAACTCATTAGCGTCTCTAAATCACACTCGTCTTCGACGCCGCGGAAAGCGGAACTGTTGCTGCGACGCAATGGAGGAGTCATTTCACCCGTTTCCTGCGCGTTTTGCACTCCTCAACACAAACAGAGTCATGTTTGGTGACTTCAAGCCGACTGACTGCTGTCAAAAAAAGAAAAAGAAAAAAAGACAGGAGCAGCAAGGGCGCGGTGTGTGTTTAGAGAAAGAAATGGTCCGTGTTATGGACGGCCGAGCGGGAACAGTGTGTCCAGCGCCGTGTGAGAGCTGCTGCTGAGTTCAGGGGAAGAAAACCGTGTCAGGACAATGAAACGCTTCTAGGAATGATGATTCAAAATACCACAAACAGCTAAAGACAATCTCAAAAAACAAAAAACAGGAACAGAAAACGACTCAGCAGAAAGACCAGAAAGTAGAGTTGAACGATACGGCTGAAAAAATGTCTCAGGGTGCTGCTGAATACTTGGCAAATTCAATATTTATTTACCATGTTTTTGTTTTAAATATCTGAAATATTGCCAGCCTGGTTTTTACTTCATTGTTTGTTGTATTTTTAATTTTTAAGCAGTGGCTTAAACTGCTGCTGCTGTAAGTTACTCCAGTTGTTGCTAGGTAACCAAAGAGTGAGTGAGCTGAAGCCACCAACCTAGCTAGCTTAGCTCGCCGCGAGAGGTTGAGTAGCTACAGTGTTTCCTCTGCCTACAACTCCCATAATGCTGTGCAGTTCTGGAGTTCAGTGAATATTCTATAGACTGAATATATATCTGCTGATATTGATCTCATATTATTATTGATTTATTGTCCAGACCTACTGGAAAGACAATTACCATGAATAGAAGCGGGGAACATAAATGGCTACAGATAAAAACAAAGACGTTACAGTCATTCCAGTCATCTGGTGTCAAGCATCTCTGTGGTCAATCAACCCTGCTGTCTTTAAGGCTGCCATGAATCTCTGAGGTCGTCCAACACCTTGTCGAAGTCACCAAGTGTCTCCCTCAGTGGGTTTTGTTTTTAGTTTTTGAGGTCGTGTGTATGAGACTTTGCCAGATCTCTCCAAGATCATAACCAATTATCAACAAGTCGTATGAAAACAGAGAGGAGAAATGCTAATGTCAGCCCAGCAGCTCTTCAGGACACTGGTAAACATAAAAATCAGTGGTGGAATTAAATGTTTTATTGAGGTAATTCCAGGGTTTGTAATAAATTAATCGCATTTTAATTGAAAACCATGTGATCGACAAAATAAGCAACATTCTCAGTTCAAAACCCTTTTTACTGCCAAGTTATTAAATACATTTAAATCAAATTTAATGTGTTTATTCCTGTCCCTGATTAAAATGTCTCCAGAAGGAGCAGGATGAGAGTTTAATGTTATTAAATTACAGGTTTTAGATAGCTTGCTAGCTCACGGTCTTTGACAACGACAACAGAAATCTGACAAAACTACATTTTTGTTTATATTTAGTAAAGAGGGACGTTTTGCTCAGTATCCTCAGGGTTTTCAAGTCCTTTTTAAAAATCTAGCAACATAACTAGCTAGATAGATTTAAAAAATGTCACTATTCTGTATAGTTTTTATGATTTATTATCCATTTTCCATTTCTGCCTACATGTATATTATTATTAATGGTGATTATTAATTATTTCTTTTTTTATATCATTTAAATTTGATTTTTTTTTCCATAGATTTGTTCACAGAGGCATGTTGGGCCACTGTAGATAGAAAAAAAGGAGTAAAAACTTTCTGAGTTTGCAAATTTGACACAGATAAGTAATACTTTATCCAGATCTTTGTGCTTATCACTGCTGATTCTGCAGACATTAGCGTCATTGCATGATTTAGCCTGCAAATGTTTTCACATTTTTGTACTCATTTATCTGTAATGTGATTAATCAGGAGTCTTTATGGATGTTTTCGATGTTACTTTTTGCTACAGAGGTAGCTGACGTCAGGTTCTGCAGGTTCAAACACCCGATTTCCATCCTCCTGGTGTGTGTGAATCACCTGCAGCAGGATGGTGCCTCCAGGGATGCTGAGCTGGATGCAGTACTTGGGAGCGTTGTCCCAGGAGAGGAGCTGCAGGTCCTCTATGGAGCTGTAGGACAAAGTCGTCTCCATGTAACCGGTGGGCTGCAGGCAGAAAGAAGACAACAGCGTCAGCCTGCATGTTGTTTACAGTACAAGATGTCTGCTGGAGCAGAGCCAGAGCAGAAACAAGGCTTTTGTTTTTCCTGCCAGTCAGCTGGAAAGACAAAAAGAAACATCTCCTAACCCGAGCCGCCCTGAGCAAACTAACCTGCAGGTACTTTAGTCGGCGTAATCAGCCAGTGATGCTGTGTTCACATGCAGAAACCAGGTGGAAAAACCAACTGAACTGAGGGGGAGCGGGAAGCGACGATCCCAGGCCGTCCCAAAGATTACAGAAACACTGACAAATTACCACAAGTTTCCGGACGCAAGAGAAATATGTGTGCTTGCGTTTGTGAACCAGGCAGATAAAAATATCAAGAGCAAGTCAAAACCACAAGGAAACCAAGCTCTCCCTCCTAAAACCATGGGAGGAGTTTCACAGAAATGGTTAAGGCAGCTCTATTATAAGAGCCATAAATGATTCACCGCTGATTCTGCAGACATTAGCGTCACTGCATGATTTAGCTTGCAATTATTGTTGATGGAAGATTAACACAAAAAGCCAGAGCAGACGTCATCTGCAGAAGCTTTAGCTGCTGCTCTGCTCTTTAACTGTTTGTTATTCTTTTACTTTTCTTTTTTCTTTTGCTGCCCAGGAGTTCACAGAGCGGGCTAGTATTTACGATCCCAAAGGAGGAACGACACAAAGACGCGCTGAAAACGACAGCAGACGAAGCGATCGGGTTTTTAAGGAGTGCTGATGTGAGAGAGCTGCTTAACTGTAAATTACATCTGACCAAGTTCCCATAAAACGAGTTATAAAGGGAAGCAGAAGATAGTTTAGTGGTGAGATGAGCAGAGAGGAGAACATTTTCTGTAGTGGATCTAATGTCAAGACTCAGAGTGAAACTGGGAGAAACTTTCTGGTCTGATTATGGTAAATCCTGCCTTTTCTGGGGAGAAGAAACAACTAGTGAGGCTTAAAAATATTAAAAATATTCTTGAACAGTGAGTGAAAAGCAGTCAGATTTCTGTAGACAAGGGACATGAAAATCATTCCAGATTTAAAACAAAGGAAGGTCTGCCAAACTGTCTAAATCCTTTATGGAAATGAAACAGAGAGTAAAAATGGATTTGGGTCACAGTGTGAATGTAGCCTCAGCTGCCCGGGTTTTTCTTAAATAATAAAAAATATTTAAAAAATTATTAGAAACGTATACAGCTCCCCATTTTTCAGTATTCAGAATTGATTCAGACTTCCCAGGACTGAGAATTATGATTCTTTATTGAACTGATGTCTTTCCGCACTTCTAAACCGTTTACGTTTAAAAAGCAGAAGTGGAGCCTCCTGCACAACCAACAAGAATGCAGCAAATGGTTTCTGAACCAACAAACTACTTGTTTTTTTTCCAGCAGCCATTGTACATCGCATACAACAGTGAAAGAAAACAAGTAATACTTGTAACCATATAGCTTGAAATTTGCCATTTTCAAGCTATATGGAGCAATGATGAAGACAAACGATGATGGCGATTATCATCGTTAGCACAATTAGCATCTCCATCCATTTTCATATCAGGCTGCAATGTGAACGTAGCCTTCTTGAGGGCCAAACTTGGCCCCCGGGCCGCACTTTGGACACCCCTGACCAAAGCCGTCCAGCTGGATTGGGTTCTCTCTCCTTCTTTCATGTTTTTCTCGCAGAAACTCTCCTCGGCCGCTGCATGAAAGCGGCTCGGCGACTCCAGCGGACAGGTGCTCCTCTTCTTTAATTGCATCCATCTCTCGCTCTATAGAGCAAACAGCTCCCTCCTCCTCCTCCCTCCGCTGAAGAACAAACACGCTCTTCCTTCATGTGCACGTCCCTCTGCAGCTCATAGATCGCTGGCTGGCTCCACGCGCAGGATTTTCATTACAGACCACGTCCACGGCAAATATTGGTTCAGGGGAGATGTTTCATTTTCTGTGGAAGAGTAAACGCCGGCTGCAGTCTTTCCGTCTGCAGGCCGCCGAACCGGGTTGTGTTTTTGTTTTGTTTTGTTTCTGCGGCGCACGACTCGGTAATGAGATGAAGAGCAGAATATGAAGCGGGAGATAAATGGCACCGCGTCTCTGAAAAGGCAGAGCAGAACGAACAGAAGGGACTTCAATTTTCTGATAACCAGCAGAGGTTGCCATAGATACAACATCCTGTACAAGAGCGAGCGCCGGCCCATCTCCTCTTCCTCCCCTCCTCTTCCTCATAACCGTTTTTCTGCTCCCAGCCCTCGTTTTTCCCCTTACTCTGTCTCTTTTCACTTTGCTTTTCATCATAAAGGAGGGATGAAGGAGCCTCCTGCAACTCTCGGCTCCTTTGCTCTCTGCTGTGTTGCCATAGAAACAAGAGGATGGAGATGTATGTTATGCTTTTCCCCCACCGTGAGAAGCAGACGGAGCAATGATGAAGACAAAAAAAAAAAAACAATAAAAGGAAGAGAGGACATAAGGCAGATGTTCTGGGAAATGTTTGGTCACATGAAGCATCATTTTAACAATTCATCCGACATAAAAACGGCAACAGAAATGGTCCTAAAACACCACATCCCCAAAATAAACTGGAGTTTTTTCCCGTCAAACTCAGTGCTTTCTGGAAACAGAAGCCTGTAAGTTGGAACAAAAAAACCCAAGCAGACCACAACCCGGCCATCAGCCAACCGTGTGCTTCGCTTCTGCCAACTTCATGACTCTTTTTGGTTGTTTTTGAAACCAGTTTTTGCCAGTCTGGTGTCCAGAATGGTGAATTGCTTCCAATTTTCCCCAAATTTCAGTTTAATTTATGCTAAATTCCAGAATATTTTCCATCCAACGTGGGCAAATTTGACCAGCTTTGTGCCTCATTTTACGTCCAATTTCAGCCTCATTTGTGTCTCAATTTGAGTTCATTCTTGCCCATTTCTTTTTGAATTATTTCGGCCAATCTGGGTTTTCCTCTCTGCTGTGCAGATTTTGGCTGACTTTGTGTTGTACTCCATACAGATTAGCATTACATTTAAATACACTTTGCATTTAATCCTGGTCCATTTGGCATCTCACTTAGGCCTGTCATGATAACAAGTTTTGCTGGACAATAAATTGTCATAGAAGGTATTCAGAAAAATGATAGTGTGGTTTTGAGACAATGCCAGAAAATGGTCTCAAAGATCAATAGACTTTAAATTCTAACGGATATTTAACACTAAACCTGGAAAACATTTTAAATATCCGCAACAAATAACAGAAACGACAAATAAAATTAATTATGAGGTCTCTAAATCAAATTATTCTTCAAAAAATATATCCAGTTGAGCCCAAAGCAACTTTAACCCTCGCTTTGGCACATTTATGCTTCCGTTTTTAGGCAAAAATAAGAACTGAAAACTAAAACCTTCTGCACAACTCAGCACTCTTTCTGCGATCATCATCTCCCTGATTATATGAGCAACATTTGCTGAGTTGCAGGAAAACTTGGATTTTCCCCCCACTCCTCTCTGGATGACTCATGAGGAAACACTCGAGCACCAGAGAAGAAAGAGAAACCAAAGCGGAGTGGGAAGAGGAGGAGAGCAGCAGCTGACCGAGGAGAAACCCATCAGGTGTTCAGCTCGCCACTGGAAAGGTCAAGTAGCCATTTTGCAGGTCAGCTGACCAAACCAAACACACCTGGAACAACAAAGCCACCAGGGGTATTAATGACCTGCCAGGTCTTTTTATTTCAAAGCCACTTTAGTCGCAGTTTCACTAATAATTCTTGTTCTCAAACAGAAGGTGATTGCTGCCAGACTTCGTCCGACCGCATGCAAAGCTGCGGCTCTCGAAGCGACGGAGTCACTTCCTTCCAGCCATCGGCGGCTCCAACTTCTCCATCTGCTGCATAGAGGCGTAGATCGCCGTTTGGCATGACGACGCAGCTGTGAGGCTTGACGTCTGCAGCTGCGTGGGCGGACACAGCTGCAGATTTCTGTGAAGAAACGACTCCGAGAAAGTTTCAGCGTCACTCGAGACAGGAAGTAAGAACGTAATCAAGAACTGAAGCTGCTGCAGGGACAGGACGATGCATACAGGAACGCCACTTCGCACTTCCTGCAGGAGAGCAGCAGCAGTTTCTGCTCAATGTTTTCCTCCAGTTATCAGTATAAACATTTGATGTGCAACATCCAGGAAATATTCAGGGTCTTCTGAGAAACATAAGAATTTCGCCCCGTGCCCATACTTCCGCGTGGTTTTCTCGATGATGTATCAAGTTTCTTTGGCTGCAAATGAAGCTACTAGCTTCACGTTGAATAAATAAAGAATAAACGAACACAGATGCAAACAAGAATGTGAGCCTGGTTTCCAATGGCGGGCACACTTCCTCTAATCCACTAATAGCAGAGCTGAAGTTTCATATAACACTTCAGCTAACTTTTAAAACGCCTAGCGCACTCAGCTTCCCCCAAATAATTTTTCCAGATAAATTCTAAAGCACTAAACTTGTAATAAACTTGGCTGTTTTATAAATGTCACATAGTTAAACGTTTATATTGAGGCTCTTATTTTGAGGTGGATTTAAACTGTTTACTCAGCAGCTCCACTTCTTCTCCATTTTCGTTTCTCAACTTTACTTAAAGCATGAAACATCCTGGAACAAAATAAAATAGGAAAAATAAAAAAAATATAAACAAAGGGCATCAAAAAAGATGTAAATTAGGTCAAAATCAAACTGGTGCTTGACGGTTGTAGCCTTTCAAGCGCAGATATAATTTCATTTGAAGTTAGCGCTTTAGCATTAGCTTCCTCTAAATATGTTTAAGCTCAGCTAACGCTTTAGCTTTAGTGGATCTAGTGTTTGTGATTACAGCTTTAGGATTAGCCTAGCTAACTTTAGCTAGCGGTGCCTACCGCTGCTGGTTGCTATGGCAATTCCCTCCTTTTCTGAAAAATGAAGGAGAAGACCACAATACTCAGAAACGGAGATAAGCATTTAGCCCTTAAACAAACAGTTACTGTGATAAAAACTACAGGCCAAATTGAAGAAGTAAAGTTATTGAACTGTGTCGGAGCCATCTGCCAGACATGCACATCTATTTTAACGCATCTACAGTGTTTTATATAGATAATGTGGCAAGTTAAAGAGAATAAGAGTTCCTGTAGCTGTAAATGCTTCTGTATTTCCTCTGCACTTCACTGAAAACTAGCAAGTCCTGAAACAGCAGGAGAACTTTTTTAGAATATATATTTTTTATTTTTACAAAACAAATAAAATCTAAGAATAAAAGATTTTCAACACAACACTAATTATTTCCTTTTGTTTGTGTTTGAACCTCAAACATGCCGCAGCCTCACTAATTAAACTAGGCACTGAGAAATCTCCTGCTCTTGTTGCTAAATGTAAACAAATAATATTTTTCTAGCCCAAAAACAAAAAGACTGAACCAACAAAATGTTCCTTTTATACAAAAATACTAAAATCTTCCATATTAACCATATTATTAAGCAGTTAAAGAGAATAAATGACAGGTAACTTATTTTCAATTTTCTGTGAATGTTTTCAACTCTAAGAGCAACAAACTAAAAAAACAGATGAAGCTGAAGAACAGAGCCAATAATAAGATGTTATTACAGGTAAAGAAAGCACAAACACCTTGTTTACTACGAATTAAAATCACATAAACATAAGAAAACATTAACTGAATGCGGCATTTGTGACCAATATGATTGGTTACCTCTAATTTGCATCTTATCCAAATTTTAAGTCAATAACTACATTAAAATAATTCAGTTAATATGAAAACAAAGAATGCCAATATGAATTTCCTTTAAAAAAAAAAAAAAAGAAAAAAGATGGGAAACACTTTGAAAAATGAGAACGCAGTAGGTCCACAGACGAAAAAGTAAAAATAAAATTACGAGAATAGAGTCAGAAAATTACCAGTATAATATTCCCATCATATTATGAGAATATAGTCATCATATTACCATGATAAAGCTGTAATATTATGACTTTATTCTCATTATAAAGACATTTACGCAGCACTGGGAGAGAATAAATTACGATTTTTTTGCACTCAGATACTAAAAGTAAACAAAAAACATATTTAAAGGCTAAAAAAGTAGATTTTGAATAATATGCTCCCTTTAAAGGATTAGTACATTAAAAATGACCTAGTCCAGTGGATAAGAGGCAAATTGCAGTCGAGTAAATATATATTTTGGATTTTTTTTGCATTTTGCTGCTCCAAATCTTTCTGATTAACAGTCAGTTCCCAGAAAGACTCTTTTGTTCCTTTTGTTTATCTCCATGTGCCGAACAGAGGCGGACGAATCTCTGCCTGGTCACACACATGATGTCAGCTGAATCAGTTTCCCAAAATCTTCGTCATGTTTACAAACACGGGTCGTGATGAGAGCGAAGCACGTGTTGAAAACAGACTATTACAGCATTATTCAGCCATTACTGAGAGTTCAGCAGCTCACTAATAACTGAATGTGCTTATTTTATCGCCTGCGATGAAGAGCAAACAAACAAAAAACACGAGCAACCGACGGAGGAGCTCCCAACGGACCTGACTTTCCCGGACGGAGAACTGGAAAGAACTCCCAGCAGCTCCAAACTCTGATCCAAATATAACGTTATCTAAACAAAACCGTAAATCAGACCCAAGGAGCGCGCAGACACTGAGCACGTGCAAGGCTGCCGCAAGGCAGGAGGGTTACTGTGGAAAAGCAGCAGAGCTGTGAGGGGTCAGAGGTCGATGCAAGACTCCAGAGGCTGTCTTTGGATAAATGGGACCCTGAGAGAGCCGCTCTTTCTACACAATCGCAAACGTGAGCTACTGAATGAAACCTGAAACGGTTTAAAGTGACGGTTAGGATTTAAGTGTACGGTCTATGTAAATCATTCTTAGATAATGGGATTTCAGTCTGCTCTGTTTAACTCAACGTTTGAACTCACATGTGAAAATGGCTACAAACAGATGTGCAATTGTACTACCGTACATCTTTGAAAAGCAGAAGTGGGGCCTCCTGCACAACCAACCAGAATGCAGCAAGTGGTTTCTGAATGAAAGGTCAACAACAAAACACTTGTTTTTTCCAGTGGCCGTTGTACAGTGGCGGTACTTGTAACCCTGTGTCTTGAAATTTGCTATTTTTATTAATGCTTAGCATCATTAGCACAATTAGCATCTCCATCTATTTTCTAGATTGTGATTATTCTTGGCTTATCAAAGTCTTCCAACAGGCTGATAAAACTGTTTAAATCTTTTATGTTCAATGAAACAGAGGGAATTTTTTTAACTCCAGCTAGCCTTCCTGTTATCTGCTAAATCCCTCTGGGGCTGCTCTATAGAGTTCTGCCACAAATGTTGCTCTGAAAAACCCAACAGTTGTGATACTATGGCTGAACATTGCAGATGATACAAATTATGAATCTCGCATCGACAAAGTGTTGGAAAGTCAAACCAACTGGACAGATACACTGTGTTGTTATCATCCTGCAGAATTTGCATGTTTGGTTATTGAAATATGACATCCAGCCAAATATTGCAGTTGCTTGATGCTGATTGTGGTTTGTTTGTGGTTAGTAGATCTACACATAAACAAGTAGTTTGTTTTCTCCCTTTTAAACACCAAAACGTATCAAATGAAGGAGATTTTTAGCAGAGAGCTAAATATGTTTACGCACCATGATTCCATTTTAAGGAAACGCATCTACTGTGTTTTTTATTTAAGACTGCATGTTTTACACATTGCTCAAAATTTTAAAAACAAAAGATATTAAACTTGCCCTCTTGTTTTCTGTAGATTTTGTGTTTGTCTGCAGATACATGCCACTCTGCATTTAAAAATATGAATTAGTTAGGGCATCTTTTCTTGTTTGCTTCTCTTTTAAGGTTGAAATCAGGAGCCATAATAAAACCGGTACATCGTAAGCCAATTACAAATTACACAAATAAATAGGCCTGTTGTAATAAGCAATTAATTAGATTAAAACAAGCTAAATAATTTGCATTTGCATGATTTACTCTTTTGTCTCTTTTTTTTGAAGAACAATTTTGTTTAAAGACTTCATAACTGACTTTGTTGTTGCGAATAAACAGTTTCAGTTGTTTTGTTTGTTTACTTTGGATATTTTAAATGTATTCAAGTTCCATTGTTAAATGTTTGTTAGAAATTAAAGTTTATAGATCTTTGAGAATGCTTTCTTGCATTTTTATGCCATTACTATTGTATTACTTGAAAATGTTCTCAAAACCGAAATATTATTGTTTATTGCAAAAACTTCTGGGACAATTTATTGTCCAGCAAAATTTGCTATAATAATAGCAGGAATCACCATTATAACTCTGTGAAAGATGAAGTGTTGTCATGTTGGTATTGGGGGCCCTAAATTAAAACCTGCTTAGGGCCTCAAAAAGGTTTTGTCCGGCCCTGTCGAGTTTGAAACTCTTTTCCCAACACTTCACCCTCTCATTCCCAGCTCCACTCCTCCCTCCCTCCCTTCTCTGGATTAATGAGCTCCTCAGAACCACTTGACCTCTGACCCCTTTCTCAGACGTTAGAGTCTGATACCACAATCTGTTCAGTTCTTCGCATCGTTTCCCCAGAACGACGAAGCAACAACTTCTGCTTTCAGATAATTTCTCATCTTCCACTTTTAATGCTCGGCGGACATGGCGAGCCGAGGACAACAGCAGCGGCGGCGTGAAACAAAGGCATGCAAACGATCAGGAAAAACGGGCGGCGGCGTGACATCATGGAGCATGCAAAGAGGATTACATGGAATGCAGATTTTAGATGTAGCAGGACAGAAAGTTAAACAACTCCAGAGGTGCGGGCCTTTTTATGATGTTTTCCATCATTCCAGAGAAGCAGAGCAATGGGAACGTCTCCCATCGCTCTGCATCACAGAGGCATTTCTCAAACAGTGAAGGAAGGACGAGGAGAGAATTAGAGACGTTAAAAAGAAGAAAATTTCCACCAAAACCCTCAGGAACTTTTAGAAAAAAAAGTTTAAAGTTTCTGAGTGTGAAAAGTCAGACATGATAGATAAAATTCAAATATTTTTAGATTAATTTAGGACATTTTCAAGAACAATCTGGGAAGTTTGAGTTTGAAAAGTCAAAGATTTGATAGAAAAAAAATTTCAGAATTTTTTTAATGAATCTAAGAAATTTTCTAGAAAAAAATGGGATGTTTCTGTTTCCAAAGTCAAAAAATGAAAATTAGCTTAAAAAACTTTGAGACAAAAAGTATCTGCTTTAAGAAGTCAGAAAATTTACAAAAGTGAATCTAAACTTTTGAAGCTCCAAGATTTTTTTCTAGAAAATTTCTGAGATCAGTCTGAAAAGCTTTTGCAGAAATGTACTCCCTTTTTCCATATTCGCCGTAGTACAACGTAGTAGGAAAGTGTGTCTGGAGAAGCTTACGGGACGGTTCTCTTCATTTTTTAAAACACGAGCCGATCGTCTGATCTGAACTTTCATCTCTCCTTCCTCCTAGAAATCCATCATTAACAGAAGCAAACAGAAATGTGAAGGTTTATCTGTGCAGGTCAAGGCTCAGGGTGTGAACTCATTATTGTCATTAAAGTCATTACAGCTGTATCTGTGCAGGGAGAAAAAAAAACACAACTTTTATCTTTTTTTCCAGAAGTCTGATAAGATTATGAGGTATGATTTTCAGCAGAGCTTCCTGCCTTTGTGCAGCCTGGAACCAATCAGACTGATGTTTAGGTCTCGTTCAGAGATTGCTGAGATTAGGATTAAGGCCAAACTTCAAGTTGAGGCTGAATGACGCATTAAACAACCACATGAGGAAGCCTGGCTGAATACTCTGTATGTGCAGACAGCTGAGCTGTAACTCATAAGTGGCAGGCCGAGTTTTTTTCTGACCCATTTCTCTGAACACAAAAACCTCAAAATATAAAGAGGCAACAAAAAGTGACCTCTAAAATTAATTTAAATCTGAAATCTTTGCAGGGCACAAATGCAGCAACAAACACTGAATCCAGACGGCATTTACTGAAACAAAGACTTTGAAGAGCATCTGTTGGCTTTATTTTTTAATAGCACATCCTGTTTGCATTTTAGGTGTTTTACATCTTGATTCTGCAAAGCTTCACTTAATTACCTAAGAGTTCAAGCAATTAGCATTTTTGCTTTAAGAAGGAAGAAGCGGCTTAGTAATGAAAAAAGAAATCTAAGCTATAATAATGCTGAGTCATTCGTTGCTATGGCGATTTGGGAGCCCAGAGCAACAACCGTTTCACAAGCCAAGCAAATAAGAAATTAAGTCTTAAACAAGCAGCCATGTAAAGTCGTATCAAATGAATATTTCTACCATAAGTGGCACAATCTTCTAGTGGCGACACGCGTAAATTTAGACGCTTCTACGTCATTTCATGTTAAAGAGAGCCTTTAGTTCCAGTTTGGAAAGAACAATTTAAATCTGGAATATAATGGGAGTGAATGAGAGCCTGGGTGTGAGGTTTCTGCACTCTGGGCTGATCTGACACAAAACTTTAAGTTCTGCCACAGTGAGAGACACGCTGGGTGAAAGTAGACAGAAATACCTACGTTTTCATGTATAAACTGTACCTGTGGAAATGAAACTGTGTGCAACTTAAGTCAAATGAATCCTGAATATTTCACAGGGTCGGAATCTAGAGTGCGTGACATCATCACTCTGAACATTTGGCGGGAAAATCTTAAAGAAATTAAACTTAAACTGATTGTGTAAAACCTGAAATGTATCAAAATGTCAGTTCAGTTAAAGACCAATTAGATGTGATGCTTCTGTTGAAAAAAAAAAAAAAGTCCCACTGTACTGTTGCAATTATTGCTAATTCTTACAAATATAAATCCCAACAAGCAGAACTAATTAAAAGTTTCCCCATTCTACAGACCTGACATTTTTTGCTGACATAACAGGAACTAAAACCATAAAATATAACTTTTTGTACTACAGCGAAGACGGTCAGTGTGTGTCATGTTCCCAGCATCGACACCAGGTGATAAGGTCCTGCTAAATTTCCAAATCAGATAAAAGTGTTCTGTTTGCCCTCATATTGACTATTGGTTAAAATAATTGAGGCTAAATCAACACAGAAGATCAATCGTAACTGAACTAGTGGAGGCGTCCGCGATGGGAATTGATTTCTGATGCTTCTTTGTGTGTAATCTCTTTAGTTCGACGGCGTATTGGAGAGAGAAAAGTTAAAAAGGAAGAGTACATATTCACCAAAAAAAACTCAGAAATTGTATTTAATCACAGAAATCTTCGTGTATAAAACTTGAAAATATCAGTGTTCTGAAAAGTTTAAAATTTGACAGAAAAAAATAAGAAATTCTGAGATTATTCTCAAATGTTTCAGTAAAAACTTGGAAACTTCCCAGGATGCAACTGTTCCTCACTGCAGCTGACACAAATACGTAATTCGGTTCATTAAAACACACGTAGATGAAGCTGATGTGGCGCAGTGAGATCTAAAGGGAGTGGAACTGGTTTAACGGATCCCATGTGAACGCTGCTGGCTCCGACTCCCTTTTCTCCTCCTAATCATCTCAGTTATTTGCAGAGCGTGGGGATGTGATCGGCCTCCCCTCGCTGGGAGTCGGCTCTCTGAACGGGTCGGCATTGTACTGCAGCCCACACGGGATGCCGAGCAGCACAACGGCTCCAATCAGGAAAGGCACGTTTCGCTCCCTCCCTGAACGCGAGCCCTCTTCCTCATGTTTCAGCCTCTGAGCGGGGCTGGGAATATGTGACGACTCGCAGACACATGATACAGGAATTTCTGGATAAATCACCCGCATGACTCGATTCAAAACAAAAAGAAGGAGCAGCGTCGTCACAGTCTGCGCTTCCTGCCATAAAAACAAAGCAGACTGCGGTTCAGTAAAGGACTTTGGCTGATGGATGTCGCCGCGCAGAAGAGCGCTCGCGTTTTTCTGTTTTGTTAACAAAACATGCAACAGCCAGGAGCATCGCTACCTTACAGAATACCATTCGCTTTAGTCACTCATCTCTGCAGCAGATAATACAGGGTATTTACATTTAATTGTGCAATTGGCATTTTGGGGAAAAAACTGTTTAATGGAAACATGCCAACGTGGTTTTGGATTAAAAAAAAGTTTGGATGGAAACAATGGAAACACTTTTTTGGCATCACACAAGTCACACCATCAACATCCAGATGTTACTACTGGCACAAACCACGAAGAAGACGACAACAGGAAGTAGTTGGAGGATGATGGCGCAGGATCGTTTTAATGGCTTATTTAAAAAATAACTTATAGGAAACCTATACAGAAAACAGGGAATTTATATGCAACTTATAAAGTACCAAGCTGAAACTTTCCAGGTACTTTTTAGTACAAAATAGATAACTATTTTGTGTCATAGATACAAAATATGTATCTATATACATACTTATATTTATATAGATACATATATCTATATACATATAAATAGTTTAATAGTTGTAACTACTTAGTTACAACTGAATAGTTGCAAGTAGTTACAACTATTCAGTTGTAACTACTTAGTTACAACTGAATAACAGTTAGCAGGTTGTCGTGACTGTTTCTTTCATTCCGAAAAAAAAGGGTAACACTTTATTTGAAGGGGTGTGCATAAGACTGACATAACACTGTCATAAACATGACATAACATTTGTCATGAACATAAAGAAGTCTGTATTAATGTTTATGACTGTTGTCATGAAGTGTCATTCAGTAAATAATGACACTTTTAATGCAAAGTTGGCATTTTTAATGGACTTTCAATTCAACATTTAGAGCAACTTTGCATTAAAAGTGACATTTTTTTACCAAATGACACTTCATGACAACTGTCATAAACATTAATACAGACTTCTTTATGTTCATGACAGATGTTATGTCAGTCTTATGCACACCTCTTCAGATAAAGTGTTACCAAAAAACAAAAACGCTAAAAAATTACATGGTGTTGAAATTGAGGTCAAAGATTAAGGAAGTCTTCATTTCAGATGTGCAACAATAAACAGAAGGAACTATTACCCATATAACTGAACAAAAAGCCTTATTTTATATATGAAGAGTAACAAAGCAGGAATAATAAGTCTAGTTCAGGAATACGTGAAAAATAAGTCCTGTTAGAAGTTTGTTATTGTATCTGTAAGCTTAGGAGAAATGATGACTCGGCCTCATTGACTGACTGAAAATATGTTCAACATCCTCATAAAAAAACCAAAAAAAAACATCTATGAAACCATAAATGATTTAGTTTCCTGTTTGTCCGGTAAGATGACGAGGCCTTTCCGGGTTTCTTAGAGTAGTTCGGTCTTTAATTCCACCCCCAACAAGAGGAAGCATCAAACAACGTTAACGACTTATGAGTGCACTGCTAAAAATACGCTTCCCCTAAAGACAGGCCTCGAAACATGAAGCATAAGTACAGAAAATAAAAGCACCTCTGAAGAAGAAACTTAGACGGGTTTCCCCCCCCCCATCAGCTGCATGCATTTCCTGCAGCAACAAAAATATTCTCCATGATGCAGCGGAGCTCTGTGGTGTGACGGGCACACGTCTTAACGAGGTGTATTGATACGAGTGGAAAATGTCAGGGGTGTTGATGACAATGGGGGAGGGAACTAAAAGGGTTTTATTATTCAGCCTAATTACCAACAATTACAAGCGATGACCACACAGAGATGCCCTGGGGTTAATTATTACCCAGAATCAGATCTTACAGGTGTGGGATTAAAGCAGAACGACAGACAACAGAGCAAATATTCAGGCAGGTTCATCTCTCACACCTGAGGGGCTTCTCAGACCCCCCATCTGGTGAACTGCGTTCCCCAAAAGGTCTGTGTTAATAATTCAGGTAATTCTGCAGCTAATTGAGAGCGTTTTAGTCCCGCCTGATAGTCCATTAGGCTCGATTTGATTGGGGACCAAAGTTGCAACTTTTGCTACATTTTCAGCTGCTGCGGTTCGCTTTCACACCGAGTCAAATTAATCCAAACTAACTGAAAAACCTGTTTCCCTCTTCACCTGTAGGGGCGCTGCACCAAGAAACACTGAAGGAAACTACACCAAAAACTCAGAAGAAGACATGAACACAACTTTCTTCTTCACTAAACATAGACAAGAAGATGTTATCGAACACAGGATCTCTCTTTTGTCTTTGGTTAGAGACCACAAGCAATTTATGCAGCTCGCCGTTTACCCAGAATGCCCTGCGCTGTTTTCTGCTTTTAGAGCGGTCTGCTTTACATTCACATTTGCATTCAAAATGCACCAGAGTTCACTTCAATTGAACCAAAACCTATGTTTTTAGATCGGCCTATGACAATGACAAACTATACTGAACAATAAATTGTCCAGGCAGTTGTTGCGATAAAAACTAATATTGTTTGGAGACCATATTCAAGTAAAACAATGTAATGGCATAATAATACAAAACACATTCTCAAAGATGAATGAATTTTAAATTTCAATCAAAATTTGACACTGGAACTGGAAGACATTTTAAATATCTAAAATAAACAAACAGCATAAACAACAAGTAAAATGAATTATCAAGTCTCGGTAAACAAAATTGTTGAGACCAAAACACAATACTGGAGATTTTAGTCATCCAGTTTCTGGTAGAAAGAAAGAAATGACCAATCACGCTGATGGAAATTATTGAGCTCGTTAAGATTTCACTTTTTGCGTCTTTGGTCCAAAGCAGAGTTTTCTATTGCGTATTCACACCTGCCCAAACAAACCAGAGTTTAATTAAAGCGGACTACTTTATAAAATTACATTTCTGTTGAAGGTTAGCAGCAGCTGTGCAGAAGCAAACATCAGAATCAGGGTTTGATATAAACTGAACAGCATGAGCAATTTGTTATGACTGTAGCTGTAGGATTTATTATCTTCAGAAAAAGAACAAATGACCCTTATCAATTAGTCATCTTGCTACAATAACAAAATTATGGTAGATCATGTTTCCAAACTCACAAGGCATTCGTCAGATTAGAATTGTAATTATGTAGTCATTTTCTTTCTGTTGAGATCATCAGTAAATGCTGTGTTTCTGTCGTTATGTTGGAGCGTTAAGCAGAAAACAGTCTATAAGTTGACCTTAGCAGAGTGGTTTTATTTAATGATGTTATTGATATTGTACTGTGTTTTTTTGTAACTAATTGTTTAACTGTATTATTGTCAGGACACTCTTGTAAAAGAGTTTAATCCTGGTTAAAGTTTCAGTATGTAACTTTTAGTAAGAATATGTTTTTTTACACATTTGTTAAAAATGTCACTATGTCCTGACACTGGAATACAAGTCAGATAAGCAGTGAAAAGATCGATCTCCTTCATAAACTACCAGAAGAAATTAGCAAAATCAACCAATCAGAACCAGGAGGCGGGTCTTAGCGCTGTCAATCATCCTCGTGTACGCGGTGCTAAATCTGCTAATGGTGGAGAAACAACTCACTGTTACAGGATAACTGTTTATCCACCATCATCAGGGGCTAAGCTAACTAGCTTTAGCTTTCACAATAGCCATTGCTGATGGGTAGAAGCTTCAAGCCCTCCCCTCCTGCCTCTGATTGGTTGTTTCTGGCAATGGGAGGACTGGGAGAAGGCAGAGAGGATTCATTTTTTTGTTCTCAGATTATCTGTCTCATATACTGCCAAGACATAGTGACAGTTTTAACAAATATTGAAAAAAAAAACATTTCTGTGAATGTGACGTACTTCAGATTTAAATAAAGGTTTAATGAAAACAATATTGTTATTGTTTGTATTCTCTCATAAAATTTAACCTGAAATTGGAATAAAGTAGTTAATGCTTATTTTTGGTGCCTTTTCTAATCTTACTCCCCCCCCTAGGTAACAGATACATTAGCTACGCCCCTGGACTGGAAGCTCCTCTCCTCACCTGGAGGACCAGAAGTGTCCACAGGATGGTGTCTGTGTCCACGACCCGCTTCCCTTTTTTCCCGAAATGCGTCAAAACCCAGAATGCGCGTCCAAACAAGACCAGCTCCGGTGCAGGAATGCAGAAGCATCACGCACCGACACATTCATAACCGCAGCCACGCACACGCGTGTTTTACAGTTTTCAACACTCACCGTCGCCGAGCTGAGGCCGCTGTCCGTCAGCGTCAGGTGGTGCGGCTCCCACCTCCGCAGGTACTTGGAGGTGAGCAGCTTGCTGAGGAAGGTGCGTGGGTGTTTGACCACGCAAACCTGGATGTCCCCTTCGTGCAGCAGCTTGTAGCGCATCCCGCTGCTGCTGCAGTGGTGCAGGGACCTCCTGCACGGCCCTGCGCCCAGCTTCGTGTTGTTGTTGCCCTCGGACATCTCCCCCAGTAAGGGCTTGCTCTCCTCGCACTGGTAGAACTGGTTGTTGTGCAGCTCGTTGGGTCCCCCGCCGCCGCTGTTGTAATCCATTTTCTCCCCCAGTAATCCCAGTATTTATTGTTCCCAGTGGAGTTTTGACGGAGGGTCGTGGAGGGTTTATTTTTTTTGTTTGTTTGTTTTAAAATAAATCAGAAGGTCGTTGGGATGAGGCGGAGGGAAGGGAAGGGGTGGGGGAGCTTACCTACCAACACACGAACAGGACGTCAGCAGATCCAGATGTTTCAACCGTTTAATCACTCACTGACAATAATCCACCATTTTCCTCTCCGTGAACAGTCTTCACGGTGCGCGTACTCCCCCCACTCCACGGACACAGCGCCGTTCTCAGAGTGTGAGGGCCATGGCCTGATCCACTGGGTACACCTCGGAGCCGGACTCAATAAATCCTCGGGTCGAATCGGCAGAAAAACACTTCGTTCCGGCGTCTCCGGGATCTTCAGAGGGTGTTGTAGGCCATTTCTGCCTCTCCGATCGCTTTTATTCTCCGCTTTTCCTGCTGACCGTCTCAGTGTGAAGAGGAGCCAGCACTCTGCGCTCATTGGACCCTGCCCCGTCACGTGACGCCGGACTGACGTCAATTGGGAGGCGAGCGGATGAGCCGTGCGTCTTTTGTACCATAGTGTGTCTGCTGGGGGCGCGCGCGCGCGTTCGTCTCTCCCCTCCCTGGGTGCGCGCGCATAAAAAATGGAGTTCAAGCGAAACCCTCCTCCTCTTCCTCCCCCTCCTCTTCCTCCTCCACTTTTCTTCTTCCCTGGAAATGATGCATAATTCCAGGATTAAAATTTTCCAGTTGATCAGAATAAAGTGAAAAAATTCATCGTTACTTTATGACATTATAAAAATTTTCAAATTTAAATTATTTTTATTTAATAATTAACTTAGCTCTATGTTTTCAATATAGAGCAGTTTATATAAAATGGGGTTTTCTGCATGGAGTTTGCTTGCTTTCCAGGTACTCCGGCTTCCTCCCACAGTCCAAAAACATGTACTTAGTGTAGACTAGAGGAAATAATTATTACATTAAAATAATTTGAATTAGAAAATTATTATATATTTCTACCAATTAAAACCCCAAAATTCAATATATTTCAAATTTTCTTAACCTTATATATCAAGCAAAACATTGAGAAAAGAATATATGCATGTAGTTTATGTTATTTGAATATAGTCATATTTGCTTCACATTTTAATTTTTATAATTACATTTTATTCTGTATATAATTCTAATAATTATGTTTAAATCCAACGTAGTTTTAACTTTGCTAAATTTTAATCTCTGAAATTTATTTTTAAATTGAATATTAGGCACCAGCAACCCTCCCGACCCCACTGAGGGACAAGGGCGTAAGAAAATGGATGGATGGAAATTGAATATTATTTATATATGTTTGTGTTGTATTTCTACAAATAAAAAGCCATAGAATGTTTTTTTATTATTATTTGGCAATTTGTGAGAGATATTTATTTGTTAACCCAGTAACATTTTTGACCAATCTGAAATGACAAAGTTTCACATCAACATGTTTGAATCATCCATCCACTCTCCCACTCGCTGACTGTACTTCCGCAGAAAACCAGGTTTCATTTTCACACAAATAAGGGTTGATAAAATAGATAAAAAGAGGCATCTTTCCCAATTTTTCAAGACAACACTCTGTTAAAAAGCCTGCAGAAACCAGCCAGGGTGAGTGACTCAAACAGGGAATAAAAGCTTCACACCGGCCCATCTCAGGGGTCCCAGGCCACAACAACAAATGCTTCACCTGAGATTCCCAAAAGGAACCATCTTTTTTCCGTTCTGTCATCATTGTTTGCGTCTTTTACGGAAGCTCTGACTATCCTTCCTGCTATCCGACGCCGCAGGTTCAAACAGGCCAGAATATCTGCAGGTTGTGTCAGCACTAAGTACGTCAGCAAACACAAGAAAGAAGGCCGGAAAGTGCCAGGAATGTCGGGCATCACAAGATATTCATTAAGAAATCATGGAAATTATGAAACATTTTATGACAGGTTTTCATGTCTGCAGGGCTACTTTGTTGTGATTTATCTACAAACTGTGTCATTAGTAATATTTTCCCAACTTTTTACAGTCATTTGTCGCCTGCTAACTGTCCCTGATATCAACAGTACAGGACTGTTTAGTCTGTTTTATTCAAAATAAATAATTGTTTTTCTTTCATAAATACATACACATATATGCAATTATGATGTTCATTTAATTTATAAGAATTTTTAAGGAAGTTTGTCCTGCAGTGCAGTTGATCTTTTAGGATTTAAGTGATATTTACAATGTATTCCTAAAATGATCCACATATTTGATCATAAATGCGTTTAAACTAAATATTAACTTATATTTAATTTGTTCTTGTGGAGGCTTGTTAAACCAGGAAGAAGATTTACGGGTTGTGGTAATGTTTTATTTTTATACAAAATCCTTCAAAGTGAAGCTTTTAATGTCTTTTATTTCCCAAAATCCATTCAGAGACTCAGGAAACGCAGAGTCACTGGTTGCTATGGCGATTTCCCACCTTTCCTGGACAGCAGTGAAGGCCGAAATTAAACCTCAAGCAAAAAGCCACTGCATGAAAACTAAAAATGGTATCAAGACCGTTCATGACTCATGACTTTCAGAACCTTCTGGTGGTCTTTATATCTTTTTTTGAAAAAAGATATAAAGATAAAGATAGCAAAAATATAATGGGAGCAAATGAGAGGTTGGATGTGTGCTTTCTGCACTCTGAGTGGATTTGACAGAAAACAGTAATTCCTCCCACCGTCAGAGACATGTTGGATGAAAGTAGACAGAAAAATCTACGTTTTGATGTATGAACTGCACATGTGGAACCGAAGCTGTAGACGTGAAAGTTGCTTGAATCAAAAATGTTTCTGAATACTTTATGGAGTCAACAGATAAATGTTACATGGAATTTTCGGGCACATTTGCATGAAATTTGTATATAATTTCAATATCTTAACAAAAAACAGTAACTGAGACTGGTAATAAATTTTGTTTACAAGGCAGAACAACACTCTTCTAAAGTGAACGTAATTATCCAGATGTTTACAATGTCCTTCAACTGGAAAGGAAATCTTGCTTTTTGTCTCTTTGACAACATGCAGCAGAGGAAAAATTACTTAATTAAAAAAAAAAAGTAACAGACATGGATCCAGTTTCTGAGACGAAACAATATCCCAGTTTAAATGAGTGCCTCGTGGTTCTTTCCACATGTTCCAGTATTTACAGTAAATACTGCACTGCATCACTGTCATCTAAACAGCAGCTCACTTGTTGGCACCTTGTGACTGTCCGTCTGCGAGGAAAATGTAAAAACCTGAAAGAGGCCATGGGATTGCTTCAATTTGTTCTAAGGAGGAAGTTTTGTCACAAGTGGCTTCTGCTGAGTGTTTCATTGACGTCAGAGGATTAAATTCACAATCTGCTGAAAAGCACACGAAGAGTTTTGCTTTTGTTTCAGTCTAAACGCTGAAGTTTTCACAGGAACATCGTCTGCTAAACACACTGCTTTGTTACCAGACTCTTCATCTATCGATTCATCTTTCTGTATATGTATATGCATCTGTCCATCTATTCATACGTTCATCATAGAGTCCAAACAGATCTTTTTTTGTTTGATGAATTTCATCTGACGCAAAGAAAATTAATTATACTGTGTAGTTTTCTATGATTTATTCGCCATTTTCTATTTCTGCCTACCTTCATTCTTCTTATTAATATTATGATGATTATTATTATTTGCTATTTCCTTTTTTTATATTCAGATTTCCCACTGCAAAATGGGAACAACTCCAACTGCCACCCAGTAAAAACTTTTTAAGAGTGACTTTGCGATTCAATATGGCCGCTCCTCGAATCAACAGTGGTGGAAAAGTTTATTTTACAACACACACATGTAAGAGTGTCAATATTATGTGTAGCGCCTGCAACTATAACCTGAACAAATTAAAAGCTGTGTTTGCTTATGGAAAGTAAAGCTTAAAATAATGTTTGTAATAACTACGGCAAATAATGTCTATGGGTGTTGCCATGTTGGGATCCTGACTTCTTAACTGGAACTCTTTTATCTTGGATCTGATGTTGCTTTCCAGTTGTACTCAGAATTTGAAAGTTCTGACTTCCCAGTTGGGAAGGATCAACTGGAATACCCTCTGACGTTGGATTTCCAACTGGGAAACTGGAAGAAACTCTTACCTTACCACAGGGGCCACGTTTCATTGGCTAATGCCCATTTTACGTCACAGCGCAGCTACCACATGCGTGGCCGTCTCACAAACGCAAGCTACTGTAGTAAATACATGCTAATGTACTTTGTGGACTAGCAGACTGGCAGAAAGTTTTTGCGTCAGGACTCAAAAAAGAATGGTTCTCCACCGTCAGTGGGGTATCTGTACAGGCGATGTCAGGTATCCTAATCGTATTTGTAAAACTAAAATTCACAGATTTCCAAAATCTGAAACGGAAAGCCTTGCTTGGATCAAAGCTTGTGCACGTCCGCATTTGCAGCTCAACCGTCGTAGGATCAATAAGAACAAAGGAGTGTTTGCTGGTGTAAGTATTATTGCTTTGCTTTCTTTGTGTTTAGTGAATGAAAAAATAAAGTCAATAATAAACACATCCATTATGAAAACCTTTTAGCCAAGTACAGCACAATGGCAGTACTGATACAACTTCTACACCTTGAAGCCTGTCTGTTACACTCTTACGTTAGCTGAACAGAACAATATGCAATGTGACATACATTAAAGATTTTATTTCACCTGAAAAGACTTTTTACTAAACTGTAATCGTGTTAGCCACGCTAATCGTGTTAGCCTCCGAGTACCGTGTATCAGGCCTAGCCACATACGAACATTTTCCAACAGAAATCACCCTCAAAACCAGGAATGCCCGACTTACCCAGCCTTGCAAGAACAATAGCCATCAGTGATCTTGTCCACGGCTATATTTATGCTGAGGGTGTGAGGATTTGCTGTTTTTCTCATCGACCGGTAGCATTTAGCTGTGACACGCACTATGTTGGAGGCATCGTGTGGCTCAAAAACCTTGATGTCGTCCAAAAAAGATGACATGAACTTGTTTGTTCCCCTGTCCATTGTCGTGGCTGATATTTTTTGAAAATTCGGCAGAAATGCTACACTAATCGACTCAGAAATACTCTGCAGTGAGTAAGTCGAAATGAAATTACACATAGAAGCTAAGCACCGCAAGGCTTTGTTTGTGAGACATGCAGTCACGTGAGACTTTCGAGGGGCGTTTCTGGGCGGACCTTGGTAAGGTACATTACGATGGACTTAAATATGGCATCCATATGCGTCTGTGATGGAAACATGTTTATTTATTGAGACACTTATGTAAGAATTCTTCTAAAATCAATGTTACGTGTAATACCTGCAATTCAATACTTAAAAAATTTAAATGGTGTTTGCTTACTGAAAGTAAAGCCTAAAACTATGTTTGTACGATGTACTGCAAACAATGTCTAAGGGCGTCGCCATTTTGGAGACCTGACTTAACTGCAACTCACAGCATAAGATCTAATAGAATGGATCTGTTATCTAGTTGATTGGATTAAAGTACAACAAAAAAATTCTGACGTACTTTAATCTCAAAATTTAGGGTTTTTTTTTCTCAGAATTCTGACTTTAATCTCAGAATT
Organism: Poecilia reticulata; assembly: GCF_904066995.2. Classification (NCBI taxonomy): domain Eukaryota; kingdom Metazoa; phylum Chordata; class Actinopteri; order Cyprinodontiformes; family Poeciliidae; genus Poecilia; species Poecilia reticulata. The sequence goes on along the minus strand of NC_088835.1, from coordinate 28,928,834 downwards.
ATAACTCTGTGTTAATTTATGCCAAAATCCAAATACATATCCAAGCATTCTTAGGCACATGTCAATTATGTAAGCATATAAAAATAATTGCATAATTCCTGCTACAGGATTTTAAATCTCCATTTTAGTCACAATGAAAACCTGCCTCAAATGTATTTGGTAAATTTGAGTTTTAAGACTAGATGTCCAAAGTTGCAACCTTTTTTGGGCCAGTGCCCCCCTATCCATTATCCAGGTCACTAACTGCCCCCCAATCAAAGAAGATGTGGGCTACTTGCACCAAATAGTTTTTTTTTATGATTAATATTACTAGCATTATTGTTGCTGTCTTGATTTGTATTGTTTCTGTATTTATCATCAAAAATCCTTAAAAATTAACACATTACTGAATTATTAGTTTCCAAAGAACAAAAAAACCATGTGAATAGAAATCCTTTTTAAAATGCAATGGACATTCAACTTAAAATCAGTAGGCCTATCAGCAGCCAATCAGAATGGAAAAAAAATCTTGTTCTATGCCATTTTCTGTTGTTCGTTGTTAAATCTTGCACAAAATGGCCAGATAAGTCACACAGCAATACCAGTTTAAACTTTGCAAAAAGATTGTGCTCTGGAACATTAACACATGGGTAGAACTGCAACATAAACATGGATGATATTTTTCTATAGTCTCGGTGCAAAAATAAATCTACTCCAAGATGTCAACACTTGCCACCACTGAGCAGATTTATCGGTCTACCTCCACAGCCTGGGGCAGCTAGAATGACCAGACTTCTGCTCTGACCTCAACCAGCATGTCCCACCTCAGGTATTCAGTGTGGCTGTGTCACAAGTACCAACACAACCACAGTGGCTGACTTGACAATTTTTCAACCGGATGCCATCCCACAACAGTGCATGACCAGCATGAGAAGGTTGTGACAGGCTGTTTATGGTTCTCCCTGTCGTTACCCCTGCTTTTTAAATGAATTACCAATACGTCTTTAAATTTAAATCCAATCATCTACACCTGCCTATTGTTTCAGGGTCCCGAGGGTGCTGGTACCCATCTCCACCGGCTACTGGGTGAGAAGTAGAATACATCCTGGGCTGGTTGCCAGTCCATTTCAGGCTTCTATCAAAACCAATTCACCTGAGAATTAGTACCATATATGGAAGTGGCACTGATTGAAAAAAATCTGATTTGAGTCGCATTTGCCTGCTGTCTGAACATAGCTTAAGTGTTTACATCCCATGTTATTCACAGTCCTTTTTTTAATTATTATTTTTGTGTGACTTGAATCTATGACTTTAACTTGTTTTACATCTGAATTTTCCCACTGTGGTCCAATAATGTATATTCTAGTCTATAAATGCACAGAGTTGTTTGGCAGTAAAATTAGGGGATTAAACAGTACTGGCAGCATGCTTCTTCAATCAGCTCCTTTAAACTGGTTGTTTGACTGCTATCAGGCACATGACCGGGTTAGATGGATTAAACCGCTCGCTTTAATTAAAACCTACCCCCTCCTGTAACGCTACTCTGTAATCCTGTTTCCTTAATCACTTGTCTAGACATATACTCACAGAAAAACTGAGTGTCTGTTGATCTGAGAGGTGATTAAACTGGACATATAAAACATGTTCCTAATGTGTTGGATTTAAGGAGTCTTGCAGGGCGTATAAGTGGTAACATGAGATAACAGAAAATGTGAAGACATTTAAAAGAGGCCTACCAAAGTGGCCCAGAATCAGCGGTTCTGATGCTAAGGTCAGTTAATTGTAATCTACACAAAGTTCTCCAGTGACATCACACTTCCAGGAGCTTTGCAGCTGACAGCCATCTTGGTAGGTACCATAACTTGGTAGGTACCATAGCTGTGTCCGAATTCGGGGTCTGCATCCTTCGAAGGACTGGTCTACGTAGGACGGGTCATTCGAAGGCCGGGAACTTAAGACAGTTGCTAAGGAGTTGCTATGACAACAATAAACAAACGACAAGCTTAGAACTATATCTAAGTTCTAAAGTTAGCTCGAGATAATATCTAAGCTAAATATTGTCTAGTTTATCTAAGCTTAGACAATAAGGTAGATAATGTTCCCAAATACCTTATAAACAATATAAGTACATTTGAACACCGTTACATTTTTTGAGTAGTCTACCCGCCTGAGTAATACTAAGAGAAATACTGCCGAACTAGCAAAATTAGCTTAGCTAATGTAGCTTTTACCTGTAAGCTAAGACGGACATGTAGCCTATGTGTGTCACTACTTACTCTGCCAGTCACCAGTACCTTGTTATTCACACGAAGACGTCCTTCGTGTGCATATCCTTAACAAAGCCGTTGATCCCCACAGCAACGATTTTGTTTTTGCTGGTTTCAAAGTCATGGTTCTCTAGGCTTTGGGCTGTGCTTGCCTACAAAGATGGCGCGGATCACTTCCGGTTGAGACTTGTGTGGCAACACTAGCATGTTGACCAACATGGATTTAATCAGTTTAGTACACAGTAGTTTTTATATTAAAATCAGCTGAAATGCTAGTGTTAACTGCTACCATTCACATGGGTTGTAACTAGCATGTTGACTAATATTTACTTACCCCATATGATCATATGGATGGATAACAAAGCAGTAGGTTTAGCAGGTGATGTTCATGTGAACACGTCTGTGTTCAAACAAAAACAAAACGAGCGTTTTGTTTTCAGCACTTAGTGAATTTCCTCACAAACAACCAAACGTGAGGCGCTGTTTAGACAACAGTGATGCTGTGCAGTATATTTACTGTAAATACTGGACTGTGGAAAGAGCCACAAAGAGCTCCTTCATACCACTGTTTTCTTACAGAAACTGGATCAATTTGTTTTTTTAATTAAACTTTATTTTTCGTAGACAAAAGATTAAAGTTAAATATCCTAAACATCTGGCGCTGTGGAACAACGTCGTTCCGCTCCGATTCATTTTCATACAGGAGACGTCTGAGAGAGACTCTCCAAACTCGTTTTCCGCCTCCAGGCAAAGATTTCCTCTGGAGCAATGAGTTCTAGGAACTTCCAGAAAATCCAGCAGGTTAAATTGATCAAACATGTTCACGACTCAGTGACTATGGATGATCAAAAGTGACGACGATACAAATGGTGTGTTTGCACAATAATCAGGCCCACACATAATTGTCCGGATGCATCATCTGGAAACACAGCGTCATTTTATCTGCAGGAAGCATCAACACTTTCACAAATAAAAAAATATCCACATTTAAACACTTTGAATAAACGTGCGTTTCCTTCGTAAACAAATTTATTATCAAGATATTTTGGGAATCCATCAATTTCTTTCAAAAGTGCCTCAGATCTCCAGATATCTTTGAGGGAGGTAACTTTTCTCTCCACAAAAGAATGTAATCCTGATGGAATAAAGCTGGGTTCAAATCACAAAACTGTCCTAGATCAGCAGCTCCAGTAAGAAATAATATAGATTTGAAATTTTAAAAAAGCCTCATAATCAATAAAATGATACATTATTTAAAATCAGGCTTGGCTTAATTCCTACCCTGGAAAATACTCAGTTTTTTTTATTCAAACCACTTTTACATCTACAGCTTTGTCTCCACATGTACAGTTTATATATCAAAACGTAGATATTTTTTTCTACTTTCTCCAGTGTGTTTCTCATTGTTGTAGGAATTACAATTTTCTGTCAAATTCCCCCAAAACACACAGAACTCGCATTAAACCACTCATTCACTCCGGTTATCTTTATGCTCTCTTTAATTTTCCATGTCTTCTTTTTAAAACCTTGCAGATTTATAAAAATGTACAAGTTTATCCACCAAAAGGTTCTGATATTCATGGATCATGATTGATTTTGACACCACATAGTTTTTATACAGTGGCCTTTTGTTTGAGGGTTAAATTTGGCCTCCTCTGCTCTCTGGGAAAGGCGGGAAATCACCATAGCAACCAGTGACTCGACATTTTCTGATTCTATGGATTTTTGGAGTGAACCTGCATTAAAAGCATCACTTTAAAAGATTTCATATAAAAGTAAAAGCGCCACAACCTTTAAATCTCCGTCCCAGTTTAGCAAGCCTCAGCCAGAACAAATTAAATAAATGTTCACATTTAGTTTAAAAGTGTTCACCATCAAATATGTGAATCATTTTAGGAATATCACTTAAATCCTAAAAGATAACCTGTGCTGCAAGTTCCTTAAAAATCTCCTCTAAATTAAGTGAGCATCATAATTTTTTAGATATTAGTGTTCAATCTCTCCCCGACCCATTAGTAAACGTAAAACAATGAAGAATGATCTGTAAAGAACAGAAAGATAAAGTCTCAAGTTAAATAGAAAATATAAAAAAATTCCTAAAAAAAAAAAAAAAGAGGGAAAAGAAAACCTTCCCCATGAAAAACTTGTTTTGATGAGTTTTAGTCTCGTCAAGTCAAACGGTAAAAGTCCACGATCCCCAGCGCTTAGTTTCCTGTGACGCCCTAACCCTGATCAGGAGGCAGGGGGCAGCAGTGAGCCGTGGGGTGCCAGGAATCACAACCTGATGGGGAACATGCCCTGGGTCAGCTGGAGGCGGAACAGGCGACAGTTGGCGATGCGCAGGGCGGCGCAGGCCGTTTTGGAGAGGTCGCTGGGGAACATGGGCTTGGTGCGGAACCACGTCCCGGTGCTGCGCCGGAACTCCCGGATGTAGTCGAAGCTCGTCCCTACGCACGCGAAAGGAAAAAAAAAAACCCGCTGCGGGTTAGCGATGCGACCGACCTGGAAAGCACCGGGTGCTGTTCTTTTTACTGACCCGTGTCCAGGTCTCCCACCACGTAGATGCTGGCCCCGATCGGAACCGCCCCGTAGACGAAGGAGGAGCTGGCCGGGATGCACAGGTTCTGGTCGTCAAGGAACATCCACCTGAAGCACAACGTTCAGGAAACACGTCAACTTTTCACGCTCAGAACGTAACCCAGTTAGAAGAGGTGGGTAGTAACTAGTTTCATTTGTTTGATTTTTTTAATTTAAAGAAAATGATTTTCTTTTGCCTGAAAACAACTTACAGTTAGAATGAAACCATTTATCCGCCGTCTTCGGAGGCTATGCTAACTAGCCTTAGCATTCATGACAGGCTATGCTAGCAGTCGCGTAGCAGAGAGCTACTGTGGGCACAATGAGCAGGTTGTACACAACACTGATTGACAGCATTAAGACCCGCCTCCTGGCTGTGATTGGTTGTTTCTAGGTAGCGCTGGGAGGCAGAGGAGCTCAATCTTTTCAGATTATCTGTCTCGTATTAAACCGTCTGAACATAGTGACAGTTTCAACAAATATGTAAAAAAAAAAAAAGATTGTTACCATAGTTGCATGCTAAAGCCCTAATAACAGAAAAAGCTTGTACACCCGATTTAATCACTGCCTTAAATTACAGACGCCTAGCTGCTATTTTCTCAGTTCCAGTGTAAAAAGGGGAAAATGTTAACGTTTTTATCGCCTCTGTTTAATAAGAAATAACTGACATTTCATAGTCATGTTTTGGACTCGCCTCAATGCATTAAATCATGAATCATAAGCTGGATTAAGCTTTTAAAACTGGACCTTCTCATCTCGTCGTGGTAGAACTCGGACTTGCAGGTCATCATCTGTCTTTGCTCGGGGTTTTCGCTCTCTTGGCTTCTGACTCCGCCGAACACGTAGAGCTCCTGACCGACGCCGCAGGCCACCGAGCCGAACCTGAGCGGGACAAAGTGAGTCATAAAACAGAAATATCAACACACATATCCAACATGACTTCCTGGTTTTCACGGATGTTCCGAAATTTCAAAAACAAACCAAATCTTTCCATAGTTGAAACTGAATAAAATGACAAAAATATTTTTCTCAATGTCTGAAATGAGATGAGACCAAACTTATCTTTTTTACGCCATATTTAACAAAGTTATTTCTGTTTGATAAATGCCACAATAAAAGAGAGACAGAATATTTAAGAGATTTTTTTATATACGTCTTCAGGATCAGAAATTCACATAAATTTCCTCAGTTTTTGGTGCCGCTTTGCCTCTGAACTGGATGCTGAACTTTAACTTTCTGCTCGACTTTAAGACAGAAGATGCATTCGAGTTCATGCTAACATTTTTATTTGGTCATTTGATTTTGATAGTGTCCCATTTTTCAAAGATGGCTGACAGCACATTTCCAACAGATTGGGCGATAAATCTGATCAAATTTTTGGCTTTTAAAGATTAAATTTTTTGTTTTTCTTTGGGTTTCCGTAGTTTGGAGTGATGTCAAAGGGTCGCCATGATGTTTACTTGGACTTCAAATTCAGGTCAACTCTACCAGAAAATATAAGGATGAGGCAACAGTTTTAATTTTAAGAATAAAGTCAAATTAATACGAGGATAAACCGTTAAGATTAGCAGGATAAAGTTGTAAAATTAGAAGAAAAAGTCGTAGTTTTATGGGAACTTCAACACAAAAAATACCCCCAAATTAAAATTGTGTAACATTGAACATTTTGTGAAGTTATACTTAAGTTTTACAAATAAAAAATATTTAATATTTTAACACAAAAGAATCAAATTATTATCAATATCAGGAGTTTAAAAGGATTTTGCTAACTATTGAGTCCATTTAGAAGAAAACCACATGAACTGGTCTACATCAGATCTTTATGACTAATTAAATGTACTTTTCTCATAATTTTAAGATGTCGTTCAGGTAAAATAGTGTCTTTATTCTGATCATATTACGACTATATTCTTGTAATTAAAGCTTCTCATACTTTATCGTACAACTTACAGGAGAGAGAAAGAAAAGCCGCTTTTCAAAAATATTTTCTGTCATTTCTAATCTATTTTTTATAAAAGAAAGTGAGAAAAAATTTTATTAAAATCAGCTCTAACAGAAGATGAGGTCTACTTATTGATATGTTGTCCAAATATTAGCTGAAAAATGGCAAAAATTTTCTTTTTTGTTTTAAATCCAAACACCTGAGACTTGTGACATAATTTATCTTGACCACATACAGACACCACATCCTGCACGTTCTGTTTAGTTCCCGTTTCTCTCAACTCAAATAATACAATCAAAGATCAATCTGGCTTGGAATAAAAATTGATAAGAGGTTGAATATTTCTGATTGCAAAAGTTAGAGAAACTAAACCGATACGAGTCATTTTTGTTTAACAACCAAGTTCACAGTACAACTTCAAAACAGGCCTGTTGCAATAAGCAATAAATCAATTAATCACATGTTAAATTAAACTCAATAATTCTAATTTGCATGTTTTTTTTTTCCTTTCTCTCTTTCAACCAAAATCTGGATGACAAAAGTCTTCAGTCTGTTTACAGAAACCTCATGATTGATTTTGTTTGTTGTTTCTGTTGTTTTGTTTGTTTATTTTGGATATTTAAAATGTTGAAGTGTTAAATGTAGATTATAATTTACAGTTCATTGATCTTTGAGAATGTTTTCTTGCATTTTTATGCCTTTACCATTATTTTACTTGAAAATGGTCTCAAAAAACAATCCTATTGTTTGGGACAATCTAAAGTCCAGGAACATTTGTTACCATTGCCTACTTCAAGAAACTATAAAAACTTTTCTAAATATGTGATATTTCAAAGTTGAAGTGATGAGTTTCTGATCTGATGAGTGACTAAAAACAACAAGATGACCTTAAAGTTCAGCCTCAGTAATGAGAGGAGTGCAGACGAAAAGTAAATGAGTGTGTGAATCAGGTTATGGAGGAAACGTGAAAACCACAGATATGAGCCGGGATGTGGTTATTCAAAGAAACCCCTCAGAAAAACAACCTTCAGCGGCTTGAATAGGTAAGAATCTGATGAAGATTGAAACCCAAAACTCTGGTTCAGCCGCTGGTTTGCATCAACGCCACAGCTGATGAGGAGAAGAGTTTTCCAGGCTGAATGCAGCGTGACTCGACAGCAGCAGCATCATGTGTCAGCATGGATGAGGCGTGGCGCGGCTCAAGCTAACGCTAAACCATTCAGGATTGCGACAGAAGCCTCGTTTCATTTCCTGTTGAGCAACTCGTGCTTCCGCGCGGCGTCACGGCCGATGTGCAGACGGTCACCTGACGGCGTCACGCTTACCGTCTCTCCTTCAGGGGACACAGGCCCGTCCACTGCTGGGTTTTTGGGTCAAAGCTTTCCACAGAGTCAAAGAGTTTCCCGTAGGATCCACCGCCGATGGCGTAGATCTTCTTATTCATCGAGGCGTAGCATCCCACCTAAGGGCGAAAATGTAATCTATGCTTTTATTTACTTAACTGCAGCATACAAACCAAAAAAACTAAACCAAACACCATTGCATTTTGTTCTTCATTCATTTCCATTTAGTTTCCTTTGATTAGTGTCATCCTCTCTTGGTTTATTGCTATGTCCACTATTGTTTATTGACCATCAGTAATCTTCACTCATCACCTGCTGCGCCGCCTAATCGTCATGTGTTTCACATCATGTGATTTTTCACTATTCAGCGTCGGATTCTGTGTTTTATGCTATAATTCACATCTAGTTCGTCGCTCCGTTTTATGTCCCGTTTTTCCTGTTTCAGAGTTTTGCGCAATGTGCGCGTCGTTTTTGTTGTGTTTTTTTTTACCCCCTATGGTGCAGGGCGGTCGGGAAGAGTATCGATGGGGAAAAGGCAGACTGACATAAACCTTGTAAAACAAGGGAAACAATTTCGGTATTTTGCTTATTGAATTTTAAAAGTGCTGTGTTGTTCTATCACCCCCGTTTCATACCGGTGTTAACACTATAAAATGAACGCTCTCTATGGTGGTATCACCCATGGAGGGATTTCTTTATTTAAATGGGTTCATTTTTCAGAGGGATACAAAGTGAGGGTATCGTGATTTTAGTAATTACATGTTTATAAGAGCGATTTTCTGTTGTCCTTCCATGGAAGCGGGCAGCCTTCAAACGGAAATAAAACACTTTTTAATATAAGTTGCTGCTTTGACATGATCACAGAACTGCCAAAACATATGTACAAAAATCCTCAATAAAACATCACCGGGTGAGACAAACTCCATCTTCTTTCATAACGCATTTGATTTAACCGCCAAACCGAACGCATGCGCTTCTTTTCTACAAACCGTTTTACAGTCATTGGTCAAGAACACGGAAGCTAGAATTCTGATTGGCAGAAATCTTTGTCTATTATTTACAGTTTAGTTGAGGCGGGCCGTTTGGTCCAGTGCTCGCTTTTCTTGAAAAGCCGGAAATCCGGCCCCCAGATGGCGCTCTTTAAGCCCGGATACTACAGTTTGGTTGAGGCAGACCATAAAGATTGGTTGAGGCGGACCGTTTGGTCAAAAGCTGGAAATCCGGCCCCCGGCAGGAGCTCTTTAATCCCTGTATGGAGCAAACTTCCAGAAAACTGCAAAACAGCTGAAACACTGAGTGCCTTTAAACCTACATTAAAACCCACCTGTTCAGATTTGCTTTTGAATCGTAGTAAATGAAACGCTGACCAACATTTTCGACGTGTGTTGATGATTTTCACGATGTCACTCATCAAAATGTAATGTTTGTTTCTCAATTGTTTATTGGACTTTGTTTTTTTATGTTTTATGATTGAGTTTTTATGGTGTAAAGCACTTTGAACTGCCTTGTTGCTGACATGTAATATTCAAATAAACCTGATTGTGTTAACGTGTTAAAATCTGCGTCTAAAGTCTAGTTCTCCTCTGAGTGGTTCAGAAATAAACAAAATAACAGGAAAGTGTTACAACCTCATGTTGGTCATACTTTTATCAAGTAAGTCTGTGAAACTCAGCAGCAGTCTGTGGTAACGGTTGACATGATGTCTTAACATGAAGCCGTTCCGTCACAATAATTACCTTTTATTACAAAGAAACAGAAAAGAGACGTCACTAAGAGCAGCTTCAGCTGAAACAACAAGTTCAGAGAACAGAAGTAAAGGAAACGGATATAAAAGCAAAATACAAATATGATAAGATGCCACCACACATATGCTGACTGGGCCCTGAGACCGTCCTGCTGCACAGCATGTTTCTGACAGACGATGCAAGAAGAAGAAATTACACACTCAACCAGAAATTACAGAAAAATGTCAATAAGTCACATTGTAGCTCTGATGTTTTTGTGGGATTTTTCTTTGCTTAAATCAGTGACAGTGGAAAATTTTTCTGTAATCACTAAAATCTATAAATAGTTTCTGTTTATTTAGGAAGTATTAAATACTTGATTTGCTAAAAAAGTAATATTAGCAACGTTTCCTTTCTCAGGAACTCTTCAGAGGTTGTACAGCGCCCCCTGCAGGTCACAGAGGTGAACAAAACTCATATATATATATATATATATATATATATATATATATATATTGTCATGTTTATTATTTTTACTTTATTTGTTTCTTATTTTAATTTTTATTGTGTGTAAGTCCATTTTAAATTATTAAAACTTTATAAATTGTAAACCTTGTCTTTTAGTTTTGCTTTTTCATATTCATATTTAAAATTGAGAACAAGGTGGAATCAAAGTCAAATTCCTGGTTTGTGAGCAGAAACTTCAACAAAGCTGATGTTTAAATTCTGCTCAATAAATTATCTTTGGTAATTTAATGTAATTATATGTATATACATGTATTACACATTACCTTTGCATCTAATTCAATTGAAACAAAATGAATAACAAAATCAAAGAATCAAGGTTTTGCCATTTTCTTGATCTTTTGCATCTTTTGTATTGATGTGGAAAATTTAATGTCAGTGAACTTGAAAGAACTGAATCAATGTTGGGAAGAAGTGAAGTCCTCCTCGGTTACCTTCCGCATCATCGTCATGCTCGCCTGCATCTTCCAGGTGCTGAAATGCGGGTCGAAAACCTCCACCGCGGTCAGCGCCAGGTCTTCGGTTTCTCCTCCCAGCACGTAGATAAGCCCGTCCACCTCCACCACGCCGAAGTTCTGACGAGGCTGCAAGCATCAGACAGGAAACAGATTTTATTTAAAGCCAGCATGTGTGTGTAAAAACTGGCTGACCTGAGATCAGATATGGTGTTTAAAAGCGGGAAAGCTGTGACTCCCATCATAACCAAATCAGAAAGAAAAAGATACTAAAGTCAGTAGAAACCAGTGCAAAAACACAGAATCTTACCAAGAATTTGTGTCTAGCAAACATCTTAGTACAGTTGAAATAAGACAAAACTAACTTAACAGTAAATTTTAAACAAGGAAACTTGTCTTACGTAAATAATCCCTTAAAATTGACTTAAAAGTGACTAGTTTTACAAGCAGATTTCTTCCTTTATAACGAGGGAAAATGTCTCGTTATAAGTGAGAACATCTGAAAGCAGAACTAGTACTTTATTTATAAATGATTTTACTACAAAGTTGTCAATTTAAAGCAACATTTAATGCAAAGTTGCATTAAAAGTGCTAACTTTGCATTAAAAATGTCATTATTTACTTAATGACACTTCATAACAGTCAAACCGTTCATGATAGTGTGATATCAGTCTCATGCACACACATTCAAATAAAATGCCACCAAAAACTTCTATATTTTGGTGGAAAATTTACTTGCAAGCTAGTTTGTCATATTTCAACTGTACTAAGATACCTGCAACTAGAAACTAGACAAAAATAAGAGTTTGTCGCGTTTTATTGCAATTTGACTTTAAAAGCAATACTGACACCTTGTGGTCACAAGATGCTAAAACAAGCCATTTGGACATCTATGGAGGTTGTAAACAGAGCTGCAGACAGACCGATGCAGCTTGTAGATGAATAGTCTCTCAGATTAACCAGGTACCTGCAGCATCGGGGGGATGGGGCTCCAGGAGTTGGAGTCCGGGTCGTATTTCTCTCCAGTGTCCAGGATCGTGCCGTTTTCATCTGTTCCCCCCATCACAAACAGGAAGCCCTCTGACACACAGGAAACAGCCTCATCAACAACCCGCCTGCTGCTCTGCTCTAAGGATGCAAGTTATCGATTAATTAATCCACCTAATTTAATCGACAGCCGGTCAATTGATAAGCGGAGTTTTCTCTTGTATTAAGGCCTTTTTTTGGTTTGTTTGGCGTAAAAAATGGCGTAGGTCATTAAGGAAGGTGACGATATGTGAAACACTTAATTTCCCATGAACAGACATATTCGGACAGAACTTCTTTTGCTCATGAAGACATGTTAAAACTTCGCCTCATGAAGTGCATTAACTCAAAACAGACCTCAAAATCTACATTGCTTATTGGTATCATACTCTTTTTCCATCATGTTACATTTTTTTCTGCTTCATCTCCTCCACATGTCACCTCGTCTTCATAGCAGTAGCATGTCAACAATCTTTGAATGAGAGGTTGGCGTTGCTCCATCGTGTAGCTCGGCTAAATGAGCGCTATTAATATGAAACTTAACTTAATGAGGTTATCGAGTTTTTATATTTTAAAACAGAACCGAATAAAGTGCATTTTCCATCCGACGACGGACTCTTTTTGGAGTGTTTCCGCTATCCCTCCGCCATCTTTGTTTCTGTATCAAAGGCTCCGCTTAAGGATGACCAGCGGCGCCCCCTGCTGGATGGCGGACAAACTACAACACTAAAAGAAGCTCTGATGGACATTATTATTTCAGCTAATCCATCGGAACTAATTTTAATTTTAAGAACCATTAATCTTAAGCCTTTCTATTCCGGAACAGATTCCGATGGAGCACTAACCGGCGGCGACCACGCCGTGGCCCAGACGGGCCAGGCCCATCGGCTGCAGCTCGATCCACTTCTGCCTGTTGGGGTCGTAGAGCGGGCACATGCAGCGCGTCACGGTGGTCGGCTTCCTGGTTCTGTTCGGAGTGGAACAGTGGATCAGATGGAGGTCTCTGACCCACATTACAGCTAAAATACACCTCACTAAAACAAAGTATCCTTTAAAAATTAAGTTTTTCTCAATAATTCAGTTCAAAAAGTAAACACATATTGTGATATTTCAAATATTCCTCAAATGTTGGAACAAAACCAATACAAAAGAATATGTTATGTTACAATCTTCATGATTATGGGATCAAGAATATTACTGGAAAGTTGAGTGAAAGGAAGAAGTGTTTTTGTTATTTTTTTCAAGAATGACTTGAACTGATTTAACTTTTTCATGTTGTTACAGAAGTTATTGTGATAAACAACAATTTTGTTGTTTTGAGACCATTTTCAAGTATGGCTTTGTTAGTGACTTAAATATGACCAACTATAAAATAAATATTTAAAATAAATACATAAAACTAGAATGCACATGGAAATATATTGATCTATAAATAAATGACCAATACCAAAACCAATAAACTTTAATTGTGTAAAGAACACTTAACACTGGAAGTGGAAGATATTTTAAATGTCCAAAATAAAACATGAGAACCAAAAACAAAACAAAAAAAACACAAAACCACACACACAACCAAAACCATTAATGGAATAGATCATAATGACTCTGTCAACAAAATTGCTCTTGAAAAAACATTAATCTGAATGAAAATTAATGAAGTAATTTTAATTCCCAATCATTAAGACAGGCTTAGTGAGGACCCAAACAGCTGCAAGCATGTTATTGTGCGGTTCTGCAGTAAGTTGTGTTCCAACTTGAAGATGAAAATACAGATTCCTACCTTCGATCTTCTCCTCCTACGAGGACGATGCATTCAGAGTAACCTCGGGGTTTGAAGGCGGTCAGCATCGCCTCGCCCTGCGGCGGATCCTCCGTCAGAACCTTCTGGCAGAACTCCCTGACCACCTCCCTCATCAGCGGCTCTGCCATGGACTGATCACACGACACAAAATAAACATCTAAAACGCAAAAACTAATTCAACTTCATCACTTTATGTGAAAATGATCAGTAGGAAATCATGGCTGCAGTTCAGTGTCTGCTGGAGGTGATGGAGGAATAAAGTGTTTCAGTTTCTTTGAGTTTATATTATTAGAACATTAATTAACCTTCAGAGTTTTGAGGATTAGAAACTTGAAATGGCACATTAGAATCTACAGATACTAATGTGCAAAATGCTGTTTGCAGCAGCACCTGTTCTCTCAGGTAGCTCTGGTCCAAGCCCTGCATCCACACGGCCGACATCACTTCCTTCATATGGACCTGCAGACACAGAAACGAAAAACTGTGAAGTCAAACAACTAGGCCGGTCACAATAAATCAATGAATCACGTGATGAATTTATTATTTATCCTTTTTCTCTTTTCTCTCTGGATGTTAAAAGTCTTCAGTGTGGTACTTTGGTCTCAACTAGCCCCTTTTTGGGGGACAATTTTGTTTACAGACAATTCATTGTATTTGTTGTTTTATTTATTTATTTTGCATATTTAAAATATATTACAATTCCAGTGTTAAATATTCAATTAAATTTAATGCTTATTGATTTTGAGAATGTGTTCTTGCATGATTATACCATTATAAATATATTTCCTGAAAACTGTCCCAAAACTAGTGGCTTACCAATTTACTTCCTTAATTTTGGGAGATCAGCTGACAATTATATTTGGAGTCAATCTGATCCCCTGATCTTATCTTCCTCAACAAATGCCTAAAAATGAGGATTGATCGACAGACCCACCAGGTCAGGTCTGCACGTTTGCAGTTAACAATCGTCACTCCACTGTTACCAACTCAGCGACTTTCTTGCTATATTTAGCAACATTTCAGACAAAAAAATTGGAATCGGCAGGTCAGGTTTTTAAAAGATCGATAATTGGTGATTGGCCAGAAAATTGCAATCGGTGCATCCCTAATCAAAATGCCAATATTATCGTTTGTCACAATAACATCCAGCAAAACTTATCATCTTGACAGGCCCAGCAGCTGGAAATCAGCTATGGAGAGCGTGAAGCTTCCTCACCCTGCGGTAGTCCGGGTCATGGGTGAACCATCGCACAGCGGCCTCCAGCACGTGCTTCTCGTTGCCCACGTTGAGCTTCTCCATGCTCAGCAGCTCGCACAGCCGGCTGTGGGGAAGCTCCCTAAACTCCTCGGTGAGCGCCACGTCGCGGAAATGCGTCTGCAGGAAGTCCGTGGCGACGTAGTGGACGTGCTGCAGGCAGTAATGCAGCGAGAAGAGGCGGATGCCGATGCAGTTCTCCGCCGTGATGCAGCTCTCCAGGAACTGGCAGCAGAGCTGCTTCAGGTCGGTCATGAGCAGCAGGTCGGACGCCTGCACCATGTCCTGGACGGTCTCCTCGCTCAGGGTGATCTGGGATTACAAAACAAATCCAACAGCTGTACTGGTGTTTCAAGATTCTGTTTAACAGGGAATAAAATCCTCAAAATTCAGCTTCTCTGAAAAATTCTAACATTACATATTATTAGTGCAGCAAATAACGATTATTTTAGTGATCGATTAATTGATTATTCTGATGATTAATCTAATAAACAATGCCACTTTCTACATTTTTTCATTTAATCACTTAAGCATTTTTTATTAGAAAAACATTAAAAGATGCAAATAAACAAATTATTCAATTATGATTTTAAATAAGAAAATACTAATTTTACCGCCTAAAATGCAGTAAATATGTTTTCTTTAGTAAATCTGAACCAGGTGAAGCTAAAACTGCCATGTGGGAGTTTTGGTGCTTTTACATTAAATGCAAAATGTATATATTTTTCTTACAGTTTCTCTCTTAATTACTGTTTGAATATGTTACAATTACTAAATTAGTTCAAGATTATTTCAATAATCCACTAATCATAATATTTGTGTCAACATATAAAAAGGGTTAGATGAAACACTTTTCTTTATCCAATTAATTTACCATCAAAAATAATCAGTAGATTTATCAGTTACTAAAATGACCGTTAGTTGCGGCAACAGTTCAAAGTCTTTTTTTATGTTTTAAATCTTTACAAATTTATATATTTCATAAAAAATTGTATATTTAAATTTCATGAATTTTGTGACCTGATAGTAGTTTAAATTTGTCAGTTTTGTCCCCAGGAGCAAAGACTTTGGACATTACTGAAATAGGCCATAACAAAAACATCTTTGCACTAATTTTTCCCATCTTTCTGACCTCAATATATATATATATTTACATAATCGTGTGTAGATTGACCAGATAAATCAGAGGACACAGTGCATTTTGAGAATAAAAAGCTGGGAATCACCTCCCCGCTGAAGATGTAGTCCAGGATCTGTTTCATGATGGCCATGGGGACTCCCTGCAGCTCAATTCTGTAGGTTGATCCATCTTCTTTAGGAGGATTGTAGTTCAGTTTGGTCCTGAAATGAAATTATTCACAGCAGAATATGTCACAACATGAAAATAAAAGCTGCCTGGAATCACTCCCAGCTAATGAAAGTGAACACACCCATCAATCTGCTGCCACAAACACAACAAATGTCCGACCAGCTGTGTGCAGGAGGAATGTCTGACCTGATGTAGGGGCTGGCTGCAGCCAGGATGTTTTTCTGCACTGGGATCTCCTCTCCATCCACCACAAGGAGCGCATCGTGGAAGCTTTGCTCCTGCCAGAAGGTCCGAAGAACTCTCAGGAGCTTCTGGGAGTGCTGCGGATCTGAAACCGTCAAACCGGGATCACCGGATGTGGAGTTCGGCATGTCTGGACTTGGGACAGGTCTTCTGTCAAGAGATGTGTACACACTGTATTTCATAAACGTTTGCTAATTAATGCTGTTAGTATGTTTATCTATTACCGAGCCGAATACTTTGTAAAAGCACCACTATTAAAAAGAACCCAGATTTATTTTCTATAAGCAAGCGCATACAGGTGCTGCAAGCTGGAACGTCTTAAAGTAACCAGTTTTTAAATCAAGTTTGGCAAGAAAAGCTACGCTAGCAGCAAAACAATCTACAGTCTATATTAACGGCTCCGACGCGGGCTAAAACAACATGCTGTAGTTTTCTATTAGAATATGTGCTTGTTGTAAAGTCTTACCTGAAGTTTTCTTTGTTTTTTTTTTGTATTTTTGGGCACAGGGAGTGCCCCGGACTGCCCTCAGAACACCATGAATCACTCCAAAAGGTTGGAAGTCGACGGTACAGGCATGTGTTACATGCTGCATTCAGGAACATAGGACAAAACTGTACGAGATGTACACCAGAATGTATAATTAGAAGAATAACAATAAATTAAATGTGTATTTATCAACATGTAAAAATATTCAACAAAACTACTCATTTACACTAATAACTGGTGGGAAATTTGTATAAAAATGCGTCTACAACTTCGTGTAATGTATTTGTCTTGGATTCATGAACGTCTCCTGAACTGGGCGGAAAGAGTTCAGGTAATAGCGTCCCACCAATAAGCTTCATGTAAAAAAGTTAATAAATACAGCAGCAGTGGCTTTAATTTATCCATCCATTATTTAAAGAGGCATTTAGAATATTAAAGAAACTTGCAACGAAAATAAAAGCAAAAATGTTCCCGGTATTCTGTCAAATACTGAGATGAACCCAGTATTATTTTGTGCTCATCTAGCTCCGTCATATTTTCCAGCAGAACCTCCATTCACAGTGTAGGTTTGAAGACTTTCAGAGGTTTTCCCCACTGAGTTTTCACCACGGAGATATATAATCTGTCACTCTAGATTACACCAGTGACAAATTAACTGGTGTAATTCATTGTTATTTAAATTAGTCCTGTGATTCATATGTACATCAAAAGTTTATTTTATCTTTGTCTACTTTATCCATTAGTTATCACTACTGCTAGTCCCACTAGTAAACTTGCCTTAGCTTAAATTTACTTTTTGTATTTCTTATTGTTGTTGAAGCACTTTGTGATTTTTATCTTGAAATGTGATATATACATAAAGGGTAACACTTTATTTGAAGGGGTGTACATAAGACTGACATGACACTGTCATAAACATGACATAACATCTGTCATGAACATGAAGGAGTCTTTATGAATGTTTATGACAGTTGTCATGAAGTGTCATTCGGTAAATAATGACACTTTTAATGCAAAGTTGCTCTAAAAGTTGCATTGAAAGTCCATTAAAAATGCCAACTTTGCAGTAAATTATCATTATTTACAAAATCATGCACGTACACGTATGTGTACACATTGCATTGTACACGTATTGTTCTGCCTTCACTCTTTTCAAATGCGAACAAGTAACATTATACTTGGAAAGTTTTTTTTGTTGTTCATAAATGCAGACTTTTAAAACTTAATCCAAATTTATGTCAATGGAAAAATGTTCTAAGTTGATTTTGGTTCAAAGTAAATCTGCTCAACTTTGTAGTTTGATTAATAACTTTGATTTGTGGTAAACATCTGTATTCGGTTCTGTGTAACATTATTCTATATTATTTTGAATATATGCAACTCAATCTGTGAAATCTGAAACTTTGTATTAATATTGTTGCCTTGTTTTGTTTGTAAACTGATGTAAAAGTACATGAAGGTTTTGAAAAAAGCTTTTTGAACAAGTTATTATGGAGGAACCTATTTTATGTACTTAGTTTCCTGTCGGATGCTAGTCGCAGGCGCACTCCGTCAAGCTGAAAACAAGCTCCGCAAATGCCCCCCTGGAGCAAACTGACTCCCTGGATCGAGAATCTGATCCTTAGCTACGGGAGCGGGGATGAGTCGGGCAGCCAGCTGAGGGCTCATGTCATCGGGGTGGGTCAGATGACCCAGTCCCAGGCTCGGGGTTCCGATGGTCCGACGGGGCTGCTCTTCCTGTCCGACGGAGAGCTCAAGATCCCGGCTGTGCTCACCGCCTCCGGCTGGGAGCAGCTCCAGGAGAAGGAGGACCGGGAGTGCTTCAGCAGCCTCCTGAACACCACCGTGTGTCTGCAGGACTACCGGCTCCGGTTCCACATGGACCCGGAACAGACCAAGAGCCGGTTCTTCCTGTCAGTGGGGGAACTTGCCACCACCGCGGCGGGTCCGGTTAAAGACAACACGCCCTGCTGTACCAGCTCGGCCGCGGTCCGGATGAAGATCTGCAGAACCTGGAGGTCCCTTCTTGGTCAGGAGGACTCCCAGCGGAGCCAGGCCGGACTGGACCTGTCCGAACTGCTAGGAGAGTGGCAGCACGACTGTCTGCAGACGCTGCTGCGGGACATCCGGGAGAGACTGCTGGCTCTGAGGAACCCCCGACCCTCCACCTCTGCTCACACCCCGCCTCCGAACTGCACCAGGTGGGACCTGGACCGGGTCCGGTACAAGGGGGAACCGAGCTTCAGCGTCCCGGCGAAGCTGCTTCTCATTCCGGATGAGAGCAGGGAACAAGCTTGCTCTGTGGGGGATGTTGCGTGGCAGATAACCGATCCCGCAGGTCAGTATCGCACTGTATAGATAGACCCATAGGGGCGCCAGGTTAAAAAGGGCGCCAAACAATGGAATATCAAAAAAGTATTTTTTTAATTTGAATAATTATTTATTCTCAGCTTTATGTGTATTTTATGAATGACTTTGGAATATGATCAGGATCACTGAAGTAAAAAAAAAAATATATATATATATATATACATATATATATATATATAAACAATTATTTCTTTAACCTTCTGAGATCAAAAGTCATAATTCTGTGAAAAAAGTCATAATTCTGTGGCTGTCATCCTTTTCTATTAGAGTATGAGAGCCATACTAAGAAAAAATAACATATAAAAAGAAAAATTACAAAAATAAGGTAAAAAAAATTCCAAGAATAAACTCCTATGAGAATAAAGTGATATCACCAGTATAAAGTTGAAATAATAAAAAGTAATAGTATTACAAGCATAAAGTCATATTACCAGAATAAAGTCACTTTATTAAAGTAATATTACGACTTTATTCTGTACAAGTTTATTTTTGTATTGATTTCGTTATTTTTAGCTTGTTCCTAATATCGCTTCATAGTATCTGACAGGTGTTTTTGCATTCAAACTCCCCATTGGGTGCCATATTGTGTCTGCAAGCCTGAGAAAGTACTTACCGCGTCCCTCCTGCAGGTGGCGATCCAGTTCAGAATGCGGGAGATGCGGGGAATGCAGCTGAGCATTCCCCTCCTTTGATGGAGGACGTCGCTCCTTTCCCGGACCCAACCGCCCTGCTTTCCACCAACCCCTGGGACATGTTCCCCCCTCTGGGAATCAGCCCTTCCACCTCCGACTCGTCCGCGGAGTCCACCCCGAAACTCTACTCTGCTGCCGTGGTAACCAGCACCCGGCTTCCGGTTGCAAGCACCCAGCTTCCGGTTCCCAGCACCCAGCTTCCGGTTCCCAGCACCCAGCTTCCGGTTGCCAGCACCCAGCTTCCGGTTCCCAGCCTCCTCCCTCCTTATCAAAACCAACCCGCCGCCACCTTCCCACCGAGCTCCTCATCAGCCACCGTGAGTCTACCAGAACCTCCTGCCTCAGACGGAACCGACATCGTTCCGGGAAGCTACAGGAAGCCCAAGAGGAAGCGATGCGAAGCGGAACAACAAGAAGAGGAGGAAGAAATAAGTGGGAGTCCGCCATCTTGGCTCTTTGACTCCCAGATTGGATCTTCCAGAAACGGGGACAGTCCAAAACAGACCGGACCCGCCCCGAAAATGACCATAGGCACTCACGGCGACGGCAGACCGTTCTCCTACAAATACAGAGTGTCGGGCCAGAACCTCCAGGACTTCAGTCAGTTCCGAGTGGCTGCGTCTCTGCTACACTGGGCTCTGCGGTATCTGTTGACTCCGAAACCAACAGAAGATCCGCAGAGCGTCGACTGATTGGACTCGCGTTGCCATTTTTATTTCCCAAAAAGTCCAATATTTCTTCATAGAAGGAAACACCTGGTTCCATGTTTTGTTTGGAGCGCCGTTTGTAAGATTACATAATAAAAAATTAACAGCAACGTTTTGGTTTACGTAGCCAGAGGGAAAAACTGTGGGTGTTAACTTTTATAGTCATGTTTTCACCATTTTATTCATGTTTATAGATGTCCATTTACCTTCCAAACTAAA
Organism: Poecilia reticulata; assembly: GCF_904066995.2. Taxonomy (NCBI): domain Eukaryota; kingdom Metazoa; phylum Chordata; class Actinopteri; order Cyprinodontiformes; family Poeciliidae; genus Poecilia; species Poecilia reticulata. The sequence goes on along the minus strand of NC_088835.1, from coordinate 28,907,913 downwards.
TATTTTGCTTTTAATTTAAACATTTAGTTCCCAAATAAATATTTTAAGTCTGAGCTTAAAAATAGCTTTCCAACAAAAATATTTAACTTAAAAGATTTAATGAAATATTTTTGTTGGAACAAAATATATTTATTTTGGAAGTAAAATATTTACTTTTTGAATTAAACATTTTTGCAATAGTTTTAAAACTATTGCAAAATATAACTGAATATTTCACTTTTAATTTAAAATATTTAGATTGGCAATAAATATTGAGTTTGGAAAGCAAAATATTTCGTTTTAAAATATTTCGTTTTTAAGCTAAATATTTATTTTTAAAATAAATATTTAGTTTGGAACCAATTATTTAGTTTTTAAGCTAAATATTTGGTTCCCAACTAACTTGGTTTTCTGACTTTTGGAGGGCAAAAAATTAGTTTAACTATTTAGCTGCCCAACTAAATGTTGAATTCACAAACTCAATATTTAGTTTGAATATTTATTTAAATTAATATTTAATTTGAAAGCTAAACATTTAGCAAATACTTAGATGTCAAGTTAAGCATTTAGTTTGGAACTTTGACATTGATAAAAGTAGGACTAATATGGTGAAAACATGACTTAAAAGAATGAACGCCCACATTTTATTTCTCTGGCAGGACAAATAAACCAAATTATAGGTGTTAAGTTTTCACTTTACAAACAGCGCTCCATAGTTTTCTAATGTTGAGAATTTTTTCTCTTTATCTTGGAGATTAAATGGTTCTGTACATTTTTTCTGCTGTACGTGTTTTTTAAAATGTTTCAGATGCATCAGGAAGTGCAGTTCTGTGTGGTTTCTCTGTACCAAAGTTTAAAAATTTCTTAATGTTTATTAAAGAATAAAAGAAGCTTTAATAGGTTTTTACAGGAAGCATCATATTTAAAAAAGTTTCCTGATTATTGTGCAATGATCAGATGTAGACTAAAAGCTTTATTACTTTCAATGTGGCGCTAGGCGATAAATATACTTATTAATCACATTGATGGTGCTTTAATATTTAATCTGATTTTATGTTTAGGCCTCTGGAGACTCAAGGAAGGACTGAAGGAAGCAAGGATAGAAGAAAGGGCATGAGGAAGGGAAGTAAAGGCGGTAGGACACAACGAGCAAAAAGCGAGGAACGACGAACAAAAAGCAACAAAAAATAAATTAAGGAACCAGAAAACAAAAATCATTTGAAAATTTTTCTGCTTTCATTTTTTGTGACTGAATCTGTGCAGAAAATTAAACCTTAAATCCTGAAGTTAATAAAAAAAAAACATCCGATTGATTCGTTGCCGATAAATCAGTTTATTACAATGCGACAGTTTGAGGGAGCGCCGTCGTTCTGTCACACACTCTCACAAATCTGTCCGTAAACACAGAATATTTCAACATCTGAGACAGAAAGAAGTTTCCTCTGATGATAAAACACATCAAACGTAAAATCCTACAGTGAGTCCTAAAGCGGCCTCTCTTCTTCGCTCCACAGCTGTCAGTCTCTGTTCCCTCAGCCAATAGCACAGCCTGCAGTCGCTGTGGTCAGGGGGGGTCGGCTTAAACTGCGTGAGACGTGATCGAGGGAAGGAGTCACATTTCAGAGCCACGTTGACGAAGAAACATGAAATAATGCACAGATTAGGTAGAGATTTAGGGCTGAACTTTGTCTGGAGACAAAGAGAAACAGTTAAACTCACAGCTGGGAGAGGAACGGAGTGAACACCTCTACAAGCTGCAGCAAGTAACTCAAGATTTCAGCAAAATCTTTCACATACGGATACAAGAACCTGAACTGGCACCGTTAATCCCAGTGGATTCATTCTTGGGGAGAAAAATAAACAGCACCAGCCACTGGAAAATTAAAGATGGCTGCAAATTTTCAAGACAGTCGTTAAGGAGAATTTGCAAATATCTAATAACGGCAGCCATCTTGAAAAATGTAATATGGCTGCCAGTTTTTAAGGTGGTCATCGAGGAAAATTTATTTTTGCACTAAATTTGCAAATATCAAATAATGGCTGCCATTTCTCTGCTGCAAGCTAATTTTAATGCTTGTATCCACAGTTGAAGGATTTTTACAGTGATGTGTGGCTATGGAGCTGCAGCTGAACGCTTCGCTTAGTGTTTCTGTGGGTGGGTGAGTGAGTGAGTGCGTGTCTATCTGTAGGCCCTGTTGTGCCGCGGATACGGCGACATGATTGCGTCCACGCTACCTTCGCTGTCCGAGCTGCTGTCGGAGTCGCTGCTGCCAGAGTACGCGGACAGGCCCGGTAAGACGCCGACGCACACGGCCGCCGACGGCAGGTGCAGCATGCCGTGGGCGGCCGACGGCGGCGTCTTCGCCGTGAGGCCGGGGACGGCTCGGCGGTCCTCAGCTTCCCTGCTGCCTCCGTCCTCCTCTGGACAGGAAAACAGTCACAATCAGCGCCGCCGTTTACTTCAAAAAGATTGATAAAAACTGAGGAAATTTGAAGAAAAGGTTTCATTTAGACACAAAATATCCACAATGTTTTGATGAAAACGACACGTTTCTTCTTTCATTTGAGGTTTTTAGTGAACATTTTATTGTTTTTACAAGAACTAGATCCCTTCCTTTCTCCTCTCCTTTCTTAGATCATCCTTCTTTTCAAATCTTAGTCATCGTGTCTTTTCTTCCGAATGGTTTCTTCTGCATCTTTGCTGCTAAAACCCAAAACATTTATTTTTCCGAGTCAGACCGATGCCCACCTGCGAGTCTGTCTCCAATTCCTCTCGCGTTCTCCACCCTCGGCTTCTTGCCGCCGTCTGACGACTGCGAGGAGCTGAGAGGAAAGAAGAGAAGAGGAGACGCTTCAGAAACGGTTTCCATGGTTTCCTAAAACACTTTTCACAAAAAAAGATTTTAAAGAACGCAAAGAAAAACCCAGTTTGACACCATTTTGGGGAAGGAAAGAAAGAGGTCCCCACACCCCAAGGAGAAATTCTGGGACCAATTTATCATGGAAAATTATGGAAAATCCTGTTCAAATTATCTTTACTTTACTTGAATTTGAATCGTGAGAATTTTAGAAATTTTAAAACAGGATTATTCACAAAGAAAAATGGAAAGCAGTTGAAATCCAGTTCCCTTCTTATGTTCATTAATCTTTAGAAATCCAGACTTTTTATCTATTAAAACAAGAAAAAAAATGAATATTAAGAACCAAAATCTTTTCCACTCTGTTTTCTATTTTCCAGGAGTAATTTCCATGTTTCAGTAAAACCATTGAAGAACTTCGTACCTGCGCCTCTTCACAGCTCCCACTAATAAATGAGCCTGAGACAAGTGGCTGGTCTTTGGCTCCGCCCCCGACTGTTTAGGCCCCGCCTTCTTTTCTGATTCTCTCCGACTCTCTGCAGATGCTGATGCTTGCTTGACCAGAGCGCTGTGACGGTGGAGAGTTAGGGAGATCCAACAGGGATGGATCAAATGTAATCAATACGTTTAAAATTTCAGGTTAAACTTTTTCCTTCCACTCAACTTTCTGTGAATTTTGCTGGATATTCTGTATGCAGGCTTTTTTGTAATGAGCTGTTGTGACTTCTTCAGCAGACAGCTGAGGCAGATTGAGAACATTTAAAGGTTTTAAAAAATAATAATTTTCTAATATTTTGAGATGAAGGTTTATGACAATAAGTCATAATTTTACGACAAAAAGTTGTGTGAGATCTAAGTAATAAAATTACAAGAATAAAGTCACAATTAAAGAGAATAAAGTTGTTATAATACGAGAATAGTGTGATAATAGAAGAAAAAAGTCGGAATTATACTAAAATAAAGTCGCAATATGATAATAATCATCATAGTATAAGAAAAAAAGTTGTAAAAACACCAGATTACTACAATATTAAAAAAGTAACAGTGCTACGAGAATAAAGTTGAAAAAATATGAGAAAAAATCGGGATAATTTGAGAATGTCATGATATTACAACAGCAAAAGGCGTAATGATACAAAAAAATCGTAATTATACGATAGAAAAGTTGAAATATGAGAATGAGGATTGTTGAACATTTTGAGAAATGATAGATATTGGTTTTACAAATAGAAATACTTATTTTTTAACACATCAGCATCAAATTATTGTCAGTAGCAAGACGTTTTGCAAACAACAGAATCTATTTGCACATCCTTCTGCAACTTTAAAATCACAAAGTGATGAATAATAACGTTAATAATTATAAAAAAGAGTTAAATGTGTGAAGGATATTCGGTATTCCAACAGCTCCTGCTTCTCCTCGTCTCTGCGTTGCTTCTCCACCAGGACCTGCTGCCGGGAAACCTCGTCCAGGAAACTGGTCTCGTCCTCGTCCAGTCCCCTCACCATGTTTCCTGTCAGCATACGGCAAGACAGAAACGGCATTAATCTGAGTCCTGTCAGCATACGGCAAGACAGAAACGGCATTAATCTGAGACATCCAAAAATGAACAGTGACTTCTGTCTACAGGGTTCGTTCACCTTTCCAACAGTGAAAATCAAAATATTTTTCAGGCATTTTCAAGGTAAGTTTTCAAACTTTTCCAGCACCGCACTTTGGAGATAAAAACAATAGACATAAACTAAAAGATACAGTTTAAATTCACTGTAATACATCATTTATTACCATTACTGTGACTGTTCTGTATTCTACAGCAGGGACAACATAAAGTAAAATAAAACAAATGTTATGTTTTGAAATGTTTCTCACATCTTTTACATTTGATTGGTCCAAAAACAAAACATTAATTTACCAAAAAAATCCTTAATGTTGTTTTATGATCTATAAATGCCAACCGTTATTTCAATTACACAGATTAATCAATAACTTAAACATTAGTAATACTAAATATTAATTACATTGAAACAATCCAAATATATGTTAAGGTAAATTACCTTCCTTCTCAAATTAAATTCAAAAACAACATTTACAAAGAAAGTTACAAAGAAAAACTTTCTCGCCAAATTTTCTGGTGTTTAGCGAACGGAAATAATTTTCTTAATTCTAACAAACCTTAAATCAACAGTAGTTATTGCCAGTGGAGGGCAGTGCTGACCAAAAACATAGTTTCACTGTCTACCAATTATTTTTGTTTGGTGCCAAATCAAAGCTTACATATTTAAAAACATAGAAATCTGATATGTTTCCTTTTTCTGGTGGACACTTTTCAAAATGGCCGCCATGAAGAACTTCCGTTCGCATTAAAATCTGCAGTGGTTATTGTACAAGTTAGGTTTACTAACGGCTAACTCGCTAAACAAGAGCCTTAGCTAAGTTAATGCTAGAAAATTACTGGATGCTAACGCTAAACACAAAATTAGCAGAAGCTAAGGCTAACAATTAAGAATGTAGCGCCGCTTCCATTTACCTTAAAATTATGCAAATTAGAATTATGAAAATAAGTTTCCTCATTGGAAATACGGGCATTTTGAAAAAGCTCCCGTTTTTGATAAACAGATGTTTTTTAGTTGTTTGGATTTTTTTCAATCTAGGATGAGGTGGTTTTTCAGCTGTATTTCAATTGTGTTTCGTAAAAACTGCAGACTTTTGTCGCATCACACAAAACATGTGATCAACAACCGGATATTACTGATGGCGGAAGAGACGAAGGAGTTGACAGGGAGTGGTAGGAGGATAATGGCTCATTTTCAGCAGCTGATTTTGCTTCATATCATTACTTATAAATTGTATAAATAGGATGACCAAAGTCATAAAGTTCATCAAAGTTATCAAAATGGGTAAAATTTTATAGCAATAATTAGTTGTAAAGGCTCAGAAATGGGAGGCAAAATGGCCGCCATCCTGAAATTAATGAGGGGTGACCAGACAAATTTTTATGCTTTTATCCACACTTTACGGATTTTTACAATAAAATGCTGGAGTATAGTGGGAATAAATGGACATACTGAACTTGAACTGCTCCTCAAATTCCTGCTGTTTCTTGTCCTTCTGCTCCTGCAGCCGGTCATACAGGCAGCGGGGGTCGTACTCCTCCTCTGGGACCTCTGGTGAGCACACAGACACAGACGTGTTAAAACGGGCTGCAGCCAGCCTGATCCTGGTCTTCTGGATGCACCACTCCCACCCTCCGGGTCGTCGGGCTTCCGGACTTTCTCCCATTCCTCCTGCCTCTTCTTCCTCCTCTCGTCGAGCTCCGACTCAGACACGAACTTCCTGCTGAGGTCGACGCCCGCCGCCGCTTCTCCCCCGGCCATCGGAGCGACCCTAAAGACAGCGGGACACGTTTAGCTGTGGGTGCGACGGATTTTTAAGGGAAATTAGATATTTTTGTATATATTTTTTTTTAAAAAGAAGCAATGTTACGATGTAAACATAATGGGCATTAGAGACATTTAAAATATAATAAAAAATGATTAACTTTAGGAGGAAGAGGGAAAAAAACAACTTTTTTTTCTACATTTTGGGGATGCTTTTTGTATTTGTTGCACCACTCTGGCGTGGGATGTTGTTGTTTAAATGTATTAATACTTTATTTACTGATGTATTTCTTCTTTTATTTTATTTTTTCAAAAAAGAAATAAAATATTGCTGAGAAATAAAGGGGCAGCTCCAATCTTGCTAAGCCGATATCTCAAAAACAGCCTTTTATCTGCTGCTGCAGGGTGCAGCTCTGCATATTTATGATAACTGCAACCTTCCCAGAACAATCATTCATTATACATTTCTTTCTCCTTCTATTAACACAGCCATAAAAGGTGGAATAAACCATATTTCAACTTAGCCAGAGGAAGGTCTAGACTTTATTAAAAGTAATAAATAACAATTGAAATAACAAAATATCTGCATTTTAGTTTCAAGGAAGAATATTCTTTGTTGATTTCTACATTATTTCTGGTATTTTTATATATGCAGAAGCTCTATCTATACATTTTAAAGAATTAAATAAAAAGTTTATTAACTGGTTCATATGCTACGTTATTTTTCTTTTGTAACCTAACCACTGAGTCAGTGTTTGTTTTATTCACATTACATATTTCTGAACAATATAGCAGACAGGAAATTCACAAGGAGTATATAACATACAAACCATTTATATTCAAGTATTTTTTTAAATCTAAAACAATATTCCAATGGATTTTACTATTATGTCTACTATACTCAATATGAGGCTTCTAAGTCTATTGTCTAAACTTGTACACAAAATCTTGTCTTATAAATTCTTTTGATTTCAATTCTATTTATATGAAACTTTAAATTACTGTGGATTTTTCACTGAATACAACTAGTATTACAAGTTCATTAGCTGATGATTGTAGGAAATATTAAATAGGTACCGATGTCTAATCAATAATTCAGGAAAATACCAAATAAGCATTTTGAAATTAAGCCAATATTTTGTGATTATTTTGCAAGTTTTCATTTAAATTGTAGACAAAACAATCCTTATTTTTGACGCAACTCCTCAGGGAACATGCCCCAGATTTTGCCTGTTCTTGACCGCCTCTGTTTAAACTATTCAGGTAAATGTTATTAAATGAAAGTTCGTCACACCGATTAAAGCTTTCAGTGTGTTTCTGACATGTGGCGTCTGTCAAGGTGTGTAACGATAATCTATTCAGTTCAGATGGAGCGAGGCATAAGCTAATGTTAGCTCCTTTAGCTTCTTGATGCTATCAGATCAACGACTCAAAACCGGCCGTACGTCTGACTTTCAGATGCTAAACATGCATAACCTCGGAGTAATTATTCGGCCGTTTTATATTAGCTGAATTAATTGTTTAATCTCCGAAACTTACCGAGTTTACGGCTAGCGGTTAACAACCTGCTTTTATTTATCACCGCCTGGTGTTACGCTGAAAACGGTCCGATAACCAACTCATTAGTTCCGACCTAAAACGTTCTGATCATCCACCAGTGACGGTTGCTGCCAAAAATAGACGAGTACACATTTGTTAAAAAATGTTTTAGTTTCTTCTCGTGTTTTAAATGATACAAATAAAGTCATAGGCCAAGACAACCGAAATAAAGTCAAAATTTTCCCATATTTCCAGACAGGCAACTCATTTGGATACAATTCTACGCCTATGACAGTAGAAGGTGCTGTTTCTATCTAAACCACTAATATATACACACATTTCTACCGCCACAGAACAGAAATAGATGTATATATATGAACATGGCGGTGATAATTCTGATCAGTTTGGACGAGGATAATAAGTATAAAATATTATTCCTATTTTTGTTTATTTTTTAGTTGATTTATCATTAGATTTTTTGTTTAATTCGTTACTTAGAATAAGTTATTTCATTAGGAATTCACTTAGTTAATTTCAGTTGGAAGGTGGGTATTTCACGGTATAAATAGGTGGGTCTTAGGTAGCTTATTATGCACGTGGGTGGTCCCAAGGTTTTTTACCAGTCACTTCAGTCATAAATCAATAGGGTTTGTGCGTGTGTTTGTGCGTGTGTTTGTGCGTGTGTATGTGCGTGTGTTTGTGCGTGTGTTGTATCTCGTGACAACAATAAATGTGAACATTTTCACTACTTTCCTGTGAACAAAATGATAAATATTTAGAAAACTACTCCCTCTCCACATACGTATTTATTTCTTGTATCTTAGATGAGTATAAAACCTAGAACTCAGTGTCCAAGAAAAGTTAAATATTACATAAGATAAATAAAATTATATTTTAAATAGAAATGTCAGGTTTCTGAAAGCCATGTTCATCTCTATGAATGTACTTTTATTATTTCTATCACTGCGATTCTATAATTTCTATAATTTATGACATGGAGAAAATGTCTTGAATGAAAAAAATCTGCCAGTGTAGCTAATAATTTCTTTATTAATATTAAGGAATTACTGACCAAAAACAAGCTTCTATATCTTGCTGAAAATGAACTTGGAATCTAGTTTTGTCTTATTTCAAGTGTACAACGATATTTGAACTAGAAACTAGACCAACACGGTGATATTTAGTGTTTTTCAGTGTATATCCCTAAATTTGAACATATTTATTGCTAAAGCTAATTTGTGTTCCAGATTATTTTACCTAACATATTTTCCCATGACATAAGTGAATTAATCTGCCAGATTAACTACTTTTTTACTCAATATTAAAAAATTATAAACTTCAAACCAGCTCCTAAATTTGACTGAAATGTTATTTGTAAGTTAGTTTTGTTTTACTTCAAGAGTACTAACAAAAATACTTGGTAAGATTTTGTGTTTTTGCTGTAATGAATGAATTTCACTTTCTGATTTTCTAGATGTATCTGTATATTTGTATATTTGACAAACTATGAATCAATCAAATAATTCAGACACACAAGCTGCTTTGCTTTTAATTTAAGTTTCAACATTTTATTTATTTGTTGTTTCATTTTGCTTCAAAGAAGCTGAACTGTGAAGTCCCACTGGGACAAAACATCTGCAGTAAAAAAACCACCAGTCTCATGATGAAAATAAATGCAAACAAATAAGATAAATAATTCAAACAAATATTATTATTACATAACAAAGTACACAATAGCTTTTTTTTTTGATGAAACATCATCAGTTGTAGAATCGGGTATTTAATACCCGTCATTAGCTGCACTATGCAGAGCTTCACACTAGTTATAAGAGAGACCAACCCATCGTAACTTGGATAAATAAATAGATAATAAATATGTCCTCAGAACCTCATAGAGGTGGTGCCGCCATGAGCTCCACGCCCGCAGGAGTTGCTGGGATTGGGGGTGAGTGCGACAAGGACGGCTTGACGCAGGTGCAGCCCACAGTCACATCTTGTCTCACCAGGTTCAGCTTGTACCCGCCTTTCTGACATTTTTCCCTCTTCACGAACATCCAGGAGATATTCAGCTTAGCTGAGTTGTAGCTGTAGTCCTCTATCACCGAGCCACTGCTGTTCACCATGATGCAACCCTGGCAAAGACACACAGCCTGGGTGTACGTCTGGGGGTAGAACTCAGGGACCTCCACTGTCCTGTGGATGGAGGAAGACGACTCCGTCAGACTTAAACACAAACTTGATATTTATTTCATTCTTAAAGCTACTCTTAAAGCAGTGTTTAACTTTTATAAAGAATATGTTCTTTACAACTTTGCTGTCGGTTCAATTTGTTGGATGCTTACTATCAAGGTGCTGTAAACATAAGGTGTTAATATAGTATAACTCATGATGATTTAAAGCAAAAATACACAATACACTGCAAAACCTTACCATGCATAAACTAAACCAAAAATACAAATAAGTGTATTCAAAATAGTGCAAATATTTTGAATACACTTGAAATAAGACAAAAGTAACTTTTCAGGAGTCAAGAATGAAAGTAACACTTTTACTCCAGTTATTAATGTAAAGATAAAATAAAGAAAAATGCAGAGTTTCGGGGGCTTAAGGGAAAGATTTGCCCTTGGACACTTTTAATGCGAAGAACGCCCCTGAAGAATAAAACAGTCATTTTTAAACCTGAACTCTGAATCCTCAATAATGGTGAGAAGGACATTTATTGATCAATTAGTGTGATATATAAACTAATAAAGTAGGACAATTGTCTTTTTTTGTTGTTCCAATAAAGGAACAATTGATTAATTGTCAGAGCAGTGATGCAATAAATAATAATAATAATAATAATAATAATAATAATAATAATAATAATAATAATAATAATAATATAATTTAAAAATATCATTATCATTATTATTATTATTATTACAATTGAATGCAATAACGCGAGCGTAAATGGAAGTTTATCTTATTTTAATCTGAGGGATGTAAAGAAAAGAAAAAAGGAAATAAAAGAGAAGAAAAAAGACACAAATAGAGAAATTAAAGATCGTATCAGCGTGGAAGTGGGAAATTTGCTGAGTTAAAGTCTAACTGGGAAATCATCTGGAGTTTCCATCAGTCTGTCAACATCCAGTTTGGATTTTCTTCTCTCCCTCTCTCTCTCTTTAAAATCTCAATTAACTTCTCTTTTGTTTCCTCCACAGTTACAATAAATAAGTATAAAAAGAGGAATATTTTGCGCTTTGTATTAAAGCCTGTACTCACTCGTATTTCCAGGGAGATATGGAGCGGTCATTCTGGAACCCGGAGGCCAGGCTCTTGAAGGACTCCACCGGGCAGCCAGAGGAAGAGTTCGGAGACGGTGTCACGTTAGGGGGCGGTTGGAAGTTCTTCAGCATCTTCAGCGCCTTCTCCTCCAGCTCGGTCTTATTGTAGCAACGTCTCATCGTCACGGACACGACGCACAGCGCCAGAATGAAGATCTGTAGAGAGGAGAGGGAGGGTGAGGATGATGATGATGATGGAGGATGAGGATGAGGAGGAGGAGGAGGATGATGGAGAAGGAGGAGGTGATAGATTCCCATCACTCACCTGAGCAAGTTCCATGTCCTTTTGCAGACTTTTACTCAAGCAGATGGTTTAATCTCTGTGATAAATCCTGGTTGTAATCTGCGATCGGACATTCTCCGCTTAAATCTGTGATCCGCGCTCCGCCTTGCTTGCACCTGATTGGACGGGAGGAGGGAAAAGCGGAGGGGGAAACACCGGCGGCATGAGGAAATGGAAACGCTTCCAGACTTCCTCTTTCCCAAATGAACCAAGAAAGAGAGAGGCGGGGGGACGGGAGAAATAGAAACACGCGCAAATTAAAAATAAAAACAAGCCGGTCCAGGTGACCGGAAGTTGGCCCCCATCTGACCCCGAGTGGCGATGACCTCACCTGCTGCTGCAGCTGCTTTTATACGGTCAAATATGTCTGCAAATGATGGTGATAAAGTCAAATGAAGACGAATTAGCAATACCAATGTACAAAATCTTACTAAGTACTTTTGGTTTAGTTAGTGCAAATATTTTCATAAACTTGAAATAAGACAAAACTAACTTACGGGTAGCTTTTAGGAAAAGATAGCAGCTTAATGTTGATGGGAAATTACTAGTTTCACTGGCAGATTATTTGACTACTATGGAAAAAATTAATAATCTGCCAGTGCAACAAGATTTTGTGGTTTTTCGCTGCAAAACAAAAAAATCTTACCAAGTATTTTTGTCTAGTGTGATGCAAATATATTAATACACTTGAAAAACGACAAAAACAAGAAACTTTTCAGCAAAATAAACTTGTTTAAGTTAATAAGTTCTTAATATTGATGGAAAAGAACTAGTTGATTCACTTATGAGAAAGTTTAGTTATCAGTGAAATATTTCTTTTTAAGATCAATAGTAAGGAATTATTGACTTAAAGAAACTAATATATCTTGCTGAAAAGTTACTTGTAAATTAATTTAGTTTTATTTCAACTGTACTAAGATATTTGCACGAGAAACTAGACCTAAAATACTTGGTGAGTTTTTGCAGTTCCTGCCTCGAGTTTCTACATTTTCATTATTTATTTTATTCGAGACAAAGATGTTGATGTTTTACACTGATGTTTGTTGTGACTGCAAACATCCAAAATCCTATTTAATATCTAACTATAACACATTCAACGTGAGATATTTCAAACATGTCATTATGAATTACAGGTCGTAGTGAAAACACCAGCATTTTATTTGGTCTCAAAGATTGTTTTGTTATTAGACACTTAGTTATGTTTTTGTCTCTTCAGACGTTCCTGACAGGTTCTGAAATACTGATCACAGCTGATGAGCTGTGGAACCTCTAAGATGAAAGTATATCACAGAAACAAGTCAAGTATGTCCTGAGAAACATCAAAAAGAGCTGAGTGTCTAAGAACAAAAAAGTCTTTAGAACTGCATCATATATAAACACAATGGATTTCATTGATGGACAAACTTTCATTTTCTTGGAAAAAAGGAATATTACAACTTTTTCTTCAAAATTTCTTCCTTCCACTTAACTTTCCACCAATATCTCTTGATAAAGCACAGCCAGTTTCTGAACGTTCTGAACACAACGTTTCTGTTTTAAAACCTATTTTTTATTATTAGTCTTAATTTACTCTTCACCTTTTTTAAAAGACAAACATAACTTTAGCTTTTTATTAGATTTTAACCATTAAAAAAATAATAGAACTAAATATGTGCAATTGACCCCAAATGAGATTCTGTTTGGGGCCGCAGATAATTTTGGACCGGCCCTGAGCATGTTAATGAGAAAAAAACAAACAAACTTCCAACTGGAGTAAATGATCTTAATTTCCACTTTCTCTCCATTTTATCTGACATTGTATGTAAGGCGTTATACTGTCTCTTTAAAATCCTTTCTTGTCCAAACGAGATATAAATGAGATTTTTATTTGGAACAGGAAGAGATAGTTTATGTTCCCCATTTTATTGAACAAATCTTCCCTGACACTGTAAGGTAACCAGATCCGCTGTGCTGTTTGGACAGAACATGGGGAAAAAAAGGGAAAATTATGTAAATTTATTGTTTTCAGGAAATTACCCTGCAAGAAATAGTACAAAAATAAAAACTTCCATGTTGTGCTGTGTTTTTGTGAGTTTAATTTTCCTTTTTTTTTTTCTTCTTTTTTTAAGTTTTTGTTACTTGGAAGTACTTTTATGTGTGACTATTTTTTTTAGAAAGAAGAAATAAGGGGAAATCGGATAAAGGTTGAAGTTCATTAAAATGAGCAGCAGGGGGCGCTGATAAGCCCAGCTAAAAAGCTACCAACTCAAACAGAAAATATTCAAACGCGGTTAAAACTAATGTTTTTGAACCAGACAGTTTTCCTGATGTGAAAAGTCAAACATTTCCCCCCGTTTCTGTTTTTTTATTTCGTCACTGTTTGGCGGCAGCTTGGAGCTGCTGCAGGATTTACGACTTTTTCATGGCGTTGATGATGATGAAATCCTTAAAACCTGACGTGCAGAGACGTAAAGTATACGTATCCAGGTCTTGCTCAACCTGTTTACGTTTTGTTTTTTATTTTTGTAGGTGTTGTAGGACAAAGGTCAGCAGAGACGCACGGCGCTCCGTGAGTCTGAATGCTGCCAGGACCAAACAAAAGAAATCTGGAAAGTTTTATCTGAATCTGTTGGACACTTAGAATGAGATCATAAAAAAAAACGCTTCTGAAACTTGAATTACAGCTCAGTTCTCCTCAGCTCCTCCTCTGGTGATGCGACGCTGCTCGTCCCAAAATAGCAACATATATAATTTTAGTCTGCAGGAGAAATTCCAGTATCTTGTTCAGAGCAGCTGCCAAGTAAGTCATCAGAGCAAGTGCAAAGATCATCCGATCCGGAGAGTCTTTACGTCCCTTTGTCGCGTCTGGAGCAGCAGCAACACGCCGACACACCCAGGGTGACATCCTGTGTTTCAAAATCAATGCAGGAAATCTGACACTGAGTCACTATACCGAAAAGTTTGACAGGACAAAAAAGAAAGAAAGAAAGAAAGAAAGAAAGAAAGAAAGAAAGAAAGAAAGAACTAAATAGTAAGAAAAAAACAGAACCAGACAATTGTTGTGGAAATTCTGGAGCTTTTGAAGGAACGGAAGAGGGAAAGTTCACTTTTAACTGTGACAAAAAAGAAAACAAAGAGAGAGAAAGTATTAAAATTCCAACAATTTATTCCCAAACCTTTCCCTGCAAAAACATAAAATCTTACCACACTTGAATTAAACCAAAAGAAGAAACTTTTCAGCAAAGTAGGATCAATAATTTGTTAATATTTGGAGGAAAAGTTCAAGTTCCACTAGCAGTTTATTTCACTAATTAGTATTTCACTAATTGTATAATCTGCCAGTGTAACCAACACAGCAAAAACACAAACCAAGAATCGTGCAAATATCTTAGTACACTTGAATTAAGAGAAAACAAGTAACTGAACAGCAAAACATAAGAGCTTATAGGTTAAAAAAAAATTAATATTGATGAAAATTGTATTTATTTATAATGTGGAAAATATGTCATGTTATCAGTGAAATAATCTTCCAGTAGCACTAATATTTTTTCCTTCAGTGTTCTTAAGGAGTGTTTAACTGAAGAGTGTAAATGTTATTCTTAAACCCTTTTAATTTATTTTATGAAATAGGCCTATGTTCTGTTTTTGGTATTTATTTCATGTGCATTTAAGTGAATTTTAAGACATTTTAATTGTCTGCACATATCTGACATGACATTCAGCTCAAGAGACAAGTCAAATTTATATAAAAAATATTTTATAAAACTAAAATGACAGTATTTTATTTTTATTTTTTGGTTTTCGTAGTAATTAGGACACATTTATACTCACTCTTTGCAGCAAAAAAGTTCGGTGGTTGATGGGACCAACTCAAGGAGGAAAGATTTTGACAGTTATATTAAAATATTTTCTAAAAATGATCGATGTCTTTTGTGTGCAAATTCAATAACAATAACAAAATGTTTCACTTAAATAAAGGCTACATGGTGGCACAGTTAGCACTGTTTTCCTGTGAGCTTTTCTCCATAAAGTTCTCTTTTACTCCAACTTCCTCCTATGTTCCCAGAGCTGCATAATACTGTTCATTAAATGTAAATTCAACAATTACTATATGTCCGTCCTGTGCAATTTTTACAATAAATCTTGTCATACTTTTCACATCCGATCTTGTAATAAGATGTTCTGTATTTAAACATCTCCCATATGTTCAGGTTTCTGTTCAATTAGAATTTTATCTGTACTGTATTATTTTACAGTTGTTAATATTGTTATTAGACATTTTTATATTCAGTTGTTTTTACTGCACTGCTGTAACAAGTGAATTTCCCCAGTGTGGGATCAATAAAGAATTATTCTATCCACATTTCCTTTTTCTACACATTTATCATTGTTTTTCTTCTTTCCCTATTTGACCCGGTGCTACGTGTCAATCCCCTAACCGCAGACAAAACGGTCATGAACTACAGTTGACCCCCAACGTCTTTGTGGTTCCGTATTCGCAAATTCAGCTATTTGGAGATTTTTCTTTAGAACGTGTCTTGAATTTATTTGTGTGAAATTCACAGATTACTTGTGTTTTCGTAGAGCAAATCTTAAAATATCCGTAAAAAAAGACGGCTTTGGAAGCTAAGGCTGCTAGCTACGATGCTGCTCGACACGCTATTGGCTAGGATTTATTTTCCTTCGCGCTGATTGGCTGAACGCCCCGGAGCGTAAATTTAGAATGTCGTTGATGTTAGCTTCTGTGCTAGCGTTAAAACGGTTTCCACAGTGTGTAATGGATATTTCGGCATATTTGGTGTTTAAACTACGAAAATAGACAAGTATAAGCGCTTTTTTGAGGAAGTCTAAATGATTCGCGAATTGTAGCTCCACAATATTAAATGCGGATGAACCTGATAAATGTTATCATTCATATCTGTCTCTGTCTCTTCTGTTTCGACACCAAAAATAAATGTCCAGGTGATTTTTATTAAACTAAATTCTTTGTCTTGACTTAGGTTGTCAATGCATTGTTTGTCTTGTAATGGCTGGCATGACATGTCCAGGCTCCTCCCCCCAACAACTGCTGGTAAAATAAGCAGAAAGTTGATGCCAAAATTAAAATCCAAAGGAAGAAGAAACTGAAACTATAGTGTAGAATTAATATAAAAAAAACCTCAAACAGCACGAGATCATGAAGAAACTTCTGCTTTTCTCCCATCAGGTGATGGCCCAAATTTCTCCCATCAGGTGATGGAGGGAAAAACTGCATCCATCAAACAACAACAACAACAACAACAATGTATGAGCAGTTCTGCAACAGAAACTGGTTATCTCTAAGCAGCAGTAATTTTTGATGGCTACTTTTTACTTTTACTCCAGTAAAAGTATGTCTAAGTAGCGCTACTCTGACATAAGTACCATTTTTTAAAAATAATTCAGGTATTATAATTATTTTTGCAGCTCTCTGCAATATTTTGGGACAAATATATTCCAAAAACATCATATGTTTTTCTGTAAAACAAACAAAACTAAAATGTCCCCAAACAAACTGCTTAATCAATGAAACAGTTTGTGAGCAGACATTCTTTCTCCATGGTTTTCTGTGTTGTTTCTGAATTAGCTGGATCCTCTTTCAGCACAATGAGCGTCTTGTTTTTTCACGGCTGTAAATCAGAAATACGGTTAACCTCAGACAGGCAGAACCTGGTGGATTCCACGGTTCCTCAATCCTTCCTCACTTTCTCACCGTTGCTTTCACTATTCCAGCACAACATTCCTTTTCTCCAGCATCAGGCTGTTGGTTATAATCCAGCATTGCGTCATTGGTTATCCTTTAACTAGACTGATAAAATGTCATCGCCTGTTTGACTGAAACAGGCGTCGAAGCTCTTTTTACAGAATTGTAGTTTTTTTTCTCCTCTGATTTCAGCTCTAAAACTTGGACAGCACTCTTCAGTGAAAAGTATTCATGCCCTGGGATGTTTTTTTTGTTTTTATTGTGTTTTCAAATCAGCCATGATGAACTAAAGTTGGCTTCTTTGACTAAAAGAAAAAACTTTAATGCACAGTGAGAACTGATTTCTGCCAAAATAAAGATATCCAGTTAAAAATATGTGACATTTAATAAGAAATTGAATAAATATTCACACCCTTCTAGTCAGAATTTAGTAAATGCACCTTTGGTTTTCCAGTCAGGATGCTGCAGTTTCCCTCCATTCTTCCTGCTAAACTGCTTCAGTTTGATAGAAAGTAGTTGTGAACAGGTCTGGGCTTTGACTAGGCCACCCCAGAACCTCCACCTTGTTGTCTAAGGCCAAAGTTGTCTTGCAGATGGAAATAATTGGTCCTCCAGGATTTCCTGATATTTTGCTCCATTTATTTTATCTTCTACCCCGCAGGATGATGCTGCCATAAAATCTTTCCAAATATTTTCAGTAGTTTCTGACACAAATCTTAGTACGCTTAAAATAAGAAAAAAATTACTTACAAGGTTTTTTCAGCAAGATGTACAAGCTTGGTTTACGTAAATAATTCTTGAATATTGATTAAAAAAAATACTAGTTTCACTGGAAGATTATTTTACTTATTACATGGAAAAAAACAGGAAGAAAACCTGCAGCAGAACCAGAGCCTGGCTCAGTGTGACAATGATTAGTGTTTGGCAGCTTCACACTATAAAGACACAAAATGGTGGCTAATACTAATATTTTTGTCTAGTTTTTAATGCAAATATTTTAGTACACTTAAAAAACTGACAAAGCTAACTTAAAACGAACTTTTCCAGTAAACTACAGGAGCTTGTTTTAAGTCAGAAATTCTTGATTGTTTTTAAAGTACCACTAGCTTCACAATAAGATTTTTCCAGTTAAGAAAGGAAAAATGTTTTGGTATAAGTGAAAAGTATCAGCCAGTAGAACTAGTACTTCTTCATCAATATTAAGGAGTTATTACCTTAAAACAAGCTCCTGTTTCTTATTGAAAAGTCACTTAAATTTACACTTACTTTATAAAGTGTACTAAGACACTTGCACTAGAAATACTTGGTAGGATTTTGTGTTTTTGCAGAGTATCCCAAGTGTGTTTCTGAGTAAAATGTTATTAATCCATAACAATGAATTAAACAAGCAATATTTGAACGAAACCTACATTAGTGTTGCATTTGTCTTAATTTTGTTTTACAATTATTTTACTTTTTGGGTCTATAAAAATGTTCTTGGCTGATTTCCAGCAAACACAACAACAAAATAAATTATTTTAAAACCTTTGTTGAGTTTAGCCCAAGTTTATTTATGAGTAAATAGTTGCAGAATATTTGTGGCATAATTTTCTATGAAATAAAAATAAAAGGAAAATATAAAAATAATAATAAAAGAAACTCTTTGTTTTTGTACATTTTCCATTTAAGATGTAAAAATCTTCTAAAACAGTTACAAAAGGTGTCTGCATCATCTCCAAATGCCAGAGGGACCCATTTGAACCATTCTTCCGCTGCAGTCATGGCCACACAAACTGATTCCAGGGGCCACCAGTGGCCCCCGAGCTGCATTTGGACACCATTGTTCTAAACGAGGTTATCAGTGAAGCATTCGCGACAGTATGTGGGCACATCTGGGGGTGAAAATGTTTTAGAAGTGCCAAAACCTGCAGAAAGCACGTATGCAATCGTAAACGTCTCCTCGGCCCAATCCGACTGCATTCCAGAGAACTGTTCTGCGACGCCCGCAGAGCTTCGCAGCCGCATATCGCAGCTTTGTTTCTAAATTAGAAGCCCAGGAGATTCTGCTTTCGTTTCAGGATCAAAATGAAAGCCGCGTGAGCCCTGATCCAGTTATGGCACGACAGTCGGGTGGCATTTCATCTATCACGTAAGGGGAATGTCCTCTTATCAGCAGGAGGAGTGTTCAGGGGTATTCAGGTGAGTTCCTGCACAGGTATTCATCAGAAATAATAAAAAAAAGTTTCTGCACACGTTTAGATGTTTGTCTTTGGTTTTATGGGAAACTAAATCAGAAGCAAAACTAAAAAAAAAAAGACCTTAGAACAGGAAACACAAGAGGAAAACACATCTGGTTGCTGCTTGGACCACAACTTGACTTGTGTAGACTTTGACTAGGACATTCCAAAACTTTATGATTTTATTGAGTCATTCAGAAGTCCAACTAATCTTGAGTTTACAACCTGGATGATTACGATCGAACGCGACTAATTAACTCTAATTAGATTCCTGAACCTGAGTTAAAACCAACACCTAATTTTTAGCATTACTATTCCACTCAGTCCCTCCAGACTAGCAGCAGCAGTTAAGAAACTGCTAGCAGCAGCAGTTAGCAGTGAGCTCCTACACCGCAAAAACACAAAATCTTACCCTTTATTTTTGTCTCACTTCTAATGCAAATATCTTAGTAGACTTGAAATGACGACTAAGAGCTTTAAAAACTTGTTGTACTTAAATCAACTTTTGGCCCTTTCTTTCTCCCTGACTTTGCTTCCCTGACAGGAACTTAAAAGTGGCTTTTTATCAAGACATAAAGGCTCGTTTTAGGTCATTAATTCCTTCATATCGATCTTCAGTTTACAACCCAGATGATCCTGATCCAACACAAGTAATTAGAACTAATTAGAGACCTGAACTGAAACTAAATCTGACATATTACATTTAGAACCCCTATTCCACTCAGCTCCTACAGACTAGCAGCAGCAGCGGTTAGCAAGCACATGTCTGATCTCCTACACAGCAAACACAAATGTAGTGATCAATAATTTCTCAACACTGATTTAAAAAATGTACTAGTCTCACTGCCAGATTATTTTATTTTTAACTAGAGCTGGGTGATAAATCAATTTTATTAATTAATCACATTTTT